>NC_138776.1:107200896-107950896 GCF_965119305.1 Pelophylax lessonae
GGGGGGTCTGTGCTTGTAATCAGAGCATTGATTACCAGTGCAGACCCTTGGGGGATGCCACTAGAGCCACCAGGGATGCCCACCCATGCCACCATTGATGCCAATCAGTGCTCAGGGAACCTGTTAGTGCCCTCCTCATCAGTGCTGCCCATCATTACCATCTTTCAGTGCTGCCCACCAGTGCCAATCATTGCCCATCAGTGCCACCTATCAATGCCCATCAATGCTGCATATCAGTGCCACCTATCTATCTATCAGTGCTGCATATTAGTGTCTCATCAGTGCCTGCCAGCGCAGCCTCATCAATGCTCGTCAGTGCAACAAAAAACATATTGATTTACCAAATTTTATTACATAAACAAAAACACATTATTTTAGGGGTCAAACATTTAGGTCTTCTTTTTGCCAATAGAAAAAAAACCTTGCAGTGATCAAATACCACCAAAAGAAAGCACTATTTTTTATGAAAATACTGTCATACATTTGTGTTAGGTACAGGGTTGCATGACCGCACAATTGTCATTCAAAATGCAACAGTACAAAAAGCTGAAAATTGGCCTGGGCAGGAAGGGGTGTAACTGCCCTGTAAGGAAGTGGTTAACTATTGAAACATGGGAATAAATATTCCAGGGGTAATCATGCTCAGCTCAATGGTTTAGTGGTTAGTGTTCCTGGCTATAAACACTGAGAGCATGAGTTCAAATCCCAAGTGTGCCATCACCTTCTTAAATTTTAGACAGCTATAAATAAATACTGAAACTTGGCAAATGCATAATTGCACCCTGCACATATGCATGTTTGTTTCTTGAATATACAAGGCCATTGACATGCAATTTTAGGTGATGTAGCCAATGTATTACTATGTGGCCAAAATAAAATTATGGCACACAGGGTGTTATCATGGTTGGGCCTTGAACTCATGACCTAGCAATCTTTAGCTGTGAGCTTAGCCCACTATACCAAAGTGCTGAATACAATCAGATATGCCTGAAAGTTTCAGATGAATAAAGAATGAAGACTGCTAATTAGACAGCTGTGTAGTCTGCTATTAGAAAATCTAAAGGTTAAAACACATAAGATACATAACTATACCTTAAAATTAAAATAAACCATAATAAATGACATTGCTGTGTAATAGTGATTCAGAATAGACAAATTTCCTTTTATGAAAAACACAAAGGGAATTTGGCTAACTCCAAACTCAAATTCAGCCTAAGTTAACTCCAAACCCGAATTCAGTCTAAGTTAACTCCAACTCCGAATTCATTAAAGCATCTAGTTGATGGTTTAACTCCAGCCACTTACCTAATTAGGATGCAATGAGTTTAGGCTGGAGTTATTTCTGGAGAAGTGAGCAGCTCTACTCCAAACTAATACTGAATTAGGCCCAAAGTCTCAATCTGATTTGGATATGATGTTGTGAAAGTATGCAGAATCCACCAATTGGTAGAATTCCTGTTGGAACTTTTTAATTTTGGTGGTGGAGATTCGACAGTACCACTGTTTATTGTTGAGAATTTTTAGGCACATATCGATGTATTTATTGTTATCCATGATCATGATATTTACACCCTTATCAGAGGGTTTGATCGTGATCAAAGGATTTTGTCATAATTCCCGTAAAATTTGTTTCTAAACTTGAGACATATTCTCTTGTTTGTTATGTTTAATCCTAATGTTCTTGATTTCATTACTGGTAAATTTCACAAAAGCAGGAAAGTTAGGATTGAGGTTTACAGCTGGAAATTTGTCTGATTTATTTATTTATTTTTTTGTAAATATTTTTTTAATCAGGTTTTAAACATAACAGAAAAGAAAAAAAAACGATGCAAGTAATAATAATAGTACAGATATACGTACAAGTGTACATTCCTCAACAATGTGATTAATGCTTGGTGATTCCATCAATACAATTTCAGACAGTAACTTCAATGATAACATGTAGTGATATTAATAAACATTAATAAACATTAATTCACCGTGGTGGCCCAAAAGTCCCATTGGGAGTTGAAGGATTGTAACTTCATCCTATTGACTGCTAGTGCTTTCTCAAACTGGTAGTTAATTTTTAGTAGTTGGACCATGTCAGACAGGTTAATAGCCTCCGCTGTTCTCCATTTTCTCAGGATTATCGTGCGAGCTGCTAGTAGGACATGGGTTACCCAGGGTCTGTACAGTGTCGGTAGTTTGTCAATGCCCAGATGGAGCACAGCTAACTCTGGGGAGGGTTTGATTAGGCACCCGGTATGTGTAGAAATAAACTGGAATACTCGAGTCCAGTAACTTATGAGAGACGGGCATGACCAGAGGATGTGAGGCAGGGTTCCTACCTGAGAACAGTCCCGCCAACACAATTGGGAATATGATTGTGAGAATCCGGCTAGCCGGTACGGGGTGTAGTACCACCTATTTATAATCTTTAGCGTCATCTCCCAGTGGTTTGCGCAGTGCGAGAACTTATAGATCGCGGCTAGGGCTGCGCGCCATTGCGAGATGGGGAACGTGGTACCCAGATCCCCTTCCCACTTAAACATGTGAGCTGATTTATAAAATGTGGTGTTGTCCAACAATAAATCGTAGTAATGGGAAAGTTTGGGTGGGCTTGAGGATTTAGCCGTGAACAGGTCCAACAGCCTACTATCTACTAAGATAGGTCTTTGAGGATGAGACCGCAGGAAATGGGATATGCGCATGATATGCAAATGTAGGTGATATGGTATATTATTCTGGGTGATCATGTGTAACGCTCATGCGTTTTTGTTAGTGGATGGATTTGCAGCTGCAGAATTGTCACACTCAGTAGTCGTGTAGAGATTCTGTTGAACAAACATATCCAACTCTCAGGACTTCATCACTGTGCACAGCCTGTTTATGCAATATACATACACTCAATCTGATGTTAATGGAGGGATAGAATATGTGAGAGTATATAGGTGAGAGACAGGCTATAGTATGGTGAGCACCTAGGAGTAGTATTAGGAGAGTGTTTAGGTGATGGTAGTAAGCAGATAGGTTCTAATGTCAAGTATAGTGCAGATGGTAGGGGACAGCAGATGGAGTATACAAGACAGAGTAACCTAGTGCAAGGATAGTTGATGGTAGTCCCAAGAGCTAACAATCTATGCAGATGATAGGAAATAGCTTAGATAGAGATAGTCCTGGTATATGCAGTAGATGACAGTAGAAGTGCAGGTTAGTAAGGAATCCCCTGTGGGGTACTTATCACTAGATAGGTAGTAGTAACAAAGTTCAGTAGTGAGAGGTGATCCAGTAGCGAGATACGGATCGGCAGCGAGGTTCCAGTTCAGTTCAGGCAAAGGGAATAGCCAGCAGCTCCAGCTTCACAAGAGAAGGTGCGGTGAACATGCGGTTTGAACGAGCAATGAGTGAGAGAAAGCCGGCGATTGAAATAGCCGCTCATAGCGGCGCTCGGCGATGATGTCATTGCCCTTAAAGGTGTATGCGTCCCATTTGGATAGCAAGATGGGACGCAATATTAAGAGAGAAATGTGGAAATAAGGGTACCAGAGGTACCAGAACATTACATCATGTTAGCTATAGACATGGGAGTGTCGTTGTGATAAAAGGAGTTAATGTACGTTGTTTGCCACTTCGCCAATTGCCGGACCGGTAAATCTGGTAGATATGGCTGGAGCACAGATAAGGGTAGTGGGCAGACATTAGAGACATCTTTAGCGAATAAGGAGTGCGGAGCAATGCGCCACACTCTCAGTGTTGCTTGCATGGTTGGAGGGAGGACCACGAGGTTCCATTCCTTCCATTTGTCACTCCAGAGTAAGGTGCTCAAGTCATTCGTCGGAGCAACATCCCTTTCCAGAGTCACCCACATAGGTTCTTCTTTGGTTTGAAACCATTGTCTTGTTTGGGCGAGGATGGAGGCTTTGTAGTAAGAGTGGAGGTCAGGGACCGCCGCCCCTCCAAAATGTTTTTTTTTAATCAGGATCGAAAAAGCACAACGCGGCCTTTTCCCTGCCCATATGTAGGAAGACATTTGTTTGGAAAATTTGGAAATGTGGGTTATCGGGAAAGGGATGGGGAGTGCCCTAAATAGATATAAAATTTGGGGTAAAACAAACATCTTGTAGGCCGCAACCCTGCCGCTCCAGGAAAAGAATGAGTCGCGCATCGTGGAGATTGTAGCAGTGATTTTGATCATTAGTCTGCTAATATTAATGGGGAGCAATTTGAGGGGATCTGCCGGTAGGTCTATGCCTAGGTAATGAATAGACGTAGACGACCATGGTATCGGGATTTTTCGTTGGAGGTTGGTCTGTATTTTAAGGGGGACCCCTATGTTGAGAATCGTAGATTTAGATGTATTAAGTTTGTAAAAGGATACCTTACTGTACTCTTGCAGTACGGCATATGCTGCTGGAAGGGATTGTTCTGGGTGTGTAAGCATCATGATTACGTCATCGGCAAATAAGTTAATTTTGTGATAAAAGGATAGTAATTTAAACCCCGTGATGAGGGAGTGAGATCTAATGGTTTCAGCTAGCGGTTCGATGACCAAATTAAATATCGTGGGGGATAAAGGGCAGCCCTGACGTGTACCATTGTGATTGTGAATGGTTTTGACAATATACCTGATGTGTAGACTTGTGCCGTGGGATGTAAATATAGAGCCATAATGGCGGACAAAATGGGACCTGAGAACCCGAACTTTTGCAGGGTGGCTTCCATGTAGTCCCAATGGACCCTGTCAAATGCTTTCTCAGCATCCAGAGTGAGCAAGACAGGAGGGGTTTTAGAAGATTGTGCTTGATGCATTATTCCTAGTAGTCTCCTGGTGGCGTCGGACGTCTGCCTACCTGGAGTAAATCCCATTTGGTCTCTATGTATGAGTTCAGGGAGAAATGTTTGGATACGTTTGGATAATATTCGTGCGTAGATCTTCGCGTCCGAATTCAGGAGGGATATGGGGCGGAAGTTGGCTGGCGTGTTGGGGTCCTTGCCAGGTTTTGGTAATGTGACGATGTGTGCACGGAGAATATCTTGGGGCAAGGCGGCTACTTCCATAGCTTTGTTGTACACTGCTATCATGGTAGGGGTCAAGTGGGGGGCAAAGAGTTGGTAGAACTCGTTTGAGAAACCATCTGGTCCGGGCGATTTGCCTTTCGGCAAAGATGTTATGCTAGACAGAACTTCAGGGGTGGTGATTGGAGAATTTAGGGTGTGTAGTTGGGAGGCTGACAGTGAGGGAAGGGATACTCTATGGAGAAAACGGTTTATGTTTTCTTCCGATGGGTGTAGTTCAGAGGGGTTATCTTTCAGATTATAAAGGGAGCTATAAAAATCAGCAAATTCGTCAGCTATGGCTTGTGGGTGTGATATTTTTGAAGCAGATCTGGCGTGAATTAGGTAGGGGATTCTAGCTTTGGCTTGTTAACGCTTAACCTGGGAGGCTAGAAATTTGCCAGCTTTATTGGCTTGATGGTAATGCTTTTGTTTCAAATACTGGAGGTGTCTATCGGAGGTTTCCAAGAGCAAGAGACGTAATTCTTGCCGCAGCTGTGCAATGGCGTGGGTTCTGGATGGAGCAGGATCTAATTTGTTGGCACTATCCAGGGTGTGGATCTGATGCGTCAGTTGTGACATTTTATCCTTCCTCCGTCTCCGAAGCCGTGCCTGCTGCTGGATGCACACCCCCCTCAGGAAGGCTTTTTGTGCGCCCCACAGCACCCACGGGTCGGAGACAGAGGAGTCATTTACACTTTGAAATTCTTGTAGCTGTTTAACAATATATGCCTTACATTCCTTGTCCTGTAGCATACGTATGTCACATCTCCAGATATAGGAGTTGGTACATTTCTCGGCCTCCTCTATGGTTAGTTCCACTGGGGCATGATCCGACCATAATATGTCCCCAACCACAGAGGAGGAGGCTTTATCTAACAAAAACAGGTCTGCAAAAAACATGTCTAGACGAGAGTATGAATTATGTCTAGCAGAAAAGAACGAATAGTCTCTCTCCATAGAGTGCTGGCACCTCCACACATCATACAATTTTTCCTCATGCAAAATATTTCCCAGTGACTGTTGTCGGCTCCGGGGGGACGCCGAAGAGTCCAACCCGGGGTCGACAACAGCATTAAAGTCCCCACACATGAGTAAATGACCATACAACATGCCAGATACTTGCTTGAGGACCTTGCGAAGAAATCGGATCTGGTGGGTATTTGGTGTGTATACATTCACTAGTGTCATCGGTAGTTCGTTGATGTCACAGGTTAGAATGATGTACCTGCCATTGGGGTCTAAGACTGACTTATGTATCTTCAACGTCAAAGAGTCCTTGAAGGCTAGCATGACCCCCCTCTTTTTTTCGGTGCTGGACGCCAAAATGATTTGTGAGTATGCTTTATGTCCACATCGAGGTGTAGCGTTGATATCAAAATGGGTTTCTTGCACTGCTAACACATCTGCTTGACGGGAGGAGGCTTCTTTCCACAACGAACGTCTCTTGGCAGGGTGGTTTAGGCCATTGGCATTAATTGACACTAACTTGATGGTCATTGTATAGTTGACAGTTCTAAGGTAGAGAGGAGATCACCCATATTCGGTACTGGTGCGTGGCATGGCATGTTGAGGTAAGTACACGTAGAAAAATTAACCGGGTCAAAAAATAAATGCAAAAATAAAAAAAGGCCGAGGCCTAAAAAAAAGAGCCGTCTCAGCAGCTCGAGAGCGAAAGAGTTTGCAACTAGAACAAGGAAGGGCCATAGGGAGAGTCATCTTCCATGGCCTGAGACATCAGTTGTGAATTCAGGAGCGGCTGGGGCTGGGATGACTTGAGGAAGATCTGGAGGAGGACCTCTTACGGGAAGTAACATTCCATTCCGCTTCCAGCGGTCTTAGAGGTGCATGGTCCGGGACCATTACAAGATCTGGGGGGAGGATATTCCATCTCCGGAGCAGCTTCAGGCCTTCATCTAGAGTCCTGATCGTGACGGTAGAACCATCTCGGGTCACCAAAAGAGTTGCCGGGTACCGCCACTTGTGCTGTCTCTGATGATTACGTAACGCCTTTGTGATAGTGGACAGGTTACGTCTGGCTTGTAGCGTATGTCTGGAAAGGTCAGGCAGTAGTTGCACGTCACGATAGGGATCCGGGAGCGTTCCCTGCTGCCTGGATGCTATCATTATTTTGTCTTTCGCCGTATAAAAGTGGACCCTGAGCAGGACGTCCCTTGGCACGTTTGAGTCCAAAAAGGCAGGCTTGGGTAGCCTATGAATTCTGTCTATTAGTAGATCCGCATCTGACAGTGAAGGAACCAACAGCTTGAAAAGTGAGGTGGCATACTGTAGTAGTTGATCAAGGGTGACCGCCTCAGATATGCCCCGCAGTTTCAAATTGTTACGTCTGGAGCGGTCCTCCAGATCCGCCACTTTGTTTTGCAAACGGGCTATTTCTTCAGTGTGTGAATTAAGCTTGTCAATCACTGAGTTAATGGTGTCAGTGTGGTTCTGGACCGAATGCTCGACCTGGTCAATGCGGGATCCCAAATTTGTGATTTCGGCAGTGATTTGTTTTGTTTGCAGCTGCATGTCTGCCTGCATCAATGCCCTCAGGGAGTATAACATGTCCCTCATTGTGGCTTCGAATATGGGGTTGCCCCCAGAGGAATGCCCAGGCAAGGGGTCTCTCATGGAGGGCTGGTGTGCGGGTGGTGTGAAAGAGTGCTGGGAAAGTTCCATACCTGAGGCCCCATGGAAGTCAGGCGGCGGAGAGTTCATTCTCTGTTTAGCCTTCGCTGGGCTTCTAGAGGACGGTGACGGCGGTGATGGAGATCCAGATGATTGCCCACTGTCCGGGTTCCCAACCTTCTGTCTCTGTGGTAGAGGCGGCCGGATCGGGGACAGCTTGGGGAGTAGGCCTTCTCCCTGCTTACTGTTCTGAGCCCGTCCCGCGCTGCCGGTGCCATTTTGTCGGAGACCGGGTGCCTGGGAGATTAAGTAACCGGCTAAATTCGAGGATTGCGCCGGGTCTTTCTTGCGGCGAGTCATCTCGGGTGCTTCAGCGGAGGTTCACCTTCTCCTGTGATCGTTCGTAGGGGCTAGGAAAGCCCTCGTGCGGCGTGTGTCTCGGGTGGCTTGCGGAGCTAGCACACTAAGCGGCCATCTTCCGCAACGGCAGCCACGCCCCTCTCGTCTGATTTATTTTTTGACAATGTTGTTGATTTCATCTATAAGTCCCTCTGATTGATGGAATCGCTGGAGAAGTTGCTCCAGATCGATTCTATCAATCAAATCTGGTGGATCATTCTCCTCCAAAAGCAAGATAAGAATGTCTAAAGCCACTGTCTCCTGAAGCTTGAGATGGGGGTCCCTTGACTGATTTTTAGTATACAATTGTTTAAGTATGAGTTTTCTAGTAAATACGTGGGGGTCTTTGATGACCTAAAACTTATCTAGATCCTCATTAGGACAAAACCTTGGTCTCATAGCTCATAAAAACAAAAAGACTCATAACTCATAAGAACACACACTGGTCACACTACTATCATCCAACAGGATGAAAATCTCAATGTTGTTATTTTGTTCAAACACATGCTCGCGAATATTGAAAAACAGGTGATTGCTAGAGGACTACGTTTTTGTCCTAATGAGGATCTAGATAAGTTTGAGGTTATCAAAAACCTCCTACTGTTTGCTAGAAAACTCATACTTAAACAATTGTCTACTATTAGAAATATTGTTCAAAAATATTGGCATATGTTAACCATGGACCCCACAGTGGGCCCCTTGGTACCTGAAATTCCATCATTCACATTCAGGAGAGCTAGGCCTTTAAAAGACAAACTCGTTTCCAGTGAATACAAGGAAGGTTTCAATAGAGACCCCTGTAAATGACCAGGTACTTTTAAATGTGGGGGCTTTAATTACTGCAAATATATGGAGGTGTCTAAATCCATGACACTACCGAATGTCAAGAAATATGTGCTGCAGCACTTTGCGAACTGCAAATTGAGGGGAGTTGTTTTTCTCCTCCAATGTGATTGTTCATGCTTTCACGTAGGTAAAACCAAACTTGAATTTTGGCAATGGGCATATCGTCGCATACTAAGTATGAAATCCTGCAATCCTGACATTCCCGACGGGAGACATGTTACCACTGTCCATGGCAACACTTTCCCAAAAATATTATTCCTAATCCTGGATCGAGTACATCCCGGGATAAGGGGGGGGGGGGGGAGATTGGAACAAAATTATTTTACAGGGTGAATAGAGGTGGATATTTATGCTGACTGACACTTATCCACCAGGGCTTAATGAATCTGTATCATACAAGCCCTTTCTGGAAGGGTTTGTATCAGTGGGTCCAGAATTAGACAATTTTTTTTTGTGCTATTAGCTAATATGGAGGAATATAGCTTTTTCTAAACTTAGTTCATCTTATGTCTCATTCCCTGTCTGGTTATATGTCTAACCGTCACAATGGTATTAGCATTCATTGTGTAAAATTCCAACATGTATGGTTAATGATATACTATTCATGGGCTCTTATATTTTATTTTGTCCTCCAATATAGATGTTTCCCCTTTGTCTATATATTATATATACACATATTTTGTAATATACTCCTCTTCAATAATTTCTATGACACTTTCCTGGTTTTTGAGATGCTCTGTAAATTGTTCTGTATATATATTTTCTGCCTATGCGTGCTTTTCAGGTTATCCATTAAATGGCACTGTTTGGGTTTCGCCCTGTGTTTTTCTTCCACTAGGCGCATGGGGGCTGTCTGTGACGCTGATCAAGCATCACTCTTGGCCTCTCTTCTGGTCTAGGAGATCAGGTAGCTTCCTGATTACCATGGGACCCTATGTGCATCGGTGTCAATACACGACGCCACTCCCCCGGAGGATGTGCGCACATGTGGGGTATTGGCGACGATGTCACTGCAGGTAAAGTTCTTGGCATCTCCTGCACTAAACACTCCTCTCCTGTTACTCCTATATAAATGCTTAGTTCGCTTGGCTATTTCAGCAACAGACATGACTCCAGCTTGCTGCTTGATCATTTTCAGATATCTGAGGTAACAAAGCATCCATAAGTGCGCTGTACTTTAGAATAATATTTGACGGCTTTTATTAAGGCATTACTTCACTATTCTAACTTATGGGCCTCTTTCTACTCATTTTCTTTAGGGTCTGGCTGGGCTAAATTTGTAATCATATTAAAATAAAGTTGCGCTATACTAAAATTGAAGTGAACCAATATGCATTGAACCAAAAAAATTTATAAAGTCCTTTCACTGCCGTGATAGACACCAGTGCAAGTTGAATGAAAAAAAGTCCAACAAAATTCTCCACGTGATGATAAACCCTCTGCCACCAAAGTTATAATACACCTCCACCAGATCAGGAATGCCTGCTTACCAGACAAATTGGACCTTTTAGGTGAGAGGTCAGTAGCACTATTGGCTTAACCCAGCCAGGGCCTCCCAGTCTTTCAAGAGGGATGTGCGATTAAGGATGTAGTCTCCTTTAAGAGCCATGTGGCGATGGTCATACCTGAAATCCTCTCGCAAAGTGTCATTCCAAAAATGTAATAGAAAACTTGCCATAGCATAAAGACACCCACAACTTGATTTATAAGTAAAATATTGTATTTACAATTTGTGCGGCATAAAACCGCATCTAAAAACAACATAGCCGTCCTTCTAGGACCACAATGCGTGGTGACGTCAGCACGCTGTTCAACCCAATGCGTTTTGTCAGAAACGTCTTCCTGAGACACAGGCAGCGTATTGACTCACCGCACTTTATACTATTTTTTACAACCACCACACCTCTGTCTGAGCTTTGGGCAGTCCACACAGTTTCCACTATCTTAAAAGAGGGAAGTTATCCCATCCCTTTTGATTTCACCTCCAATAAACTAACTAAAAAAAAAACCCTTCTATCCAAATCAAGGCAACAAAAAATTCCCACAGAAGATGCCATATTATTAAAGAATGACAGCAAAGAATTTGAAGACCCTGATAATCGAATAAAAAAATATCAATATCCGATCGCAGCATTAAACCATAAACCAAAAATAGGGCTTTCCATAAACTAATATGTAAACCCAAGGCCTATAATTGATAACTAAAAACCAAATATAAATAAAATATTAACATTTTATATCATACCACCCAACTTTGGGAAACAGGACGTTCCTCTCAAGTATTATGGGGACATTGAGCCGTAGGATTAAAAAACATGAGACCCCCTAGTGGCCAATATTAAGACCACACCGGTTGAAACTAATACAATTATTACACTCCATAAATCTATACATACTCATAATCCTTTGCGCCAAACATATCAGTTTGGATTGTGAAAGATGTTTATAAAAATTAAATAAAATAGACCATCTGTAAAATGAATTAAATCGTCATAAATTTCAATAAAATCCTAATCCTTTACCCTCTTTGTGGGACTGTGAACCAAAACTCAAGTCAAAATAATTACCCCAACAACATCATCAGGTTTGTTTGACAACTTCTGTCTTTCATGAATCCATGCTCTCTCTTGCTTTAAATATTATTTTCCAGCAAGAACTCATCTATGTGGTCTTTTTTTAAACTCTCCAGTATCTTCCCAACTATAGAAGTTAAACGAAAAGGTCTATAGTTATTTGGCATAGACTTTGATACCTTTTTAAATATAGGCACCACATTGGCCCAATGCCAATCCAGTGATATTATTCCAGTCCTTAACGAGTCCTTAAAAATTAGAAACAAAGGCTTTGAAATGACAGAGCTCAATTCTTTTAGGATGCGTGGGTGGATGCCATCTGGTCCAGGTGCTGTATCCACCTTTATTTTGTCAAAATATTTCTGGACCATGTTACTTTTGAGCCATTGAGCCATTTGGGGCTGTGTCAATACCATCCTCATTATGGTCATGATCTTCCCCATGCTCCTTTGTATACACAGAGCTGAAGACAGTATTTATTCAATTTGCCTAATAGTTGTTCTTTAATGAATGTGTCTCAACCCCCTAAGTGGAGCCTGCTGCATAAAATACTTGCCATCACCCTTGCTCCAGCAATATTTATTGCATAACAACACCTGGCATTGCTTAGAGTTATCAGTTATACCCATACGAATGAATGAGGCTGAAGAATGCATGTACAGGAAAGAAGGGGTTTGGGTGGGGGCAGTTTCCTATCAAAGGCTTTGCAGTGCTGGGTGAAACTGCATCGTGAATAGGGAGAAAGGTAAGCTATTTTAATGGCAGGCTGCACTCAGGGTGTTGAGACATAAGCCGAAGCACTACTGTACTAAAGGTACAGTTTTTCTTTAAAGAAAACATGCACTGATAAAATATGTAGGCTACTATTGCTAAACTTCCCTTTAAAAGTGCTGATTGCCTGACTATAAAGCCTCAATGCTTTATGATCTATTGGCCTGAAACAAATATGCATATTAGTTGTGACTTTGCTTTGACTTCACTGGCTGCATGTATGTTGCAGGTCAGGGATTCAGAAAGTATAAAGCCTAAGGGAAGTCACACACATAGCATTTTCAGAAGCTGTTTCGTAGTACCCTAGAGCTGATGCTGCACCTTGATTTGCATTTTCATGTTTCTACAGTCTCCATTTACCTTTGCAATAAAGAAAAGGTGTTATGTACACAGAATGAGGGTCAGTGCTTTTCATCAGGCTCATATCTGAACTTTTTTGCATTCTGCATAGACTTGCCTTCCCAGGCTTGTGTTCTTTTAATGGTTTAGGATAACCCTTTAAAACGGATTCTTATATGTAATTTATGAACAAATATCCCTATGATTACATTAAATAGAATATGTCTTAAAAATAGATATACATATATTAGAATTAGGGTTGCACCGATAGTGTATCGGCGTGTACAAGTACCGATACTTTCCATCAAGTACTCGCCGATACCGAGTACTGATTCTTTGCGATGCGATTTGCATCAATACAAAAAAAAATGGTGCAAATCGCACTGCAAAGAATCGCATGCAATTTACGTGTGTGTATAGAAGAGCCATCTAGTGGGCAGTTTAGAACTCACAAAATTCAGCAGAGGGAGTGCTGTTCTAGTTAGTAGGTAGAGACAGATTAGAAGTTCAAAGCAGTAATCATTTATTGGAAAACTGAACAGACTGATGATATTAGGTAATTGATCACAAGCCCATGAAGGGAGATGATAGTGTGCCAGTGAGGCACTGTGTCTCATGGGTTCCATAGTTCACTCTGCTGACCCTGGTGGAATGAACGTCTGCCTCTAACCCTGGAGCACCTGGGGGCGGGCGGTGAGCCAAATGGATGCTGGATCGATGGACAGAGCCGGCGGACGGAAGTGCTCCACTATGGAGACAGTACTGTGCGGGCAATAAACAAGGACATCCATCGATCTGGAAGTATCAGTTTCGGTATCGGGAGCATTTGGGCGAGAACCAGTACTCTCTCAAATGCTTGGTATCGGCACCGATACAGATACCAGTATCGGTGCATCCCTAATTAGAATACTCATTAAACTACATCTGGGACCAGGACTGAATTTAAATTTGTTCTAAAATATTGAAGAAAAAAAAAAGGCTGTAAAATAACTTAAATCATTTTTAAATTGTCTCTAAACATGATGCATTTATAATATGTTATGACCAGTTTTCTTCATATAATTCTAAATAACACATTGAATGGATAGCATTTTTCTAGCTCACACACACATGTACATTAGTAAGTAGTAACAGTGATTTCAGTATTGATGACACTGGATTTCATACACAGTACCTGCTTCAGAGCATTAAGCAATTTTCTGTTTCCCATGATTAGAATAATAGAATTTACTGTTGGGAAAGTGGAAATAACAATTAAACATATTATTGTTGTTTCAACATCCAGGATATATACAGGATTGTTTATAAAACTAAATGTCCCATAGAAAATCAAATAAAGTATCAGGAGAGCAGTCACTGTTTTAGCAGCTGATAAGTGAGTCCTGATTCTGGGATGACCAAGTCCTTCATTGTTTTGCCTCATCCTTGACATGTGCTTACACAGAGAGGCGATGATGGTCCCACCTGCCAAGAAGATTATTACAAGTGCCAAAGAAGCAGCTAAAACATATAAGTAGAATATACAATTGCATTTACTCTTGTAGGGGTAAAATGATTTTTCTAATGTCACATTCCCTGTAATGTTTAAGGCTGTAATGCAATAGCCCGTGTACAGATCCCATAGGGCTGGCATTCCAACCGACCAAGACAGAACAACTGAGAACACAAGTAACCAAGGTACCACAGCAGGAAGATTCGCTTTTATTTTATAATACAAAGGTCCATTGAAGTTGACGATCTTTACACAATAAAATAAACAGAGGCAGGTAGAGCACCAGAGACTGGACAATGACAGAGATGCTGTAAGAGCTATTGTAAAACGATATACCCATTCTTCATTGTAGGCATCTGGCCATATATAGTATGATATCTCCATCATGTCATTGGCTATTTGCAGACAGGTATTGGAAATCCCAATGGCATTAATGATGAGATTACACAGATTATGTTCATGAGTTTTAAGCCACTCCAGAAAGTGAACGATTAGGATGAAGATATTTCCAGATACGCCAGTTACAAGAAGTACACTATGGACAGCTATATCTGCAATGAACAAACTATCCATGATGATGATAGGTTTGTTTCAGGATTCTTAGTTTCTCTATTTAGGATCTGGTTTGTTTTTGTAAGAAATTGGTTTGCAGATGTTTGTTGTAATAAAGGCAGATTTAATAAATTTACAAGCTCTTGTATGTCTTCATGTGTATGATTGCAGTTTCAAAGGATGCCTAATTTTTCAACTCTGCTTGAGAAAAGCAAATATCCTAGACTCTGCATTACATTTTAGCAGAGAGCATATCAAAAAGAATATATTTGCAAGTCAATACAACACCTGTCAATTGTTTTTTCCTATTTCCTTTTAACAAATTGTGTGGTTTGTGACTGCTATATGTTTTGACCACATTGTATTATTTCATTAAAAGAGCATTTGTGAGCAGTGAAGGGGCAAATGATAAATTTATAAAAACAAGTGTATGATGTTCAAACAAGAGTCCTGAGTTGCAAGTCTGTTCAGTCATCCAATATATAGAGATATTTTTTGACAGTCTAAAATCTTAATAGTCATCAACCACAAATGTTTTCTAAAGCCATAGATAATCACATAAATGTGTATTCAAAAAGGTATGGATTGCAAGCTTATTCATTTTGGCATAGCGATAATGCAATATCATATAGTAACCAATCAGAATTAATCTTCCAGTAATCTTTTTCAGCATATTAAATTTTGAATTGCGCTTATATTCTATTGCACTTTTCACTTTTGTTTTGCCATAAAAATAAACCTATACAGTATGTCCAGTTGATTTCTGCTAGCAATGCAAACTCACAGCCACAAACAAACATTCATCAAGAAAGAATGTACATAGATTATATCCATCATAGAAAAATAAACATGTACCTCAGCCCTTTCATCTCTTCAAGTCTCTAGTAATAGTGGCAGTGTTGTGAGATGCTCGGGGGAATAGAATATTCTCTTATATTTAAGTAAGATCATTATGCACACAAATATTGACAGCTTTGGCAACATAATATGTTAATGCATAAATGCAGGGAATGTATTACCCTGTGTAATACGCATGACTCCCTTTGAAGGTAATTTATTGTCATTATTTTTAAACATTTCCTCTGCCCAGTTTTGGGGATGTATTACCTTAGCCCTAAAATTTTCTACTCGCCTGCTCGCATTTTGCGAGTGGAAAATTTTTTAGGACGAGTGTGGGGCTGCTCCGGGAGCCGCTCAGGGGAAGAGAGGAGAGGAAGAGGAAAGCCGGCCAGCCGACTGACTGGATAATGATAGACCGTGGATCATTCCACTGTAACAGGTTTCATTTTAATTGCCAGGCGCTCGCCGACACACTCAGTCCCGCCTCCTAGCCCAGCTCCTTTGATAAACAGAACACCAACCAGGACGTGTGACGTCTATCAAATTAGCCGGGCTAGGAGACGGGACTGTGTGTGTCGGCAAGCTCCCGGCAATTACAATTAAAGCTGTTACAGCGGGATGACCCACACTCTGTCATTATCCGGCCAGCTTTCCTCTTCCTCTCTCTCTCTTCCCCTGCACTGGTCAGTGCATTGTCGAGCACAGATAAGG
This sequence comes from Pelophylax lessonae, assembly GCF_965119305.1. NCBI lineage: Eukaryota > Metazoa > Chordata > Amphibia > Anura > Ranidae > Pelophylax > Pelophylax lessonae. Next base: position 107,217,088 of record NC_138776.1, read on the forward strand.
CTGCATTGATGGGCACAGGTGAAGCTGCATTGTCGGACACAGATAAAGCTGCATTGATGGGCACAGGTGAAGCTGCATTGTCGGGCACAGATAAAGCTGCATTGATGGGCACAGGTGAAGATGCGTTAACAGGCTCAGGTAAAGCTGCATTGATGGGCACAGGTGAAGCTGCATTAACAGGCTCAGGTAAAGCTGCTTTAACAGGCTCAGGTAAAGCTGCATTGACGGGCACAGGTAAAACTGCATTGACGGGCACAGGTGAAGCTGCATTGGTGGGCACAGGTGAAGCTGCATTGACGGGCACAGGTGAAACAGCATTGACGGGCACAGGTGAAACTGCACTGAGGGGTACGGGTGAGGTTGCATTGATGTGCATGGGTGAGGTTGCATTGATATGCATGGGTGAGGTTGCATTCACATGCACAGGTGAGACTGCATTGATGGGCATGGGCAAGGCCGCATTGATGGGCATGGGTGAGACTGCATTGATGGGCATGGGTGAAACTGCATTAATCGGCACAGGGGAGGCAGCATTGATGGGCACAGGGGAGGCAGCATTGATGGGCACTGATCAGGCTGCACTGATGGGCACTGTTGAGGTTTCACTGATGGGCACTGTTGAGGCTGCACTGATAAGCTTTATTGATGATGCTGCACTGATGGTCACTGATAGGCTGCATTAACGGGCACTGATGAGGTTGCACTGATGGGCACTGAAAACTTTATTAATATTTATTTTTGTAACTTCTACATTAATGCAAAAACATTTAACCGTGTAATTGTATGAGATAATTTATGAGGGCGGAATTAGGGGCGGGGCAGGGTAGGAGTTGGGTGGGGCAACTGGTGGCGAGTAACCCTTAAGGCCTGGCAAGTAGCTCAGGACTTGAAATTTTGAGCCCTGTATTACCTTACTTATTAATAGTATGTTTGATTAATGGATGCTGTATGGCAGATGCAGGCTGACAATAGCTTATTCATTTTACCAAGAAATGCTACGCGCTTACTTCAGGTAAATAGTTATCTATAGAACGTATTTATACACAGCATATTACGACATGTTATATAATTTAAAGGACCTACGATAGGAACTGTGCCTGACCTTTTTATAGTGAGGTTTCATAGTGTTACACGCCACAGGATCTTTACTACATATAGGACCTCTCTCTGTGGGCTTTGTTTTCCCTACTATTCTTTTGATATTTTGGCTAACATTCATCATATTAGAAAATGTATTTAGTAATATAAATGTAATTTATTAAATTTCAATTACTTGCATTTATATGTAATGAACTTCTGCATTTTCAATTTGTCCCCATAGCAGGTACAAAATGTAGTATGATATAAAAAGGCTCATTCTGTTCAAAAGTGCTATAACAATTAGGCCCTGTTCACACCTGAGCGTTTTTCAGATAGTAAAACGCTCATCTCTGAGGTCTCAAAACGCCCAACAAGCAAAATTCCATTCATTTTAATGTCCCCTGTTCACATATGAGCATTTTGTCGCCTAAAGCTCAAAAAAGTACATGAGCTTCTTTTTTGGCAGATTACAAGCGTTTTTGTTAGATTCCAATGCCTGCCTCCAAACACCTGCAAAAAATGCCTGAAAAACACCCAAAAAAAGCCTGAAAACTATATGCTCAGGTGTGAATGGAGCCTTATAGCTGAAGTCTATTGGACTAAGCTAGCAATTTATGCTGTAACTTTTGAAAGAGGTCTTTCCTGCCCTCGCTTTCCAAGGAAGAGTGAAGAGCAATGCTAGTGGTTGAATCTCTTTCGTATATTAGCATATGTTCAACTGGCATCCTTCCTCTTTGCATTTTGATGGTGGTTGTCTTGCTATTTACCCTGGATAAGAAGGTCATAATTTGAATCTTCTTTACCTAGAGGATACTGTACATAGAATATTTCTAAGCCTTGTAGTATAAAAGCATGACAGCTCAGTAGGGTTGAATTCTTTCATTTGCCTGCACTCAGAGCCACAGAGCAGAATTGACAGAGTTGGTATAAACATAAGCTGACCATACACTGTTAGTTTTTTTTTTTATTCAGCCAGCAAAAAATAAATAATAGATTTCTCTTTCTACACAAATAAGGTGGATGGAGGAACCCCCACCCCTCTTGAACATTTTATTTTGACAGAGGAACTTGCAGCTGTCAGAATACTCTGTTCAGTGGCTGCAGCTGCTGATCTAGAAAAGTATTCTATTATGTCCCTTCAACAGAAGTTGATCAAATTATTAACTTCTGTTGAGCAGGGACAGCCACACACCGAGTGTGCAGAGCCTATTGCATTAGGGTATGCTCCACTAAGTTCCAACACACATGTGTGAATATATATATATATATATATATATATATATATATATATATCTAAACGAAAATTTTAATTAAAATTAAAACGTTTTTTAACCACTTGAGCTCTGGAAGGTTTTACCCCATTCCTGACCAGGTAATTTTTTTCTATTCAGCACTGCGCTACGCCTCTGCAATGCCTGCCCCTGACAATCTAACTAAACAAGAAAGAACTGTTCTTAAATCCCTAAAAGAGAACCCTAACATTACAATAAAGGAAGGGGGGAGCAGTGATAATTCTGAACTTCTAAGACTATCGCAGACATTGCATCATCTTTCTGATACAGAAACATATGGACAATTGTGGGCAGATCCTACCCAAGAGTTTAACCAAAAATGAGATCATATTTTTGAAAGTCATTATCTGTAGGGGTTCTTGATCAAACTGAGGCTAAGAATCCTATATGCTCCCACCCGGTTGTACCTATTATGCATTCCTTGCCAAAGACACAAACTAGACACCTTGATTCAGGTTAGGCCTATAGTTGCTAATATAGGCTCTCTGGGTGAACAATCGGGTAATCTGCTGGATACCCTTCTACAGCCTCTAGTTAGGAGAATACCCTCCCAGTTATAAGATACAAAACAAATAATAGCGAGATTGTATGGATTTTCTTGAAATGACAAATGGAAATGGTCTGTTTATGATGTTAGATTCTTGTACTCCAGCATTCCACACACCTTGTGTTTAAGGCCTCTCAAACATCACATGGAAATGTATATCGATTTCTTAATGGAATTAGAGGGTGTATCTTTCTTCCAACAGCATAATTACAATGGAATTAGAGGGTGTATCTTTCCTCCTACAGCACAATTACTTAATTTTTAAAGGAGAATGGTACATGCAAAAACAGGGGGCCTCTATGGGGTCAAGATTTTCCTTGACCTAAGTAACCTTTTATATAGGATGGTGGGAGGAGCAGTATGTTTATAGTGCCTGTCGCCCATACAGAGATGCTAGAACAGACATCTTCTGTTATATTCATGTCCTCCTCTTTATTGTGGACTATGACTTACCAGTAGTGGAATTTCTTGGTTACCTGAATAATAATCTCCTAAACCTCCGATTTACAGGAGAGGAGCAGTTAACTGAGGTCAATTGTTTGGACATAAATTTGATTAGATCTACCCATAACCAACTGGTTACTGTATGTTCCTATAGAAAGTAGACCTCCAAAAGCTTACTATTGTATACATCCAGCTGCCACCCACCATATATCTTCAAGGCCATCCCAAGGGGGCAAGTTCATCAGGGCTAGGTGTAGTTGTTTCACCTTTGCTGACTATGATATAGAATCCGCCAGGATGGAATTAAGGTTCCTTGAATGTGGGTATAACAAGTCAATTTAAAAAAAGCTTGTGCCCATGCTAGAGATATTTCAAGAGCAGATCTCTTGAAACATCATTCTTGTAACAAACAGAACATGAAAGGTCATAGGCAGCACAGTAGTGTAGTAGTTATCCCCACCATGGCACTACCTGCTTGGAGTTTGCATGTTCTCCCTATGTCTGCATAGGTTTTCTCCCACACTCCAAAGACATGCTGGTAGGTTAAATGGTTCCTGTCAAAATTGGCCCTTGTATGTATAGATGTGAGTTAGGAACCTTAAATTGTAAGCTCCTTGGGGGCAGGGACTGATGAATGTACTGTATATGTAAAGCACTGTCATGTCTCCAAAAAAGGTTGGAGGTTAAATTCATTGTTCAATCCCCTAGGTACAAAACTATCTAATTGATAGATCCACATTTTTTCTTTTTGTAAAAGGATATTATCGAAATCACCTCTCCTTGCAGATAACTTAAGAGCATAAATATCTCTAACTTTCAGCTCCTCAGGATTTGCTTGATGATGTTGTATGAAATGTAGTGCCAGTGGTTTTTCATCATCTTTCTTTCTGATACTGGCTAAATGCTCATTAATCCAAATCCTGAGTTGTTTTCGTTTTCCCAATATAAATTTTATTGCAAGGACAAATTATTTTGTAATTAGCCTAGAGGTAGAGCAGTTGATGAACTCCTGAATAGTGAATTCTTTGGAGCCATCCCTATTAGTGAAGGTCTTAGACTTAAGGATATGTTTACACAGTGAGTAGTGCCTACATGGAAACATGCCCTTTAGTGGGGGAAGGTCCGTCAACCAATTAGATTGGTGAGAAATCATTGATACAAAATAATTTGTCCTTGCAATAAAATTTATATTGGGAAAATGAAAAGACAACTCAGGATTCGGATTAACGAGCATTTAGCCAGCATCAGAAAGAAAGATGATGAAAAACCACTGGCGCTACATTTCATACATCATCAAGCGAATCCTGAGGAACTGAAAGTTAGAGATATTTATGCCCTTAAGTTATCTGCAAGGAGAGGTGATTTTGATAATATCCTTTTACAAAAAGAAAAAATGTGGATCTATCAATTAGATAGTCTTGTACCTAGGGGATTGAACAATTAATTTAACCTCCAACCTTTTTTGGAGACATGATGGTTTTCTTTCACGTACAGCTATTTATGACTTGTAAACTGTTGTGATTCCTGCTCCTGGCTGTTCATTATATGCATCTGGTTCTTCATATGACTACTGCCTTTCCATCTTTCATGATTCTGATTCTGAGACTCTTCCCCTTTCCCATTCTCATTATATCCTAGTATTTTTGCCTCTATTTGTAATTTTATTCCCTTTTGATACAATGTTTATGTATCTAAGACGAATATATGATTCTCTGTATATAGCTTATTGTGCCCTCCTCGCTCCCGGTGCGACTTCAGGGTGTTTGGCTTTTTAGAATTACAATTTTGTTAAGTACAATGAATGTCTATTAGTGTGCGGGGAGTGTCTGATTGATTCCAAGACTATTCGATGCAGGCCTTCTCCAGAGACTAGGGAGTTAATCCTGTGTCTTACTGTGGAGAAATCTACACAGCTGATGATATTCATTCACTAAATTGCCTGCTACATAAGGATCGTATGACTGACTCTTCCCTGCTCTGAGGAAGCTGGTGATAGGCCAGCGAAACATGTCATTGTGACGTCATTCCTTGTGCTGACCAATCGGATTGGATGATGGCTGCACACCCATCCAGCTGACTATGGAGTTTACCAAGCCGACTGGGCGGGACGTTCGACAAGAGCCAAGTGATCAGTGGTTGACGGGGTTGAGTCATGCATTAGCTGCGGTGAGATCTGCTTTTTGCTCATCTGAAATTGTTTATTATACATCTCCCCCTCCCATACATGACTGTCATTTGATATACTTTACCAGCAACGGGGCTGAGCTGCCTGGTACACAGTGGATACTACATACACCCAATGCTTTGGGACTGAACTACAGTGAACCTCCCCCATTAACTTCTTGCTACTCTCTGGCATTATTGCTCTCTACTTGGAACTTTTCCATCTATGCCGGGTTACCTGTCAATGTGGAAAATCCTTGCTCTACTTGTACCAGTAGTAGGGTGAACCGTCAGTGTCATACACCACACCATGGGACTTTCAACTGAACCGCACAGTTCATTGCTTGGCCAGAGTAAAATGAATGAGGACAGTCTGCTGATATATCTCATGACAAAGGGGTTGAGTTGCTTGCTATTTTGTGGACACCACTTATATCCAATGCTTTGGGATTGAACTACACTGCACCTCCCCCACTTCCTATATGTTTATTCTTTGGAACGGCTGCTCTTCACTTGGAACCTTCCCATTTATATTGGGTTTCTTGTCAGTGTGGAATTTCCCTTGCTATATTTGCATCAGCACTAGGGTGAACCGTCGCTGCTGCCTCTAATCTACGATTTCCTTACAGGATACACGACCTTTAGCATATCTTATTCAGTGGTTGTATCTGAGACTGACCAGACATCTTTATGCAATTTGAATGATCGTGTGAATGCAGAGGGCAACGCATGTGTGCTTTTCCAATCCTGGTCTTTTTATTTATAACAACGTTGTTTATTTTTAATCTGTGAGGTGGTGGTCGTATTTTCTTGTACTATTGGTGTTATTTAATTTTTTTTTTTTCAAAAAAGCCTTTCTACCATTACCTGTGTGTCCCCTTGTGACAGTATTAGAGTTTTGGTCTCCCACTCTTTTTGCAGTGCTATATTAGTACCAGTAATAAAAAAATTAATAACTGACACTGATTCAGTGTTATAGCACACAAATGTACTATAAAAAATTGTATTATCTCCGGGTATTTCCCTATTTTATATGGAGATCCTGGATATAGGGCAATATTGAAACTAGAAAGGCACAAACAATTGGCAACATGGTCTCAGCTAGTCTGTTCATCAACCTACACTTGGCTACACATCCCAGGCATGTTTAGGTGTGGTGCCACGAGGTGTGTTAGTTGCAGGTACCAGGGTGATTCCCATGTTTTCATCTCATACTCCAATGGCCACTTAACTGCCAAACAACGTTTTATGGTATATCTAATAACATGCAGTGTGTGGGTGGGACCAAGAGACGTATTTGTGACAGGATGCAGGACCACATTTCCAACATTAATACTGGCAAAGACACCAATTTAGCAAGACACTTAAGATTCCATGACTCTAACACCCAATCTTTCAGGGTTCAAATGAATAAAAAGATAAACCATCCTCAGTGTGGTAGAGACAGTGTTTCCCTTCTCTGTAAAAGAGCAGTGTATTGGATTTTTAAACTTGATACCCGGATCTCTGAAGGCACTAACTATGAATAGGACTTGCTGTGGGTCCTTCAGGTTTATTTCTAATATACCCTATGCCCAACCCCCCCCCCCCCACACACACACACACACATTTTGGATTTGGCCCTGCTTCCTTGGTCCCTATTTCTATCTGAGATAAGCTCCAGAACTTATCCTGTTAACTAATTATTGTTTGATTCTCATCCCTCTTTTTCTTAGCTTTGGTATTGATATATATATTATATATACAGTATGTATGATAGCATAGTGCTGGTTATGATGGCCACACAGAATCTTTCCACTGTGACTAAGTTCCTTGAGCGAGGCGAAACGTGTTGGGCGGCATAGCCTGGACGGAGCTATGTTAGGCTACTATCATTTGCATGACTGCTGGGTTTGTTTGGTGTTCTGCCATTGGAACTTTCCTCTCTCCTGTTTGAGCACATAGAGCTGGGATGGGTTTTTCACACTGAGTCAGCACTCACAGTGGACACAGTTTGGACACAGGAGCCTTGGCAATAACCCAATGTTTTTTCAGATTACAGCATAACATAACCATATTTGTATAGATTCACACCAGTATAAAAAAAAAATACAAGCTTTATATGGGAAAAGATTATAACCAGTACAAACATCCAGTGTATCAACCGGTATTATTAGCAAAGCAAGCAACAAAGTCAGACAGTTCTCGGTAGCTCAATCACAAAGAGGTGAATACGCAGTGGGATATAGAGGGTAAAGTATGTCCAGAGTCAATAAAAAGTTAAAAGTACAGTTAGTTTATTTCCAGAAATAGAAAAAGGGAAAATGATGCAGTGTTACAAACGTTACCACACTGGAGTCCTGAGAACTGATGGGTTGCTGTGTCCAAGGAAAATGTCAGGGGGAGGCACATAACACCATGTTCACAGAGATGGCATGGGCTGCTGTGTAATCCAAGCTGGTGCGTGCAGGTGACGTCACTTAGGCAGCCAGGGGGAAGCACGATACCCAGAAGGAAGCCACGTGGAACCAGCATGGAGAGCAAGCTTCCCTATTGCCATGACGATTTGTTTCACACACATGCACTTTGTCAAGTCTCAGCAAAGGGCCCAACAAGAGTCCCGGTGGAATTATTCACATATACCCCGGGACTATATACTGTATATCGTTTTTAACAGAGATACTCCCAAGATGGCTGCAACAAAGTCCAGTTGTAGGGGCCCTTGAGGATGTTCAGGATTCAGCATTCGTCTAAATGTCGGAGACCTGAAGGTAAGATTTGCGGTGATGGGGGAGACTCTCTATCCATTGTTCAACCAGCCTGGAACACAGCTTGTCACACACAGAAATTGTGGTGTGGCACTGGAACTCAGAGTCAACCTATCTACTCTGTGCTTTATTCCCTAGTAGATTCTAACCTGACATGCAACTGGACCTTAAACTACCAGAAGTGGCTGTCGGATGCCTAATCTGGTACTAGCCTATGCTGGTTATCAAGCTCTAAGCTAAAACTAGCCATAGAAAAATTAATACCAGAAGGGATAGGGTTTACTAAAATAACAAAGTTCAAGAAACAGGTTAACCTACTAATATACTGGAAGGTGACCACTACATTCATACAGTAGGACAGACTTGTGTTCTGGTATTGTGCATGTGAGATAACAATAAAGATACTATGTCGCAAGGATTTAGATACACACCCAAGAAGCTATGGCCAGCTTAAGTTAAACTATTAGACATAGGAATACTTGCCTAATATTCCCTTCTCTCCACTTCCTTCTTCTGGGGTTTTAAAGCCAACTTCCCAGAGACAGGAAGTGTTAATTCACAAATCTAAATAACACTGTGATATTAGCAGTTAACAGTAGATGGCAGCAGATTCCTACCCACTCCCCCTGGTGAAATATTTTTGTTCTGTCAAAGGACAACATGCATAGTAAACATCAATTTAAGAAAACAGCATTGTCCTCATCGAATTACAATGACATGAAGAAAAACAACAAATAGCAATAAATGGCAGTTGAAGAAAAAACAGGCAACATGGTAACTAAATTGGAAACTGCTCCTACCCAAGTATGATACTGTCGAGATATGAAAACATATTGAGGACTCTTAAAGACTTTTATATTACATATTCATATATCCATACTCAGTATAGCAGTCTAGAGTCCCCTCTTAATCCCTGAATATACTTTCAAATAATAGTTTTAGAAATTCAGTCTGAGTCTGTTTTTGTTATGTTGTCTTTATTGTGAAAATATGTCAAGTATAACATGAGATGTTCTGCCAAAGAACTTCCCTAACTTCCCGGAATAATAGATAAAAAAATATATTGGCTTAGATATTATAGTTCCAGTAACCGGCCATTCATTTCATATTATCCATCATTTTTAATTGTCATATTGATCTATAAGTCACTCATCCTGTTTCAGTCAAGCTGACCAAGAACTTGGCTAAATAATCAACAAAGAATGTATTATGAAATATTGTGTAATCTTGTATAACCATGTTTTTGGACGTATGCCCGCCATAGGCTATAATGTAATAATTGGCTATAAAAGGATGTATCAAAAATGTATAAGTCATCACATGCTAGATCATTGTAAAAGCATGTGGTCCTTGCAAGATGTACTCTCAGTAAAGCTTACCTGAACAGATGCAAACTAATTGGCGTAAATGTCCTTCATTGAACGATTACTCATAACAATACAAAAGTGCCTGAGTGATAGATCTTGGCTCCCCCAAATGATCATAGGTCAAAACAGGTGGAGGATGCCTGACTCTTTGCCCTCTCTGCAAATCCCTCTGAGGTAATCCTGTGTTTTCAGACACTAAACTAGGACTATGGGTCATGTAATGGGATGGCACTGGCTGTGTTGAAGGACTGGGTCACTGACTAGACATGCTCACTAATTGAGGCACTAATTTATGAGATTCAGGGTTCAGTGGCTCTTTTGCAGAAAAGAGTGCTGTTGAGCTGGAGACCTTAGGAACTACAGTCCAATTACTCTCATGGGTATCAAGAAGATCAGATCAGAGGTCTGCCTGAAGCTGGGGTGAGTCACACTCTGAAGTGTCATCTGAGCCATTTTAATCAGCCAGCAAGTAATTTCTATGCAGGGCTTTAACTCTGGTTCCTTTATTCTTTCATACCTGAAGAAGGAGCACGCTTTCCCCTGCTCTTACCGGACATGACGACATCGAGGGAGACGGAAGCTCCGGAGATCCAGAAGTGCCAGAAACCACCGACACAGCCAGGGACCTGAAGCTGCACACCTACACGCCACTCCACGTTCACAGAGCGGATGAACTACATTACTTCTTGGTGCATCTCTACAATCCTCCCGTGAGTCACTATTTCTGTGTGCACCAATAAATCGTTTTACCACACTGAGATGGCGCTGCTCTCTTTCTCTATCCTTTCCTTTATTTTGTATACTGGAATCTCAGGTAATTCTTTCACCACTGTAAAAATCTCCTTCAGTCATTCTGTCAGCCATCTTATGTTTTGCAGGTGCTCTCAAGTTCCGTAGCAAGACTTGGTCACCTAGTTTCAGACATCAAACCTTCTTTTGCTCCCTTCATTTGACTTTAGCTGCGTTTTCTTCAGCTAAATAGTAAGCAGACTTGAAGGTATCTTTCAGGTGAGCCACATAATGTTAATTACTTTGATGACTAATACCACCAGTGAAAATTACTAGCAGGGGATCAATGGGCAATCTAGGCTCCCTCCCAAACATCAGGAAATAGGGGGTGAATCCTGTACTCTCATGCCTGATGCTGTCATAGGTATGAACCATGGCAGGTACGCTTGTCATCAGCAGGTAGGGTGCTAGCATATCAAGCAAGGTCCTGTTAAATCTTTCACTGGGATAGTTTGACTTTTCTGAATGTGCACTCAAAATCTCTTCCCTGATCTGGGTTTAACCTGTGGATAGGCTATAATGGATGAAGTCATTCTCCCAAAGCACTCTTGCAACTGTAACTGCCCTTTGATCCTTGGTAGGTTTGGACATAATGGGTAAAGTGGTTATTCATCATTCATACATTTCCAATTCCTCTTACATGTCAATTCAGTGAAAATCTATAAAGACTATGTCTATATAGCCCAACTTCTGTAAATCCCCCATTGGAGCAGCTTGAACTGGCAGGGCTTTCCTATGTAAGCATCTACATAGATAAGTCATGAAATCTCTACTCTTGGGTCAAAAGAAAAGGTATTGAACTAGGTAATACGTTTTCTCAGATCCCTGATGACCATGGCGAACATGCAGACTTCTGAAAACCATCTTTCAGAAACAATATGGGAGAACAAATTGTCGTCTCCAACACCACATGATAGAACAGTCCTTTGTCTGTCCTTAACTTCTCCCAATCTCTTGGGAACTGACCACACTTGGTAGGTAGAGCCTTCCACAACATCTCTTGGTCTTTGGCACTCTTGGTCCTATACAGAGGACCAATGAGGGGGGTCGGCCTTTTGACACCTGATCATTTTCTGTGGAGATACGGAGCAATCCTCAAATGATCCCAATGTAGAAGGGTAGGCAAACATGTCTGGCACAGCTTCTGGTCCACATCCCATGAAGTCTGTGAGCCGCATTTCAAAAAAGGCCACATGATCTTCAAATATTGCAGCCACAGCATACAGAACCCCAATGCTGGGACCAGACAGGTGTTCCTATTCACAGTTTTTGGTAACAGTAAAATGTAAGTAATTATAAAGGGGGCTTATTAGAATCCAGAAGTCCCCACAACTTCTGGACAGGCTTGTGGGGATGAGGCCCTTGCCCCCAACAGCATGGGACAAGGTGCTTTTGCCAGGCAGTCTCCCCTGGCAAGAAACCCTCTCATATTGATGGCATATTGCCAGGTTAGGTTCAGAGTGGGGCGCATCAATCACAGAATGGTATTTATAGACATTTACAACATGGTTCCCATAGAACACTGAGGAGAAAGGGGAGTGCTGGAACAGCTTTTACCAGACTGCACTGGAAACCCCTTCTTCTTTGCAGCATAGGAGGCAAGTCCTGGTGCACACAGATGATCCAAGGGGCAAGTAACCAGAGACAGAGACTTTGGGGCAGAGACATCTGAAGCAGTGCAGCACAGACCACAGTGTTCATATATGCACCGCTGCGGCAGGGAGAATGGATTATCCTCTCACCCTCTACTTCCCACCACTGAACACTAGAGGCATTCTGTGGAGAGACTGAGGGGTCCCCCTTCTACAGCAAGAGTTCACAGCTGCACCTCAGGAACTGGTAAGAGGGATCATTCATGGGGGGGGGGGGGTTGGATATCTGTGTGACTCTTTATTCTAAAGGGGACTTTCAGATTTTAATAAGTCTCCCCCCTACAGACCCCCACATCCACCGGGCTAGGGATGTGGGGATAAGGTCTTTGTTGATGGGGACAGGGGGCAGCCCCCCTTCCATTCTTGAAGGCATGTGACTTGATTTGGCTCTGGAGGGGGCTCTCCTTTTTCTGGCTAACCAGCATGCATGTCTGTATAAGGGTCTAGTAGGGTTTTTGTGGAGAGCCCATGCCATTTTCTTTGTATTTATGCTTGGCATCCACCAGAAAAATCTATAACAGACCCCTATCTAGAGTAAGGGTCTGATATGGATTTTCAGGGGGAGCTTCTGCAGAGCATGTGGCTTGGTATGTTTTAGAAGGGAAGGTTTACATGCTTGCTGATCCTCTTTTCCTAGTTGACAAGACTGCATGTCTGGATAAGGGTATAGTATAGATTTTTAAGGGGGATGCTTTAAAAAAAAAAAAAAATGGCATGGGGCCAATCCTGAAAAGGCATCTTGAACCCATGTTTGTGGGGACAAAGTCTACATCCTCATCTCTCTGGCCTGGTGGATGTTGGGTTTTTGAGGGGGGAAATCCACCTCATTGTAACGCTCCTGCGTTTTTGTTATAGGCTGGATTTACAGCTGCAAAATCTCCACTCAGTAGTCATGTAGAGATGTGTTGAATACCAGATCCAACTCTCCAGGACTCATCACCGTGGGCCTGTCAGCTTCAACATACAGATATATACACACTCAATGAGATGTTCCTGGAGTGATAGGATGTATATGATAGTATGAAGGTGATGTGCTGAAGGGACAGGTGTGAACAGTGACAAGGATGGTAAGCACTTGATAGGTTTGTACAGGAGAGTTCAAGATGGTATTTAGGAATGCAGATAGGTTAGTATCGAGTATGCTAACAGGTGGTGAGGACAGCAGATGACAAATACAGGATAGACTAACCCAGTGCAAGGATAGATAGTAGTAGACAGGAGAGCTAGCAATCTATGCAGCAGTGCAGATGATAGATGGTAGTAGACAGGAGAGCTAGCAATCTATGCAGCAGTGCAGATGATAGATGGTAGTAGTCTCAAGAGCTAGCAATCTATGTAACAGTGCAGATGATAGGATAGTATGGATAGGTAGTAACAGTCCTTAATGCAATACTAGTAGTGTAAGTTATGGAGGTTTCCCCTGCGGGGTACTTATCACTATAGTATAGTAGTAGAAGGGTCCGGTGATGAGGAAGTGATCCAGTAGCGAGATACAGGGATCAGTAGCGAGGTTCAGGTCTGAGGAAGTGATCCTGGTAGCGAGATACAGGGATCTGTAGCGAGGTTCCACAGCGAGACACGCTTGTAAGCATAGATGCAAGGCAGGTTGAACGAACATGTGAGTGAGAACGCCGGCGGTTGAAATAGCCGCTCTGCGGCGCTCAGTGATGACAGCATCGGTCTTAAAGGTGTATGCGCACCTACCAGAAGAGAATGGTGGGACGCATACACGGAATGGAAAGTGGAATAAGGGTACCAGAGGTACCAGAACATTACACTCATGTGAATGAGTAAATGGTATATAGTACCCTATGTTAATTATTCACAGTAAAAAGAAAAAAAATGACAAAGCAAATAAACACCCAGATACCATACAAAAAGATTTTTTTAGAAAAAAAAGTTCAAAAATGTAAATCCATCATCAATTATATGGTCCACAAATTTAGATCTTTTGTCAATCATGATGAGCGACACCCAACGAGCCTTCCAACACAAACAAGATGACCCTTGCTACAATGATTCTCTCCCATTGCACACCTGCCATAAGTAGCTGATTCCTGGTTGGCTGCTCCATATTAACAAACTGACTGGGGATGCTTTTTGAAGCCACTGACCACATATGGTCATGAAATCACCTGGGATCCCCCAGTCACATGTTTACAAACAAGTCACTTTTTTGTCACTTTTGCTGGAGTACATCCCACAGGAGCACCACGTCACAAGCAGGTTTAAAGCACCACCAAGCATGTTATTTTAAGGAAAGGTATAGCTCTCTGCTGAACTGCATTTTTTAATTTTTTATTTATTTTGCATTGGTAAATGTCCCCTAAGGCAGTGCCCAGCAACCCATGCCTTTTTTTTTTGTTGCCAAAAACGTGCAATTTGGCCTTGAAATAGGACAGGCAAAATGACAAGATTTGGCACCCATAGGGTTCCTCTCACAAAGTGGTATGGAGCACCTTAACCCCTTCTGGACCGGAAGGATTTGCCCCCTTAATGACTACTGCATTTTTTGCAATTTGGCACTGCATGACTTTAACTGACAATTGCTTGGTCATGCAATGCTGTACCCAAACTAAATTTACGCCCTTTATCCCCACAAATAGAGCTTTCTTTTGGTGGTATTTTATCACCTCTGCGGTTTTTATTTTTTTGCGATATAAACAAAAATTAAATTTTCTAATTTTTCTTATAAAAAATATCCAATAAACTCAATTTTTGTCATACATTTAGGCCAAAATGTATTTAGCTACATGTCTTTGATAAAAAACATCTCAATAAGCGTACTTTAATTGGTTTGCACAAAAGTTATAGCGTCTGCAAACTATGATGCATATGCTGAAATTTACGCAGCTTTTACTTTCTGACTGCCTATCTCATTTCATGGAAGTGCTAAAGTGGCAGGACAGTACCAACCCCCCCCCCCCCCCTAAATTAAACCTTTTTGGAAAGTAGACATCCCAAAAAAGTTCCTGAGAGGCATGTTGAGCCCATTGAATATTTAATTTTTTTGTCACAAAGTTGTCATTGAAATTACTGTATATATTGCTCAAACATGCCATGGCTATATGTGAACTGACACCCCAAAATACATTCTGCTGATTCTTCTGAGTACAGGGATACCCTATATGTGAGACTTTTTTGCAGTCTAGCCACATACAGGACCCCGAAAACCAATCTCCGCCTTCAGGCTTTCTAAGGACGTAAATTGATGATTTCACTCCTCACTACCTATCACAGTTTAGGAGGCCATGAAATGCCAAGAAAGCACAAAACCCCCCAAATTACCCCTTTTCGGAAAGAAGACACCCTAAGCTATTTGCTGAGAGGCATGTTGAGTGCTTTGCAGATACCTTTTTGTCACAAAGTTTTGAAAATTTAAAAAAAAAATGCATTTTCATTTTTTTTCTTCATTTTTCAAAATAAATGAGAGCTGCAAAATACTCGCCATGCACCTTAGCACAAAAAAAGAAATTGTAATTGAAACTTTTGGCAAAATATAAAATATTCAATGTACTCACCATGCCTCAGCAAATAGCTTGGGATGTCTAATTTACAAAATGGGGTCATTTGATGGGGGGGGGGCTTTGTGTTATCTTGAGATTTCAGGGTCTCCGAAACTGTGATAGGTAGTGAGGAAGTAAAATTACGCCCTTAGAAAACCTGGAGGTGGTGATTGGTATTCAGGGTCCCTTACACAGCTAGGCTCCCTAAAAGTCTCACACGTGTGGTATCCCTGTACTCAGGAGAAGCAGCAGAATGTGTTTTGGGGTGTATTTTTACATATACCCATAGCATGTGTGAGTAATATATAATTTAGTGACAACTTTGTGTAAAAAAAAAAACAAATCGTCATTTTACCGAAAAATTTTACAAAATATAAAATATTCCATGGACTCAACATGCTTCTCAGCAAATTGCTTAGGGTGTCTACTTTCCAAAAAGGGGTCATTTGGGGTGTTTGAACTGTCCTGGCATTTTATGCTCAATCTTAGAAGCTTATGCCACACATCACCCACTCTTCTAATCACTTGAAGACCAAGCATTTTCTGTGACTTTTTGTTTACTAGAAAATTACTTTGAACCCCCAAATTATATATTTTTTAAAGCAGAGGCCCTACAGAACAAAATGGTAGGTGTTGCAATTTTTTTTTCTCACACGGTATTTGCGCAGAGGTTGTCCAAACGCAATTTTTGCAAACATTTTTAAAAGTCAACTTGACAAAGCGCATGCGGGGGGATTTGTTGCTGCGAACTAGCGGAGCTTCCCCTCTTGGGTGCTATGATCACATAACCCTTTTCTACTCTTTAAGTTACATTTGGAGCAGGACTAAATTTACATTTTTATTGAAATGTTACAAATTTTATGAGACGAACAGCAATGGGCAAATAAGATAGCAGCAATATAACTGAAATCATTTTTATTTTGTCTCCAAACATGATACGTTTATAATGTGTTTTGTCCAGTTTTTATCATACAATTCTAAATAAAACATTGAATGGATAACATTTTCCAGCTCACACACACACACACACACACACACATACAAGTGCCAAACTTATAAGGGGGCAAAAGGGGAAATTGCTCTGGGTCTCCCTGCCAAAGGGGGTCCAAGAATTCCTTTTTTTTTAAATGTAATAGTTATACAATTTGTTATTTTTTTTAAATAATAAAACAAAGTGTGTATGGTGGTCAGAATATGGAACAGTTAAGCCTGACTTCAGAAACAAAGAAAGAGATAAGGTCTCTGAAAAGGTTTCTGCAATCACTTTAAGATAGGTATGAAGAGCTGGAACTAGATGCCAGGAACCTCCGTGGCAATGCAGACTACAAATCAACTACTGGCAGGTCAACAAAGAGAAACATGCAGTACAATGCAAACCCAACATCTGTCTCAGAGGAAACAGTTTTTTCTTCCAGAGAAAAGTTCAATGTTATTTTACATGAGTTGTCTGTTGCCTTACAAGAGTGCAGGGTAACATACCAATAATTGTATGACAGGTACAAAGTAATAGTCAACTTATGTAGTCTATCTGATACAGAGATAAAATCTGAGGCTGAAAAACGTATTAGTGCTTTCCCTCGAAACTTCAGTAGTGTGTTAGTTTAGGAAATTGTCCAGTTTGTAGCTTTGCCAAGCTCCGGTCATGTCTCACTTAATTTCAACAGGCAACTTTATTAAAAGATGAAGGGCTTGTGGATACATTATCAGGTAGTAATGCCACTCTTAGAATTTACAGGTGTATCTCAAAAATTTGAATATCATCAAAAAGTTTTTTTTATTTCAGCAATTCAATGTGAAACTCATATATTAAATAGATACATTACACACAGAGTGATACATGTCAAGCATTTCTTTCTTTTAATTTTGATTATGGCATACAGCTAGTGAAAACCCAAAATTCAGTATCTCCAAAATTTTGAATATTACAGAAGACCAATAAAAAAAAAAGGATTTTTAATACAGAAATGTTGGCTCACTAAAAAGTAAGTCTATGTACAGTATAGTATGCACTCAATACTTGGTCGCATCAATGAATTACTGCATTAATGGGGTGTGACATGGATGCGATCAGCCTGTGGCACTGCTGAGGTGTTATGGAAGCCCAGGTTGCTTTGATAGCAGCCTTCAGCTCATCTGCATTGTTGGGTCTGGTGTCTCTCATCTTCCTCTTGACAATACCCCACAGATTCTCTATGGGGTTTAGGTCAGGTGAGTTTGCTGGCTAATCAAGCAGAGTGATACTATGATCATTACACCAGGTATTGGTACTTTTGGCAGTGTGGGCAGGTGCCAAGTCCTGCTGGAAAATTAAATCAGCTTTTCCATTAAGCTAGTCAGCAGAGGGATTTCCTGGTAGAGGGCTGTGTTGACTTTGGACTAGATAAAACACAGTGGGCCAACACCAGCAGGTCACATGACTCCCCAAATCATCACTGACTGTGGAAACTTCACACTGGACCTCATGCAACTTGGATTCTGTGCCTCTCCACTCTTCCTCCAGACTCTGAATTTACTAATTTCCAAATTAAATGCAGAATATACTTTTATCCGAAAAGAGGACTTTTGACCATTGAGCCAGTCCAGTCCTTTTTCTCCTTAGCCCAGGTAAGATGCTTCTGACAATTTCTCTGTTTCAGAAGTGGCTTGACACAAGGAAGGCGACAGTTGTACCAATGTTCTGGATACGTCTGTGTGTGGTGGCTCTTAAAGCACTGACACCAGCCATATTTCACACCTCTTGAATTTCCCTCAAATTCTTGAATAGCCTTTGCTTCACAATCCTCTCAAGGCTGCGGATATCCCTGCTGCTTGTGCACCTATTTCTACCACACTTTTTCCTCCTATGAATATGCTTGGATACCTTTTGTGACTTACCCTCCTTGTGGAGGGTGTCAATGACTGTCTTCTGGACAACTGTCAAGTCAGCAGCCTTCCTCATGATTGTGTAACCTACTTAACCAGACTGAGAGACCATTTAAAGGCTCAGGAAACCTTTACAGGTGTTTTGAGATAGATAGTTGATTAGAGTGTGACATCATGAGTCTACAATATTGAACTTTTTCTCAATATTCTAATTTTCTGAGATACTGAATTTTGGGTTTTCACTACCTGTAAGCCATAATCATCAGAATTAAAAGAAAGAAATTCTTGAAATATTGCATATCACTCTGTGTGTAATGAATATATATATATATATATATATATATATATATATATATATATATATATATATATATATTATATATTGTGTATATATATATATATATATATATATATATATATATATATATATATATATATATATATAATAAGATGTTCCAGGATGTCATAGAGCCTATGTGCACTATAAGGGCTTCCCACACCACTGGCTGAGTACTGTGAACCAGGAGGTGGTCTTGTCTGCATCCTTTTACATGTCTTTGTATTACTATTAGCACATACATATTATATTTTTTGAGCACTAAGCACTTTACTCTATACAAACTCAATCCCTCCAGAGGCATTCTTATATTGTAAAGCAGCGCCCCACCCATTATACACCTTTTTCATTACCAAAACATTTTCCTTTTTCAGGGGTTGTTTTTAGGGGGGCAGCAGCTTTTGAGGTTTGATTCAACACCACAAATTGCACAGAACTAGCTCTAGTTTAGTGCTCTGTGCCTACCAGCTGTCGAGAGTCCTCAAGATGATAGAGTTTGATGAGTTAGGTAAAGATTTTGCAGATGCTAAGTGCAGGAAGAAAGACTTTTTGTAGAAATGGTAGTGTGATGCATAACTGTGATTTATGACTTGCCAGCTCTGAGTAATGTGTCTTCTTACACAATCAATAAAATTGAGGAAAAAAATCAGACACGTGTCTTTGAAAACTAACATTTTTTTTTATTATTTATTTATTTTTTTTTTTTTTTTGAGCAAATGCTGTTTATCATTAATTTCAGTTCACATTTTTATTGGTCATATAATTTAATTTCCATGTTGAGGGCCACCTAAACTTAAAGTGCCCTGGGCCCCCAAGGTCTAAATCTGATGCACACACTCATTTACATTAATAAGTAGTAACAGTGATTTCAGTATTGATGACACTGGATTTCATACACAGTACCTGCTTCAGAGCATTCAACAATTTTCTGTTTCCCATGATTAGAATAATCGTATTCAATGTTGGGAAAGTGGAAATAACAATAAAACATAATATTGCTGTTATTTCATCCAGGAAGTATACTGGATTGTTAATAAAACTAAATGTCCCATAGAAAATCAAATAAAGTATTAGGAGAGCAGTCACTGTTTTAGCAGCAGATAAGTGAGTCCTGATTCTAGGATGATCAAGTCCTTCATTGTTTTGTCTCATCCTTGACATGTGCTTACACAGAGAGGCGATGATGGTCCCACCTGCCAAGAAGATTATTACAAATGCCAAAGAAGCAGCTAAAACGTATAAATAAAATATACAATTACATTTGCTTTCATAGGGGTAAAATGTTTCTTCTAATGTCACATTCCCTGTAATGTTTAAGGCTGTAATGGAATAGCCAGTGTACAAATCCCATAAGGCTGGCATTCCAATGGACCATGAGAGAAGAAATGAGAACACAAGTAACCAAGGTACCACAACACGAAGATTTGCTTTGATTTTATAAAACAAAGGTCCATTGAGGTTGACAATCTTCACACAATAGTAAAAACAGAGGCAGGTAGAGCACAAGAGACTGGACAATGACAGAGATGCTAAAAGAGCTGTCGTTACATTACCTACCCATTCTTCATTGTAGGCATCCGGCCATATATAGCATGAAATCTCTACCATGTCATTGGCTATTTGCAGACAGATGTTGGAAATCCCAATGGCATTAATAATGAGATTACAAGGATTATGCTCACGAGTTTTTAGCCACTCCAGAAAGTGAACGGTTAAGATGAAGATATTTCCAGATATGCCAGTTACAAGAAGTACACTATGGATAGCTATATCCGAAATGTATAAGCTATCCATGATAGTTTTGTTTCAGAATTCTTAGTAAAATATTTCTCTTATTAGAGTCTGGTTTGTTATTTCTAAGAATATATCCAAAGCATTTAAACAGTTGAGGTTTGCTAGTCCTTTATGCCAAACAAGTTATCAAGAGTTCTTTTTAGGTCTTGACTAGCAGATGTTTGTTCTTATAAAACGCCAATTTCATAGATTTATGAGGTAATGTATGTTTTTCTGTGTGTGATTGTAGTTTCAAAGGCTGTCAAATTTTTTACCTCTGCTTGAGTTAAGCAAAATCTCAGGCTCTGCATTACATTAGCAGAGAGCATATCAAGAAGAGAGTATTTGCAAGTCAATACAACACCTGTCAATTGTTTTTTCCTCTGCCTTTTTGTCAAATTAGGTGGTTTAGGATTACTATGTGTTTCGACCACATTGCATGATTTCCTTGACAGAGAATTTGTGTGCAGTATAGGGACCAATGACAGATTTGTAAAAACAAGTATATGGTGTTCAAACCAGAGCCATGAATTGCAAGTCTATTTAGTTAACTCATCCAATATAGAGAGATATTTTTGACAGTCTAAAATGTTGGTTGTCTTGACTTGCAACTAAAGCCATAGATAATCATATAAATGTGAATTAAAAAAGGTAAGGATTCCAAACCTATTCATTCTGGCACAGTTAAAAGGATGTATGATATAACAAACCAGTCAGAATTGATCTTTCAGTAATCTTTTATCAACATAATACATACTGAATGTTTTTACTACACTTTTAACTTTAATTTGCACCTAACTTATTTTTTATAACTTTTTTTATTTTCCAACCAAAAACACATTTGCATGCCGTACATGTAGTGCTCATCCCCCCGAAGGGCTGCTGAGAATATGCCCAGGTCTCCCTTGCTAGTACAGAGGCTGCCTGCCACATTGATAACACAGGTTTGCTCTATTGGATGTCTTTTTGTGGATTTTATTTGCAGAAACTTGAACAGGATAACAGAAATGAATAGGGTGACAAAATCTTATTCAGACAGCCTTGACTGAGGTAACAGGGAATGGCCAATAATTCTTAATCTCTGTAAGAGCAGACCAAGTCCATTCTTTAACCTCTGGCATTCAATTCCCTCCAGTACATGTACACCTGACAGTCCCAAAACCAGGTATTACTCACAATGTCCTAGGATGGCTGTTTGTCGCCTAGCTTCCACGTGACACTCTTCAGTGAGGGAGCCAAAGATCCATCCCCAGACCAGACTCCAAGATGTTCCCCTTAGTTGTCTGGAAGCCATGTCCCAATAATTGCCCATGGCCCAGTGGATGAGCACCACTGCTATAGAATCATGTCTAACTGAAATTGATGGTATTCAGAAATAATTGAAAGAAGACAGGCAGGTGGAAAGCCAGAGACTGGATTATGCTAGAGAAGTCACGATCACAACCAAGGATAATTGACTTTCTAACCTTGAATGTGGAAATCAAGAAAGGGCAAAAACATTCCATGCAATGTAGGATTTCTATTGTTTAGCCTGTGTGGGGAGAGACAGCATGGAAGCAGGAATTTCCCCTGCCAGATATTGTATTCTGACAGGTGTGTCCAATGGCTGCCAGAATACCTGAGCAGTGACTAAATTTGAATGCATGCAGTTGAAGTTCAGCCAGCTATTTTCCACCCAGCTCCTTCAATTTCCAGATTGAAGGATGTTGGGTAGGAGGATGCTGATAGGGCCTCCCATGGTTTTGGTTATCGGGAAAAATGTGACGTTCACTCGGTCAATGGCCATGGTTCTTGGAGGTTCTTGGGTGCATGGTTCTTGGAGGAAGATGTTAGGAACTGTGCAGCTGATGATAAAGTAAACTGGGCTGAGTTTTCTAAAGTTGATAAAATCTATAAAGTGAATGTAAAAAGATAAAGATGTTCCTGGTTGAGCCAGTTACAATTTGCATTGTTTCTACAATGAAACATTTCTTTGTCAAATAGTTTCTGTACCAACATCAAAAGTACAACCTAGTATAGTATTCTGTATGTTATAAATTAGTTAAAAACAGTGATGTAAATGGAGAATATTAGTATTTTCTCATTTGCTTTGTGCTCACAGTGCCTGGCAACAAAGAAAACTGTGATGAGTATAGGTATAGAGGGAATGCTATAGGTTCAAACCGTTGTGCTCTCAGGCATACACTAATATAAGACTATGAAAATACATGCAACTAGCTAGAATCTATTTATCAATAGCTGTTGTTCTTGTTTGCACTTGACATTAACAAACAATAAGGTTTTAATATCTCCTTTTGTGTGAGTGGCATGATATATTGGCCATTTCTGTGTAGAATGGTTGTATAACACATTGCATAATTGAGATGCAATATGCAAGCATACTTTTATTGCTAGTTTGTTGTGTGTCATTTGTACAGTGGAAGTTTGATTTCTAGGTGAGAGAGCTGAGCTATATGAAATGTCTTATATATGGAATATATTCTGATTAATCTATCATGGTTACATCACAGCACAAGATTTAGCATAAGGTCAGCACAATTTACATACATAGCCAACATTTTATATGGTAGACATTGATTGCAAGATCTATGATCCAGTTAAAAATCTGCATATTTGGAGCAAATTTTGTTGATTTGCATTGAGTGGAATTCCTGTTGTGATTGACTTTTGGAGAATATATAACATTGAAAACATCTCTAAAATGGAAGCACGTGTTGCAGTTGTAGCAGCTGTAGGACAATGGGTTTGATTTACTAAAGACTGTTCACTTTGCAATAGAAACTGTACTTTGCAATGCAATTTCCCCCGGGAACATAGTTAATGAGGCGGAGCTCTGTGGACTCCCAATATGCAATCATGCACAAGCATTTCTTTAAATTTCTTTCTGTGTAATGGGGTATCTTTTTTCAAACTGAAATTTTACCACGTTCACTAAGCTCCAAAGAGAATTCCCTTGCAAAGTGCAACTTCCCTTACTAAGTGAACAACCAATTTGCCTTTAGTAAATCAACCCCATTATGTCTGCATTTGCAATCTTCTTCTCACGTTTGAATTAGCTATAGAAAAATATGAATTGAAACAATAGAAATGGCGACAATGGCAAACAGGGCAAATAGAAAGGGGGGGGGGGAAATCTCCAGAGTGGGAAAACAAATGACAATAAAAACTTGATAGGATCTAACCCTTCTTTACCTTATCAAAAAAAAAAAAAAAATGAAAAGTTTTAGCTATGGATACATTTTATTTAAAATGTAAGTAACATAATTATTCATTTCTAGATGTCTCAAGCCAATACACTGTAGACAGATGCACAGAACTAGTAAGTTGTAGCAGTGACTTCAACATTGAGACTTATTAGTTTTAGACACAAAATATGCTTCATCATCAATAACAGCTTCCTATTTCCATTAATTAAATGATTGTATTTCCTGTAAGAAAAGCAGAAGCCACAATAATGCAAAAAATAAATAGCAAGCTGTTACCCACTTTAGTTTCAATAAATATCATATTTAGCGTGCTATAGAAAATTAAGTACCCAATAAGCAGAAAAATCACTGTTTTGGTTGCTTTAACGCGAGATGGGAGTTTACTGTTTCCAGAACCTTCATTGTTCTTCATAATTTGCTGCATGTGATTACACAGTGAGAAGATAATAGGTACAGCTGTGATAAAGATCTTAGTGAATGGAACACTAGTGACTAACATATAAATCTGAAAAATACAGTCACATCAACATGTGGAAAGGGGGCGTGGTTCGTCAATGGCGCCGTGAGAGGCCGAGTAGTGAGGAGCTCTGCGTGGTGGAGGAGAGCGCCGTGCAGTGAGTGAGTTGGCTCTCCCCCCCCCCCTCCCCCGTTAGGTGCAGAGCGGGGCCCGAGGCTCACGGAGGACGGTAATGGGGAAATCCAGGCTCGGGGAGCCATAAAGCAGCGGTGGTGGCAAGAAAACAGGCGGCCATACGCTGAAAGTGCGGGACCCTGCCTCAGAGTGAGAGAGGTACAGCATAGGGTGAAAGACCGTGCGGGTCGGTGTGAGGCTGAAGGGCTGAGGAGGAGGAGAGCTGGGGTTGAGTGCCAGCTGGGACAGTAGATGCGGAGGTCGCTGGTCTCCCCCGTATATATGACTCAAGCAGCCAGCCCGGGGCCGAAGCAAGCCCTAGAGAGAAGGACAGACATTACCTCTTATTTTCTGAGACACACAGTGGCATCACGAAGTACTGGTGGGATCAAGGCATCACAGAAACGCCAAACAAACTCAGGAATGGCAGTTCGGCAGAAAGGGCCCAAAGCTACAAACACTCAATCTACTGGAGTCTCTTCTGGTGGGAAGAAGCCTTTAGTAATGGATATATCGCAGGAACAAAGGAACGAAGAGCCCAAAGAGTCCCTGACTATGCCGCAACAGCCCCAAATACCATCAACAGCGGAGTGGGGTGAGTTTATTAAGCTGATCCCGACGAAACAGGATATCCAAGATATGGCTGCAGCAATCGTGAGTGACATTAAAATGGAAATATGTGGTTTAAAACAAAAAGTTGATCAAATTGAAGGCAGATTGGTGAATACACAGTCAGTACAATGTGATTTTGAAGTCAGAATCTCTGAATTAGAAAGTTCACGAGCACAGCTGCAAAAACAAGTCACCTGGTTGCGGCTGCAGCAGGATGATGGTGAGAACCGCGGCCGGAGGAATAATATTCGACTGCGGGGCTTGCCGGAATCCGTAAAGGGCCCAGAGCTCAGAACCACGGTAGTGGGTATTTTGAATGGTCTGTTGGAGAGACCCCAAATGGAAAAAATGGAAATTGACAGAGTGCATAGGGTTAAAGCGCCCCGAAGGACGGGAACAGATCTAATCCCAGATGTCTTGATTAGGATTCACCTGTTTTCACTTAAAGAAGACATAATGAGACAAGCATGGGCAAAAGGGCAGATCGAGTATGAAGGTTCTCAGTTGAAATTGTTGCCAGATCTTTCACGGGGGACCCTAAAGATGAGAGCCGCAATTAAACCCCTCCTAGAGGTCATAAGAAAAGTGGGAGCAACCTATTTTTGGGGACACCCCTTCCATTTGAAAGTGGTGAAAGACAGAGAAACGTTCTTATTGAAATGGCCAGACCAGCTTCCCGCGCTCTTTACATTTTTGGGGTGTGCCCCAATCCATGTGAGTGACTGGTTAGATGTCCTAGGAAACTCCGTGAACTACCACATGAATTGAACCACACAACATGGGTGAAATTTGGAGTAGATAGATGTGGGAGCAAAACAGACGCTCAGGACAAGGAGACAATAATATAACGAACCTAAAAGTGTTGTATACAGGTTCCTGGCCTATTCCATGGTCTTTTTCTGTTTTTTTTTTTCTTCTTCCCGGTTTTTCCCATGCCTTGTTTCATTTTTGGGGTTCTCCCTATCTCCCCCTCTCCCTCTTTTTTTGGGAGGGGGGAAAGTTAAGATGTGTGGAGGTCCCTGGTATCCCCACACCCGCCCCGAACATTTGCTGTGTTGAGAAATGGGCGTTTTTTTTTTTTTGTATTTTTTCTGTGTTATTTTTTATATGTCCTTACCATCTGAGTCACCCTCGTAGGGGATGGGGGGGGGGGGGATTACTCTTTGTGTGATGTGTTTTATTTTATCGTGTTTTTCTTATGGGGGAACTGTGGGGTGTGTTTTTGGATTTTTTGCTTCACAGGAAAATTAGATATTATATATTTGTATATTTGTATCCATAGAGATCAACTATAATTTCACAAGGGGGGTTTTTTTTTCTTTTTATGCTTGTGTTCGTGCCCCCGCCTGCCACGGAGGGCCGGGGCACGATCTTAAGGGTCACGAGGGAAAGGGGCACTGAGGTAGAGGTAACTTGAGAGTGTTCCCTCACTTTGTGCGGGACATGCTTAAAACACAAAAAAAGAAGATATGTGAGACCTAATAATACTGAATTTAAATCACTATTAGGGTGTATACAGAGGGTATAGTGACTCAGGGAATAGCTATGGTTAACAGCAACTAGAAGTGAGTAAGAGAGATCTTCCCAGGACCTAGTTCAAGTCCGAAGGGTTAAGATGAGTAGAGGGGAGGGTAAATGGTTTGTAGAAGGGGGGGTGGGCGGGCCCCGGGGCCCTCAGGAGGGGAGTTGGGGGGAGGGGGAGGGGAACCCATAGAGGGGTAGGAGTAGAAGGTACAAGCAGGGGATCTGACTATGTAGCAATCAAGTCCCCTTCACCTGCGACCTGGCTCGGGGTAGTTTGACTCCAACCCAGGGGCGCATATGGGCCTCGAGAGAACCGCTCCCCTAGGGGAGAGGGGTGACGTCTTGGCCGTACAGGGCCGCGCCATCTTTTGTAGGAGGAAAGGCTGGGAAAGTCAAACCTAGAGTGTGCTCATTATCATACTTAGGGTCCGTTAGATTGGGAGGTGTAAAAGGGGGTCTCTGGGGTGGGGGGGGGAGGAGGATATTGACATTATGTGAAAGGAGGCGATCGCCCACTGAGGCAGAGCTCCTCTAGCTGGACACTTAAAACCTATAATTTTACTGTCCGTCAGTGAGAGGATAGGGACTACATCCTTACACCACGGTAGGGGTGAGAGGGAGTAGAGCCCATTTTCTTAGCTCCAATTTTTGGAGCTTAGCTTTTTCTTTTTTTTTATTATTATTATCTTCTCTTGTTCCTGAAGGAGAGTGTCCAGGTACAGTGGCTTGCTCGCGGGGTTTTGGGAACCACTGCCCCCTCAGTAGATAGCGCCTGGTTGCTCGGGTTTAGATAACCATTAGAGGGGGGTAGGGGTAGTGGGAATTAAACAGTATATACATACTTGTGTGGGTGAAGAGGGGTTTCTTTTCTTTTCTTGCTAAAATTATTTTTTTTTTCCTGTGTCCTGCTTTTTCTTGCCTTGCATAGCTTGTGTGGCCGTGGGGGGCGGGGGACCGTCCACAATGGTGGCTGGAGGTGGAGCGACCCAGGG
Source organism: Pelophylax lessonae (assembly GCF_965119305.1). Lineage (NCBI taxonomy): Eukaryota > Metazoa > Chordata > Amphibia > Anura > Ranidae > Pelophylax > Pelophylax lessonae. The sequence goes on from NC_138776.1 coordinate 107,244,612, forward strand.
GGGGGACAGCAGGTTGTAAGATCACGACCTATAATGGGAGGGGACTATCAACCCCACAGAAGCGTAGGAGACTTATGGGGGATCTAAAACGAGATGCTACACAAATAGCTTTCATTCAGGAGACCTACTTCCGCAAAGATGCAGTACCAAAATTGTACAATAAAGACTTTCCATGGGTTTACCACGCTACATCCCCTATTGCCAAATCAAAGGGTGTGAGCATTTTAATATCAAGTGCTGTGAAGTGGACCCTAAAAGAAGAATTGGCTGACCCAATGGGTAGGTTCGTGTTGGTGAAGGGGTGGATAGGACGGGTCGAGGTAACCCTCGTAAATGTCTATTTTCCCAACTATGAGCATGTAATGTTTTTACAGAAGATGATTCCGGTTGTCTTGGAATTCCAGGAAGGGCACTTAGTGATGGGAGGTGACTTTAACTATGCCCCAGAACCTCTGTTAGATACCTCTAAAAGAAGTTCATATATGTCATTTGCTAAATTACGAAGGCTGTAAAAAGAGATCTCCCTCCTGGGCCACATCGATCCATGGAGGTTGATGCACCCAGGAGAGAGAAATTACACTTTCTATTCTCCAATCCACAAGGCATATAGTAGGATTGTCATGGTCTTACCTTCTTGCTGTTCTCCTTCGTTTGACATGTGCTGGCGGCCATCTTGGTTTCTGGGTTTCTTGTAGCCTCCCACCCTGCGGCTCCTCCTTCCCACTGGGAGGAGCTGGATGCCTAGCTCATATATATAGGAGGTCTGTGGCTTCAGTTCCTTGCTTGGTCCTCCTGTGTTCACATGCTTCTAAGACTGCTGCTGCTTCTGGTCCCTGATCCTGGCTTCGTCTGACTACCCTGCTGGTTCCTGATCCTGGCTTCGTCTGACTACCCTGCTGGTTCCTGATCCTGGCTTCGTCTGACTACCCTGCTGGTTCCTGATCCTGGCTTCGTCTGACTACCCTCCTGGTTCCTGACCTCTGGCTTCGCAAGGACTCTGCCTCGGTTTCGCCTTCCGTTTGGACTTTTGCTTTACTGCTTGATTTTCAATAAAGCCTTCTTATTTTCATTTATCTGTTGTTGTACGTCTGGTTCATGGTTCCGTGACATTAGGACCAAGCCATGAATTCTGACGGTACAGGGCCATCCTCGCTACCCACGCTGGTTGCCAGACTTGATCAGCAGGATCACCTGTTGGGTCGGTTCGCCGTGGCGTTGCAAACCCTGCTGGAACGCACGGCTCATTTCGCTCCCGTTGCCGATGGGTCGGTTGTCGCTCCTGGGCCCGCTCCTACTGCCGCTCCGGTTGTTGCGCCAGAGTCTACCCCGACACCTGTTGTTGCGCCTGTGGTGTTTCGGGGTATGACCGGTTCTGCCCCCCTTCCACAGCGCTTTGGGGGAGAGCCAACTCAGTGCCGAGGTTTCCTTAACCAGGTGGGCATTTATTTCGAGTTGCTGCCACATGCCTTTCCTACTGAGAGATCAAAGGTGGGCTTCTTAATTTCGCTGCTCTCGGACAAGGCCTTGGCCTGGGCCAGCCCTTTATGGGAGAACAACAATCCGGTGGTTGCCGAGTTTTCCGGTTTTGTTGCTTCTCTTCGGAGGGTATTCAATGTGCCGGCTCATGCTGCCTCTGCTGCGAAGCTCCTTATGTCCATCAGACAGGGTTCACGATCCGTAGCTGAATACGCCATTGAGTTTCGTACCCTGGCAGCAGAGGTGGGCTGGAATAATGAGGCTCTGGTCGCTGCTTTCTCTCATGGTCTCTCAGATGCCTTGAAGGATGAGGTTGCAGCTAAGGACCTACCAGTGGAGCTCGAGTCTCTTATTTCTTTCTTGATTTTGATTGACACCAGACTCATGGAGAGACCTTCCTTTAAGGAGAGTTTGCGGAGACCTCCTAACAGATTGGCGCCTACCTTTGCTGTCCCACCCGTGCCTCCCTCTCCTCCCACGCCTCCTGGGGATGACTTGGCTGGGGGTGAACCCATGCAGCTGGGCTTTGCTCGCCTGTCCGAGGGGGAGAGGGTACTCCGAAGACGCGAGGGTCGATGCATGTACTGTGGTCTCGGTGGGCATTTTCGGTTGGCATGTCCGAACCGTCCGGGAATCGCTCGCACCTGAGATCCTGTCGGGGGCAGATCTTGGGTGGAGTCTCCTCGTCCCCGGTTTCCCGTGTTGACAAACCACTGATCACTGTTGTCCTCTCCTGGGTCGGGGGCTCAGTGACGACCCAGGCGTTGGTGGACTCTGGTGCTGGTGGTTTGTTCATTGATAGTGTGTTCGCTGCCGCCAATTCCATTCCTCTGCAGGCCCGAGGTTCTCCACTGGCTCTTGAGGCGATAGACGGCAGACCCCTTCTGCCGCCACACGTGACTCATGAGACCCTTCCAGTGAGGATAGCCATTGGTGCCGTTCACAGAGAGTCGGTCTGCTTCCAGGTTATTTCGTCTCCACACTACTCGGTGGTCTTGGGGTACCCCTGGCTCCAGAAGCATAATCCGACTTTCGATTGGAGATCGGCCGAGATCCTCTCGTGGTCACCGCAGTGTGGGGCTAGTTGCATCCATGGGCCTGTCAAGTTGCTGTTTACTTCCTCGGACTCTCTGTTGCCTCCTGAATACGAGGAGTACCGGGATGTATTCGATAAGGTGCGCGCGGTTGCCCTACCTCCGCACCGCCCATACGATTGTGCCATCGAGTTACAACCTGGTGCCGTTCCTCCTCGTGGCAAGGTCTATCCACTGTCGGTAGCGGAGAATGAGGCCATGGAGGAGTACGTGAAGGAGGCGCTTTCACGCGGACACATTCGCAAATCCTCGTCCCCGGCAGGGGCTGGATTTTTCTTTGTGAAAAAGAAGGGCGGTGAGTTGAGGCCTTGCATCGATTACAGGGGTCTCAATCGCATCACGATCAAGAACGCTTACCCGATACCTTTGATTTCCGAGCTGTTCGATCGCCTTAAAGGGGCCACGGTCTTTACCAAACTCGACCTGAGGGCGGCATATAACCTCGTAAGGATCAAGGCGGGCGATGAGTGGAAGACCGCGTTTAACACCAGGACCGGTCATTATGAATCCTTGGTTATGCCCTTTGGGTTGTGCAATGCGCCCGCAGTCTTTCAGGAATTCATTAACGAGGTTTTCCGTGACCTGTTGCAGCAGTGTGTGGTGGTCTATTTGGATGACATCTTGGTATATTCTGAATCCATCCATCTGGATGTCAGACGAGTGTTGCAACGGTTACGAGAGAACAAGCTGTTCGGTAAGCTTGAGAAATGCGAATTTCACCGATCCCAGGTAACCTTCTTAGGTTACATCATTTCCGCTGAGGGGTTCTCCATGGATCCTGAGAAGGTTTCGGCTGTCTTACAGTGGCCCCAGCCCAGTGGTCTTCGCTCCCTGCAGCGCTTTTTGGGCTTCGCCAATTATTATCGGAAGTTCATCAGGGACTTTTCCATGCTAGCCAAGCCTCTCACGGATCTGACCAGGAAGGGCAGTAATTCACAGGTCTGGCCGCTCGAGGCCATTCGAGCTTTTGAGTCTCTAAAGTCCGCCTTTGTGTCGGCTCCGATTCTGTCGCATCCCAACCCTGGGTTGCCCTTTGTCCTCGAGGTGGACGCGTCTGAGACGGGAGTAGGCGCCCTTCTGTCTCAGCGTAGAACACCAGAGGGTCCTCTGCTTCCTTGTGGGTTTTACTCCCGGAAACTGTCTTCCGCGGAGTGCAACTATCAGATTGGTGACAGGGAGTTATTGGCCATCGTGCAGGCCCTTAAAGAATGGAGGCACTTGCTCGAGGGTTCGGTGGTTCCGGTCCTCATCCTGACGGACCACAAGAATCTGACCTACCTTTCTGAGGCCAAGAGATTGACACCACGTCAGGCCAGATGGGCTCTGTTCTTGTCACGTTTTAATTACGTGGTCTCCTACCTACCCGGTTCCAAGAACATCAGGGCGGATGCCTTATCACGGCAGTACTCCGACCTGTCCAGGGAGGAGTCGATTCCGACTTCGGTCATACCTCCGAATCAGATCCTGGCCGCCATTCGCACCAGCCTGACCTCTCCCCTGGGTGAGCAGATTTTGGCGGCTCAATCTGGTGCTCCCTCTGAGAGACCCAACGGCAGATGTTTTGTGCCTGAGGAGTTGCGCACTCGGTTGTTGCGAACCTACCATAACTCCAAGACCGCGGGGCATCCTGGAAAGAATCAGCTGTCCTGGGCTGTTTCACGTCTGTTCTGGTGGCCTTCCCTACGTTCCGACATCGCCGCATATGTAGCGGCATGCTCCGTTTGTGCCCAGAGTAAGTCCCCTCGGCACCTTCCGTTGGGCCTTCTGCAACCCATAGCCTCCGGGGAGCGCCCATGGTCACACCTGGGGATGGATTTCATTGTGGACCTCCCTGCATCCCGAGGCCATACGGTCATTCTCATGATTGTGGATCGATTTTCCAAAATGTGCCACTGTGTTCCTCTCAAGAAGTTACCCTCTGCACAGGAGTTGGCCACGATTTTTGCCAGGGAGGTCTTCCGGTTGCACGGTTTGCCCAAGGAGATTGTGTCGGATCGGGGGAGTCAGTTTGTGTCCAGGTTCTGGCGCGCCTTTTGCTCCCAGTTGGGGATTCATCTCTCCTTCTCCTCGGCCTACCACCCTCAGTCCAATGGGGCCGCAGAACGATCCAATCAGGCCTTGGAACAATTCCTTCGTTGCTATGTCTCCGATCACCAAGACAATTGGGTTGACCTCCTGCCTTGGGCTGAGTTTGCCAGGAACACGGCGGTGAACTCTTCCTCTGGGACTTCTCCCTTCATGGCCAATTATGGGTTCCAACCTGCCGTGTTACCGGAGGTATTCTCTCCCCAGGATATTCCGGCTGTGGAGGATCACCTTTCCGTCCTACGTGCTTCTTGGGTACAGATCCAGAGGTCCCTTGAGGTTTCTGCGCAGCGCCAGAGACTCCAGGCTGATCGCAGACGAGCGCCTGCTCCTTCCTACCAGGCCGGAGACCGTGTATGGTTGTCCACCCGCAACCTCAACCTTCGAGTGCCCACTCCCAAGCTGGCGCCTCGCTTTGTTGGTCCCTTCCGAGTGCTTCGCAGGGTAAACCCGGTAGCCTATGCCCTTGCGCTTCCTCCTGGCATGCGGATCTCCAACGTGTTTCATGTCTCCCTGTTGAAGCCACTGGTGTGTAATCGTTTCACTTCCTCGGTTCCTCGGCCCCGTCCGGTCCAAGTGGGCAATCGTGAGGAGTATGAGGTGAGCAATATCCTGGACTCACGCCTGGTCCGCGGTCGGGTGCAGTTTTTGGTTCATTGGCGTGGTTATGGTCCAGAGGAGCGTTCCTGGGTTCCCTCTGCAGATGTCCATGCTCCTTCCTTGCTCCGAGCCTTCCACGCACGCTTCCCTCAGAAACCGTTCTTTACTCCGCGGAGGAGGGGCCCTTGAGGGGGAGGTACTGTCATGGTCTTACCTTCTTGCTGTTCTCCTTCGTTTGACATGTGCTGGCGGCCATCTTGGTTTCTGGGTTTCTTGTAGCCTCCCACCCTGCGGCTCCTCCTTCCCACTGGGAGGAGCTGGATGCCTAGCTCATATATATAGGAGGTCTGTGGCTTCAGTTCCTTGCTTGGTCCTCCTGTGTTCACATGCTTCTAAGACTGCTGCTGCTTCTGGTCCCTGATCCTGGCTTCGTCTGACTACCCTGCTGGTTCCTGATCCTGGCTTCGTCTGACTACCCTGCTGGTTCCTGATCCTGGCTTCGTCTGACTACCCTGCTGGTTCCTGATCCTGGCTTCGTCTGACTACCCTCCTGGTTCCTGACCTCTGGCTTCGCAAGGACTCTGCCTCGGTTTCGCCTTCCGTTTGGACTTTTGCTTTACTGCTTGATTTTCAATAAAGCCTTCTTATTTTCATTTATCTGTTGTTGTACGTCTGGTTCATGGTTCCGTGACAAGGATAGACAGAATTCTAGTTACCCAGGCAGACCTGCCGTTAGTGACAGACTCAGATATCGGAGATTTTTCAATCTCTGACCATTTCCCGGTGTATGTGAGTATAGAATGGGAATCGAAAAACTGTAGTCCAAGATCATGGCATATAAATGAGGCCTTATTACAATCCCTGGAAACGGAGGGGAAGATAGAGGAGGCATTACACAACTACTTTATAGAAAATACATCGGAGTCGCTCTCACCTTCCACGGTCTGGGAAGCGCATAAGTGCGTGATAAGAGGGGTACTGATACAGTTGGGTGCACAGCGTAAAAGAGAGCGGGAGGCGAAAATTAAAGAATATCTAACTAAAATTTAACAGCTGAGTAGGCAGCACAAGAGAACGCTTGCGGAAGCTCACTTGATCCCTCTCATGCAGGTAAGAGAGGAATTGAATCAGATACTTTTTCAAAAGACAGTACGAAATATGTTATGGTTGAAAAGACACCTGTATGAATATGCAAATAAACCAGGGGCGATGCTGGCACGAGCATTGAGGGGCCCAAAAAGACGAACTCAAATTTTACGTCTTAGAAATACAAAAGGTGGGGAGGTTCAACTTCAGCTGACATAGCAGAAGAGTTCTACTCTTTCTATCGGTCACTATATAACCTACTGGAAATGGGGAGTAAGAAAAGTCCAGAAAAGGGGAAGCAGATAGAGGAGTATTTACGAGACTCGGGCATGCGTACTCTTTCAGAAGACCAAGTATTGACATTGGAAGGCGAGATATCGGGGGAAGAGCTGGCCGCTGTGAACTCACAGACCAAGGCACATAAGGCACCTGGCCCAGATGGCTTTACTTTAAGTTACTACAAGAAATTTGGGGAGCGTTTAAAGAACCCCCTACTATCACATTTCAATGAAGTGGGAAGAAGAGCGGCGTTCCCGTTGGATTCCCTACGGGCGCATATTACTTTATTACTTAAAGAAGATAAGGACCCTCTGTGTTGTGGTAGCTATCACCCGATATCTTTGATAAATGTAGACACGAAACTATACGCAAGAATATTAGCAAATCGGCTCTTACCATATATGGCAGACCTGGTCCATTTTGTCCAAGTGGGCTTTATTCCTACCCGGGAGGCCCGGGATAATACAATTCGAGCCATAGATCTAATACATCTGGCACGTACATCACGGAAGAAGATGGTTCTTTTCGCAGCAGATACGGAAAAGGCCTTTGACAGGGTGGCGTGGGATTTTATCCGGGCCACCCTGTCATATATAGGCCTGGGACCGCAAATGCTGCAATTTATACTGGCACTTTATACGGTCCCCAAGCTACTTCCCTATCTCTAATGGCACATGGCAGGGGTGCCCTTTATCTCCGCTTATATTCGTGTTGTGCCTGGAACCCCTACTGTGTAGAATTCGGAGTTCTTCGGATATAGCGGGAATCCAAAGCGGGGGGGAACAACACAAGGTGGCCGCGTTTGCGGACGACCTGCTGTTTTTTGCTACTAACCCTTCTCTTTCACTACCAAATATTCTAGACGCCCTGAAAACATACAGTGGGTTCTCTAACTATAAAATTAATGTAACTAAATCAGCGGCACTCAACGTATCGTTATCTGACCAAGAAGAGAGAGCACTTCGAATAGCGTTTCCGTTTCAATGGGCCTCAGATACGCTCAAATACTTAGGGATACAGTTAACGGCAGATCCCGAGGATCTCTATAGAAAGAATTACCTTCCGCTTGTAGGAAAGATTAAAGCAGATCTCAGAATATGGCAGCTGTTGGCAGTGACGTGGTTTGGGCGCAGTAGCGTTATTAAAATTAATGTGTTACCCCGTATCTTGTATTTAATGCAGACAATTCCAATAGCAGTTCCAAAAGAATTTTTTCAATCAATTAAGGGCATACTCCGTGCCTATATTTGGGCAAACAAATCCCCTAGAATTAAGATGCAGACGTGGGCCTTACCCAAAGTAAGAGGTGGGATTGGATTCCCAGATATCCTGAGATATTACAGGGCGGTCCATTTAGTAAGGGTGGTAGACTGGCACTGCAATAAACGTACCAAACGATGGGTGGATTTAGAGAATGAGGAAACAGGACAGTTAACCCCCCCAGCCCCATGGTCGGTGTTTGAATCTAAAGACGCTATTCTCAAACATTCTACAGTGGGAGCGACTATAAAAGAAACTAAGAGAATTCAGTCGCATTGGAGGGTAGCCCCGGGTCTATCTCCGATGACACCGATTTTGGGGAACCCGGATTTTCCCCCGGGGTGTATTAATGCCAGAATCTGTAGGTGGGCTCAAGAGGGTAAAAGGCGTCTATGTGACATATGGCAAAATGGGCCTATGCCCTCCCTAGAAGAACTTAGGACAGGTGCAGGAGAATCGTTAGATTATCTCAGCCTTTATCAGCTGTATAATTATATTAGATCAGTTCGGCGGAAAGGGTACGCACCACGAGAACTAACGGACCTGGAAAATATGTGTAGAACAGGTAAAGTGACGGGCCATCTGATCTCAAGGTTCTATACACAACTGTCAGAAGATGAGGGAGACCAACAATTGCTGTTTATCCAAAAATGGGAGCAGGAGTTAAATACCGTGTGGTCAAAAGAGCAGATAAATAAGATCCTGAGATTAGTTCATCAATCATCACTAGATTGTAAGATCCAAGAGACAGGGTATAAAATTCTAACCAGATGGTATAGAGTCCCATCACTATTACACAGAATAAAAGAGGCGGTCTCAGGAAAATGCTGGCGGTGTGGATTGGAGGATGGAAACATGGTCCATATTTTTTGGGGATGTAAAAGAGTGCGGCCATTTTGGAATAAGATAGCAGTGGCTATAAAACATATAGCCAACGTAGATATACTAGAGGACCCCGCGTTGTGCTTGCTGCATTTGACAGGAAGCTCAGTGCGGAGCTACAGAAAGTCCCTGACTCTGCGTCTGTTGAATGCAGCAAGGGCATGCATACCTATTTTCTGGAAACAGACAGTGATCCCAACTTACGAGTTGTGGTGTGGGAAGGTCAACAAGATTTTTAAGATGGAAGAGCTGTCCGCCATATTGGGAAATTCAGAGGATCAAGTTAATTTGAGATGGAGACCCTGGGTGCAATACTGGGAAGCCAATTCTTCCTAAGGGGAGTTTAAGAGAGGGTTACCCTGGGCGGAGCCGGGTCCAGGCTGCGGGGGGACGGTCCCCATACCCCTCCTGGTGTATGGTAATATAGTATGGAATATATCTTCATACGAAGAAATGTTGGGAATGTGCACATAAAAGTGTAAAAATTTTCGTTTTTTTTTATTTTTTTTTTGAGTCATCGGTTTAATTGGGGGGAGGAGGGTGGGTGGGGTTTGGTCAGAACATGACAATGTTTGTTTGAAATGTATGTATATATAAAAAATCACCAATAAAGATATAAATTAAAAAAAATAAAAAATACAGTCACATATGCTTTTATGATTCAGTTGAGCAGAGGATACCTTCCTTGTAGCATTTGCAGGAAAAATTGAGCTCTCTATGTATATTTCCCAATAAGCAGCCAATCCAAAAGCCTAGGATATAGTACAGGCGAAAAACAGCAGCCCGGAGACCATTACAGGAAGCTTAGCCTTGATCTTATAGAACCATGCCCAATGGAAACTGGTGATCTTCACAAAATAATTGAAACACAGGCAGGTAGAACACCAGAGACTGGATAATGCTAGAGAAGTCATCATAACGACCAAGGAATTGACCACCCAGACTTGAATGTAGAATTTCAGGAAGATTAAGGCACAGATCTGGCTGAATACAATTGATCCTTGCATGAAGAGATTGATAATAACAATGCAGGTAATAATGAGGTCAACTGGGCAGCATTTTCTTGATCTTCATTCAGTCTAGAAAGTTAAAAAACAAGATAAAGATGTTTGCAAGTGAGCCAGTCATGAGACAAATGAGGTGGGAAACCACTGGAATTATGATGTATAGAGAAGCCATGCCAAGCAAAGTTAATAAATGTCTACAATTTGTAGTTTCATAATTTCTCATCCAAAATCAAAATGTTCAGGTATGTTGTACTGTCAGCATTAGTTAAAAACTGTGATGTAACGGCGTTACATTAGCTAATTTTGTATATTCCTTTGTTAAATCCTCAGTGTCTTGGAAAAAATAAAACTGCATTACTGCATTACAAGAAATATTTATAGGTTCAAATTGTTCTTTCTAGTTTACAATTATATAGATTCATGAAAATATGTACAAATAGCTAAACTCTATTTATCAATTAAAATGCAAAGAGAGAGACCCAGCGCTATGGATAATATCCCAGAGACTTTTAAATTACATAGATTGCAGCCACCAACCAACCCCTAAAAATAGGGGTCAAGTATCATATATGGGGGGGAGGCAGTTGGAAACGGCGCTACCTTTTATAAATATAGTAAAAAAACAGTGATCCAGACCATACTATTTATCAATTGCCTTTTCTTGTTGCTACATGACATATTCAAATAATGGGGCTTTCAGATCTTCCTTTTTTTCAGTTTCTGTGCAGACTATTCAAAATATTGTAAACCCTAACAACAAACTTCTTTTTTTTTTTATTCCCTTTCGGTCTGTTAAATATGCTATTACCAGCATTTTGTTATATCGGTTTGATAATTGCAAAAAAATATATTTCGATCCTACCAAAAATCCAGTGCTTTCTGGTGTCCTGTGTACTATTCAGTCCTATCTAAAAAAAGAATGCACTGAGGAAGTATGTTAGGAATACAAAAATCCTTAAGTTATGGAAATTATGGGGATGGGGGAGGGGGGCTCTGCAATTCTAATAAACTTTCTGTGCAAGGCTGATAACCCCACTTCTCCAAAGATACAGTGCAGCGAGTCAGCTTTGTCACTGTAGGACAGGGAGTGTGTTAGGACTCGTTCACTCTTGGTCAAGTCCCGCCGTGGCTCGTTCACAGGGAAGTTCGTCGCCGATCGTCGGTACAGAGGGAGAAAGTCAGGCGGCTGATGTAAACAAGCCGTCTGTCATTCTCCCCTGTGTAGAAACAGTGTTCAGATGGTTCTACTATGTAGGACCGTTGATCACTGTTCCTACACTAGTAGCCACAGCCAATCACAGTAGAAAGCACGCCCCTAGGGACACACTTAACCCCTCCCTCCCCAATAAAGTTAACCCCTTCCCTGCCAGTGTCATTTTGCAGTAACAGTGCATATGTATAGCACTGATTACTGCAGTAATGTCACTGGTAACCCAAAAGTGTCAAAAATGTCAGTCAAGGGTCCGATCTGTCCGCCGCAATACCGCAAAAAAAAATCGCAGATCGCCGCCATTACGCGTTAAAAAAAAAACACCAAAAATTACAGAACGTAATAACTTTTGCGCAAACCAATCAAAATACGCTTTTTGCGATTTTTTTTTTACCAAACATAGGTAGCAGAAAACAAATTGGCCAAAAATTTTAAAAAATTTTGATTTTTACATTTTTTTTTTGGGGGGGGGGAATTTCATATAAAAAAATGTGAAAAATATTGTTATTTTTGCAAAATTTACGCTCTTTTTTTGTTTATAGCGCAAAAAGTAAAAATCGCACAGGTGATCAAATACCACCAAAGGAAAGCTCTGTTTGTGGGAAAAAAAGGACGTCAAATTCGTTTAGGTACAGCGTCGCATGACCGCGCAATTGACCGTTAAAGTCACGCAGTAAAAAATAGCAAAAACCCCCTGGTCTTTAAGCAGCCAAATCCTCCGGGGCTTAAGTGGTTAAAAGAGAGCTGTGAATGTGAGGCAAATCCCTCTCAGTCCCTTTTTCCTATGGAAAGTAAGCACTAAAAGCCTCTCTGAGCATGGGTCAGTCCACAGTTCTGCACCACTAAACTGACTGGTGGTACCCCAGGTTCATCAAGTCCACTGGATGTACTTCCTGGATCCTCCAGAGCCTCTAAACCACTCTTGAGATGCACTCCCTCCTGCAGCTGTGGGTATTCTCTCAAAATCCCACCTACACTGTTGTAGCTGCCTCTGCATCTTCTTCAAGCTCTGCTTCAAACGTAGAGACTGGTTCCAGGGAGACCACTTAAGCTTTTGGCCTTCTTACAGAGGTCTCCTTTCTCTCTTCCAGTATCCTCAATGTTGATAGTGTTGCCAATCTACATTTTAGCTGCTTACTCACTTCACAAAAATCATTTGAAAGTGCTAACCAGTTATATTTTTATAGTTGAGTTCCCCTTTGTGTGTGTTTTAAAGCAAACATTAAACATCTCCAAAATTCTGGATTTTCATTCACTTTCACTCTTGGTGATAACAGTAAACAGGAAAAACAGAAGAAGGTGAATCTCCCTAATGGGGCACAGCCAGCAATAAAAACAGATGACAGATGTTCTAATCCCCCTTTACTCTATCAAAAGTTTTGCCTTTAGTTATACTGTAAGGCTGGGTTCACACATATGAATTAGATGCAGGTTTCCCTGCATCCAATTTGCATTACAGGAGAGGAGAGCTGGTTCACACAGCTCCGAGGCTGCTGCAGTCTAGATATAAAAATGGTCCTGTGCATCTTTAGTTCAGATTCAGGTGTGAATTCAGGTAAAAACTTGGACCTGATTTGCACCTGAATTGGTGAACAGGAACGTATCGGACCCCATGCTGAGAACCGTGGCTGCAGCATACTGTATGTGAACCCAGCCTAAAGTCAATTGTATCACAGAATTAATATTCATGTATTTTACCTATACTTTTTAGAAGAATGGGGAATTATGTCTCCCATCTATCTAAATACCTTCCTAAATAAAAGAGAGAAAAAACCCATTTGGCATATTATATATGTGTGTAACACCAAAAACTTTACTAGACATAGATTTTTTTTTTTTACAAAAGAGAATATGAAAAGTTCATTAAAACTGCTACTTTTTCAAAAATAATCAAGGATCATGAAAAAATATAATTCTGTTCAGAAATTTGGTGACACAATATAACTTTTTAACATCTTAGGTGACAACAAGACCTCAAAGGTCAATAGGATTGGAGGAAAAGAAGAAGAGAGAAAATACTAGGGCTCTTTCTGTTTTCATAATCATTTTTATTGCGGGTTTCTCATTAAATACACAAGTTGTCACATACATTATTTATTTTTGGACAGCTAATAAAAATGTCCATACAAAGGCTTTCCACATCATGCAGCTCGAATACCATTATTCCAATAAGTAATTTTTATACTTTTGTACCTATCTTAAATCAGCTTCATGTAATCACAATTTGTATTACTGCATGATTATTTCTGAACTTTGTGGACATTCTCTTACCAGTGCTAAATATTACCGTTAAAGTACACTCTTATCATGATAGGCATCTGTATATCTGTTGTAGACTGTACCTGATATTTTGTCTGTGAGAGATCCCAAGTTAATGTATTCCAGTAATTTAATTCAAAAAGATATATACTCATATATTATTTAAATTCATGACACACATATATGAGTGATATATTTTAACCACTCTACTACCGCTCACAGTAATACTACTGCGGCAGAGTGGCTCGTTCCCGTCCAGTCACGTAGTATTAACGTGACTGGACTCCTCCCCTTCTGGGCGGCGCTTGCGCGCCGCCGGAGGCTCGCTCCCGCTGTTTTCATTCACAGCGGGAGTCGGGCCAGGGGAGGAGCAGCGGCGATCGCCGCTGCTCTTACCCGATCGTCGGGGATCGAGTCTGGAGATCCGCCCGCTGTGTGTAAACACAGCGGGCGGATCTCCATAGTGACAGGGAGTGACAGATCGGACTGTTCAGCATAGCTGGACATCCGATCTGTCCATGAATCACATAGTCACCTCCCCCCCTACACGTCAGTAAGCACCAGGCATACATTAACCCCTCCCTCTCCAATAAAATTAACCCCTTCCCTGCCAGTGTCATTTTTACAGTAACAGTGCATATATATAGCACTGATTACTGCAGTAATGTCACTGGTACCCCCAAAAGTGTCAAAAATGTCAGTCAGGGGTCCGGTCTGTCCGCCGCAATGTCGCAGTCCCGCAAAAAAAATCGCAGATCGCCGCCATTACGCGTTAAAAAAAAAACACCAAAAATGACAGAAATCTTTCCCTTTGTTAGTAAACGCAATAACTTTTGCGCAAACCAATCAAAATACGCTTATTGCGATTTTTTTTACCAAACATATGTAGCATAAAACAAATTGGCCAAAAACTTTTAAAAAAATTGGTTTTTACATCTTTTTTGGGGGGAATTTCATATAAAAAAATGTGAAAAATATTGTTATTTTTTCAAAATAAACGCTCTTTTTTTGTTTATAGCGCAAAAAGTAAAAATCGCACAGGTGATCAAATACCACCAAAAGAAAGCTCTGTTTGTGGGAAAAAAAGGACGTAAATTTCGTTTGGGTACGGCGTCGCACGACCGCGCAATTGTCAGTTGAAGTCGCACAGCGCCGAATCGCAAAAAGTGGCCTGGACGGAAGACAGCAAAATCCTCCGGTTGTAAAGTGGTTAAACAAGTCTTTCTTTTAATTTTGATGATTATGGCTTACAGCTAGTGAAAACCCAAAATTCAGTATCTCTGAAATTTAGAATATTACATAAGACCAATAAAATAAAATGATTTTTAGTACATAAATGTTGGCTTACTGAAAAGTCTGTCCATGTACAGTATAGTATGCTCTTAAAACTTGGTTGGGGCTCCTTTTGCATGAATTACTGCATCAATGCGGCGTGGCATGAAGGCGATCTGCCTGTGGCACTGCTGAGGTGTTATGGAAGCCTAGGTTGCTTTGATAGCGGCCTTCAGCTCATCTGCATTGTGGGGTCTGGTGTCTCTCATCTTCATCTTGACAATACCTCACAGATTCTCTATGGTGTTTAGGTCAGGCAAGTTTGCCAATCAAGCACAGTGATCCTGTGATTTTTAAACCAGGTATTGGTACTTTTGGAACGGTGCACAGGTGCCATGTCATGCTGGAAAATGAAATCGGCATCTCCATAAAGCTAGTCAGCAGAGGGAAGCATGAAGTGCTCTAGAATTTCCTGGTAGAGGGCTGTGTTGTCTTTGCACCTGATAAAACACAGTGACATGGCTCCCCAAATCATCACTGGCTTTGGAATCTTCATACTGAACCTCATGCAACTTGGATTCTGTGCCTCTGTCTCCACTCTTCCTTCAGGTTCTGGGACCTTGATTTCCAAATGAAATGCAAAATTGAATTTCATCTGAAAAGAGGACTTTGAACCTCTGAGCAACAGTCAAGTCCTTTTTCTCCTTAGCCCAGGTAAGACACTTCTGATGTTGTCTCTGGTTCAGGAGTGGCTTCACAGAAGGAATGCGATAGTTGTAGCCCATGCCCTGGATACATCTGTGTGTAGTGGCTCTTGAAGCCCTGACACCAGGAAAAGTCCACTCCTTGTGAATCTCCCCCACATTCTTGAATGACCTTTGCTTCACAATCCCCTCAATGCTGCAGTTATCCCTGTTGCTTATGCACCTTTTTCTACCACACTTTTTCCTTTCCATTATTATGCTTGGATACAGCACTCTGTGAACAGCAAGCGTCTTTAGCAATGACATTTTGTGACTTGCCCTCCTTGTGAAGGGTGTCAATGACTGTCTTTTGGACAACTGTCAAGTCAGCAGTCTTCCCCATGATTGTGTAACCTACTGAACCAGACTGAGAGACTATTTAAAGGCTCAGGAAACCTTTACAGGTGTTTTGAGTTAACTAGCTGATTAGAGTGTGACACCATGAGTCTACGATATTGAACCTTTTTACAATATTCTACTTTTCTGAGATACTGAAATTTGGGTTTTCACTAGCTGTAAGCAACAATCCTCAATATTAAAAGAAAGAAATGCTTAAAATATATCACTCTGTGTGTAATGAGTTTTACTTGTTGATGTATTGAAATAAATTAACTTTTTGATAATATTCTAACTTTTTGAGATGCACCTGTAAATCCAATTGCCTGCCATATGTCAAATAGGTTGATTACAGTCTTAATAAAAAAAGCCATTACCTACAGTATGTCTTTGGTGTACATAACAGGTCTAATACAGGTAACAGTTTTACAATGCAGTCAGGTGAAATAATCTACCAAGATACCTAAAGTTACAATGTAAAATGTATTATTATAACTATTCCATATAAATTTTATGATATCATATTTAAAAGCATTCCTACATTTAGCTATCTGTGATACCTCCCAAACGAATATACTTTTCAGTTAGTTTAAACTACATGAGTGGTAGCACACTTTAGTTCTAGATACATTCATGACATTTCACTTCTACAATATAAACTTTTTATTGATCAAGCTAAATAAATACATTTTTTGTAATATTATTCAGCTACCTATGTAATTTTTGCTTGCACAGATAAAATACAATATTCATAGGCATGAGCAGGGCGTGTGCCGGGGGTGCCTGGGCACACCCTAATCACTCCGTGAGGCGCAGATTTCCCCTGCTGATATTGCATCAATGCCCCGGAACAGGGATTCTAAACAAAATTTGTAAAAAATAAAATAATTAAAAAAAAAAACTATTGACACTGTCCACTGCCCTACTGACACCAACCTCTGCTCTACTGACAAGTCCGCTTCTCTACTGACACCATCCACTACCCTACTAACACCGTCCATGTTTGGACTACATTTGAGGTGCACACCGTTTACAATAGGCTGTGCACACCTATAACAGTATTTATTTTATTTAACATAGATAAGAATAATTGAAGTGTATCTGCAGCCAAAACATGTTTCTTAGCTTTGGGTAGAATTGGAAATGATTCAAACCCCTTTCGGATTTGCTGCCTGTGTCCTTTTGAGGAGACGTCCCTTCACTTGTACGACTTGAAACATAACAGGAAGTGGAAGCCATTCTCTCTTAGTAGTCCTCACTGAGACAGTTATCACTGGGGCAGGTGTCCTCATTTATCCTTGCCTCCTGTTCAAGTGGCCACCATAATATTTTGGACTTCCCAGCACTTTGTTTCCTTGTCAACTCTAAAATTAGAGAAGCTGGCATTTTTTTGGGGGTTTTGGAGGCAGGCAAAACATCTGAACTTGTGCACAGTACCACTATACACAAGTTCAGATGTTTTTCCTGACTGCAAAGAACCCAAAAAAATGCCTGCTTTGAAACCGGCAAGGTGTGAAAACCGAGGAGAGAAGCTAACCCCCTGAGCTGAAAGTTTTCTAATACATACAATCCTTTTTTTTTCTGGTTCTGGACATGCTACAGAGCTGAAACTTCACAGGTACACCTTTTAGACCCCCCCAGACACAAAACCACACAAAAAAAGTTCTTACAAATTGTCATTTTTGATAAAAAAAAGCCAATTATTGAAAAAATTAAAAAAAAAAAGAGATTTTTTGATTTTTACTTTGGATTTAGTATCTGGGGGGTCTAAAAAGTGTACATGTGCAGTTTCAGCTCTGTAGCATGTCCAGAACCATAAAAAAAAGATTGTTTGTATTAGAAAACTTTCAGCTCAGGGGGTTGGCTTCCCTGCTGTAACACCTTGCCGGTTTAATAGAAGGCATTTTTTTGGGTTCTTTGCAGTCAGGAAAAACATCTGAACTTGCGTATAGTGGTACTGTGCACAAGTTCTGATGTTTTGCCTGCCTCCAAAAACCCCCAAAAAATGCCAGCAAAAACACACCTGGGCATTTTTTTTTTTGATGCTACCGTTTTTTTTTGGCATTTTTTGGGGTTCTTTTGAGGCAGGCAAAACATCTGAACTTGTGTATGAAGTTGAGCTGAAACTTCACATGTACACTTTTTAGACCCCCCAGATCTGAAATCCAAAGTAAAAATCAAAAAATCTCTTTTTTTTTTAATTTTTTCAATAATTGGCTTTTTTATCAAAAATGACAATTTTTAAGAACTTTTTTTGTGTGATTTTGTGTCTGGGGGGTCTAAAAGGTGTACCTGTGAAGTTTCAGCTCTGTAGCATGTCCAGAACCAGAAAAAAAAAAGGATTGTATGTATTAGAAAACTTTCAGCTCAGGGGGTTAGCTTCTCTCCTCGGTTTTCACACCTTGCCGGTTTCAAAGCAGGCATTTTTTTGGGTTCTTTGCAGTCAGGAAAAACATCTGAACTTGTGCATAGTGGTACTGTGCACAAGTTCTGATGTTTTGCCTGCCTCCAAAAACTCCCAAAAGCCATATATAGGTGTGATAGTAGCAGAAATATATTACTGTAAATGATTTCATTAGCGCAAGCATATTTTTCTGCTACTATCACACCTATATATGTCTAGGTGTATATATAAATATATGTATGTGTGTATATACACCACTATACACAAGTTCAGATGTTTTGCCTGCCTCAAAAGAACCCCAAAAAATGCCAAAAAAAACGCTAGCGTCAAAAAAAAAATGCCCAGGTGTGTTTTTGCTGGCATTTTTTGGGGGTTTTTGGAGGCAGGAAAAACATCAGAACTTGTGAACAGTACCACTATACACAAGTTCAGATGTTTTTCCTGACTGCAAAGAACCCAAAAAAATGTATTCTATTAAACCGGCAAGGTGTTACAGCAGGGAAGCCAACCCCCTGAGCTGAAAGTTTTCTAATACAAACAATCTTTTTTTTATGGTTCTGGACATGCTACAGAGCTGAAACTTCACATGTACACTTTTTAGACCCCCCAGATACTAAATCCAAAGTAAAAATCTAAAAATCTCTTTTTTTTTTTTTTTTTAATTTTTCAATAATTGACTTTTTTTGTGTGATTTTGTGTCTGGGGGGTCTAAAAGGTGTACCTGTGAAGTTTCAGCTCTGTAGCATGTCCAGAACCAGAAAAAAAGATCATACAGGTGTTAAAGGAGGGTCCCACATCCCTGTTCTACTGAAAAATTATCTTTTTTTTTTTTCATGGTTCTGGACATGCTACAGAGCTGAAACTTCACATGTACACTTTTTAGACCCCCCAGATACTAAATCCAAAGTCAAAATCAAAAAAATCTCTCTTTTTTCCCCAATAATTGGCTTTTTTTATCAAAAATGACAATTTTTAAGAACTTTTTTTGTGTGATTAATAGTTAATGGGGCATGACCCAGAATACTAGGCACTTTTTAGGGGCATTTATTGGGTTTTAGGGCTTAAAAATTGTGTTTTTTGATTACCGAAGTTCGGGTCCCATTGATTTCAATGGGGTTCTGAAATCCGAACCGAACTTTTGGGAAATTCGGGTGTTCTGGTCGAACCGAACTTTTCAAAAGTTCGATCATCCCTAGTCATGAAGGGGGTAAACCTTCTAGAGCTGAAGTGGTTGAATTTGTAACTAAGGGCAAAACAGTTTTTTCCTTTTTTGATAAACTATAGGAGGGTTAAAACTCCTGTAAGCTGTTTTTTTTTTATCCATCTGTGTCCCATTAGGGAAATTCCCCTCAATTCCTGTCACATAGCCAAAACAGGAAGTGAGAGGAAATCTCTCCAAAGTTTGGGAATCCCGTGTGTCTCTATGGTCACCAGAACTTGTTCACATTGGAAGATTTCCCCTCTGTTAGTGTTCTGATGTTAACCCAAAATTTGGGATTTCCTTTTACTTTCACTTTTGATGGTAGGACAAGCAGGGAGGGTAAATCTCCCTATTGGGGACAGACAGCACAGACAGCAATAAAGACTGATAGGTGTTCCAATCGCTCTACATTATATCCAAAATTAAAACAAAAGAGTTTTGCCCTTAGTTACACTTTAAACGTGTAGCAATAAATAAAACTATAATGAACATCATTATATAGAGAATGCAATAGGCTCAGAATTCTGTCCTTTCTACTATACACAATTGGACGACAATTGTTCAAATAGCTAGAATCTATTTATCGATTTCTTGTTCTTATTTGCACTTGACATATACAAACAATTTCGTTTTCATACTATCTTTTTTTTTTTCTGTCATGAAGTACTGACAGTTTCTGTGTAGAATGATCAGAATATCTTAAATAACTTGTTACAATATTGTATATAACATGTCTCATAACTGAAATGCAATATACAATCATTCTTATGTTGATGGACTAGTTTGTTTTGTGTAATTTATATTTTGGACGTTGAGCTTTATGAAATATTTTATACAACTTAGTCTGATGAAGGTATAATGATTACATTATGATGCAAGATTTTGTTTTTAAAAGACGCAATAGGTCAGCGTAATGTATACACAAAGCAGAAACCTTATGTGGTACACATAGTATGTAAGATCTATGATCAAACTAAAAATTGACATATTTGGAGCCACATTGTTGATCTGCATTGAGAAAAGTCCCTGCATAAAGTCTTGTTTTGATTGGCTTTTGGAGGACATATGCAAGTGAAAATATTTCTAAAATGGAAGCTGTAGAACAATTTGGAGGACATGATTGCCAACAATGGCAATGGTGACAAAGGCCAATAGGGCAAATTAAAAGAGGGAAAATATTTCCAGCAGGAAAACAAATGACAATGAAAACTTGAAAGTATCTAACCTTTTCCTATCCTATCTAAAAAAAAAAAAGTTTTTAGCTATTCATATGCTTTAATTAAAAATCAAGTAACGTAATTATTAGTTCCTAAATGTCTCAAGCCAATACACTGTATATACATGCACAAATCTAGTAAGTAATAACAGTGGCTTCAACACTGAGATCTGTTTGTTTTATACGAAAAAGATGCTTCAGCATCATTAACAGCTTCCTATTCCCACTAATTAAAATGATTGCATTTCCTGTAGGAAAAGCAGAAGCCACAATAAAGCAAACAATAAAAGTTAAGTCATTACCATCGTTTACTACACTATATATCATATTTAGCATGCCATAATAAATGAAGTACACAATCAGAAGAGAAGTCACAGTTTTTATGGCTTTAAAATGGGATGAAAGTTTGTTGTTTCCATAATCTTCATTGTTCTTCTTAATTCTTTGCATGTGGTTACACAGGGAGATAATAATAGCTGCAGCTGTAATAGAAATAATAGTGAATGGAATACTAGCTACTAACATGTAAATCTGAAAAATACAGTCACACTTGCTTTTATAATTCAAATGAACATAGGATACAGATACATTTCTTGTAGCATTTGCAGCAAGTAATGAGCTTTCTATGTACACTTCCCAATAAGCAGCCAATCCAAAAGCCCAGGATATAGTACAGGAGAAAACAAGCAGCCATGGGACCATCGCAGGAAGCTTAACCTTGATCTTGTAGAACCATGCCCAATGGAAACTGGTGATCTTAACACAATAATAAAAACACAGGCTGGTAGAACACCAGAGACTGGATAATGCTAGAGAATTCAAAATAACGACCAAGGAATTGACTACCCAAACTTGAAGGTAGAATTCCAGAAAGAGTAAGGCACAGATCTGGCAGAATGCACTTGATCCTTGCATGAAGAGGTTAATAATAACAATGGAGTTAATAATAAGATCAACTGGGCTGAGTTTTCTGATCTTCACCCAGTCTAGAAAAAAAAAAGTCAAGATAGAGGCATTTGCAATTGAGCCAGTGGTGAAAAAAATTAGCTGGAAGACCATTGGAATTATAATGTACAGAGAAGCCATGCCAAGCAAAGTTAAAAATGTCTACAATTTGTAGTTTACTAATTTCTCATCCAATGTCAAAATGTCCAAGTATGTTGCGAGTTTAAAATTAGTTAAAAACAGTGAAATAAAAGATGTATATTAGCTTATTGTGTAATTTTCTTCGTTAAATCCTCAGTGTCTGGGAAAAAATACATTGCATTACCAGGATATGTTATAGGCTCAAATTGTTCTTTCTAGTGTACACATATATAAGCTTATGAAAATATGTGCAAATAGCTAGATTCTATTTCTCAATTGCCTGTACTCATTCCTACATGACATATTCAAATAATGAGGCTTACATACTTTATTCTATTTTTCAGTTTCTGTGCAGACTATACAAAATATTGTGTAAACCCTAACAACAAACATCTTATATTTTTTTTCCCATTTGTTCTTTTAAATATACCATTGCCAAACTTTTGTTTTCTCTGTTTGATAATTGTATAAAATATATGTTGATCCTGTCAGAAATCCAGTGCTGCCCTGTATCCTGTGCACTCTGCAGTCTTATCTCAAATAATGCTCTCAGGATGTATTTTATGGAGATGGGATTCCGTAGTTTTAATAAACTTCCTGTCCTAGGCTGACAACACCCCATCACCAAAGATATAGTGCAGCATGTCAGCTTATCAACATGGGACAGGAAGTGTGCTACTGGCAGGCATACCAGGTATAGATAAAAATAAAAAGACTGAACAAAAAAAAAAAAATTAACGCAACCACTACATCTAAAGCAAGGTAAGCTGCAATGTAATACATGTTTTATTTTTGGGTTTGGGTACACTTTAACTGACATGCTTTACTTTCGGGAGGCAATATACAATGCACGTCTGTGCATATGGAAGTGATGTAATATTCAGAAAAACTGTATATTATATTTTGAATCAGAAAGTAAAGTTTTTTGAACTTGCAAACATACAGTTAAATACATATAACAAGAATTAAAATCACAGTGAATACAGCCCCTGAAAGGTTTTATCCTCTTCATGACCAGGGCATGTTTTGCTATTTAGTATTGCACTATTTTAACTGGCAATTGCGCGCTCATGCAACACTGTACCTAAATTACATTTATATCATTTTTTTTCACACAAATATAGCTTTTTTATGGTACTTGATCACTGTTTTTTTTGTTTTATGCTATAAAACATATACAATTAAAAAAAAAAAAAATTTTGTCATACATGTAGGCCAAAATGTATTCTGCTACATGTCTTGACCTTGTTTTCTCCCACCTATGCACTCCGTGCAACCTCTCAAACTATCCTTTCCCTCTCTCTGATCGCTACCTTATTAGTTTCACTCTCACCCACCACCACCTCCTCTCCCTCCAACTGCCTTACAGTTACCCATAGAAACCTATGCCGTCTCAACCCTTCTCTTCTCTACTCTGTTACCGACCACCTCTGCACCCCTTTTCTGCACCAACCTAGCCACTTCTGTCTACAACGCCTAACTTTTAGCCTCCCTGGACACACTGCCCCCCTCACTACACATCAAATCAGGCCCCGACTCCTTCAACCTTGGAAAACAGATAACACTAGAAGTCTGAAAAAGTATAGCCGTGCTCTTGAGCGTCTAAGGTGTAAGACTATGTCTCAGAAAATTTTCAACCAATATAAATCTGCCCTCCAAAAATACAATTCCAGCCTCCACACTGCCAAGCAGACCTATTTTATCACTCTCATTACCAACTTATCATCCCGTCCCTGGCAACTCTTCGCTACCTTCAATTCTCTACTTCGTCCTCCACTGCTTCTACCTACTAACTCGCTCACTGCCCATGAGATTGCCAACCACTCCAAACAGAAGATTGGTACAATTGGTGAGGAGATCTCTGCTGTTCAGATACCTTCTACCTTCCGCGCTTTACACTTCATGCCCAAAGCTACAATCACTACTTCCCTCATTCAACCCCAGCACTATAGACAAGGTTGCTAAACTACTTGATAACGTCCACTTAACCACCTGCCCTCTGAATCCTGTTCCCTCTCAAATGCTACGTTCACCCTCTGGCTCTATTCTACACTCTCTAACCCACATCTTCAATCTCTCCCTCTCTTCTGGCATCTTCTCCAACTCTCTAAAACATGCACTAGTCAGTAGGGATGATCGAACGGTTCGGGTCGACCATCGGTTCAACCCGAACATTGACTGTTCGAAATTCGGCCGAATTCCGAACTTTTTGCGGAAAAAGTTCGGAATTCGTCAACCAGAACCGACCAAAATGCAATGGGACAGGAACTGGGCTTTAAAAGCCCGTGATTGGACCAGAAACATCAGTAAAAGCCAATTGAGGGGGCAGGAGGATGCTAGGAACGTGATTGGAGTGACTAGGGGGTCCAGAGGCCAATCAGTAGTGAATACGCCCCCCAGTATATAACATAGCCCCGCCAAATCGCTAGCACTGTAATACAGGGGCTGTGGAAGAGAGTGGAAGCAGTTCTGTTACTCCTGCTGCAAAAGTGTCATTTAGCAATTATTAGTGTGAGGAAAGGGATATCTAGTGTAGTTAGGGTACTATATACCACTATAGTTAGATTCAAAAATCTATTTTCTGTAGGGAAAGTGTTAAGTGTCAGGGTGACCGTAATGTAGTGTAGGGTGAACTGACTCTGACTGCTATGCCAGGGTGACAGAACTCATCCATGTCAGGGTGACCGCCATAAGAAAAAGATTGTTTGTCTTAGAATTGCAGTAGAGCAGGGTTGTGGCTTTGCTCCAGTCACACCTAGGCATTTTTGTTTCAGGCGTTTATTGGGCTTTTTTGTGGACGTCTTTGGAGGCAGGCAGGACATCTGAACTTCTGTGTAGGGGTATATATACACACACATATATATGTATATATACACATACACACATATAGGTGGGAAAGTAGCGGAACCCCATCCATGCGCTAATGAAATTATTTGCAGGGATGTGGCTCCGCTCCTATCACACCTATATGTGTGTATGTGTATATATACATATATGTGTGTGTATATATACCCCTATACAGAAGTTCACATGTTATGCCTGCCTCCAAAGATGCCCAAAAAATGCCCAATAAACGCCTGCAACAACACACCTGGGCGTTTTTGTTGCAGGCGTTTATTGGGCATTTTTTGGGCGTCTTTGGAGGCAGGCATGACATCTGAACTTCTGTATAGGGGTATATATACACACACACATATATGTATATATACACATACACACATATAGGTGTAATAGGAGCGGAGCCACATCCCTGCAAATAATTTCATTAGCGCATGGATGGGGTTCCGCTACTTTCCCACCTATATGTGTGTATGTGTATATATACATGTGCCAAGATTTTGCACACTCCAGTGTTAGTAAATTAACCCAAGTGTGTCAGGAAATCTGAATGCAACTGACACTGGGTGGGAACTGACTGACTGATACTGACATCACCAGTGACACTAATACAGCAATCAGTGCACTGGCTGGGAAGGGGTTAACATTTGGGGCCGATCAACTGTGTTCATAACAATGTGTAATGTGTGCTTCTTTTACTAAGAAATGTGGTTGTTTTTTCTCCATTGTAGAGAGTGACCAGGTGTCCCGGAAGCCGCACATCAAGTCAAGACCTTGGCTTGATTGTAGTCATATAGTAATGGGATAATAATTATAATTATAATGTGAGTTTTTCCCTTTTCCCTTAGCAATGCATGTGCACCCCCTATCTGGAAATGCCGGATCACGTACATGTACATGATACGGCACAGAACAGTTGCCCTTCCACGGTATTTTTACAAGCAGATAAGAACAGTTTACGGTACAGGGGAAATTATATGTAGACACTGATTCGGCTTCCCAGTTCAAAGCACAACTTCTAAGCTCTGTCACCCAGGAAAGTGTGGGTTGAGCCCAGTCAGTTACAGCTGGATTACAACAATCTGTGTAACACTAGGGATGGGCCAAACACCCCCTGTTTGGTTCCCCCCAGAACATCTCGAACAGGGAAAAAAATGCAAAGAACATCCAAACTCTATTAAAGTCTATGGGACACGAACATGAAAAATCAAAAGTTCTCATTTTAAAGGCTTATGTGCAAGTTATTGCCATAAAAAGTGCATGGGGACACGGGTAATGCCCTGGGGGACATGTATCAATGCAAAACAAATTTTTTAAAACAATCATTTTTAAAGGAACAATTATTTTAATGATGTTTAAAGTGAAACAATAAAAATAAAAAATTCCTTTAAATATCGTGCCAGGGGGTCCCCGATGTATAGAGCCTGCTTCAGCAATACTGGATCGCCTTCCCCTGGATCAACTGCGAGTATAGTATTGTGTATATGGGATTGTATGGTTGTGTTTTCTTTATTGTTTTTTGTCTTTTATTGGCTGAGCAAGATGGACTTGTGTCTTTTTTTAATCCTGACTAACTAACTGACATTTCTAAAGGAAAAAAATGTCATTTAAGCAGTTGCCACCACCCGCTGCAGTTTTACTGTAGCAAAGTGGCTCGGCTGTGCGAACCGACGTAACTGTACGTTGGTCGCGCGTGAGAGCTGCAAAATATTCACCATGCCTCTTAGCAAATACCTTGGGGTGTCTACTTCCCGAAAAGGAATCATTTGGGGGGGGGGGGGTTGTGCTATCTTGGCATTTCATGGCCTCCATAACTGTGATAAGTAGAGGAGTGAAATCAACAATTTACACCCTTAGAAAGCCTGAAGGCAGTGATTGGTTTTCGGGGTCCTGTATGCAGCTAGACTGCCAAAAAGTCTAACACATGGGGTATCTACATACTTAGGAGAAGAAGCAGAATGTATTTTGGGGTATCATTTCATGCATACTCATGGCATGTGTGAGCAATATATCATTTAAGTGACAACTTTGTGTAAAAAAAAAAAGTTTTATTTTTTTTGTCATTTTTCAAACACCTGTGACAAAAAAATTGAATATTCAATGGGCTCAACATGCCTGTCAGGAAATTTCTTGGGTTGTCTACTTTCCAAAATGGGGTAATTTGGGGGGTTTTGTACTGCCCTGCCATTTTAGCACTTCAAGAAATGAGATAGGCAGTAAGAAAGTAAAAGCTGCGTAAATTCCAGTATATACACCATAGTTTGTAGACGCTATAACTTTTGCGCAAACCAATAAATATAAGCTTATGGAGATTTTTTTTATCAAAGACATGTAGCTTAATACATTTTGGCCTAAATGTATGACAAAAATTTAGTTTATTGGATATTTTTTATAAGAAAAATTTAAAAATTTCATTTTTTCTCAAAATGTTCTGTCTTTTTTCATTTATATTGCAAAAAATAAAAGTGTCAGAGGTGATAAAACACAACCAAAAGAAAGCTCTGTTTGTTGGCAAAAAAGAACTTACATTTTGTTTGGGTACAGCATTGCATGACTGTGCAATTACCAGTTAAATTCACGCAGTGCCAAATTGCAAAAAATGGCCTGGTCATTAAGGGGTTAAAACCTTCTGGTCCAGAATTGTTCAAACTTGCTCGCGGCTGTAATGTATTGCCGACTCTCTGCTGTAATGTATTGCCGACTCTCGGAAATACAGATTTAAAAAAAAAATGAAAGAAAAACACCAAATTTAGAAAAAATTGGCTTAGGGTCCTCTCAAAATACATACCTTATCCTTATCCATACTAGAGCCCGGCAGAGAGGGACAAGTGAGCACCCCCCCCCTCCTGAACCATACCAGGCCACATACCTTCAACATGGGGCTCTGCCCCCCCCACCCCAAAGCGCCTTGTCCCCATGTTGAGGGCATGTGGCCTGGTATGGTTCAGGCGGGGTTTGCTCACTCATCCCCTCCCTTTTCCTAACCTGCCAGGCTGCAAGCGGCATGTGGTATAGTTTTTAAGGGGAACTCCATGCCAAAATTAAAAAAAAAAAAAGATTTTGAGGTCCCCCCCAAAATCTATACTAGACGCTTATCCGAGCATGCAGCCTGCCAGCCCCCCCCCCCACCTGCACCACACCAGGCCGCTTGCCCTCAACATGGGATGGGTGCTTTGGGCTGTGGTTGTGGGTGTCTGCGGCCTGGGGGCTTATTGGAATCTGGAAGCCTTCTATAACAAGGGGGCCCCCATATCCCAGCCCCCCTATGTGAATGGGTATTGGGTACATCGTACCCCTACCCATTCACCAAAAATGTGTCAAAAAGTAAAAACTACAGGAAACAGATATTGACAAGTCATTTATAAAAAAATAAAAGATAAAAAATAGTGTCCCTCAATGTAAATCCATTGTCAATCACGTCACCCGCCAGAAAAAAGAAATAGAAAAAAAGATGCTTTTGCCTCTTGCGAGGCCTCCTTTTTTAAATTCAGCTCTCAATAACAACTTATTGACTGTGCACTTGGCGAGCAAACATCCTGCTAAGTGCCCAGAAAGTTCAGGTTTTAGGCGAGTGTCTGAACGGGCGATGTTCAGGCCAAACTTATGCTTGGCTCAAACAGTTCGCCCATCCCTAGTGGTGCCTAAACACTGTAACCCCTCACAGTTACTCTTGCTGAGCACAGGAATGGGCCCTGCTGTTAAAAATTTAAAAGAAATTTAAATTACATGCACCTGCCAAACAGGTGCGGAAAAATTGGGCCTTGGGTGTTGTTGGTGCCTGAACACTCTAACCCCTCACAGTTACTCTTGCTGGGTACAGAAATGGGCCCTGCTGTTAAAAATTATAAAAAAAAAATTGAAATTACATGCACCTGCCCTGAGAGGAAAGGAAGTCCTCCTCTTCCTCCCACTGTTCTGCCTCAAGTGCCCTGTCAAAAATTCCACGAAAAGTATGCTCCAGCAGGAAGACTAGAGGGATAGTGTCATTGATGCATGCATTGTCATGGCTCACCATCCTTGCGGCCTCCTCAAATGGTGACAGGACAGTGCATGCATCCTTTATCAGCAGCCACTGGCGTGGCAAAAATAAGCCAAGCTCCCCTGAGCCTGTCCTTGACTCACACAGATACTCATTGATGGCCCTCTGCTGTGTGTGCAGCAGCTGCAGCATTGCCAATGTTGAGTTCCACCTAATGGGCATGTCACAAATTAGGCAGTTGATGGGGAGGTTGAATTCCTGTTTAATGTCAGTCAGCTGAGCACTGGCATTGTATGACCGCAGGAAATAGCCACAGACTTTTCTGGCCTGCCTGTCAGAGAAACCTTCAGCTGCAGACTGGTCATCACATGACAAGCACCACATGACTTCCACATGACTTCCTGGCTGCCTATAAAAGCTGAGCAAGGGCTCAGAGGAATTGCTGGTTTGTCTTTCAGCTTCCTGTACCTGAGTTCCTGTTTCCTGTGTGATCGTTTACCTGCTGTGACCCGGATTGACCCTGACCTGCTCTGCTCTTCTCCTGGACCCGACCTTGGCTTGTTTTACGGACTTTGCTTTTGCTTACCTGTGTTTGACCCTCTGCCTGCGACCCGGATTTACCTTCAGTCTCCTGTGCCTTGACCCTCTGCTTGTGACCAAGTCTTGTCTCCTATCTCCAGTGCCTTGACCCTCAGCCTGTGACCTGGATTGTCTGCTTACCTGTGTTTGACCCTCAGCCTGCTCCGGACTTTTACTGCTGGATCCTGATCAGTCTCTGCTCCAGCTCTACAGGACCTCCACGCAAGCTCTACCCTGCCTGCTGGTAGCTTGTGCCTCTTTGTGCCATCCACCCTCTGTATCACCTCCAGAGGGGCGGAGTGCGCTTAGTCGCAACAGCGAACCGCTCTCGGCATCTCGGCCTCGGTGAGTACCTCTATTCTGATAGTACAAACCAGCCATGTCAGAGGCCGACAGAGCGCGTTCTCCTCTTGAGGTCCTGTGCCAGCAGGTCACAACCCTCACTGATGCAGTCCAGAAACTGCAGGAAGGCTATGCCCAGATTGACGGTCGTCTCCAGCAACTTTCAGGGTCATCTGCATCAACAGCCGCAGCCCCTGCGCCCACCAGCGGAGCCTCCTCTTCTCAAGTTGCATCAAGCCCCACAGTGATCATGGCTACCCCTGAGCCCAGGGTTCCCACACCGGAGCGTTTTTCAGGCGATCGCAAAAAGTTCCGGGCCTTCAAAAATGCATGCTCCTTGTACTTAGCCCTTCAGCCCAGGACTTTTTCATCCGAAGTAGTTAAGGTGGGATTTGTCATCTCCCTGTTGACCGAAGAGCCGCAGGCCTGGGCCCACAGCCTGATGGAACAGAGGAGCTCTCTTCTGAACTCTTTGGACCTTTTCTTTGAAAGTATGTCTCAACTATATGATGACCCCCAACGCACCGCTACTGCAGAAGCCGTGCTACACTCCCTGTCCCAAGGAAAGAGACCAGTGGAGGACTACACTGCTGAATTTCGAAAATGGTCAGCTGACACAGGGTGGAACGAACCCGCTCTTAAATACCAGTACCGCCAGGGGCTGTCAGAAGCTTTGAAAGACGAGTTGGCCAGGATTGAAACCCCTGCCACTTTGGAGGATTTAATCCAATCCGCTACCAAGCTAGACAGGCGCATGCGCGAGCGGCGCTCTGAGCGCTCTCAGGGTCCCCGACCTAGTTGGATGCTCCCTAAACCTTCTCCCGTTCACCCATCCTTTCCAGTGACTCCTGTCACCTCTGCTCCAGAGGCTGAGCCCATGCAGCTTGGATTGGTCCGTGCTCCTCTTACCCCTGAAGAGAAACAACGACGGCGACAGGCCAATCTCTGTCTGTACTGTGGGGGAACTGGACATTTTCTGCGTACTTGCCCCGTGAGACCCAGTAAGTCACGCTCGCAGTTTTTTATGAACTTTCAGAACCCTGGTTTATCCCAGACTTATGTCACCCTCTCTGTCTCCTTACAGCTAATGGAAAAGGAAGTTCATCTACCAGCAATTATTGATTCCGGAGCCTGTAGTTGTTTTCTAGACACTTCACTGGCCCAAAAACTGCACATTCCCCTGCAAACCAAAGAACAAGGCCTCCAAGTCTACCTGGCTGATGGGTCTCTCCCTCGCTCTGGATTTGTCACACAACAGACAAGGCCCATCCTTGTCATCACGGACTCCGGCCACCAGGAGCTTCTAAGCTTTGACATCATCTTCTCCCCCATGTTCCCCATCATTTTGGGGCTCCCCTGGCTACAGGCACATGAACCTGACATCAATTGGAACAAGAAGAAAGTCTCCTTTTCCTCTCCCTACTGTTCCCAGCATTGCCTTCCTCCAGCTCCAGCCGCCTGTTTAACTGTAGCACCTACACCTGACAATCTCCAGCACGTCCCTCCGGTATATCTTGAATTTAGAGATGTCTTCGATAAACAAAAAGCTGATTGCCTACCACCTCATCGGTCTTACGACTGCCCCATTGATTTGCTACCTGGTTCTGAAATACCCTTTGGCCGTATCTTTCCACTATCGGAGACTGAACTAGCGGCTCTTAAAACGTATATTGATGAGAACTTGGATAAGGGTTTCATTCGTCCATCATCTTCACCGGCCGGAGCCGGCATCTTCTTTGTGGAAAAGAAAGATGGTTCCCTAAGACCATGCATAGACTATAGAGAACTGAACAAAATAACGATAAAAAATCGCTATCCTCTTCCACTTATCCCAGAGTTGTTTCAGCGTTTCCGTTCTGCCCGAATCTTCTCCAAGTTGGATCTGCGAGGTGCCTATAACCTCATCCGAATCAGGCCTGGAGACGAATGGAAGACTGCCTTCAGGTCCAGGTTTGGACATTATGAATATTTGGTAATGCCCTTTGGGTTGTGTAACGCCCCGGCCACATTTCAGCACCTGGTAAACGACATCTTTCGAGAATATCTGGACAATTTCCTAGTTGTTTACCTGGACGACATTCTTATTTTTTCTGCCACCATTGAGCTACACCGGGTTCATGTAAAGACAGTCCTTGCAATTCTCAGGAGACACAAATTGTACCTTAAAGCAGAGAAATGCGAATTCGAAAAATCTGTTGTGCAATTCCTAGGCTTTATCATTTCTACCAACGGGGTCGCAATGGATCCACAGAAGGTCAAGGCAATTCAGGAGTGGCCGGCTCCAGTAGACAAAAAGGGGGTACAGCGGTTTATCGGATTCGCTAATTTTTACCGGAGGTTTATCGTTGGCTTCTCATCCATTGTTGCACCCATCACCCAACTAACCCGCCAACATAGTCGTTTTCAGTGGTCCCAAGAGGCCCAGGAAGCTTTTACCAAGCTCAAAGCCCTGTTCACCTCTGCACCAATCCTACGGCATCCGGATCCAGCCCTGCCATTTGTGTTGGAGGTAGACGCCTCGGAAACCGCCACTGGAGCCATCCTCTCCCAGAGACAGGGCCCCAAGGCTCTCCTCCATCCTGTAGCTTTTGCATCTCGGAAACTAAGTTCCCCGGAAAGGAATTATGATGTGGGAGACCGGGAGCTGTTGGCCATCAAGTTCGCTCTGGAGGAGTGGAGATATCTGTTGGAGGGTGCTTCCCATTCCATCATGATCTTCACCGATCATAAAAACCTAGAATACCTCAGGACAGCCAAACGCTTAAGACCCAGGCAAGCCCGGTGGGCCCTCTTCTTTTCTAGGTTCAACTTTCATATCTCTTATAGACCTGGCCTCAAGAATGGGAAAGCAGACGCACTCTCCCGGATGTTCCCTGAATCTCCCCAGTCAACGGAACCTAGCACCATCTTATCTCCACAAAACTTCCTTCTGCTCACAGACACTGATCTTATGACCACCATCAAGTTGGCATCCAGCCATTGTACTGACCCAGAAATATCCTCCTTGGAGAAACGAGATGACTTGTTCTGGTCCCAAGGAAGAATTTTTGTCCCACCGGAGGCTAGACCCATGACGTTAAAGTTGCTTCACGACCATAAACTGGCTGGTCACTTTGGGACTCAAAAGACTTTGGAATTGGTTGCCCGTTCTTTTTGGTGGCCTGGTTGGAGGCAGGACTGTAAAGAGTATGTCCTCTCTTGTATTTCTTGCCAGCGCAGTAAAGTGGCTAACACCAAATCTTGGGGATTACTTAGACCTTTACCCATTCCAGAACGCCCATGGGCTGAAGTTTCTATGGACTTCATTGTTGATCTTCCTCCCTCGGAAGGTTTCACCTCCATTCTGGTTGTGGTCGACCGCCTTTCCAAAATGGCACACTTCTTGCCCATGGTGGGCACCCCCTCTGCTTTGGAGACAGCTAACATTTTTATCAAAGAAATAATAAGGCTACATGGAGTACCCGACAGTGTTGTTTCTGACAGAGGGGTTCAGTTCACCTCCAAATTTTGGAAAGAACTTTGTAAAGCACTACAAATAAAGGTCTGTCTCTCCTCTGCGTATCATCCTCAAAGCAATGGCCAGACAGAGAGAACGAACCAAACTCTGGAGCAGTATCTCCGCTGTTTCTCTTCTGGCTCTCAGGATGACTGGTCCTCTCTGCTACCCTACGCGGAGTTTGCGTATAATAATTCAGTTCATTCAGCCACCAACCAAACGCCCTTCTGGTCTAACTTTGGGTTTCACCCTTCTTTCCTTCCAAACGCTACCCCTGAATTATCTGTTCCTGCTGTCCAAGATCGCATAGCCTCCATCCAACAGAACTTTCAAAGGATTCAGGAAACCATGCAAAAGGCCCAGGATGACTATAAGAAGTACTACAACAGGGGAAGGAAGGAGAACCCGGTTTTCAAGGTCGGTGAGGAAGTTTGGTTATCTTCAGCTAACCTCAAATTACCTTTTCCCTCACGGAAGTTGGGCCCAAAGTTCATAGGGCCGTTCAAAATCAAGAGGATGGTTAACCCTGTGGCCTTTGAATTGGCCTTACCCAGCTCTTACAGGATTCATTCTGTCTTTCATGCATCCTTACTAAAACCAGTGATTCCTAGCCCCTTCCCGGGAAGAGAGGAGCCGCCTCCTCCACCGGTCCAGGTGGATGGAGAAAATGAATTTGAGGTTGAAGCCATACTGAACTGCAGGAAGAGGGGTAGACTTCTCCAATACCTAATCAAGTGGAAGGGGTACCCACCTGAAAACAACTCTTGGGAACCCTCAAGAAACATACACGCCCCTCGCTTGATCCGAGCTTTTCATGTGAATCACCCGGAGTTGATGTCCAGTTTGGGCGTCCAGAGGCCGCCCCTCGGGGGGGGGGCACTGTCAGAGAAACCTTCAGCTGCAGACTGGTCATCACATGACAAGCACCACATGACTTCCACATGACTTCCTGGCTGCCTATAAAAGCTGAGCAAGGGCTCAGAGGAATTGCTGGTTTGTCTTTCAGCTTCCTGTACCTGAGTTCCTGTTTCCTGTGTGATCGTTTACCTGCTGTGACCCGGATTGACCCTGACCTGCTCTGCTCTTCTCCTGGACCCGACCTTGGCTTGTTTTACGGACTTTGCTTTTGCTTACCTGTGTTTGACCCTCTGCCTGCGACCCGGATTTACCTTCAGTCTCCTGTGCCTTGACCCTCTGCTTGTGACCAAGTCTTGTCTCCTATCTCCAGTGCCTTGACCCTCAGCCTGTGACCTGGATTGTCTGCTTACCTGTGTTTGACCCTCAGCCTGCTCCGGACTTTTACTGCTGGATCCTGATCAGTCTCTGCTCCAGCTCTACAGGACCTCCACGCAAGCTCTACCCTGCCTGCTGGTAGCTTGTGCCTCTTTGTGCCATCCACCCTCTGTATCACCTCCAGAGGGGCGGAGTGCGCTTAGTCGCAACAGCGAACCGCTCTCGGCATCTCGGCCTCGGTGAGTACCTCTATTCTGATACTGCCTCAGAAGATCTTGTAAGCCTGGGTACCTGTTCAAGAAACGCTGCGCCACCAAATTCAGGACATGTGCCAAGCATGGAACATGTGTCAAGTGTCCCTGTCAGAGGGCGGAGAGAAGGTTGGTGCCATTGTTGCATACAGCCATTCCTGGCTCAAGCTGCCGTGGTGTCAACCACCTCTGAGCCTGCCCCTGCAGAGCTGACAGAATCTCTGGCCCGGTATGGCTCTTGTCCCCTAGACGGACCAACTGAAGAACCACATAACATCTTTTAGCCTGACTGCTTGTGTAGCCCCTGGAACGTTAAGGGAACACTGTTGGTTTAGAGGACCATTCAGCAAAAGAGGCCATAGCAGAAGAAGAAGAATAGGGGGTGGAGCAGACATATGTGGCAGAATCACCACCAGCTTTTTGGAGGTGTGATGGCGAAACAAGCTCCAGCACTGAACCCTGTCTTACATCCTTCACAGTAACCCAGTGCGCTGTGAAGGAAATGTAACATCCCTGACCATGCCTGCTGGACCACGAGTCAGCAGTAATGTGAACCTTGCTGCTGACTGCCCTGTCTATTGAGGCCAAAACAAATTTGCCTTCCACATGATGGTACAGAGCTGGAATGGTCTTACGTGAAAATACAATTATTTTTGGAACCTGCCACTGTGGTACAGCACATTCCACAAATTCACGAAAGAGGGCAGAGTCTACTAGATAAAAAGGCAGCAGTTGCAGTGCTAGCAATTTGGCCAAGCTAGCATTTAGACGCTGAGCATGTGGATGGCTGGGACAGTATTTTTTTTTTTACAGTTCAGCAACTGGGGTAGCGAAATTTGCCTGGTAAAATCAACAGGTGGTGTACTGCTAGCAGATTGGGTGCAAGTACCTGTGACACCCATTGCTTTACTATTATCCATCTCAGAGGTTTCCGAGAATACTTGAGGTATAGTAGGGGTAGAGATCCCAGATGAAGAGCAAGGAGAGGTCTGCATTTTTTTATGATGTGGGTCTTTCAGGTGCTGTTGCCAATGGACTGCATGGCAGGTCGTCATATGTCTTCTCAAGCATGTGGTGGAACATTGCAGCTGGGGGAACATGACTGCTAGTTTCTTGTAGGTCATTGGCACCCCCTCTCTCTAGGCTCACTTTACTCCCTTCCTCAACCTGGGAACCAACCTCAGAGCACTCAAATTGCTGCGCATCCTCTAGCTGCATGTATGATCAAATATATCAGGTGACTCCTCTGTGCATGACGGTGGGGCTACAGAAGGAGTAGCTGTGGACAAGGAGCCTGTGGAATAGGCCACTTTAGCAGGTGCGGTTGAAGGCAAAATAGTATGAGCCTGGGTGACAGAGGATGAGGAGAATGGGGACAGCTTAGTTATCCACTCAACCAACTCTTCTGCATGTTGTGGCTCAATAACATGGCCAGCACTGGAAAAAAAAGGACAAGTCTGCCCCGCCGGCAGAGGATGCATCATGTCCGCGACCACCATTTTTCACTGTGGACACAGAAGCTGCTTGCCCTCTTTTAGTGGCCTGTGAGCGTCTGTCTCTCCTTGTTGGCCTTTTGGACATAACTTTTTATTATAGCGTGTGGGATGGAAATGTGGTGCTTGGGTGCAATACTTTTGTGCTTGATGCACTATAAACAGTTTTATTATAGTTTTTTTTTTTTTTTTGTTTACAAAAAAGATAAGGGTGCAACAATTGTGGAGATTTTTTTTTTTTTTTTTTTACTACTGTTGCAAAAAAAAAAAAATGTAGAAAAATTTTAGGAAAGCAAAAAAAAAAAGAAAAAAACTGTGGTGACGCAGAAGGAAGGCCACCTGTGACTCAGAAGAAGGAACAGCAATTATGGAGACATTTTGTTTTTTGTTGCTGGAAAAAATAATTTGAAAAGTCTGCGAAACAGAATGAAGGAACAGCAATTATGCCCTAAAAATAATATTAATCTAAAAAAATAAATAAAAAGAAAAGGAAACCACTGCTGATGCAGAAATGGGAACACCTGCAACGCAGAAGTGGGGATAGCATTTATGCCCTAAATATTATTAGTACTGCTGTGGCAAAAAAAAAAAAATGGAATAAAAAAAAAAAGAAAAAAAGCACTGCTGATGCAGAAGGAATAGCACCTGTGATACAAAAGGGGGAGTACTAATAATGCAGCAACAGAACAAAAAAAATTGCAAAAAATTACCATTGAAAAGAAAATAGGACCATTGGTGTGACACAGACGTGTTGTACACACTTCAGTGGCACCACTACACTATGTTATTCACAAGAATCACAACACTACACTACACAGACTGCACTAAACTGACCGAACACACAATCCACTAACTACCCTGCCCAATCTCTACTAACACACTACACACGGCTGCCTTATATAGTATGGGGCGTGGACTTAGCCGCCTAGGCATGATTGGCAAAAGGCACCGTGACTTTGGCCAATTATTGCTCTCAAAGTACATTGTGCTGTGATTGGCCAAAGCATACAGGTCAGGTGCATGCTTTAGCCAATCCTCAGCAATCAATGCACTGCGACATCGCAGTGCATTATGGGGAGCTCGGTTGTGGGCTGAACACACGAACACCTGATGTTCGAGTCGAACTTAAGTTCGACTTGAACATCAAGCCCATCACTATGTAACACCAGGTATATTGTATAAGCAAATAAGAAATAAAAATGACCCAATAAAACATCTGCATGTTTAGAGGCTGCTATTTGCATTGGAAGGAGTCTCTACATAAACATTGGGAAGTGAGTCAAACAACGATCCCTTTTGTTGCTAGTGAGAAAATTCACTCTCACTATTCAAGTGAGAGAATCCACTCCATCTCCATTGAGACGGAAGATGGTGTGGATTCTCTCACATAGGCAAAGTGCCTCTATTATGCAGCTTGATGGCGAAACAAGCTCCAGCACTGAACACTCCAGTCTGAATTTCATTTATTGTGGAGAACACAAGTACTGCAAGGTTGCTCCTCTATCCTGATGTGAGTGGCTATAGAAAATCATATGCTATTTGTTAGTGTCTTTGATCCTAAGGCAATAGTTGTGGTTGAGTGTAGGACAGTATGTCTATACAGTATTTACATACTTCATCTGTTGTACATTTTATCTTATAATAAGCCTTTGGAAATGTTTATTTGAAGATATGATTGTATTTGCAGTATTTGGCTGTACAAAGGGGTGGAAGTATCTCAGGATGTGCAATATGCGTAGGTAAGTGCAGAAAAGAATGGACTTATTAAGACTTATTTATCATGGGTTTTTGCATTTTTTTGGGGATTATTATAATGTTTCTGAACTGCACAGGGGAAACACAGACAGTTGAAGGGGTTTGTTATTACAAGGGGGGATTCAGAATATCACTGTAAGTGGGTCCAGATGCTTTATATTTCTGTGAAGGAGAATAAGGCTACATTCACTTGGTTGAATAGGAGCACCTAGGGGCAAATTGTGGCAAGAAGCTACTGGTTCTTGTTGGCTGTTGAAAATGCTTCCTACACACACTGTGTGCAACCAGCAGCAACTGTCAGCAGCGGCTGTCAAACTCTACACAAAATAATGACCAGCATTGCCGCTTTTCACATATAACCACTCATCGTTGGGCTCCTTGTGTGTCCAAGGTTGTGGAGTTCAGAGCCACCTCTGAACACAGTAAACTATCTGCAGATAAGTGTCCCTGTAAATGTAGCCTAAATGAGAAAGAATGTAGGTGCAGAAATGCTGCACATGCAACACTGTCTGCATTGAGGGGGATAATTGCAGCAGGTTGCAGTTCTCATGTAAGGACCAATAAATCTCTACCTGTCTTTCAGGAACTAGCCACAATACATGACCTGTCCTATAGTGAATCATCTGGACTAAAGAGTGCCTATCAGGGCCGGCGCTACCTATAGGCAAGGTAGGTGCCGGCCTAGAGCGCACATCAGTGGGGGGTGGTGCTCACCCTCCCTCTCTGCCTCCCTCCCTCCCTCTCTGCATCCCTCTCCCTCTCAACCCCCCATACCCCCCATACCACATACCTTGAGTCCCAACAGTCCCAAGCCAGCGGGGCATACGGCCGTAATGAGAGCATGTGTGAGTCCATGAATGGAGCTGTCAAATTGAAGCTCTGATGTCAGGAAGGGCAGGGCCGATATGCGGTGTTCTGTCCATTTGTTCTGTGCATAGAGAAAACAGCCAGCATTTACACATTGGTAGGCGGGGAAGAAGGTGGCGGGGGAGGGACCAACTACTGCATGTGCACCCACAGCTGTGTATAACTCAGGTTGATTATATAAAGCTGTGGGTGCACATGCAGTAGTTGGTCCCACCCCCTGCCACCTTCTTCCCCGCCCACCAATATATAAATGCTGACTGTTTTGTCTATGCAGGGAACAAAGGGGCGGGGCCCCACATTTTGGCTCTGCCCTTCCTGACATCAGAGCTTTGATTTGACAGCTCCACTCATGGACTCACACTCACTCTCATTGCGGTCGTATGCCCTGATGGCTTGCCCACCAATTCCTGGCTGTGCCTATTCCTAGAGGTTTATACTGCTGAATGTCCTGATTATTTTTAGAATAATCGATCTATAGATGACAACCCATTCAATCAATATGCCACATTTGGGGAAGTGAATTTCAAATCGAAAGGATACAATCATAATCAATAATAAATGAAATCAAATGCATTTCTGTTTCCATCATGTAATCCCATGATCTGATTGGTCACAATAGTAGAGTGGGAGTGACACGTTTTTATCACTGTATGTGTCCCCATTGTGGAGCTTTACCCCTCATTTCCAAAGGGGTCAGAAGGACAGGAAGTGAGCAGAATCTCTCTCATAGCAATAAATAAGGGGATAAGGAGCATATACTGTACACATGGGGGCCATCTTGAATTGCAGAGTCTCTTTCCAGGAATTAATGCTTTAGGGCACTACTATGATTCCCCAAATGGTTAAAAGGGAACCCATACTGAAAGAAATCTGTAGGATACCATTGCTGACTGCTTTCTTAAAATGCAAGACTCCTGGCTGGCTCTGGCTTCCATGCTTTCTGCATCACCGCATATTTTTTCAGAACTTCTGTACTTGTTCCCAATCAGTGATAGAGAATGAACAGAAACCAATGGATCAGTCTAACAGTCAAGCAACTAGTATATTCAGAAGGAGACATCAGCA
The DNA here is from genome assembly GCF_965119305.1 of Pelophylax lessonae. Lineage (NCBI taxonomy): Eukaryota > Metazoa > Chordata > Amphibia > Anura > Ranidae > Pelophylax > Pelophylax lessonae. The sequence goes on from NC_138776.1 coordinate 107,284,006, forward strand.
GCCACAGTCATTGTATTCTCCCAGTACAAGTTTCCTATAATAAACAATCCAGGGACTTTACAAGATGCCCCCACTACCCTCATAGCAAACAAACACCCTCATTTACATGCACATAAAAACAAAATGAACCTCAGATTGGTTGCTATTGGCAACATCTATGTATACTTATTCTAGAGAACATAGGGCCCTATACATGATGATGTCAACTAAAAAGGTAAACAACCTTGTTGCCATAGCATTTGTTTACTTGTTTATAAACCTGAGCTGTAAAAAAATAGCCTCCCGCTGCCTATTTTACAGCTCAGGCTTGTGAACAAGTAGACAATTTGTTAACATCACAGAAATTTTACCACCATTGTTTACACCACAGATGGTTGATCAAGGGAGTAATCTGATCGCCTTCGGGATCAGGAAGGAATTTTTTCCCCTGTTAGAGCAAATATACCACGCTTCACAAGCTTCTTTTTGCCTTCCTCTGGATCAACAGTCGAGTTCCATACTGTATCATCACCTGTTAGGGCTCAAAATGACCAGTCAGGATGTCACTGATCTGTCCTGCAAGTGCCGTAGAGAGGAGAAGAAGAGCAGGGATTTCAAAGCTAATACACAGACCATGTGTCCACTGACAGCTCACCGCAGATGGTTGATCCAGGGAATGATCGCCTTTGGGGTCAGGAAGGATTCTTTTGCCCCATTGGAACAAATTAAATTGTGCTACACAAGAGTTCTTTTTCCTTCCTCTGGATCAATTGGGAGTTATGAAATTCACCTGCAAAACATACCCATCAATTCCTATGCATACAGAACTTATGTTCTGCACCTACAGTGTTTCCCTTTTGACAGAAACTGTCAAGCTTTATGCCTTGTGTCAAAAGACACAGTGACACCACTAAGAATTTCTTCCCTGTAGGTGCAGTGTTTTTATACTGGAACTGCTAAGCGTTGCTCTGTATGTATAGGAAGCAAAAGAATAAAACTGACCAGAGAGGGATTACTTTGACGCAGTTAGCCAGCTTAAAAATGTATTGCAATATATGTGAACCAAAAATCCCTCTTTTTATGCAAAGTTTGTTTGAAACGGAAAGGGTGTATAGTAATGTCCAGAGTATTAATTTATAGATTATTTTCTCCCAACATAGCGCACCACAAAGCAAAGTTGCTTGTTGTGGTGCACTGCACATTCTGTTGTGCAGATTTAGGAAAAATTCTAGAAAAAGATGGATCAAGCTTGTAGCAGAGGAGGAGAGAAGGTGGGCCACATGTATATAGGCCACATTGTTTCCTAGGAGCAATGCCATTATATTCAGATTTAATGTGGGGCTCTCATTAAAGATATGCTCTTTAGTACAAGCAATACTAAGAGGAACAGCAATATTAGGAGGGACAGCTGAAACGGCTTATAAAAAAAATGTGGTGTGCAAAGCGCGCTGTCAAGAGGGCATGGGGGTACATCATTGGTGTCAGTGAGAATAAAATAAATCTCATCATTCATGTCAGTGGGATAAAATAAGTCATATCACTGGTGTCAGTAGAAGAAAATAAGTCCAATAATTGCTATCAATGAGCACAAAACAAAGCCCATTATTGGTGTCAATGAGAATAAAATAAGTGCAGTCACTGGTGTCAGTGATATTAAAATAAATTCAATATTTGATGTCAGTGGCATAAGGTACACTCCATCACTGATGTCAGTGGGATGAAATACAATCCATCATTGATGTCAAAGGCAAAATAATAAATACCACCATTAGTATCAGTTGAAAATAAAAGAAATCCCATCAATGGTGTCAGTGGGATAAGTCCCATTGTTGTGTCACTGGAAATAAAACAAGTCCCATCCATGGAAAGAGAGCAGAGGGGGGAACAAGAGTGGAAAGTAATAAACATAGATGGGGGCGAACTAATGAGATTGGGGGGAGGGAGAAGGAGGCACCCAAGAATAAGTCAAACTATGACTGGGTTAGGAATGTAAAGATAAGCCCACACATAACCACTAATGCCAGGACTTCTTGGGTGGGGATCACTGATCCAACTGGTCAAAGAAAAAAGCACTCTGCAGTAGTCACAGATGCATTCTTTTGCTGGCGTCAAGTTTACCTCCTCCTGCATTATATGGATATGGAGTTGTAGCAGGCAACTGGGCCCCCTGGTTTATCCCTAGGCTAGCTTTTATTTCAATGTGACTGTTTGGGAAAAGGGGGCATTTCCAGGGCGACTCACAGCATGTTATTGGCTGAGGAAGGAGGTGTAGCAGCTTCAATAGCACCTCTTTTGTGCCTGAACACAGGTATAGGCTGCACTGCACTGTGAATGTACTGGTGTTTGGAAACCCAGGCAGATGCCCGATGGTTGTGGGTGCTTAAAGACATTTTGAAGGTGTTATAGCACCCCTCCATCCTGGTGCCTCCACTGAATGGAGCACAAGTGTGGGACGTCACCGCACCCGTATTCCATTGATTACTTCATCCAGCCCTGTAACTGAATGTCCTTACCTCTGTACAAACCTACAGCTGGAAGAATAGTCTGCAGAAGCCTGAGCATTGCACGCTCCATCCACTGATCGTGGTTGTAATGCTTTTCAGGCTCAAATGCAAAAAATGAATGTACATTTTTTTTTTTTATCTGTGTGGGTGTTTTTATTATGTTTTTTAAAAGGTAGACTTAATATAAACTGTTGGTGTAAGCCCCCGTTCACATGCAGGCGACGCTACTTCGCACCGCGACCTCCTAGGTCGCGGTGCGAGCAGCGCGCCGCGACCTCGGAGTGGCCGCCACGGACTTCATAACATTGAAGTCTATGGCGGTCGCCTCCTGGTCGCCCCAAAGAAGCTCCGGACCCTTTTTCTAAGTCGAAGCGACTTGTGTCGCTCCTATAAGAACGGGTCCGCAGCTTCCCTATGGGAGGCGACCTACGGCGACCTGTGAGGCGACCAGGTCGCCTCACAGGTCGCCTTAGTGTGAACGGGGGCTAAGTGGGCTAATAAAGATATAAACAAATACTTTGTACAGTAATACAGTAAACGTATCATTACATTCAGTTTGTTCCATCTCACCACTATATTGGTCCATTCATTTATGTATAATGGAACTCTTTATTATGGTAATTTTGGCTTCATTATAAGATATTTCATCATGAGTTGAGATTACAATTTTTACAGCAGGTGACATTTATTATGTGAGGTCCTTAGTAGGATTTTTTTTGTTATTTACAGTCTTTTCTTCTTTATTTTCACTTATAATTATTTATTAAATTTAATTTATTTATTGATTATGACTTTTCAGATGCATGTATATTTTTCTAAACGTGATAATATGTACTTTTTTTTTTTTAAATATAGTGAGATACATACACCTATACATTTTTTACTGGCTTCTCCATTTATGTATTATGGCTTCTAGTACAAATAACATTTAACAAACTATCTATTTAGCTGTATTTGCTACTTTTATACCCATCTATTGACATTGTTTTATGTTATCTTGTCTCTAAGGGCCAGTTCACCTCACAGACAATCCAGTGTGTTTTTTTTTTTTTTAATCCAGTGAGATGAAAGAAGATATGTTAGTCTGGTTACAGTTTTTGTTACATTTTAATGGAAGAGCAGTATGACAGGAGCAGTTTATCTTAGATAAGGATTTTTTATTGTTCACTGATTCAGCTGCATCTACTGGGTTTGCAGCTATATGGAGAACACACTGGTGTGCTGATAGCTGGGATCCTCGTTGGAAAGGTAAGGGTTTTTTAAAAAACATAGTCCTGCTGGAACTATTTCCCATTATAGTGGCTTTAGAAATTTGGGGTGAGCAGTTTAAGAATAAAAGATTGTTGGTCAGAACAGGTAACAAAGGTGTATTGTATACCATAAATTGTCTATCTTCTAGGTCTCCGCCTGTCATTGTCCTGTTAAGGTATATGATCTTTAAGTGTTTAGCTTTGAACATTAGATTGAAAGCAAAACATGTAGCAGGAAAGGACAATGACATGGCTGATGCCTTATCTCGTTTTCAGATGAAAAGATTTGGACAGTTGCACCCAGAAGCGGATATGGTAGGCACACGTTGTCCCCAAACGTTATGGAACTTGATTTAAATCTGATTCCCAGTCTAATAAGGAATTCAGTAGCACAATTCACCTGGGTTGGATACCAATCGGCCTGGTGGATGTGGCAGTCTTTTTTAAGAAAGGAGGATAAGTAGGAGGAAGAATTTTCAGAAGGTTTGGTATTACTGTTTTTGGAATCCTTATGTAAGGAAAATTATTCATGTGCACATGTGAAGAAAATTTTAGCTGTTGTATCATTTTTTCTGAAATTGAATAATCTGCCATCTTGTAACCCTTTTTTTTCAGCTAAGCAGGTATTAAAAGGTTACATGAAAATAACTTTTAGAGAGGATGGGAGAAATCCGGTTACTCCACAGGTTTTAGGTAGATTGTGTGAAAGTACAGATAGGTATGTTTTTCACAATTTGAAGCTAAAATGTATAGAGCTGTTTTTTCACTTGCATTTTTTGCAGCTCTGAGAATTTCAGAAGGTATTGGTTTAAATGTGGAGGATGTGCAAGTATTACAGGATTCCTTAAGAATCTTTAAGACGGTCAAAAACAGATCAATTGGGTCGAGGGTCTTGGGTTACTTTGAATGTTTTTAACCCTCCTCTTATGTTAGAATTCCGTTACTATCCATGATGTTTAGGGTCGGTTTTGACCCGTGTTTTAAATCAGCCATAAAATACCCTCTGAATAATTATTTATCATCAAATTTGTTTCTTACCTCTTGGTTACCTTGTTAGGCTTCTTTATCCTTGAAAAGATTGGTTTTAATATTTTTGGTGTGACCCCTTAGACCTTTCTTTTGATAGCATACCTCTCATTTTCAAATTTAAAAAATGGTAAAATAAAGTCAGCAACTCTGAAATGTATTTGTCCTATGTTTCTTCACTTTATTTAGAGAAGCAGGAAAAGAGATAGGCCCCTCCCTAACTACAGCTCACAGGGTTGAGAGGGGATTGGCTGTCAGTGTTACTAAGCAGAGAGAGCGTTTATGATTTCAGTTTTGGCACTTATTAGTGTCCTAAAATCCTATATTATAACTGGGTCAGAATTGACCCTAACACCATGAACGTCTTCATTTTCACCACAGTATTTTATAATTTAGTGAAAAGGATTATTTTTCTATTACATTGTTGAAATAGAGGTTCCTGACAAAGAAAAAAAATCTTGATGCAATAAACAAATTTATGTGATACTTATAGACATTCAAAACCTGAAAACGGGTCGGTTCTGACCCTAACATAAGAGGAGGGTTAAGGGTTCAGATATTTGTCCAGTTTTTTTAATTAGTAATTTTTTAATTATGAGGCCTGTTAAGCATTTTGCACCCCTTTTTATTCATGAATCAGGTTCCCCTCTTACAAAATACCAGTTTTATAAAGTTTTTAAGAAATGTGTTGATAGTTTAAATTTGAAGCATGTCAAATTTAACATCTCATTCCTTTAGGATTGGAGCTGCTACAGAAGCCTCAGAGGTCATAAAAAAAAATGGATAGATGGAAATCAGATTATCAGCTATATGTTCATCCTAATTTTTTTATGTAATTTATTTTAGGTTCTAACAGGGTGGTATGGATTGTCGGCCACTCATTTCTATACTGGGCTCAGCAGAGAGCGAGACAGAGAGTTTGCACCGAAAATTTGGGACTTAATTGGAGGAAGTCAAGGTTTTTTGGTGCGGTAGGAGGGGGATGTTTGGGAGGACTTATGGTTAGAGTTGCGTAGGCTTCATCAGAAATTTCCTCCTCCAGATGTGTTGATAATACATCTGGGGGAGAATGATATTGGACAGATGAAAACCCTGGACTTAATTTTTAAAATTAGAAATGATTTGTATAATTTTAAGTTATCTTTTCCAAAGACAGCAGTAGTTTTTTCGGAAGTGGTGCAGAGGTTGAGGTGGGTCAATTCACCTTCTCTGCGGCCTTTTGAAAAAATTAGGAAACGTGTGAACAGATCTTTAGTTAAGCTTCTTAAGAAAGTAGGTGTATGGTGCTTTAGACACACAGAGTTGGAAGGTGGTTCAGAGGCTTTGTACAGATATGATGGGATTCATTTATCTGAAATTGGTCTTGATATATTTAATGCAGACTTAAGTACATGTATTAAAATGGCCGCGGTTGTGGGTGTTGGTGACAGAAGGGTTTAAATGTTTTCCCTTCTGTCTAGTGGGTTTTATTGAAACTTTGAAGAATTTATTTATTGATGAAGCCTGAGCGGTAGTGGCTGGGCTGTTTTAAAGTGTGTTTTTATTATTATTTATTGAATAAATATTTGAAATTTGAATTTTTAAACCAGTTATAAATGGCTGCGGCCAATTTATATTCTACTTGGTGTCTGCTCTTTCATTTTAAATTGTAAATAGTTTTATTTATGGTATTTATTATTATTATTATAGCATTTATATAAATTATCCTGCCTACTATCCTATATATTTTCACTGTGGTTATCGTATAAGCAGTATAATCAAGGACGGTTTTTCAATTAAGAACACATAAAATTGATTTTAAATGAGAAAAAATGAACAACAATTTTCTTTATTCCTATCGTTATTCAGATCAAATCAAACAAACTACAAATATGTGTGCTGTCATCAAAGCAAAACTCCACAAATGTGATCATTTGTTTAATTCTAAGTAAAAGTGATGTGTGGGTGGCCAGCACTAAGTACTAATCCCATTTATGTTTGGATAACATCTTTGAACAGACAAGGATAACAGACGAGGGTTCTGTTGTTTTTCATACAGCAGATAACTTAGAGGTCACTATGAAGAAATCTGTGAGATTAAAATGCATGACAATATCTAGAACTAAAAATCCAATGCTTTAATACAACTAGAGACATGATTAAAGTATATTTTATTTTAAACCCTAACTGGATAGCATTTTGTTTCCTGAAGTGTTGTGCACCATATATAATTGCCATTGTTTTAAATAAAGTACTGTTTTCACATTTTTTACCATTTTGCATCTCAGTACTGCTGATCTCCTCCAACTTTTTCAGCTACTACTTCATTAAAGTGATTGTACAGTTTTGCTTTTTCTTCTATTAAAATAACAAACATGTTATACTTACCTGCTCCATGTAGTGGTTTTGCACAGAGCAGCCCGGATCCTCCTTTTCTCGGGTCCCTGGCTGAAGCTCCTGGCCCCTCCCTCCTGTTGATGCCCCACAGCAAGCAGCTTGCTATGGGTGCACCCAAGCTGAGCTGCAGCTCCATGTATCCATTCAGACCCGGAGCTGCAGTTCGGCCCCGTCCTCTCTCTCCTGATTGGCTAACTGAGTTTGATTGACAGCAGCAGGAGCCAATGGCGCCGCTGCTGTGTCTCAGACAATCAGGAGAGATGGAGTCCCGGATGGCTGAATCACTTGTGGACATTTCTGGATAGAGAGGGGGCTCAGGTAAGTATTAGAGGGGCTGAGGGGGGCTGCTGCACACAGAAGGCTTTTTATCTTAATGCATAGAATACATTAAGGTAACAAGCCTGCTGGCTTTACAACCCCTTTACATGCACTTGCTTTATCATTGGATTCCTATCAATGATCTGGACTGACTTTCTGATTTTGACAGTGGTAGGCCATACCTCCAAATATGTGTTACACAGTCACTAGTATTCTCAACTAGGAGTGCGCATAATGTAACTGGGTAATAATTCAGGATTGTAATTGGGAAGCAGTTGTAATTCTATAAAAGGGAGTTGCCTGAACAAGGATAATCATGAGGTATTAAACTAACCACTTCTCCTCTCTGGATGTACTACATATGTTCAGAGTCTGAAGGATTTTTAATAAGCTCATGGCTGCATCAGTAGTTACTTTCTTGCGGCCAGCTCCTGGCTGTCATGTAGAAGTGATTTGAGTGGCTGCAAAACCACTTTATCATGTTTACAGTGCGGGAGGTGTGGTGTCCCCTTGCCGGACTCCTCTTCCTGGGAGCCTAGGACCACATCAAATCATTTCAGGATGGTGAGTGGAAGGAGATCAAGAAACATCCATTCTTCAATCTTCTACTCTTTTAGTGAAGCTAGAAACTCTTAATGCTAAGTGTTTTTTTATGTTTCAAAGCTGTCCTTCACTGGCTGCTGTGCCTGGGGATGCAGCTAATCAAGCACAATCTGTGCTTGATTAGCTGCACTGGAAGGCAAAGGAGACTTTGGGGGTCTAATAGAACCCTAATGTTTCCATAAAGAGGACCTGCCTAATGCAATCACATAGGGGGCTTTTAGCCATCTTGTGCTAGCAATTAAGCCAAATGAAAAAAATAAATAAAAAAGGAAAAAATATATAAAATGTAATAAAAAAAATTAAAAAAAAAAACCTAAAAGTAACCCCGTCACCCTGTACACACATGTGCACATGCAATCAAAGGGTGCACAGATGTTTGCAAATAGCAACTGCTAATGTTGGAGAAAGAGCAATAATTCTAGGTCCCTCCTTTATGGTTTACACTAATAAGCTGTAAAGGCATTTAAACAAAAAACCATAAAAACACGTATGTGCTGCCACAGACTATCCAAAAGTGACAAAAAAAACTATGTACAAAAAACTGTGTAAGTTCACCACCAATTAAAAATATATATGAGCAAATATGTTGTGCTGCTGAAAAATACATTTAAATAAACTATATTCTTCCAAATGTGTCTTTTAGTGTCTCAAAAATATATATTTTATACACATATATCCACATGTAATGCTTCACATCACTCAATTACAATCCAAATAATATAAATATATGTCCATCAAGAACCAAAATAAAAGTCCACAATAACTTCATCACTTTCAGTCTATGCATACATAGGAAGGGTAATGATTCCAGGTTCCAGGTGCTGCAAAACAACACTTTTCCACACTCTGTGTTCCCTCTATAATGAAGTTAGATATACCCTCAACTTCATAAAATGACCCATATCACAAATATAGGTCTCAGTGTTCCTTCCCCATTCCAAGGTAACAATAGTGGACCCTCAGGGTTTGTCAGATACTCCACTTGCCCACTCCACTTTAAATTGTGCTGCTGTGCATTTAGGAAATCAACTGCACCACTTGCATACCACTGCAAAGGAATTCAGAGCCACATAGGAGCTGCCATGGTGTAGTATTTCAAACCACCAACAAATGTTTTTAAAAATGCATCTACAATCATTAAAATGGCTATTGTATGTATACACCAGTGTTAATTTTGACGTCAAATTTCGATTTAGTTTTAGTCATAGTAATATGACTAAAATGCCATTTTAGTTTTAGTTGTATTTTAGTCATTCAAATTGTTTTAGTCGTCTAAAATCTCCTGCATTTTAATCAACTAAAATCTCCTACATTTTAGTTGACTAAAATCTCCAGGACATTTTAATTGACTAAAACCATAAAAAATTGTAATACGGTAATTTTATTCTACAAGGCCTTTGCTGTCTGTAAATTTATAATGTTCTGGTGGTTATAAGTCATTTTATAGCCAAAAATTAATATTTTAACATGTGTGCGTGTAAGATTCTGGTACCTTCGGTACCCTTATAGGTAATTTCCTTCTTCATATTGCGTCCCACCTTTTCAGCTAGGTGGAACGCATATACCTTTAAGCCGCATGACGTCATCACTAAGCGCCGCTCTGAGCGGCTATTTCAATCGCCGGCTTCTCTCTCACAAATTGTTCGTTCAAACCGCATGGTATACAGCCTCGTCTTACGCTGCCGGAGCCTCCAGCTATTGCCATACCTGGATAGACCGGAACCTCGCTATTGATCCCGTATCTCGCTACCCGATCATTCACTCATTACCGGACCCTTCAGCTTACTAATCTAACTAGTGATAAGTACCCCACAGGGGATTCCTTCCTATCAAACTTACACTATCTACTTCTGCATACTAAGGACTGTTACTATCTATGCATTACTATTTCTATCATCTGCACTGTTACATAGATTGCTAGCTCTTGAGTCTACTACCATCTATATCCTTGCACTAAGTTAGCCTCTCTTGTACACTCCATCTGCTGTCCCCTACCACCTGTTATTGCACATGATTGCTAACCTATCTACCATCATCTACTACTCTCCTGAACATTACTATTGAGTACTCATCATTGCTATCACAACTCACGCCTGTCCTTTCAGCACATCACCTCTATACTATCATATACAACCTATCACTCCAGGAACATCTTATTGAGTGTTTGTATATTGTATGCTGAAGCAGGCTGGCCACAATGATGAGTCTGGAGAGTTGGACATGGTGATTCAACACATCTCTACATGACTACTGAGTGGAGATTCTGCAGCTGCAAATCCAACTCTCTAAACAAACGCTAGAGCGTTACAGTGCGAAAAATAAAAAATGCTCAAGAAGGGAACTAGTTAATGAAATCTCTAGATTTAAAAATATTAAAAACTGTTTTGGAATTACAATAACATGTTCAAACTTATATGACAGGCATCACTAAATGGCAGACAGCGGATCCGTATCGAGTTCCTGTCCCATCCAGACCACCATGGTCAAACCATTTAGAAGCCAGCCTCCCCAGCCTCTGCTGATGTCATTCTCACAGCAAAGCAGAGAGCGGGAGGTACAGCAGCACTGAACAGTGAGTGGGAGTTGCCCAAGTTAACTTTTTAAGTTAAAGTAGACCTTCACCCTCTTCCGCTACTTCCCTCCACTCTACCCCCTCGTCCATCCTCTGTATGTATTGCACTGGTTTGTTTTGTGTTTTTTTTTTTTTTACCTTTTTTTAGGTAAAAATGTCCGGCCCCACCTTAGGCGAATGACATGTACACTGCCTACTGTGCCTACAGGGATATACACATCACATATCCCAGAAGGCATAGCCTTCCATTCAGAAAAGGAGGAAGGGACGGGCCTATCAGCGCGTCATCAGGAGGCATACCTGCTGAACAAGGAAGAGCTGGCGGACCTCTCGATGACATCAGAAAGAAAATGGTGGCGCGGAACATGGCTGTGGCCAAACATGAGAGGATCTCAGTGTGACATTGCTGGATCTGTTGGATGGGTAAAGGCCCGTACACACGTACCGATCGTCGGCAGACAAGCGTCGGCCGACGAACGATCTGCCGATTGTACGCTTGTTAGTATGATGCCTCCGAAAGCCGTCAGCGCACATTCTGCCGACAAGAATCTGTCATGCAAGCATTAAAATTTTTGTATGCCGACACCAGAGCGGCCGATTGTTCGCCAGTCAGTACAGAATTCGGCCGACAGACCGCAGATTTGCAAGACTGGGCATGCTCAGAAAAGAAAAAACACAGGGAAAGTTAACCATTACATGACATCACTTCTGCAGTTGGCTGTAGTCGGCGGACAAAATTCTTGTGCTGTCTTTGCACTTTTCAACAGACACCGACAGCCCGGGGACAAAAGATGGCCGATCGTTCGCCGACGATCGGTACGTGTGTACGGGGCTTAAGTATCTGAAATCTGCAGATACCACCTTAAGGTAAGAGGGGTGAAATAAAAAAAAAAAAATGGGAGTGGCGGGTGCAGATCCTCTTTAACCGGTAGGTGATTGGTTGCTAGGATGCAGGACTGTCCTAGCAACCAATCACCAGCTTGCTAATATGAAAAGTCAACTCCAGCAGCTCCCGCTCCTACCCTCCATACAGTACTGCTGTGCCTTTCGCTCTCTGCTCTACTGTGTAGCGTTTAAGGTCCGAAAGTAATGGGGGCTATTCTTTGCGGGTGGTGCTGTGGGGGGGGGAGGGTGGTATAATGTGATGGGGGCAAAGGAGAACACTGCTGTTGGGGGGAGATGTTAAGGGGGGCAGGGGGGCAAAGAAGGACACAGCTATGGAAAGGTGATGTGAAGGGGTGCAAAAGAGAATGCTGCTGGGGGGGGTGGCGATGTGAAGGGGTGCAAAAGAGAATGCTGCTGGGGGTGGCAATGTGAAGGGGGCAAAGGAGGACACTATTGAGGGGGGGTGTAAAGGGGGACAGAGGACATTACTGTGGGGGGGGGGGGTTGTTGATGTGACGGGAGGTTCAGAACACTACTGTAAAGGGGATGAAGAGGTGGGTTATGTGAAGGAGGCTGAGGACATTGCTGTGAAGGGGAAACTATGATGTGGGGGACTGTAATGTAAAGGGGGACTGAGGACACTGATGTAAGAATGGGGTTGTGATATTGTGAGGAGGGGGATATGATGTGAAGGAGTCATGGAACAAACATGCAATACACGGACCTATGGTGTAAGAAGATTTTTCTGACTAGACTTCAATGAATTTTTTTACTTCAATACCCCTGTTATATGAGATTGTAGTGATTTAGTTTAGATCTACTTAAAATGTATTCATATATTTGAGAGGATTTTATCATTCTATACAATGCTATGGGGGTTTGGCGATGGTAGTGACTGCAAAAAAATTGCTATGCAGTCAATTTGTTGGTATTTATGATCCTGAATATTCAATTCTTTTCCCAACTATACAATTTGGTGGGGTGCCAACTTCTAAGTTTTTAAAAATTAGGATCCAGTACCAGTGACTTCACTGTTACCACCAGCAACAGATTTTATACCCAACAATTTCTTAAAAGCATTTGTAAGTTTCCGGTTCCCCAAGATCAAAATTATGGAGTTTATCGTCGGGAAGCTAGCAGCCACAATGATGCAGAGAGAAAAGATTATGCTACCCACTTCAGATGAGGATCCATTAAATATTAAATTTAAAGCTCCATAGAATATCAGGTAAAGAAGTAACAGAGAGGTAACCGTTTTTGCAGCTGATAAGTGAGAATTGATTTTCCCAGTGCCAGAACCTTCACTGTTCTGTCTCATCCTTATCATATGCTTGCTGAGAGATGTGATGATTGCCCCAGCTGTAAGGAATATAATAGTGAACGCCACACCAGAAAACAACATATAGATCTGAAAAAGACAACCACAGCTGCTCTTAACATCGAAAGAAAGTGCTAATGTTCTGTTCCTTGTAAAATTAGTAGTGACCGAGGGAACTGCCATGTAGAGGTCCGAGTAAGCTGGTATGCCGGCAGAACTAGACATAGCAAAGGAGAGTATTAACATCCATGGTACCATTCTTGGCAGCTTTGACTTAAGCTTGTGGAAGAGTGTCCCACTGAAATTAGTGATCTTCACGCAATAGTAAAAACACAGACAGGTGGAGAACCAAAGACTACAGAATGCCAGTGAAGACATGATGACTATTATGGAGTTGTTTACCCATTTGTGATAAAGAAATATTGGAAACATGTAGTAGCAGACCTCATTAAATAAAATTGCCCCTTGGAGAAACATGTTGGAAATACATATACTGTTAATGATTGCATCACAAGGGTTGAATTCATATTTCTTCAGCCAGTCTAGGAAATGCACTATAAGGATGAATGCATTGCCAGTTAGCCCTGTCAGACATAATACACTATGAACAGTCACTATAATAACAGGGTTTAAATCAGGCATTTTAAAGGCAGAAATGATAGATTGTTCTGATTGGCCTATTTGACAAAGAACAGTAACTAATGATGGTGGCCCTGTGTTTTATGAAGTGGGCTAACAACAGAGCACTGTTTTCTTTTTACTTTGAAAATTTTGATTTCATTCAGTAAAACATGCCACATAACCAAATGAACACACCAAATGTTCAGGTCTTTGGAAGAAGCTAAACGAAGCCTGAATGTGAAAAAAAAAAAAGGAATGCAAATGTCTCCTCTTTATGAAAAAACAATGAAAAACAGCAGTTTCAGAGTTCAGAGTTGCACACATTAATTATGACAGTGATTTAAAAAGAGTCAATAGCATTCAGTACCAAATACAGCATCTCCTCACAGTACCTGCCATAAAGCTTTTCAGAACAGTAGGCTGTCCAATCATCGAGTTCAAAAAAGATTTCTGGTTACCAAACATTAAAGTTTTGGTTCTTTAAAGATGAAAGAGAATGCCACCGCACTCACCAATTAACTATAAAGAGTATTGTTTATGGATGTTTCTTCTTGGTTACTTATGGTAGTAGAGATCAAAGCACAGGCACAAGGATATGCTTCCCAAACCAACCTATGCTACCTGTTCTTATAAAGGTGGCATGGTTCCATTTCAGTTCAAGAGGGCACACATCTACTTTTTCCTCTTTAAAATGAATGCCTTGTTTATTTTCTTGGTCAACACACTTCAACAAAAGTCTAGAATCTTGCAGTATCTTCCAGTGCTTGATGATAAAGTTGAGGCAAATATTTTCGAGTGTAGCTCTAACCTCTGTTCCTCTCTTGGAATAGTAAGACTTGGTCTACTTTTAACTAAGCCCCTTAATCTATTTAATTTACTAGTCCGTGTAAAGGACAACATTATGGCAACAACAGAATATTTGCAAGTCAACATATGTCTTTGCTTTCAATCCTCTGTTCCTTACCTTTACCAAATGCAAACAGTGTGGTTTCCTTGGTCATTTCCTGTGTTTTGACTGACAAAAATAAAAAAAAACAAAAAAAATCACAGAAAAATAACTAGAAAATTCACAGTATTATTTTAATAACATAAAAAAAATCAAAGCTTAGCCTAAAAGTGCTTAAAGGATAAGTACAGCCAAAGCTCCTTTGGCTGTACTTCTCCTGTGGATCACAGGGGTGCGTTTTGTTCTGCACTCCTGTGGTCTATTTTTTTAAGCAGACAGCAGGCTGAAGCCCTCTGCCTGCTGATGTCATAAATCCAGTCCAGGCTTGGGTAAGATTGCGACAATGAAGTAGGGATCCGAACATATGCCTGGACAGGCACGCGGCTCATCCTCTCATAATGCTAAACTGTACCCCTGCTGCTGAGCTGCTGCTGAGAGCCTGAACCAGATTGAACCAACTGCTCCCGCCCCTTCCACAGCCTAATGAATGCAGGTGGCATAGCAGAGAGCTGACAGTCAGCAACTCTCTGCTCAGGGAACTGTGAGAACTGAGCGATCAGCGATGTTCAATCGCTCAGGTCTCAGTGTTAGTGGTGCCGCGGGACTGATGCTGCATCCACCTAGGTAAGTATAATTCTGTTAAAAAAAAAAAAAAAAAACATCTCTTTTAAGGTAACAATTGTGGTGCCTGGAGTTACTTATATTAGTATTCAGATTAGTTCTTGTTCCTAGAATCTTAGTTTCAGGCTGTTCAGAGGGACTTGATTTTTTACCCCAGTCAAGCATTAATCACAATGGCTCCAAGTCTCATTCCCATTTCATTCAACTGTAAAATGCTAAAGCCTATACTGTTCATTGAGCATTTGGAGCGGACAGGGGTAAAGCTTAGCATCATGAGGGGTATAGGGCTTAGACTTGGGTCCTAGGCCCTTGTGACCACATGTTCCACAGGGCAGGTAGTCACAGAAACCATAAGGTGCCTGCAACTCTGCACTGTTGTCACGTTGAGCATCGTTAGGCTGGGTTAGGTTCACTAGCAAAAATGTGCTAGCACATTGCAAGGGGAAAGCTCAAAATAGAAAACATAGCTATTGAGATTACAAAATCAAATCCCCACTATTAGCACAACATGGTCACTGGGAATGTCCTTGAATTCAATTGTTTCCTCACTATCCTTGAAATCTTGGTGACCACGATCTCTGATTTTACATTCTCACAACATTTGCACTCTTAGTCACCTGCTAAGCACCACACTGTACCTGAAAATGTACTTCTTGCTCCTTCTTTGGTTTGTCAGTCTACTGTATGTAAAAATGTAAATTTTTCCTATCTCTAACTCAGAGGTTTTTCTTAAAACTCTACTGCCTAGCCATTTTTAGCCATAGTTCAACTGTGGAATGCCTTTGGAAAGTCACTTTTTATATCCCTAGCTCAACAGTGAAGTGACCCTGAAAATTTTTCTCCAGGTACTTGTAAACTGAACACCATGTGCAGCCTCCCATATATTAGATTTTAGGCCAATATCGTTTGTACTATAGCTAACAATTTTGCAGAATATCCTGTGACATAAAAGTTCCATATTGACAGTTTTTTTTTTTCAGCTGAAAGCTTTATTGGTATCGGCTCCTGAAGACATCAGCACGACGAAACGTACGTCAGAGTTACAGTAAGGAAAGTTGGTCCACTGGAGACTCCCAGAAGTGACTAGAGGCCGAGTGATCGGAGCTAGAAACAGGACTTGAGCTTGTTTTAGTGAAGCCAGTGTTGTATGATAAAAACGCTACATAACCCAAGTGCAGGGTGGAATGCACAGATAAATGTGAGCATGATAGCTTATGCATTTTTAAAGTTGTATAGGTCAGTCGCCTAAATAAAATAGTTTTTTTTTTTTAACACTATTGAAGCCCTTTTATCTCCTCTGTTTTTATGAAATACCTGACCATGGTGAGAGGAAGGAGCAGTGTTACCTTGGATGAATAACCCCTTGGGGGAAATCACTGACTGACCTACTAAAGCAGAGGGTCAATCCTGTCTGGTGAGTTCTCATATGTGGCGGTGGCTTATTGCTAGGCAAAGGCAGGGTACAGCGCCACAAGGTTGATGATATAACCCAATATATAAATGACGAGTAATCAAAAACGAATCATTATTATAAACATGAAAAACTGATCAATATTAAAACATAAGACAGAAGTATAGAAATCAGTCCATAAGTCCCATCATATGCATATTCCAAAGGAAAGTCCTTTCTGTGAGTAATATAAAGGAGGAATTGGAGAAGGATCCCACACTCAGGAATAGTTCTTAAATCCTAAGGACACTCCACCATAGTGCTCAGAGAGTGCAAAATGCTTACCAGAGCAATCTGACCCTCACATTATAGAGTGGTCAGATACGCGTGTAGTGAGATGATAAGGGACCCCCTCAATATGCAGCAGTCATCCGGTTCCTGGTTAGTGACCCAACCAAATGCTCGAAATGTGGTAGCTTGTACCAAAAAGTACCTCCGAAAGAGAAAAGGACTCCAATAGTGTAATACGTACTTTTAATTGGAATAAAATATACAGACTGGCAACTCACATGTCAGCAGGTAAATGCAAACACGGTCAGTCAAAATGGCCACGGCGTGTGCGTGCTTGCGTGCATCGTGATGTGTCTGACGCGTTTCGTCACCAGAAGATGTTATCAAAGGCGTGGTCGGCGCCTGCAAGCACGCATAAAATAGTGAGGCCTCCGGAAGCAGTTTGATTGTGGAACCACCCGAAAAAGCCCCGGAAACAAAACCACCAGTGGCAAGCTTGCGCTCCACGCTCAATAACAACATTAGGTTGCTATGATGGTAACATATTGTTTAACAAGGAAAAACTGAGAAAACCTTCATTAATAATGACATTTATATACAACCACATATCATGTACCAACACAACCATACTGACCGTTGTGCGATATCTAGACATAACATGGATACAAATATTCATAAATAATCAATTAAACAAAAAAAGGATATTATGATATAAAATTCCTCAATTAGTGACTAATAGGAGCAAATGGAGGAAACACAGCTAATATGTGCTAAATGCAAAACATGTCACTAAAATCCAAAAAGCCATAATGCATACTGAGCTGTACAAACAATGCATGAAGATAGTCTGGATAACATGGTGAGACGATTATATTGAACATAAAAGCTCACCATGTACTGACAAAGGTTAAAGTAAACCACTGCAAAGAAGTAAATCAATGGTCACATATATGGAAGGACCATCCCATACAGGATGCGGCCAACGGCCCCACCTCCAAATGTATAAAGGTTCTGAGGCCCATAAGCACCAAACTATACAAAAATTGCAAAGTATGTACATTACACAGTGAACAAATTATGCATAGAACACAAAAGCTCACAGTGTACCATCAAACATTAGAATTTAACTGCTAAAAAAAAAAGAAGCTTGATCATTGGTCACACATCACATGGAGGAACCCCCCACACAGGATGCGGCTAACGACCCCAGCTTCAAATATATAAAAAGGCACTGAAGCCCATAAATATCAAAATTAAAAACGGAACTGAAATTAAATTAAAAACAACAAAGGGAAATGAACTCAGCAACTCATTAGTCCAAAAGCAAACCTCTCAAAAATTGGAAGGGGACATCAACAAAAACGGCAACCAACCAGTCAACTGTTATTGATATAACAGTTGACGTCGCAGTCCACATTCATCCCATTGGGAGTGTAGCTTTTCAAGTCATAAATCCAACAAGTTTCTTTCTTAATAATCTCCCGTATCACATTGCTACCCGTCCAGTGGGCTGTAAACCTATCAATGCCTATAATTGATGTACCATTGGCCTTCTTATTGTGGCATTCCAAATAGTGTCTAGAGACACTATGTTTGGGGAAACCACGCCTGATACTACCCAGGTGTTCGTTTACCCTCACCTGCATGGTTCTGATGGTCTGGCCCACATATTGAAGGCCACATGGGCATTCAAGAAGGCATACCACGTTTTTTGAGGCACAAGTTATAAAAGACTCGATAGTGTACGTTGTATGTGTGGTCCTGGACTGGAAGTTACAAATCCTTCTGTCCTTAATCAAATTAATTCTACAAACCACACATTTGCTACAAGGGAAAAATCCATTAAACTGGGAAGAACGGGGTCTTGATAGGTCTGTTGATAATATTGGGCGCCACACATAAGCCTAAGGGGGGAACGCCACGATAAACCACCATAGGTTTATCCCCAATAACTGGTGCTAGGACTTTATCCTTTCTGAGCAGCGGGGGGGGGGGGGGGGGGGGGGGTTGAGGGAATGTTTAAAAAAAAATTGTATGTTAAAAGAATATTGATTAATATTGAATGTTTATATTTATGTATAGAAATTAATAATATATATATATATATATATATATATATATATATATATATATATATAAAAAAAAAGAACTGTGCCCTGGACCATTGCTGAGATTACCAAGTAGACTATTTTAAAAAAAAGTGCCCTGTGAAGAGTGTTTAGGCTATCTTATGAAAGTAAAAGGTTAAATGACTGGTAATCAGTGTCACTAGAATTAGTAAAGTTATTGAACAAGGATGCAAATATGGAAATATAGCCATACTAGAACAAGTGATTGCTATAGGGCCCATTGACATGGTGTTGGATCTGATTTGTCCAATCCTGTTTAGTCATCCCTTAATTGGTTACTGCATGATTCTGCTCTTTGAAGTATTGTATTACTTTAAGGGGTTTCTACTTCATCTATAGATTTGTCTCAACACCATCTTTGACTCCTTAATAGCTAACCCATAAGAGATTCAAATTTCATAAAAGCCTTCCGTTCAGTCTTGCCCAGTTGTACAGGCTCCTCTCCTGTACCGAAATTCCTTACTCTGTACTTCATACTGTCATAAGCACACTGAGAGCTTCTCACAGTGTGCATTAGATACTGCATAATTCCACAATATGTTGCACTTTTCCTTTAAATCACAATCTACCATGTAAGTCCATTCAAAATGTGCAAGCAAAGCAAATGTGTAAATCATGCACCTAAGTTATCAATAAATACATAAAAGTTCCTCACTGATAAGTCATAAATTCTTTGTTGTCATGGTACCAGTGAGCTGGTTGCCATCGCCATAGAAACAAATGATGCCATGTGTCCTAGATGTAGACCGTCATTGGTTGTTATGGAGCTAGAAGCTGGACTGCTTGCACTGTGCCAACTCATGATGCAGATCCAAGGCAAACTGAGTTCAATGCTCGCGGCACCCCAGGGGAACCCAAACGACAATCCTGGTTGAGGAACAGTGAGCTACAGTTCTTCTTTGATACCACTATTAATAGATAGGGCATCTATAATGCCGTCTGTATTAGGGCTGGCACTATGAGAAGCAGATTTGTTGTAATAATACTCCTCCATTAATAGAATATTAATAATCCACATTTTCTTGGCTACCAAATGAGCTTTACTCAGGAAGTGGAAGAGTCCTCAGATCCCTACACTAGCTGAGATCATTCAGTTAACCCATACGCATGCTGAATATGAGTTAGATTTACAGCTTCCATTGGTACTTTCCCTAAGACTAAACGCGCCTGGAATAGATGATATACTTGGTACAAGAATACGTACACCCCTTGATTTTGCACATTATCCAAGACCCTGACCTTTGGGTTATGTTGCACCGCAGGATGCGCTCCCCCCCCCTCCCCTTCCCCCATATGAGTCATACGTTACCACCTCAGCCCATTTCTCCTCTTTTATCTTTTACTTACCCCTCTTCTCTATTTTCTACTTGTCCTCTGGGACGTCTCTCAATGTACACGGAATCTGAATCCCTAGGGGGACCTCCTATCCCTTAGGCGTAGTGTGTTCCCGTTGGGACGCCTGGGGACCGCCCCTCCCCCGATCAATAGGGGTAGAGGTAACACCCTCCCTCATATGATAGAAACGAATTTATGCAGCGCTAGCTTCAATAAAGTGATAAGTGCTGTGATATATAAACAATATTCAATAATTTATAAAGTGCATAGTAAAGATCATATACACAAAGTGCTAAGTGCTAAAAAATATATGCAATATCTTATAAATTATAAAGTGCATGTATACACATAAGTGGTTAGATATACTCCAAAAGAATGTTCAGTGCTTGAAACAAAAAGTCCTTATGGTGATCCAATTAAGGTGCCAAGGTGCCAAAAATAATTCAGGTGCTTGCAAAGTGACAAGGTGCCCCTCAAGGTTCCCCACTCACCAGATTGCAGATAGATTAAGATCTTCAAGATTATTGCACATTGCCCAGGATCTTTAAGGACCAGAACTTCTCCTGTGTAGCCTTCACACTTGTTGGGTCAGCTTCCGCCTCCACCGTTAAACAAAAGAATGGCCATACATGGTGAAGTACGTTTAAAACAATTTTATTCCCAATAAGGTATTCAGATGGGTACTCACAAGCATGTAAAAAGATAAAGCATGTACAAGGAACTCGTGCGGCGCCGCTCTCGGCGTGCGTTCCACACACAGGAAGTTCCTGACCGGAAAGTGACGCTCGTTTTGGTCCGCAACCGGAAGTGCGTCAACGCGTTTCGCCGTCAATACAGCGTCTTCACAGACATCACTTCCTGTTAGCGGAGGCTTTTTATATCGTAGCCTCAAAGTGCTCATTTCCGGAATCTTATTATTTATACTTTGGCAATCGATCACAAACCATTGTACTATACTAATGGCATTATTATAGTGAATTTACTCGTCTCTAGCCTTTATTAATTTGCAAAAATATCTATAATAGTCATGAACGATTGGTACGTCCGGGCATCACTTCCTGTATACAAAACTAATTTAGCCCATTATTAAATTCTGCTATATTTCATTACAAAAACATCAATAACATTGTATTTTATTGGGTTAAACAATTATATAATTCAATTTTAAAACTAAGTTTATTAATAATATTATAATATATATAAATGAATAAGACGTTAAAAATTATATATAGAGCTGATAGAAAAACCTATAAAGGAGGAAATAAAAAATTCTTTCATATTTTTATATAGATATTGGGACAATTTCAAATAATATATATACACAAATAATTAAAAATCATTAAAATATTACAAAAATTAAAATAATATCTAGACTTCCATAAATTTATAAAGAGGAATAAGGATTCTGTATATTCATTAGAGGAGTGGGATCATACACTAATATGAGAATTAATATTATATGGTGGGATGTAGAATTATTATGTAGAGGGTTGATTAAAAACTGAAGGAAAGAGTATGTATAAGGGTTTAGACCTATTAGAGGGAATAAGGAAAATTTAAAAATTTAAAAAGGACTACCAATTGGATAAAAAGCAGTTGACATCTACGTCTACATTCAGTCCTTTGGGTTTAAGTGTCTCCAAACGATGGATCCACTGAGTTTCATTTTGTGACACTGCTTTTTTCAAGTTGCCCCCCCTCCAGTGGGGTTCTATTTTATCTATAGCACAAAAAGACAGAAGTGTAGGGTCACTATGGTGGAACAATTTGAAATGGTGGGAAAGACTGTGGTTTTTAAACCCTTTCTTTATATTGGAGACATGTTCTCTCAATCTTACCTTCAATTCCCTAGTAATCCTTCCCACATACTGTAGTCCACATGGACAAGAGAGAAGGTAAGTCACATGTGTGGATGAACAGGTTATAAATTTATTGATTTTGTACATTTTACCATTAAAAGATGATTTAAAATCCATATTTTTCCTTTTTCTAAACCTAGAGGTGCGGCAGATCATACATCTGCCACAGCTAAAGAACCCATTCTGATCCCAGAACGTGCCTATTTTTTTAGGTGGGTTGACCACGTTGTGTGCTAATTGTAATCTGAGGGTTTTGGGCTTAGTATAAATAAACTGGGGTTTGGATTTTATCATCTATGAACAACAACAAATATGATATCTCTTTTTCCCACACAAACAGTTTGGAAGGCATCAATTTTTTAGATCTTTGTATTTTTAAAGATTTTAACCAACTTCTTACCAAAACCTATTTTAAAGAAGTGGATGCCAATGGCTACATTCCCATAGGCAGCTGCCACCATCCCAGATGGCTTAATACAATTCCTAGCAGTCAACTAATGAGGATAAGAAGGAATTGTAACAAAGAAAGTGATTACGAAGAACAAGCAGAAGTAATCATAAATAAGTTCCATGAAAAGGGATATAAGAAAAGAGATTTGGAGAAAATCAAGAAAAAAGTCAAAAATATTGAACGAAAGGACTTATTCAAGAAAAAAGAATAGAATAATAGAGATTACAGTATGGCATTCCTCACCAGTTTTTCAAGACAGCATACCCAAATGGAGAAGATTTTAAAAAAGCACTGGCACCTTCTATTGAAAGATAATGTTCTTAGAACTCTACTTCCATCTAAACCCCAGTTTATTTATACTAAGCCCAAAACCCTCAGATTACAATTAGCACACAACGTGGTCAACCCACCTAAAAAAATAGGCACATTCTGGGATCAGAATGGGTTCTTTAGCTGTGGCAGATGTATGATCTGCCGCACCTCTAGGTTTAGAAAAAGGAAAAATATGGATTTTAAATCATCTTTTAATGGTAAAATGTACAAAATCAATAAATTTATAACCTGTTCATCCACACATCCACACACCTTCTCTCTTGTCCATGTGGACTACAGTATGTGGGAAGGACTACTAGGGAATTGAAGGTAAGATTGAGAGAACATGTCTCCAATATAAAGAAAGGGTTTAAAAACCACAGTCTTTCCCACCATTTCAAATTGTTCCACCATAGTGACCCTACACTTCTGTCTTTTTGTGCTATAGATAAAATAGAACCCCACTGGAGGGGGGGCAACTTGAAAAAAGCAGTGTCACAAAATGAAACTCAGTGGATCCATCGTTTGGAGACACTTAAACCCAAAGGACTGAATGTAGACGTAGATGTCAACTGCTTTTTATCCAATTGGTAGTCCTTTTTAAATTTTTAAATTTTCCTTATTCCCTCTAATAGGTCTAAACCCTTATACATACTCTTTCCTTCAGTTTTTAATCAACCCTCTACATAATAATTCTACATCCCACCATATAATATTAATTCTCATATTAGTGTATGATCCCACTCCTCTAATGAATATACAGAATCCTTTTCCTCTTTATAAATTTATGGAAGTCTAGATATTATTTTAATTTTTGTAATATTTTAATGATTTTTAATTATTTGTGTATATATATTATTTGAAATTGTCCCAATATCTATATAAAAATATGAAAGAATTTTTTATTTCCTCCTTTATAGGTTTTTCTATCAGCTCTATATATAATTTTTAACGTCGTATTCATTTATATATATTATAATATTATTAATAAACTTAGTTTTAAAATTGAATTATATAATTGTTTAACCCAATAAAATACAATGTTATTGATGTTTTTGTAATGAAATATAGCAGAATTTAATAATGGGCTAAATTAGTTTTGTATACAGGAAGTGATGCCCGGACGTACCAATCGTTCATGACTATTATAGATATTTTTGCAAATTAATAAAGGCTAGAGACGAGTAAATTCACCATAATAATGCCATTAGTATAGTACAATGGTTTAAGATCGATTGCCAAAGTATAAATAATAAGATTCCGGAAATGAGCACCGAGAGGCTACGATATAAAAAGCCTCCGCTAACAGGAAGTGATGTCTTTGAAGACGCTGTATTGACGGCGAAACGCGTTGACGCACTTCCGGTTGCGGACCAAAACGAACGTCACTTCCGGTCAGGAACTTCCTGTGTGTGGAACGCACGCCGAGAGCGGCGCCGCACGAGTTCCTTGTACATGCTTTATCTTTTTACATGCTTGTGAGTACCCATCTGAATACCTTATTGGGAATAAAATTGTTTTAAACGTACTTCACCATGTATGGCCATTCTTTTGTTTAACGGTGGAGGCGGAAGCTGACCCAACAAGTGTGAAGGCTACACAGGAGAAGTTCTGGTCCTTAAAGATCCTGGGCAATGTGCAATAATCTTGAAGATCTTAATCTATCTGCAATCTGGTGAGTGGGGAACCTTGAGGGGCACCTTGTCACTTTGCAAGCACCTGAATTATTTTTGGCACCTTGGCACCTTAATTGGATCACCATAAGGACTTTTTGTTTCAAGCACTGAACATTCTTTTGGAGTATATCTAACCACTTATGTGTATACATGCACTTTATAATTTATTAGATATTGCATATATTTTTTAGCACTTAGCACTTTGTGTATATGATCTTTACTATGCACTTTATAAATTATTGAATATTGTTTATATATCACAGCACTTATCACTTTATTGAAGCTAGCGCTGCATAAATTCGTTTCTATCACATTTTCCTAAGAATTTTCTTAGAGTCTGCAGCAGCTGCTCATTACCTTACTCATATTAATAATTTTCACGTTCTGTAGCGCGGGTTTAATTTTGTTTTTTCACCCTCCCTCATATATATACAATACTGGTGCTGTGAGCCCTTTCCTGCCTACAGACATTAACCACTTAAGCCCCGGAAGATTTTACCCCTTCCTGACCAGGGCCTATTTTGCGATTCGGCACTGCGTGACTTTAACGGACAATTGCGCGGTCGTGCGACGCTGTACCTAAACAAATTTGATGTCCTTTTTTTCCCACAAACAGAGCTTTCTTTTGGTGGTATTTGATCACCTGTGCAATTTTTTGATCATGCGCTATAAACAAAAAAAGTGCGTAAATTTTGCAAAAATAACAATATTTTTCACATTTTTTTATATGAAATTCCCCCCCAAAAAAATGTAAAAATAAGAATTTTTTAACATTGTTGGCCAATTTGTTTTATGCTACATATGTTTGGTAAAAAAAATTGCAAAAAGCGTATTTTGATTGGTTTGCGCAAAAGTTTTTGCGTTTACTAACAAAGGGAAAGTTTTTTTGCGGTACTGCAACATTGCGGCGGACAGATCGGACCCTTGACTGACATTTTTTACACTTTTGGGGTTACCAGTGAAATTACTACAGTAATCAGTGCTATAAATATGCACTGTTACTGTAAAATTACACTGGCAGTGAAGGGGTTAAAGAGGAAGTAAACCCTCCTCTACAACTTGTACCTATAGGCAAGCCTATGATAAGGCTTACCTATAGGTACTGTAAATATCTCCTAAACATGTACCGTTTAGGAGATATTTACCTTACATGTCGCCAGTGACGTCACTGGCGCATGCGCTCTGAAGGAACGGCCGATCGTGCCGTTCCTTCAGAGCCCCGTGCCGTGACTGTCGGCTCCCGCGCGCGTGCGCGGGAGTGACGTCACCGCGGCTCCGGCCAATCAGATGGCCGGATGCCGCGATCCCGGAAGACGGGCGACTAGACATGTCGCCCGTCATAGAGGTGAGTGAGCGGCACGGCGGGGGCTCGTTCTGAGGTAAGTATTGCATAATGAGCTAATATGCGATGCATACTAGCTCATTATGTCTTTCTTTTGCAGGGTGTAAAAAAAAAAAAAAAAATTTATACGAGTTTACAACCTCTTTAACTTTTTTTTGAGAGGGAGGGGTTATGTGTGTCCCTAGGGGCGTGATTCTAACTGTGATTGGCTGTGGCTTGAGGTGTAGGAACAGTGATCAACGGTCCTACATAATAGAACCGTATGATCACTATTCCTACACAGGGAAGAATGACAGGCGGCTTGTTTACATTAGCCGCCTGCCTTTCTCCCTCTCCACCGACGATCGCGAGTGACCGGCGGACGATCGGGTCCGCCGGTCACACGCGCGCTTGCTCACGAGACCCTAACAGGCTAGCGACGTAGACCTACGTCACTTTGCCTGTGAGGGGCTGACTGCCACAGTAAATATACTGTGGGCAGTCGGCAAGCAGTTAAAGGTCTCAGGGACAATTTTTCTTCTATCTGAATGTTTATAGACTATTTGTTTATTGCATTCTCTATAACAGACCCTTGTTCTTATCTGTTATCTGTTATGTACATCTTGTTATTGATGTCCTTTTGATATGTATCTGTTAACCCACTTAGTTTTAAAATTCAAATAAAAACTTATTGAAATTAAAAAAAAAATAGAATATTAATATATTTAGTATTCTCTTCTTGTTTCCTAACATCCCTATTCGTGTAATTATGCGTATGACCATGGAATGTCGCAAAAGTGCATCTTGAATAATATAACGGGATATCAACTACTTCAGGATTTTTATTAGCATAATATGAGTGCTCGCTTCCACACAACTAAATGAGCCTCTAGTGCAGCCTTTTTCAACCAGTGTGCCCAGGCACACTGGGGTGCCTTGAGGTTTCTTCAGCGGTGCCTTGGCAAAATGCCTAAAAATGTATCAAAAATTGTATACAAGCCAGCCGGTGGATCAAGCCTACCTTTCAGTTACACAAAGCCACGGGTTTTCATTATGCAACATTATGACTTTCTAGACACTGGCATCCTAACAACCAATAACATCATCAGTTAATAAGGAAGATGTCTGTTGCCTCCACAGCATCCTTGTTTAATTCTCCTGTGCCCCTCTTCCTCAGCACTGGGGTGACATAAGCTGACTTATGAAGAGAAATTGAGTGAGAAGAGAAACATTGGAATACTAGTCAGTACCAGTCTGCCAAAGTGTATTTGCTTTGGAATAATAAATCACCTCTAATGTTGGGTTTCCTGCATGTGGATGTTGCTGGATTTTGTAAAGCTATTAGAATAGTTTTTTTACATTTTAGAATGGGGTGCCTTGAGATTGTTTATAATTTTAAAGGGTGCCTCAACTGAAAAAAAGGTTGAGATACACTGCTGTAGTGAATCCCTTCAGTCTTGCACAGTTGTACAGGCTCCTCTCCTGTCCAGAAATTGCTTACTCTGATTTCACTGCACACTGTGAGCTTCTCACAGTGTGCATTAGAAGCAGCAGCAAGTCAGATAGAGGCTGCTTCATTTCCTGGCAGGAGGACATCCGGCATCATCTAGCCCTTCCCTCCCCATCTTTACTGTCCCTTTAAGTAATTACATTTTAGTTCTTTCAGTTATGGAGGTTTCGGCAACATGTGTTCAGCTTTAAATAAAGTTCTTGTGTTGCACTAGTATGGTGTGCACGCTTCTTTTATGCTTTACTTTACTGTACACCATTCGAGATTAATGGAGATTGCCATTGCTGACCTCTCATTCTGGGAATCTCACTTCTCTTGCTGTCAAGTTGATGCTGAAGTTTCAGTGCTGTGATAACGAATTATAACATTTTTCTGATGCTCATTTACAGCAGGAGTGTTCTGTAACCCAAAAGTGGTAATGCCAGACATAGCCAGGCAACTAGTATTTTTTAGAAGGACGCCTGTAATCTTGGTCCCTAATCCCCATACTTTTCATAAAACAGACTTCTAAACTGTTTAGTATTTCTCCAAGGTTGCCATCTAGTGGAATATATTGTGTATGACAGCCATTGAGAAATCAAAAAATCCTTTCTTGCGAACACAATAGGACTGGAAAATATATACTGATATATATATATATATATATATATATATATATATATATATATATATATACTTACATACACATTAAGCAATGATTCTCACAGATGCAATGCAGAAAACGTACATGATCCATGCGGTCTGCTGCGGGGTGTCAATGTTAGATTAATGACACCCTGAAACAGATCGCAAAATGCAGTGCAATTGCCAGAATCACATCCCAAATTGTATGGCTCAAATTGTACCACACAGACATCGCATGTGATGTGCACAGGAATGCGGTGCGATTCCTGCGTGAATCACATGGGTTATTTTGCACGCACCAGTGTGAACCTAGGCTAAAGCAAGACTGTTGCCAATGTTTTTTTCTCTATTCCAGCACTGCTTATGCACTTTCAGAAGCTACTCACAGCACAGAAAATACACTTTAAACCCTAATAGTCGCTATAATTGCTTTAATAAATGATCAATTTATTATAGATGACAACCCATTCAATCAATATGCCACATTTGGGGAAGTGAATTTCAATCGAAAGGATACAATCATAATCAATATTAAATGCAATCAAATATATTTCGGTTTCCATCATGTAATTCCATAATCTGATTGATCACAATAGTAGAGAGGGAGTGGTTTCGATCCCTCTGACAATTTTTTATCATTGTCTGGGTTCCCAATGTGGAAATTTACCCCTTATTTCCTTGGGGTGAGAAGGACAGGAAGTGAGCAGAATCTCTCCCATAGCTACCCAGACAGCAATAAATAAGGGGATAAGGAGCAAATACTGTACACAATGGTGGCCATCTTGAATTGCAGAGTCTCTTTCCAGGGATGAATGCTTTAGGGCACTACTATGATTCCCCCAAAGGGTTAAAAGGGAACCCATACTGAAAGAAATCTGTAGGCTACCATTGCTGACCGCTTTCTGACATGCTAGACTCCTGGCTGGCTCTGGCTTCCATGCTTTCTGCATCACTGCATGTTTATTCAGAACTTTTGTACTTGTTCCCAATCAGTAATGGAGAATGAACAGAAGCCAATAGATCAGGCTAACAGCCAGGCAACTAGTATATTCAGAAGGAGACATCAGCAGCCACAGTCATTGTATTCTCCCAGTACAAGTTTCCTATAATAAACAATCCAGGGACTTTACAAGATGCCCCCACTACCCTCATAGCAAACAAACACCCTCATTTTTCCACACTGCACATAAAAACAAACTGAACCTCAGATTGGTTGCTATTGGCAACATCTACAGTGCCTTGCAAAAGTATTCGGCCCCCTTGAACTTTGCAAACTTTTGCCACATTTTAGGCTTCAGACATAAAGATATAAAACTGTAATTTTTTGTGAAAAATCAACAACAAGTGGGACACAATCATGAAGTGGAACGAAATTTATTGGATATTTCAAACTGTGTTAACAAATAAAAAACTGAAAAATTGGGCGTGCAAAATTATTCAGCCCCTTTAATTTCAGTACAGCAAACTCTCTCCAGAAGTTCAGTGAGGATCTCTGAATGATCCAATGTTGACCTAAATGACTAATGATGATAAATAGAATCCACCTGTGTGTAATCAATCTCCGTATAAATGCACCTGCACTGTGATAGTCTCAGAGGTCCGTTTAAAGCGCAGAGCATCATGAAGAACAAGGAGCACACCAGGCAGGTCCGAGATACTGTTGTGGAGAAGTTTAAAGCCGGATTTGGATACAAAAAGATTTCCCAAGCTTTAAACATCCCAAGGAGCACTGTGCAAGCGATAATATTGAAATGGAAGGAGTATCAGACCACTGCAAATCTACGAAGACCTGGCCGTCCCTCTAAACTTTCAGCTCATACAAGGAGAAGACTGATCAGAGATGCAGCCATGACGCGTTTCGTCATACAATGACGTCTTCAGAAGCGTCTTCTGAAGACGTCATTGGATGACGAAACGCGTCAAGCGTAACGACGTCACTTCCGCACTGGTGGAGCGCAGATCCGGCGTTTGGTCAGCACAGCGTCCCGGAAACCACTGCCAAAGAGGGTCTCGCGGTCCCTATACCTTTTCCATGCCTATGTTTGCCTAAAAATGACCCACGGCTTATGAGCACAATGGGCATATAATATATATGGTATACACGGCCACCGGAAAGGGACCATCCCGGACCAGGGAACAGATTCAGACCTTACACGCTGATTACCCCTGTAGGGGTGAAAGCTTCTGGTGAGTGCGGGCAGATTTGGGACTAAGGGAGCACTGTTTCCACACTCGGCCCCCTTATACCCAGAGCACCACGGAGAACACCCATGGAGCCGAATACCGCAATAGCCCACCCTCATTTGCACTTTTTAATATTGTAAGATCCTGGTACCTTCGGTACCCTTCCAGCCTCTTATTTCCGCATTGCGTTCCACCATTCAGGTAGGTGGAACGCATATAGCTACCTGTCCCTTTAACTCTCATGACGTCATCACTAGGCGCGGCTCTGAGCGGCTATTTCAATCGCCGGCTTTCACTCACAAGGCGTTCGTGCAAACCGCCTGTTATACAGCCTTGTCTGACGCTGCCGAAGCCTCCAGCTATTTCCCCAATATCTGGATAGACCGGAGTCTCGCTACTTGATCCTGTATCTCGCTACTTGATCCTGTATCTCGCTACTGATCCTGTATCTCGCTACCTGATCCTTAGCTCACTACCGGACCCCTCACCTCTCTAAACCAACTAGTGATAAGTACCCCGCAGGGGATTCCTTCCTATCAACTTACACTATCTACTCTTGCATACTAAAGACTGTTGCTATCTATGCATTACTATTTCTATCATCTGCACTGTTACATAGATTGCTAGTTCTTGAGTCTACTACCAACTATATCCTAGTCTCGCTACTTGATCCCGTATCTCGCTACTTGATCCTGTATCTCGCTACTGATCCTGTATCTCGCTACTTGATCCTATATCTCGCTACTGATCCTGTATCTCGCTACCGGATCCTTATCTCATTACTGGACCCCTCACCTCTCTAAACCAACTAGTGATAAGTACCCCGCAGGGGATTCCTTCCTATCAACTTACACTATCTACTCTTGCATACTAAAGACTGTTGCTATCTATGCATTACTATTTCTATCATCTGCACTGTTACATAGATTGCTAGCTCATGAGTCTACTACCATCTATACCCTTGCACTAAGTTAGCATCTCATGTACATTCATCTGCTGTCCCCTACCACCTGTTACTTGTACATGATTGCTAACCTACCTGCATACTATCTATCACCATCTGCTAACACTACTGAACATTACTACTTGAGTGCCTATCATTGCTATCACTACTCACGCCTGTCCTTTCAGCACATCACCTCTATACTATCGCATACAAACTATCACTCCAGGAACATCTTATCTGAGTGTCTGTATATGTGCATGCTGAAGCAGGCTGGGCCACAATGATGAGTCTGGAGAGTTGGATATGGTGATTTAACACATCTCTACAGGACTACTGAGTGGAAATTCTGCAGCTGCAAATCCAGTTCACTAAAACAAACGCCAGAGCGTTACACATATGGATTTTATATGAACTCAATTTTTATTCACCCAAACGATTTAACTTTTTTACTGCCAGAGATCTATATTTTTTACCATATATGTCATACAACTTTTCACTTGTCACAGCTAATTCTTATCACTTGCACGGATAACATTTATCACTTCTATATATTTTTTAAATATATTTTTTTCACTAATATATATATATTTTTTTCACTAATATTTTTATATCGTGCATTATTTATTATTCTATATATCTCACCTATTATTGATATTAATTATTAGCCTATGAATTTTATATCACCTTTTACCATTTTTTACTATTGGTTTGAGATATTTTTGTTAGCACCATTTGGTACAACCCATCACTGCTGCACATGCGCACGTATATTTTATGATAATTACACGAACTGATTTATTGCACTAAGTCACTTTAAGAAAATAGTTTCTTTGGATTAATTTACTATCTGCATAATTTATTGGCTTATATATTGCACTTTATGTATGTACACATATATTAGAGCTTAACCCACATATATGATATATTACCCGTTATTATAATTACATTAGGGCAGCGCCAGGTACCTCACCATCTCTACAAATGGGTCCCCTGGTTCCTCCCTAGGCTAGCTTTTATTTCAATGTGACAGTTTGGGAAGAGGGGGCATTTCCAGGGTGACTCACAGAATGTTATTGGCTGGGGAAGGAGGCAGAGCAGCTTCAATAGCACCTCTTTTGTGCCTGAACACAGGTATAGGTTGCACTGCACTATGAATGTATTGGTGTTTGGAAACCCAGGCAGATGCCCGATTGTTAGGGGTGCTTAAAGAAATTTTGAAGGTGTTATAGCACCCCTTCATCCTGGTGCCTCCACTAAATGGAACACAAGTGTGGGACGTCACTGCACCCGTATTCCAATGATTACTTCATCCAGCCCTGTAACTGAATGTCCATACCTCTGTATGGAGCTGCAGCTGGAAGAATAGTCTGCAGGAGTCTGAGCATTGCACGCTCCATCCACTGATCGTGGTTGCAATGCTTTTCAGGCTCAAATGCAAAAAATAAATAATTTTTTTTTTTTTTATCTGTGTGGGTGTGTTTAATACGTTTTTTAAAAGGTAGACTTAACATAAACTGTTGGTGTAAGTGGTACAGGAATATAGTATATGTATCATTATAATCAGTTTGTTCCATCTCACCACTATATTGGTCCATTAATTTACTGTATGTATCATGGAACTCTTTATTATAGTGCTTATGGCTTCTTTATAAGATATTTGATCATGAGTTAAGATTATAATTTTTACAGTAGGTGACATTTATTATGTGGGGTCCTTAGTAGGAATGTTTTTGTTATTTACAGTCTTTTCTTCTTTATTTTCACCTATAATTAATAATATTATGAATATTATGTGGGTCATTGATTATAAAAATATACATGCATCTTATGTCATAAACGTGATAATATGTTCTTACACCCCTCACATTTTTGTAAATATTTTATTATATCTTTTCATGTGACAACACTGAAGAAATGACACTTTGCTACAATATAAAGTAGTCAGTGTACAGCTTGTATAACAGTGTACATTTGCTGTCCCCTCAAAATTACTCAACACACAGCCATTAATGTCTAAACCGCTGGCAACAAAAGAGAGTGCACCCCTAAGTGAAAATGTAAAAATTGGGCCCAAAGTGTTAATATTTTTGTGTTGCCATTATTTTCCAGAACTGCCTTAACCCTTTTGGGTATGAAGTTCACCAGAGCTTCACAGGTTGTCACTGGAGTCCTCTTCCACTCCTCCATGATGACATAACAGAGCTGGTGGAAGTTAGAGACCTTGCGCTCCTCCACCTTCAGTTTGAGGATGCCCCAGAGATGCTCAATAGGGTTTAGGACTGGAGACATGCTTGGCCAGTCCTTTACCTTTACCCTCAGCTTCTTTAGCAAGGCAGTGATCATCTTGGAGGTGTGTTTGGGGTCCTTATCATGTTGGAATACTGCCCTGTGGCCCAGTCTCCGAAGGGAGAGATCATGCTCTGCTTCAGTATGTCACAGTACATGTTGGCATTCATGGTTCCCTCAATGAACTGTAGCTCCCCAGTTCCGGCAGCACTCATGCAGCCCGAGACCATGACACTCCCACCACCATGCTTGACTGTAGGCAAGACACACTTGTCTTTGTACTCCTCACCTGGTTGCTGCCACGCACGCTTGACACCCTCTGAACCAAATATGTTTATCTTGGTCTCATCAGACAACAGGACATGGCTCCAGTAATCCATGTCCTTAGTCTGCTTGTCTTCAGCACACTGTCTTGGTTACCCAGCTCTCTCACTCTTCCTGGGAGCCCAGGACCACATCAAATCATTCCAGGATGGTGAGTGGAAGGAGATCAAGAAACATCCATTCCTCAATCTTCTCCTCAGTTAGTGAAGCTAGAAACACAGTTCTAAGTGTTTTTTTTTTTATGTTTCAATGCTGTCCTTCACCGGCTGCTGTGCCTGGAGAAGCAGCTAATTAAGCACAATCTGTGCTTGATTAGCTGCACTGGAAGTCAAAGGAGACTTTGGGGGTCTAATAGAACCCTAATATTTCCACAAAGAGGACCAGCCTAATACTATCATGTAGGGGGCTAGTTAGCCATCTTGTGATAGCAATAAAGCCAAATGAAAAACATTTATAAAAAAGGAAAAATAATATAAAATGTAATAAAAATAAAAAACCTAAAAGTAACCCCCGTCACCCTGTACACACTTGCACATGCAATCAAAGAGTGGGCACATGTTTGCAAATAGCGACTGCTAACGTTGGAGAAAGAGCAATAATTCTAGGTCCCTCCTTTATGACTTACACTAATGAGCTGTAAAGGCATTTAAACATTAAACCATAAAAACACTTATGTGAAGACAAATGACTGTTACAAAAGATTTCCTCATCCTCTATTCAGCATATAACATGGTCTGACCAACCATGCCACGATAACTATGACAACAGAGGAGGAGGAAAGAATAACGAGATCTGCAATATGGAGATGTATTGTGCGGGTACTGCAAGAAAAGGGTCCATCTGGGGTTATATCTCAACATGTCAATGAATTCTTTACAACCAATCAAAACTCTTTGCAAAATACCTTCTCACTCTGGAACCCCCATAAGGCGTATATCAGAGGAATATGCATTCAACAAGGGGCCAGACTCAATAAGATATACAGTACAATAAAAAAACTAGACAAATTAATTTCTGACATACACACACTAGAAAACCAAAACAAAATGAATCCCTCAACCACCAACTCTTCTTCTCTCACAAAACTCAGAGAAGAACTCAGATTACACCTCATAGAAAAATATGACAAGCACATTAGACGTCTCAAAACAGTCCAGTATGCAGGAGCCAACAGAATAGGGAAATTATTGGCAAGACAACTCAAAGTCACCCAAACTAAAACCAGAATATCCCACCTACTACACCCCACACTTAAACACCTCATCACCAACCCGAAAGACATAGCAGATGAATTTACAAAATTCTACAAGACCCTATACAACTTAAAGGATGACCCAAACACTCCCAAACCCGCTCAAACAAACATACAACAATTCTTGTAGTCTCTACACCTCCCCACACTATCTAAAGAGCAACTAGAAGGTCTGAATGCCCCAATCACCATTCCGGAAATAATTAGAACAATAACATCCCTACCTAATGGCAAATCACCTGGCCCAGATGGCCTACCCAACGAATACTACAAGATACATAAATCTATAATCTCTAAATTCCTTAAGGATGTATTTAACAAAGCCATGGTTGAATCGACATTCCCAACTGAGATGCTGAGAGAACCTTGTGGTCACCTTACCTAAACCCGGCAAAGCCCCAGTTTACCCAGCAAATTTCCGCCCGATCTCACTACTCAACTCAGATGTGAAAATGTATGCAAAGGTCCTGGCTCTGCGTCTGATGAAGGTTCTCCCCCCACTAATCAAGACAGAGGAAACTGGATTCATTACAGGGAGAGAATCGTCAGACGCAACCAGGAGGATATTGAACATAATACATCACGCAAAAGTGAAGGCGTTCAACAGAGTGAACTGGGTTTACATGAATATGACCTTACAAAAATTTGGCCTACATGGACCGATATTGACAGCCATTATGGCCCTCTACTCAAACCCATCAGCCCAGGTTAATACCTCTGGTATCTTATCCAGACAGTTCAAAATCACGAATGGCACACACCAGGGATGCCCACTTTCCCCTGCCATATTCAACCTAATGATTGAACCCCTGGCAGAAGAAATCAGAACAAACCAGGATATCCAAGGCTTACAGATCCAGAAAACCAACCATAAAATAAACCTATTTGCGGATGATATCATCCTATTGCTCTCAAACCCACACTCCTCCCTCCCAGTGGCATACCGAACCTTAACAGCATTCAGGAATATCTCCTTCTGCAAAGTCAACGCCTCAAAGTCTCTAATCCTAGATCTGGGCCTAAACAAAAACACCAATCAATCTCTCCAAAAACTCCTTCCATTCACCTGGAAAGATGAGGGAGTCCCATACTTGGGTATAACCCTTACACCCTCTATACAATCCATAATCCCAGCAAACTATAAGCCCCTCCATTCTAAGATTTTAAAAGACCTGGAACAAATATCAAAACACAAAATATCCTGGTTTGGAAGTATTGCCCCATTGAAAATGTTCATAATCCCTCAGATATTATACCTCTTTAGATCCTTACCACTGGCAACAGCAAAACACTATCTGAATACCCTGGCAAACGCCATCAAATCCTACACATGGAAAGGAAAAAGAGCCGGATGCCCACACTCCACCCTCATACAACACACCCACTGGTGGGGTGCAGGATTTACAGAAGTAGAAGACTACTACTGGGCCGCCCAGCTGGACCAAACCAAACACTGGTTCTCGAATGAAGAAATCCATTGATCGGTCGAACTCGAACAGGCCATGATCAGTAACAGGGATTTATTCACACTACTACTTGCTGACATGTGGAGCACGCTCAACTTAAAAAACTTAGTGCCTATGTTAAATTCATGTTAAGCTTGAGCCATGAAATAATCTACGCCAATCAGGTTTGCATCTGTTTAGGTAAGCTTTACTGAGATTACATGCGCATGGACCACATCTCATACAGAGAGACTGTGATGACATATACATTTTTGATACATCCTTTTATAGAGAGTTTATCACATTAAAGCCAATGGCGGGCATAGACCCAAAGACATAGTCATACAAGATTACACAATATTTCAATAACAGCCATAATACAGCCTTTGTTGATCATTTAGCAAAGTCTTGGTCATCTTGCTCTAGGAGCATGACAATTAAAAATGATGGATAATATGCAATTAATGGCCGGTTACTGGAACTATCATTATCTAAGCTAATATATATTTGTTTATCTGTTATTCTGGAAAGTTAGGGAAGTTCTCTTGGCCGGACATCTCATGTTAAAGTTGACACATATTCATAATAAAGACAACATAACAAACAGACTCAGACTGAAATCCTAAAACGTATTATTTTGAAAGTATATTCAAGGATTAAGAGGGGACTCTAGACTGCCATACTGAATATGGATATATGAACATATAATATAAAAGTCTTTAAGAGTCCTCAATATATTTTCATCTTGACACCTACAACAAGCACCTCACTACTGGCCTGGAGGCGCTTTAGAACACTAGACCCCATTTCTCCATGGGCAAATAGCTATAAAATCAGTAGCCCAAACCTCCCACTGCTCCAGCCACAGTGAAATATCCACACAAATTATAACTCGTTGGTACTATACCCCTTATAGATTAGCGAAAATGTCCCCTTCCCAATCTCCACTGTGCTGGCGGGGGTGCGGTCACATAGGGAATCTATATCACTCCCTATGGTCATGCCCTAACCTAACCAGCCTTTGGAACCAGATTTTCAAACAAATTAGTTCCTGCACAGGGTTGATACTTAAGCCAGACCCGACACTAGCAGTTCTTTGCCTAGGCATAGACAACATCCCCCTAGACCTTAGAACAGTCACATCACATTCTCCTAACAACACGCCTTCTGAACCTAAAAAACTGGAAATCCACTTTAACACCCAACCAAGCAGAAGTAGTAACTATAGTCAAACAAAACTATATCTTTGAACACATGTTAGC
The DNA here is from genome assembly GCF_965119305.1 of Pelophylax lessonae. Lineage (NCBI taxonomy): Eukaryota > Metazoa > Chordata > Amphibia > Anura > Ranidae > Pelophylax > Pelophylax lessonae. The sequence goes on from NC_138776.1 coordinate 107,321,622, forward strand.
AATGTCTAATATGACAAATGAGAAATGCTGCAAAGCATGGACCATTTGGCACAACAGGAAAGAATTAACCGCTAAATACTCACTATAAAACCACTGCAGGGTTACATTACAAACATCACCAAACTTAACAACACCAAGAAATGGAAGCTGAGATCCAGAGATAATATCCTCACTGAAGTAACAGAGATACCAAGGAGGGGGGAGGAGGGGGTGTCCATATGGGGGGGGGACCAAGCCCTCAGACACAGATTGATCCCATTGGGGTGTTGAGGGGTCGGGCCAACCCCAAAGGGACCACCACTGACTCTCCTTACTACACTCCCCACCTAGTGCTCTCTTCCTCCCTCCCCTTTACCTATTCCGGTATCCTTACCCTCACCTGAGTTATCATCTTTACCTTTAACCTTACCATTAACAATACCTACCTTATTTCCACCACCATTGATAAATGTGTGAGCAAAAATCTTGTTAACACCTTCATTTGTACTTGTGTCTACTGCTTATTGAATTCTGTTCATCGATATGTTCATTTAAACAAACTATATTCTTCCAAATGTGTCTTTTAGTTTCTCAAAAATATATACAGTATTTTATACACATATATCCACATGTAGTGCTTCACATCAGTCAATTTCAATCCAAATAATATAAACACATGTCCACCAAGAACCAAAATAAAAAGTCCACAATAACTTCATCCACTTTCAGTGTTGGTCTATGCATACATAGGAAGGGTAATGATTCCACATTCCAAGTGCTGCAAAACAACACTTTTCAACACTCTGTGTTCCCTCTAAAATGAAGATAGGTATACCCTCACCTTCATAAAATGACCCATATCACAAATATAGGTCTCAGTGTTCCTTCCCCACTCCAAGGTAACAATGGTGGACCCTTAGGGTTTGTCAGGTACTCCACTTGCCCACTCCACTTTAAATTGTGCTCCTGTGTCTTTAGGAAATCAACTGCATACCACTGCAAAGGAATTTAGAGCCACATAGGAGTAATGTATTTAAAAATGCATCTACAATCCTTAAAATGGCTATTGCATGTATACACCACTGTTAATTTTGACATCACATTTTGATTTAGTTTTAGTCATAGTATTTTGACTAAAATTCCATTTTAGTTTTAGTTGTATTTTAGTCTTTCGAATTGTTTTAGTCGACTAAAATCTACATTTTAGGCAACTGAAATCTCCTACATTTTAGTCGACTAAAATCTCCAGGACATTTTAGTTGACTAAAACCATAAAAAATTGTAATACAATAATTTTATTCTACAAGGCCTTGGCTGTCTGCAAATATATAATGTTCTTTTTGTGTTACATGCTTCAGTGGGACGTTTGTCAGGAGAGCATGCCTAATGGTTGCTGATTTTATACTTTGGTACTCATATATTTTGGATCTGCTTGCTTGGTACATCCTGGATTAGGGGCCCCTGCTTGGGGTAACCCTTTTCTGTTTTTTATATTATATTCCTTGCTTGGCTACAAATATATTGGTATTTCCTAATTTTTTGTCAATCTCATTGTATAATTCAAGATTCCATCACTTTTCTATGATATTGGTCAAATTATTATATTGCCTTATTATAAAGGTTTTTCTGCACGCATATAAAATTGGATCCTGAAGAAGCTCAGCAAATGTGAGCGAAACGTGTAGATTCACCAACCAGATCATATGATTCACCTACTAGATCATGTGACGCAATATATGCATTTCCTGTCATACATTCATTGTGACTTTAAATTAAAATTAAAAGTGCGTGTCAGTCAGCGCTGCTAAATACAATCACTTCTTGTAACAAATCAATTAATAATCATCGAATAAATAAATAATCATAAAGTGCTTTGTGCAATCCGTGCTCAATATATAGTGCATAAATGTCCTCCAGACTAATGAATAAATAAACGTCCTCAGAATTCAGTAGTTATTCAGAAGTGCAAAAGTGGCAGAGTGTACTACGTCATATCTGGCCGGTGGAACGCACGCTGCGGGAGCAGTAACCACGGGGCCGCACAACGCTGTTATCAGATCCTTGTTTGCAAGAGGATTTTTTATACTTTAATAAAGTTTTGCTGTACATACTTCACTATGGAAAGCTTTGTCTTTATGTGTCACTGAGGAGCATCACCACCAGCAGTATCCTCTAGCAGTCTTCCGCACACTTACATAGGAACAGCATTGGGGTTACAGACTCTGAATTAAAGGGTATCCCAAGGAGAGCACAACAGTCCAGAATAATCCGATAGTCATCTACAGGCTTGGATTTATACCGTTCCGGTGAGTAGGGAAGCAAAGGCAGAGCACGAGCACGAGCACTTTCTACAGGATTGAAGCACAGAAGCACTTTTTTGTCACTTTTGCACTTCTGAATACCTACTGAATTCTGAGGACATTTATTTATTCATTAGTCTGGAGGAAATTTATGCACTATATATTGAGCACGGATTGCACAAAGCACTTTATGATTATTTATTTATTTGATGATTATTAAGAAGTGATTGTATTTAGCAGCGCTGACTCACACACACTTTTAATTTTAATTTAAAGGCACCCACACCTTATTTATCAGCATCAGCTCCATCCATTTATTTATTTACTTGTCACTGATTTTGCACCACATATTTTTTTTCCATAAGCGCGAAGTTTTCCCTTTCTTCACATTCATTGTGACTGTTTCCTTTTATCTTTTTTGTACTTTAAATAAATATGAATTAATTCCTTTTAATATATTTTGTTTGCTATGTTTGGGCACAATTAAATCCCCATTTCCAGGACTGGCAGGTACATTCTTCTTCCTCCCTTCTCTCCTCATCCCTTCCCTGTTCCCCTTCCCCCCTTGCTTTCCTCCCAGACCTGGCTATACTGTATTTACATATCTCCTACATTTTAGTCGACTAAAATCTCAAGGGCATTTTAGTTTACTAAAACCATAAAAAATTGTAATACAATAATTTTATTCTACAAGGCCTTTTCTGTCTGTTAATATATAATGTTCTGGGGGTTGTAAGTCATTTTATAGCAAAAAAATCATATTTCAACATGTGTGCGAAAATTTTAAAAAAATGCTAAAGAAGGAAACTAGTTAATGAAATCTCTAGATTTATGAATATTAAAAACAATTTTGGAACTACATTAACATGTTCAAGCTTATATGACAGGCATCACTAAATGGCAGACAGCGGCCCGGATCCGTATCGAGTTTCTGTCCCATCCAGACCACCATGGTTAAACCATTTAGAAGCCAGTTCTCTCCCCCAGCATCTGCTGATGTCATTCTCACAGCAAAGCAGAGAGCGGGAGGCACATCAGCACTGAACAGAAAGTGGGATTTGCCCAAGTTAACTTTTTAAGGTAAAGTGGACTTTCACCCTCTTCCACTACTTCCCTCCACTCTACCCCTCCTTCCATCCTCTGTATGTATTGCACTGGTATTGTTTCACATTTTTTTAACCTTTTTTTAGGTAAAAATGTCCGTCCGCGCCTTAGGCGAATGACATGCACACTGCCCACTGTGCCTACCCGGATATGCACATCACATATCCCAGGAGGCATAGCCGCCTTCCATTCAGAAAAGGAGGAACGGATGGGACTATCAGTGCGTCATCGTGAGGCATGCCCGCTGAACCAGGAATAGCTGGCAGACCTCTCAATGCGGGACAGAGCTGTGGCCTGACATGGGAGGATCCCAGTGTGACATTGCTAGATCCGCTGGATGGGTGAGTATCTGAAATCTGCAGATACCACCTTAAGGTATGGGGGGGGTGAAATAATAAAAAAATTAGGGTGGCAGGTGCAGATGCTTTTTAACCGGCTGGTGATTGGTTGCTAGGATGCAGGGCTGTTGTAGCAACCAATCCACAGCTTGCAAATATGAAAACTCCAGCAGCTCCGGCTCCTACCCTCCATTCAGTGCTGCTGTGCTTCTCGCTCTCTGCTCTACTGTGTAGCGTTTAAGGGCTGAGAGTAATGGGGGCTAGGACACAGCTGTAAACATTTTTTGCGGAGCTGCTGTGGGGGGGGGGCAAAGGAACAGGGGCACTGCTAGGGGAGGGTGATGTGAAGGGGTACAAAAGAGAATGCTGCTGTGGGGTGGTGATGTGAAGGGGGGAAAAGGAGGACACTGCTGTGGGAGGGTTGCTGTGAAGGGGGCCATTGAGGACCCGTTTGTGGGGGGTATGTGAAGGGGGACAGAGGACACTACTGTGGGGTGGGTGTAAAGGGGGGGACAGAGGACATTACTGTGGAGGGGGTATGTTGATGTGAAGGGAGGTTCAGAACACTACTGTAAAGGGGATGAAGAGGTGGGTTATGTGAAGGAGGCTGAGGACATTGCTGTGAAAGGGAAACTGTGATGTGGGGGCTGTAATGTAAAGGGGGACTGAGGACAATGATGTAAGAATGGGGTTGTGATATAAAAGGAGGAGGATATGATGTGAAGGAGTCATTGAACAAACATGCAATACACGGACCTATGCTGTAAGAACATTTTTCTGACTAGACTTCAATGAATTTTACTTCAATACCCCTATTATATGAGATTTTAGTGATTTGGTTTAGATCTATTTAAAATGTAATAATATATTTAAGATAATTATATCATTCTATACAATGCTTTGGGGGTTTGGCGGTGGTAGTGACTGCAAATAAATTGCTATGCAGTCATTTTGTTGGTATTTATAATCCGGACTATTCAATTATTTTCCCAACTATACAATTTGGTGGGGTGCCAACTTCTAAGTTTTTACAAATTAGGATCCAGTACCAGTGACTTCACCGTTACCACCAGCAACAGATTTTATACCCAACAATTTTTTAAAAGCATTTATAAGTTTTCGGTTCCCCAAGATCAAAATTATGGAGTTTATCGTTGGGAAGGTAGCAGCCACAATGAAGCACAGAGAAAAGAATATGCTACCCACTTCAGAAGAGGATCCATTAAATATTAAATTTAAAGCTCCATAGAATATCAGGTAAAGAAGTAACAGAGAGGTAACCGTTTTTGCAGCTGATAAGTGAGAATTGATTTTCCCAGTGCCAGAACCTTCACTGTTCTGTCTCATCATTATCATATGCTTGCAGAGAGATGTGATGATTGCCCCAGCTGTAAGGAAAATAATAGTGAACGCCACACCAGAAAACAACATATAGATCTGAAAAAGACAATCACAGCTGCTCTTAACATCGAAAGAAAGTGCTAATGTTCTGTTCCTTGTAAAATTAGTAGTGACAGAGGGAACTACCATGTAGAGGTCCCAGTAAGCTGGTATGCCGGCAGAACTAGACATAGCAAAGGAGAGTATTAACATCCATGGTACCATTCTTGGCAGCTTTGACTTAAGCTTGTGGAAGAGTGTCCCACTGAAATTAGTGATCTTCACGCAATAGTAAAAACACAGACAGGTGGAGCACCAAAGACTACAGAATGCCAGTGAAGACATGATGACTATTATGGAGTTGACTACCCATTTGTGATAAAGAAATACCGGAAACATGTAGTAGCAGACCTCATTAAATAAAACTGCCCCTTGGAGAAACATGTTGGAAATACTTATACCGTTAATGATTACATCACAAGGGTTGAATTTAAATTTCTTCAGCCAGTCTAGGAAATGCACTATAAGGATGAATGCATTGCCAGTTAGCCCTGTCAGACATAATACACTGTGAACAGTCACTATAATAACAGGGTTTAAATCAGGCATTTTAAAGGCAGAAATTATAGATTGTTCTGACTGGCCTATTTGACAAAGAACAGTAACTAATGATGGTGGCCCTGTGTTTTATGAAGTGGGCTAACAACAGAGCACTGCTTTCTTTTTACTTTGAAAATTTTGATTTCATTCAGTAAAACATGCCACATAACCAAACGAACACACCAAATGTTCAGGTCTTTTGAAAGAAGCTAAAATTAGCCTGAATGTAAATATTAAAGTATTGCAAATGCCTCCTCTTTATGAAAAAACAATGAAAAACAGCAGTTTCAGAGTTCAGAGTTGCACACATTAATTATGACAGTGATTTAAAAAGAGTCAATAGCATTCAGTGCCAAATACAGCATCTCCTCACAGTACCTGCCATAAAGCTTTTCAGAAAAGTAGGCTGTCCAATCATTGAGTTCAAAAAAGATTTCTGGCTACCAAACATTAAAGTTTTGGTTCTTTAAAGATGAAAGAGAATGCCACCGCACTCACAAATTAACTATAAAGAGTATTGTTTATGGATGTTTCTTCCTGGTTACTTATAGTAGTAGAGATCAAAGCACAGGCACAAGGATATGCTTCCCAAACCAACCTATGCTACCTGTTCTTATAAAGGTGGCATAGTTCCACTTCAGTTCAAGAGGGCACACATCTACTTTTTCCTCTTTAAAATTAATGCCTTGTTTATTATCTTGGGCAACACATTTCAACAAAAGTCTAGAATCTTGCAGTATCTTCCAGTGCTTGATGATAAAGTTGAGGCAAACATTTTCGAGTGTAGCTTCAACCTCTGTTCCTCTCTTGGAATAGTAAGACTCAGTCTACTTTTAACTAAGCCCCTAAATCTATTTAATTTACTAGTCCGTGTAAAGGACAACAACATTGCAACAACAGAATATTTGCAAGTCAACATATGTCTTTGTTTTCAATCCTCTATTCCTTACGTTAACCAAATACAAACAGTGTGGTTTCCTTGGGCATTTCCTGTGTTTTGACTCACGAAAACAAAAACAAAAACAAAACAAAAAAAAAAAATCACAGAAAAATAACTAAAAAATTCACAGTATTATTTTAATTACATACAAAAAAAAAAAAAAAAAACCTCAAAGTCGCCTAGCCTAAAAGTGCTTAAAGGAGAAGTACAGCCAAAGCTCGTTTGGCTGTACTTCTCCTGTGGATCACAGGAGTGCATTTTGTTCTGCACTTCTGTGACCCGTTTTCAGCAGACAGCAGGCTGAAGTCCTCTGCCAGCTGATGTCATAGAGCCAGGCCAGGCTCGGGTAAGATGTTGACAATGAAGTAGGGATCCACCCATATGCCTGGATCGCCACCCGGCTCATCCTCTCAGTGAGCTGCTGAGAGCCTGAACCAGCCGCTCCCGCCCCTTCCATACCCCAGCGCTCCAATGAGCACGGGGGGCAGAGCAGAAAGTTGACAGTCAGCAACTCTCTGCTCAGGGAGCTGTGAGAACTGAGTGATCGGCAAGGTTCAATCACTCAGGTCTCAGTGTTAGAGGCGCCGGGGGACAGATGTAGCATCAGACTGATGCTGAAACCACCAAGGTACATATAATTCTTAAAAAAAAAAAATAAAACCCATACATCTCTTTTAAGGTAAAAATTGTGGTGCCTGCAGTATTCAGATATTCAGATCAATTCTTGTTCCTAGAATCTTAGATTCAGGCTGTTCAGAGGGAATTTATTTTTTTTACCCCAGTCAAGCATTATTCATGATGGCGCCAAGTCCCATTTAATTCAACTGTAAAATGCTAAAGCCTATACTGCTCATTGAGCTTCTGGCATTTGGAGCGGACAGGGGTAAAGCTTAGCATCATGAGAGATATAGGGCTTAGACTTGGGCCCTAGGCCCTTGTGACCAGATGTTCCACAGGGCAGGTAGTCACAGAAACCATAAGGTGCCTGCAACTCTGCATTGTTACGTCAAGCATTGTTAGGCTGGGTCAGGTTCACTAGCAAAAGTGTGCTAGCTTTGCAAGGGGGAAAATCAAAATAGTAAAAATATAGTTCTTGAGATAACAAAAACAAATCACTACTATTAGCACAACAGGGTCACTGGAAATGTCCTTGAATTCAATTGCTTCCTCACTATTCTGGAAATCTTGGTGCTCATGATCGCTCACAACATTTGCACTCTTAGTCAAGCAGCACACTGTATCTGAATAAGTCTTTCTTGCTCCTTCTTTTGTTTGTCAGTCTATTTTAAAAATGTCATATTTTCCTATCTCTAAATCAGAGGTTTTTCTTAAAATTCGTATCTGGTGAGTTTTCAAATGTGGTGGTGGCTTATTGCTGAACACCAGAGCACTTTTTGAAGAGCATTTTATGATCAATAGAATTTGATTTGCACAATTTGAACGGAGCACTTTTTTGGACAGTATTGCACAAGATAAATGATAGCTGCAAGCAGCACTTGAAGAATGTTTTTCATTAATGGACTTTCCCTTTATAACTGCACTACAGTATCTCATAAAAGTGAGTACACCCCTCACATTTTCGTAAATATTTTATTATATCTTTTAATGTGACAACACTGAAGAAATTACACCTTGCTACAATGTAAAGTAGTAAGTGTACAGCTTGTATAACAGTGTCAATTTGCTGTCCCCTCAAAATAACTCAACACAGCCATTAATGTCTAAACGGCAGCAACAAATGTGAGTACACCCCTAAGAGAAAATGTCCAAAATGGGCCCAATTAGCCATTTTTCCTCCCCGGTGCCATGTGACTTATTAGTGTTACAAGGTTTCAGGTGTGAATGAGGAGCAGATGTGTTAAATTTGGTGTTATCGCTCTCACTCTCTCTCATACTGGTCACTGAAAGTTCAACATGGCACCTCATGGCAAAGAACTCTCTGAGGATCTGAAAAAAAAGAACTGTTGCTCTACATAAAGATGGCCTAGGCTCTAAGAAGATTGCCAAGATCCTGAAAATGATCCTGAAAATGAGCTGCAGCGTTGTGGCCAAGACCATACAGCAGTTTAAAAGGACAGGTTCCACTCAGAACAGGCCTCGCCAAGGTCTACCCAAGAGACTGACTGCATGTGCTCGGTATCATGTCCAGAGGTTGTCTTTCGGAAACAGACATATAAGTACTGCCAGCATTTCTGCAGAGGGGGACAGCCTGTTAGTGCTCAGACCATACGCAGCACACTGCATCAAATTGGTCTGCATGGCTGTCATCCCAAAAGGAAGCCTCTTCTAAAGATGAAGAAAGTCCACAAACAATTTTCTAAAGACAAGCAGACTAAGGACATGGAGTACTGAAACCATGTCCTGTGGTCATATGAGACCAAGATAAAATTATTTGGTTCAGATGGTGTCAAGCGTGTGTGGCGGTAACCAGGTGAGGAGTACAAAGACAAGTGTGTCTTGCCTACAGTCAAGCATGGTGGTGGGAGTGTCATGGTCTGGGGCTGCATGAGTGCTGCCGATACTGGGGAGCTACAGTTCATTGAGGGAACCATGAATGCCAACATGTACTGTGACATACTGAAGCAGAGCATGATCCCCTCCCTTTGGAGACTGGGCCGCAGGGCAGTATTCCAACATAATAACGACTCCAACCACACCTCCAAGACGACCACTGCCTTGCTAAAGAAGCTGAGGGTAAAAGTGATGGACTTGCCAAACATGTCTCCAGACCTAGACCCTATTGAGCATCTGTGGGGCATCCTCAAATGGAAGGTGAAGGAGTGCAAGGTCTCTGACATCAACCAGCTCCGTGATGTCTTAATGGAGGAGTGGAAGAGGACTCCAGTGGCAACCTTTGAAGCTCTGGTGAACTCCATGCCCAAGCGGGTTAAGGCAGTGCTGGAAAATAATGGTGGCCACATAAAATATTGACACTTTGGGCACGATTTGGACATTTTAACTTAGGGGTGTACTCACTTTTGTTGCCAGCGGTTAAGACATTAATGGCTGTGTGTTGAGTTTTTTTTTGAGGGGACAGCAAATTTACACTGTAGTTCAAGCTGTACACTCACTAATTTCTTCAGTGTTGTCACATGAAAAGTTATAATAAAATATTTACAAAAATGTCAGGGGTGTACTCACTTTTGTGAGATACTGTATATGGCTTATGCACTATATGTGACATTATAATTTTATAATTGAGTGATTTAGCATTATTTAGTATAATTTGTGGTTGATGGTTTAAGCACTGTGATTAAGGACAAAATTGTATGCAAACACATCAGGTGTTAAACAGCAGCTGATATTCTTGGTGATTGAGTTAATATTTTTTGGTCACTGGGTGCAGGTGTTTAATAGGCATTCATTGAAAGATTTGTTGCACTGGAGTCCCCTGATGAAGTCATAATAATGAAATACATTGGATGAAGTGATGTCAGCCTTTTTTTAACATTGGATGATTATAAAGAGCAGTACTGATAACACTACATACAGTAGATCATGTGAGTTAATTTGTTGTTTTCACCATATCCACTTCAATACATCTTGCTATGACATTTGAAGCTGTATTCTTTTTAAATATGGGGTGAGCTGACTTTTGGGAAAAAGTTTTGAGTCTCTGACCTCATACAGGAAGAGATTTGAGATGGATTTGGCTTGCTAGTTCTCATGGGTGAAGAACAATTATTCTAAGCGCTATTGACATTCCCAGTAATTAGAGGGTTGAAATTTGAGACTGAGTATTGCAGCCTGGCCACCCCGTTGCACAAGTCCAGCTGCCAGGATAGCTGGCTCATCATAGGGCTGGGACACCAGACAAGATGAGGCTGTGCAATAGAATTTTGAAAAACTCTGTGGATGAGGAATTGACTGGCTGTGTGTGAGAATGCTTGAGGGTTTCACTTATAAGACTTCTGAGTTGTTTAGTATGAGCAAAGGCCTCTTCTATGGGCTCTGATGTAAAGTAAGGAGGACTTTGTTTTGTTGTTTTACTGTTGAAGTGAAGCATATTTCCCGTTAAAGCAGAGTTCCGGCCTCGGGGGTCAAATTTAGATAAAAATACCCCGGGACAGTCAGGGCTAGTACATTCCACAATGGATAGCCTCTGAACTGTCCCAGGTCGCACTTACCTGTAAGAAGAAATACTTACCTTGAAAAGTTCTTCTCCACCGCTGCCATCTCAGGTGTGGCCAGCTGAACCGGAAGTTCAGCACCGGAAGTGACGAGGGGAGCCGGTGCAGGCGCATTGATTCCTGGGAGCGATGACGTTCAGCTCCCAGGAGTCATCGCAAGCAGAAAGTGATGTGCGGGCCGTGGCCACCGAGGGAGGAAGTGGAAGGAAGGTGAGTATATTTTCTTCAATATCAAGGTAAGTGACCAAAAAAAAAAAATTGGGAGCATCCGTTTCTTTTTCAGGTGGCCCTTTTTTTTCGATTTTGAGGCCGGAACTCCGCTTTAATTGAGTACATGAAAAAATGGATTTAGTAATCCCTCAAAGAAACTGGTTGTATGATGCTGTTCTGCCACAGAGCTACCACCTGTGCACATCCCCTGTACCAATGGTGTAATGGCACCCCAGACACAAAAGGGTTAAAACCGTTTAGGAGATCTTCCCCTTCCAGAGCTACAGGCACAGCTACTTGCAGGACACCAAACTCCCGAACTGGAAACCAAGGAATGATGCAAACAGTGTAGCTGGAACCTTATGAATGCTGCATACAGCTGAATAGGAAAAACCATATGAAGGGTTTACACTCCTAGCAGTCAAACTGGAACAGCATACAATAAATCCCCCCAATAACAAGACAAAGCTCCGAGTTGAGGGTAAAACAGGAACAACATTTATTGGAAGAACACAGCGCACTTTTATACAGAATTTGGAACATCCTGCCCCCAACAACCGCTTTCCTATTGGTCAATTGTAAAGTACCTGCAGTTCCCCATAAGGTCCTCTCCAGCCATGCAAATGATGGCTTGAAAATTAGTCAGCAGTGATTGGTCAGATAGCTTGACCAGAAGGACTGCCATGTGCAAGGAGACAGAAGCCCCAGGGGCAATCAATGTACACAATAGTCAGACACAGAACAATGGTTCCCTAACGAGCCCTCAATACACATTACTCTGAGTGTCAATACATCCCTTAGCAGACAACAGGTGAGGTCATTAGCACACCTGACAATAGGTGAATGGAAAGCCACCTCAGACCAAAAGCAACATTGTTTAGACAGCCCGTCTCCACATTGAACTCCCTGGAATGACCATATTAGGAGTGCACTTCCTGTGCCTTACAGTTTACAGGAATAAGGTTTAGCTTCCAGGATAGAGGCAAGACTCCATTAGCCACATGGTTAAAGAAACACAAAAAGACACAAAAATGCATAACTCCCAGTCTACTGAACAGAACCCCTACATTCAACCCATCCCCAGATAGCCTGGATCTGAGAGCTCAACATATCCAAACAGCGCTCAGATGCCACAAACACAGTCAAATCGCCATGGGGTTTACGTTTAGCATGGGCTGATGAGAGGGTCCATAGTTACATTACAGGAGGCAAGCAACCAGGCTTCTCCAATTCCCAGTGGCGAGATTGGTCTCGTCACATTTCTCCCCTTTTCCAAACAGACTAACAGGGTATCTGACCTTCTGCCGGTCAGTGCCCTTGTTAGTCCAGCAGCCCACCCACAAAACAGAAACAGCAGTACAGCCCACCCAAAATAACTGGTTACTACACCTGGGTAGAAGAGAAATTTGTCCATGTCCAGGTGCCTCACCTTGGCTGTGTGGGGGACTGGTAGACTGCCTTGGTGGGTTGCTGAGTGGGCAGAGACCAGCGGTACTCTGCCCTGTTGCAAGCGCTACCACGGAAGTAGCCTGGTTGGAGCCTGGTTGTTGGAGGGGGAGACCGACTGTCTCCCCTTTAGATACACCACCATACTGCGGTAGGGAGAGACCGACTGTCTCCCCTTTAGATAACCCACCATGCTGCTGTGGGGGAAGACCGACTGTCTCCCCTTTGGCTAAACAGCCCTGTTGCTGTGGGATGGAGACTGGGCTCCCAATTCCCAATGAAATATTCTGCCGCTGTGGGATGGAGACTGGGCTCCCAATTCCCAATAAAATACTCTGCCGCTGGGGAATGGAGACTGGGCTCCCAATTCCCAATGAATCTATCTGCTTCTGGGGGACAGGACCAACTGTGTCTGCCCCCTGTAACTCAGCCTGCCGCTGGGGAATGGAGACTGGGCTCCCAATTCCCTGCACTTCATTTGGCTGCTGTGGGATGGAGACTGGGCTCCCAATTCCCAACAAATCAAACTGTCCATGGGGAGAGGGGGTAACAAGCTCCTCTCCCAAATATATTTCCAGCCCCTGGGGAGGGAGACCGACTGTCTCTGCTCCCAATACTGTGTCCTGTTGCTGGGGAAAGGAGACTAGGCTCTCTGTTTCCTGCAGGACACTCTGCTGCTGTGGGATGGAGACTGGGCTCCCAATTCCCAACAAATCAATCTGCTGCTGGGCAACAGGACCGACTGTCTCTGCCCCCTGTAACTCAGCCTGCCACTGGAGAATGGAGACTGGGCTCCCAATTCCCAATAAATCAGGCTGCCGCTGGGGAATGGAGACTGGGTTCTCCTCTTCCCTTAACTGTACCTGCCGCTGGAGTTCCTCCCAACATGCTAGCTAGCCCTCTCTCTCTGCCCTGTCTAACAGAGACATGAACACTAAGTTCCTCACGAACCGCTTGGATCTCTCCAGTGGATTGGGTCCGAAGAAGCTCAGCCGTAACCACACCATACGGTCATATTCTTTCAGAGAATATCTGTACTCCACTGCTGGTTCCATCCTGTTGCTTTAAGGGTTGCTGTACTGAGACATGCGTTGCCCCCAACTTGTAAATCCACGGAATGGTGTCTCCTGTAGCTGTCCTTCTGGCTGTGGGAACGATCCCGCCGCTTGCCACCAATTGTAACGGCACCCCAGGCACAAAAGGGTTAAAACCGTTTAGGAGATCTTCCCCTTCCAGAGCTACAGGCACAGCTACTTGCAGGACCAAAAAATAGGTATTGCAACCTAAAAAATGATTCATAAAGTGCAATTATTCTGTGCTAAAAAATAGTGCAATTTCAACTTGTAAGATAACAGCAAAAAACAAGTGCAAAAGTTATTGCTCATAAAAGTCCAATATAATAGTCCTTTTTCCAATTATAAGGTGCTGGTGCTCAATCGTGCTGCTTGTGGGGTCTCCCCCTTCGTATTTCTACTTACCACAATGTGGTTTATGCCAAGCAGAAAGAAATAGCCATGGTAATCCTTGGAATCATTAGTGCTTGCTAGAAATCCAGAAGAATCCTTTTCCTCTTTAGATGTTCCCAAGTGTCCTCATAAAAAGAAAAGGCTTTCCATAGTGAAGACCGTTTTAAAACTTCAATTTATTAAAATAGCTACAGAAGACGCTGTGTTCAACAGCGAAACGCGTCTAGCCATTGGCCGAGCGGGCTGTCACATGATATCCGGTCGGTGAAGCGCACGCTGCGGGAGCAGCTAACCACCGAGCCGAGTGCACATCTATATGTCTGTTGTTATAGTATGTTTGTGAGTATCCCATTGTCTTTTATTTTAATAAATTGAAGTTTTAAAATGGTCTTCACTATGGAAAGCCTTTTCTTTTTATGAGGACACTTGGGAACATCTAAAGAGGAAAAGGATTCTTATAGATTTCTAGCAAGCACTAATGATTCCAAGGATTACCATGGCTATTTCTTTCTGCTTGGCATAAACCACATTGTGGTAAGTAGAAATACGAAGGGGGAGACCCCACAAGCAGCACGATTGAGCACCAGCACCTTATAATTGGAAAAAGGACTATTATATTGGACTTTTATGAGCAATAACTTTTGCACTTGTTTTTTGCTGTTATCTTACAAGTTGAAATTGCACTATTTTTTAGCACAGAATAATTGCACTTTATGAATCATTTTTTAGGTTGCAATACCTATTTTTTGGCACTTTAGATTATTTATGCACGTATACACTTTGAAGCAGCGCTGCAATCACAGACCAACATTTTAAAAAAAGCACTTGCACTTTTTTATTGCAGCAGGCAGCTTATTTATTTAATTAACTAACCAAATTAATTATATCTATTATATTTATCACTATTTATTCACCATAAGCGCAAGGTTCACCAGTCTTACTTGCAGGACACCAAACTCCTGAACTGGAAACCAAGGAATGATGCAAACAGTGTAGCTGGAACCTTATGAATGCTGCATACAGCTGAATAGGAAAAACCATATGAAGGGTTTACACTCCTAGCAGTCAAACTGGAACAGCATACAATAAATCCCCCCAATAACGAGACAAAGCTCAGAGTTGAGGGTAAAACAGGAACAACATTTATTGGAAGAACACAGCACACTTTTATACAGAATTTGGAACATCCTGCCCCCAACAACCGCTTTCCTATTGGTCAATTGTAAAGTACCTGCAGTTCCCCATAAGGTCCTCCCCAGCCATGCAAATGAGGGCTTGAAAATGAGTCAGCAGTGATTGGTCAGATAGCTTGACCAGAAGGACTGCCATGTGCAAGGAGACAGAAGCCCCAGGGGGCAATCAATGTACACAATAGTCAGACACAGAACAATGGTTCCCTAACGAGCCCTCAATACACATTACTCTGAGTGTCAATACATCCCTTAGCAGACAACAGGTGAGGTCATTAGCACACCTGACAATAGGTGAATGGAAAGCCACCTCAGACCAAAAGCAACATTGTTTAGACAGCCTGTCTCCACATTGAACTCCCTGGAATGACCATATTAGGAGTGCACTTCCTGTGCCTTACAGTTTACAGGAATAAGGTTTAGCTTCCAGGATAGAGGCAAGACTCCATTAGCCACATGGTTAAAGAAACACAAAAATGCATAACTCCCAGTCTACTGAACAGAACCCCCACATTCAACCCATCCCCAGATAGCCTGGATCTGAGCGCTCAACATATCCAAACAGCGCTCAGATGCCACAAACACAGTCAAATCGCCATGGGGTTTACGTTTAGCATGGGCTGATGAGAGCGTCCATAGTCACATTGCAGGAGGCGAGCAACCAGGCTTCTCCAATGCCCAGTGGTGAGATTGGTCTTGTCACAAATGGGGAGTATGGTTTGGTAACAACTGTCTAATGGTGGCCATACACGTTTGATAAATGATTGATTTTCCAATCAAACCCATTCAAAACAATTGATCTATTGTCGACAACCCATTCAATTGATATGCCACATGCAGGGAAATAGATTTAGATGAGCAGTTGGAAGATACAACTGTAAGTTAATGATCGCACCTCTGTTGTCACCATACAATCTCATGATCTGATTGATTTACATATGGTCAAATTTACGAACAAAGCAACTTAGTGCTTCTGATCAATGCAATACAGTTGATAATTTTCAACCCTGGATGTTCTGTTCAGTTTGATCAACTCTTAATTGATTCAAGCCAAAATCGATCAGAATGGAAGTTATGACTCTTCAATTGCTTACTGATTTGATGATTTTGAATTGCTTATTGATAGGATATAATAAGTGAAGCATGTATGGCCACCATTAGAGGGGATAGCCCCTTGGAAAGATTCCCTTTTACTTCCTGCTGTGTCTCTGGGATAGGAAGTAAATGCAAACTTGACATGGTTCTTAACCTTTTCCTTTTAAATCCAAAACAAACAAGTTTTTGCTTTAGGTATACTTTAAACTACTCAATGAGTGTGTTGAATTATGTAAAGGCATTCATCATCTTTGCAATACATGTAGATCTACACGTTTAATGTGTATCATGTGTACAATTCAGTACAAAGCTGGAAAACGAAAATTAATGGGACAATTGATATACTATTTTGCTTTAAAATGCATCACAGCAATATTCAAATAAAATAATTAAGTAAGTGTTGCAAAAGGAGATTAGTAAGGGTCTGACCGCACAGATTTGAGTGTTGCGTGCACAACAACATAATGTAAATCGTGAGCAAATTCAGGCAACAATGTTGTTGTTGTGCTTTGAAATTATTTGAAATTATTTGTATTAGGTGACCAAGTAGTGGTTTCAAATACGTCAACACCATCTACACATGTAAAACATACAGAAATAACAAATGACAGCAGCCATAAAAGACTAAAACATAGTTGTTGATGAACAACAAATATCAACCAAATACTTATGGGCCAGACCACAAACAAAAGAACAATCAATAAGAAGAATCACAGAGCTTTAAATAAAGTAATCAATGCTTTATTATAGATGATCAAAAATATAAAATTTATGAAAAATTAAAAAATTCTGAAAAAAGCAATAATTATCAAATGCCCCCCCTTAAAAATGTAAAACCATCTATGACATCCTTGTCAAAAAAACAAATGTCTCTATGCACACGTCTTTCAGACCTATACCCTGATGTATATATGGTTAGCCCTGGTTTATGCAAAATCCTCACAGAATGTTGCACACACTGTGCATGCATGCACTCTATTAACAAAAGTATTGGGACACCTGCCTTCACACATGAACTTGTTTGTAGGGTTCAATATTGAGTTGGCCTACCATTTGCAGCTATAACAGCTTCAACTCATCTGGGAAAGCTGTCCACAAGGTTTAGGAATGTGTCTATGGGAATGTTTGACCATTCTTACTGAAACGCATTTGTGAGGTCAGGCACTGATGTGGATGAGAAGCCCTGGCTCACAGTCTCCACTCTAATTCATTCCAAAGGTGTTCTATTGGGTTGAGTTAAGGACTCGACCTGTGCAGGCCAGTCAAGTTCCTCCACCCCAAACTCACTCATCCAGGTCCTTATGGATCTTGTTTGTGGACTGGTGCCAAGTCAAGTTGGAACGGGAAGGAGCCATCCCCAAACTGTTCCCACAATGTTGGAAGCATACAATTGTCCAGAATGTCTTGGTATGCTGATGCCTTAAGAGTTATCTTTACTGGAACCAAAGGGCCAAACCCAACCCCTGAAAAACAACCCCAGCTCCATAATCCCCCCTCCACAAATTGCTTTTGAACATTGCACCAAGCAAGGTCCATTGAGACATGGATAAGCGACTTTGAGCTGGAGGAACTTGACTGGCCTGCACAGAGTCCTGACCTCAACTCAATAGACACCGTTGGGATGAATTAGAGCGGAGACTGCAAGCCAGGTCTTCTCTTCCAACATCAGTGCCTGACCTCACAAATGCGCTTTTGTCCCATAGACACTCTCCTAAATCTTGTGGACAGCCTGCCCAGAGGATTTAAAGCTGTTATAGCTGTAAAGGGTGTGGCAACTCAATATTGAACCCTACGGACTTAGACTGGGATGCCATTAAGGTTCATGTGCGTGTGAAGGCAGGCATCCCAATACTTTTGGTGATATAGTGTATATCATTTGAGCACCACTGCAAACCAAGATCAAACCAGTAGCAATATTGGCTATGCTGAGATATGATCAAAACTCTGTTAAAGGGCTAAACTAGAATCATTGTCCTGAAGAAGCTAATTTCTTTAGGCGAAACATGCTGATGTCACGCTGGCACCAGTAAGCCTTGCCCACACCACCCACCTGACCCAGATGGCTATGCTAATGGTTATTGATTTTTCTGAATTCTTATAATTTTTCATAAATTTTACATTTTTGATAATCTATATTAAAGCATTGAATACTGTATATAAAGCTCTGTGATTCTTCTTAGTGATTGTTCTTTTGTTTGGGGTCTGTCCCATAAGTATTTGGTTGTATATTTTCAGTCATTAACCCCAAATTGGGGAATAAGCAATAATTATTGGATGCCATTTTTCTCATTCAATTTGTATTAAAAGGGAGGTAGGTTTTTTTTTTTTTTTTCAGAATCATACTTACCTAGGTGGTTCAGCCGGATGTTGTCCCCTGCTGGCTCTAAGAATGAGAATGGAGCAATCAAACACCACCAATCGCTCGGTTCTCAGGGCCCCCTGAGCAGAGAGCCGGTGACTGTCACTCCCTGCTGACTGCTCTGCCCCCCCACCCGTCACTCACTGGAGCACAGGGCTGTGGAGGGGGTGGGAGCGGCCAGCTTAGGCTCTCAATGGCTGTGTTGGGTGCTGGTCCAGGCATGTGAGCAGATCCTGACTGCGTTGACACGATCTTGCTCCAGACTGGACAGGCTCTGTGACGTCAGTAGAAAATGGGTCACTGGAGTGCAAAACAAACTGCACTCCTGTGATTAACAGGAGAAGTACAGCCAAACAATCTTGGGTTGTACTTCTCCTTTAACAACAAATATAATCATGAAAACTGGATTCCCTGGCACCAACGCTATATCTGTTTTACTGGCTAACATGGCGAATATAGTAAATGCTGGTAGTGCAAGTGATGCCACAGATCTCAAACAGAACCCTCTTCAATGTTCCCTTACATACATTATAAATTCAGCAAATGTTGGCAAATGTGTTGTATTTAAGACTTTTTTAATGTTCATGGATTCACCATACCTCAATATATATAGTCAGAGTATCAGCACTATGAATGGTCAAGTGTTGTGCTACCCCTATCAGAATGTTCACAATGATTCTTCCAAGTTGCACTTTATCATTCTATTTTTTACAATAGCATATTATGGTTATTGTACAGATTAATTTTGTGACAGATTGAGAGTACTATACACTGCCCCCCCCCCCCCCAAAAAAAAAAACAAAAAAAAAAAACAAGTATAACATGGAAGCAGAACCTCAAACATATAGTTCACATTACATTGCATTTTATGTTTCCTCTCAACGAACTTTGTACATTGAAAGCTGTATTGCTGCTATTGAGGGCCATAATGTGCATGTATTCCTATGTAAACTTGTACATTATGTTACACACCTGTTCCCTTCCAAGCTCAAAACTTTTTCAAACGTAAGCATTGTAAATATCAGATTTTGGCTTAGTATCAGCCTCCTGCAGTCATTTGTACAGCAGAGCTTAAATTGGGTAGGGCGAAACATCACAAGGAGTAAATTAGTAATGCAGATAAAAAAGGGAACACTGGCTGAAGGAAGGAAAGTTTTACTCAACTGGAATAGAGGAAAGTCAGGTCTCCTGCTCAGGGTTGTGCTGTGGGGTGCAATAAACCAAAATGCAAATTATTTTTCAGGTAAAGAGCTTACATTTCTTTATATTTGTATTTGAATGCAGTTCAGCTTTAAGTTTTAATGGTTATTGTATGATGCACACACCATACAAATAAACACACGTAATCAGATGACAGAATGTGGTATATTAAATCTTATTTTTGAAACGATAGCATTCTTATGATATATTCAGTGTGACACTTTTACTACAGGTAAATCAAGCGTTCTCAATGCAGGCACTTATACATTACTTTTTAACCAGGGATCAGGACCAGGGAGTTCTGTCTGTAAGGTAAAATTGGAAATCATTAAAAAACAAAATAAGAAGAACCAAGTTTTTGCTGTATTTGAAAAGTTGAGGATAAAGCTTAGGGCAACAGATAAGCAAATGAAGAGAGCTAAGAGTGAGATCAGCATTGCAGCAGCAGGGATGCAAGTTTGTCATTCCTTTTTAGCCTTTGCATGTGTTTGAAAAGTGATATTATACAGTAGGTGAACACAATAAAAGGTTTATGATAAAAATAATGGAAGATGGCACTTGTTAAATACAAAGGATGCAACTTCAAAAGCTGAAGTTAAAAGATTCTGTATGTAACATTTACAGATGCAATATTGATTGGTTTTATATCTTGGTAGGGGACCAAACGTAATGGAACACCAGCTTTTTTTTTTTAAATTAGAAAAAGGTTTTATTGAGTGGTTCCATCAGAGTAGGTATAGAGTGGTATATTTGTTTGAGTATACCATATAACCAAAATACAAATAAAAAACATAGATGGTGAGACATGAGAGAGACAATATGTAAGTGTCTCCAATACATTGTAAATGACAGGTAACCTTGTATGGTCCAACAATTATATTCAAAGGGCAAAAGCTTCTCCTGGATATAACAAAATTCTCCCCATTACAAGATCTAAAGGTCATAGACCTGTTGTACCTAGCCAATGGTCTTTAGGGTTAGGGTAATAATCTTTCAAATGTATTAGGGCAGCCTCTATGTTGAAATATAAGGCATTCAAGTCGTAAAGTGTCACCCTTGTAAAACGTAGTGCATCTGCCAAGCATATGATTCAGGTCACCATTGTCCCTACGCCACCTGCTACATAATAGGTCTTCTAATATTTCTATTCTATAGAGCCTCAAAGGGGTATAATAGATTTGCAAATGTACATACAATTGCAAAAGCTTCTGAGACACATTGTAAAGTCAGAAGGTTTTTTTTATCTTAATGCATGTTATGCATTAAGAAAAAAAGCTTTCTGTGTGCAGCAGCAGTCCCAGCACCCCCTAATACTTACCTGAGCCCTATATCTGTCCAGCAAAGTCCATGAGTCCCTCGACCATCTGGGACTCTCCCTCCTTATTGGCTGAGACACAGCTGCGGCGCCATTGGCTCCCATGGCTGTCAAAGTCAGTTGGCAAATCAGGAGAGAGGGGGGGCGGGGCCGAACCGCAGCTCTGTGTCTGCATGAACACACAGAGCTGCAGCCCAACTTGGGTGCCCCATAGCAAGCTGCTTGCTGTGGGGGCACTCGACAGGAGGGAAGGGTTTAGGAGCAGCAGCGAGGGACCAGAGAAGAAGAGGATCCAGGCTGCCCTGTACAAAATGAAATGCACAGAGGAGGTAAGAAGTATTAGACCCCGTTCACACTGGGGCGATCCGACTTGCCACCGCGACCTCAGGACGGCCGGCACGGACTTCATAACATTGAAGTCAATGCAGGTCGCTCCAGGTCGCCCCAAAGAAGCTCCGGACCCTTTTTCTAAGTCGGAGCGACTTGTGTCGCTCCTATTAGAACGGGTCCACAGATTCTCTATGGCAGGCGACCTGTCAGGCGACCAGGTCGCCTGACAGGTCGCCCCAGTGTGAACGGGGTCTAATATGTTTGTTGTTTAAAAAAATAAAAAAATAAAAAACAAGACTTTACAATCACTTTAGGGGACTCCGTTTAACTGACTACAGTGTAGTTTCCCACTGGTCACCTGTAAGGCCCTTTCATTCAGGGGTGGATCCGCCTGCTCAGTGGGAGATCTCTCTGCTGATCCCCACTGAGCAGGCAGATGACAGATCCATGTCCACTCCACTATGTAGAGTGGACATGGACACAGCCTGCTGTTCTCTATGGCGTGGTTGAATGGAAACGGACTGCCTGCCTGCAGTTTCCAATCGACTGTCATCCGATCCACCAGACAGATGGGGAACGTATCCCATCCATCTGTTTTTAGCAAACTGGATCGGATGTCAGCCAGTGTCAGCGGACACATGCCAGCTGACATCCGCCGCTCTATAGAGAACAATAGGTGGTCCGATCAGGTCTGCCTCAAAAACAGACAGGCTGAGGTGGACCCAATCAGTCCTCTGGTGTGAAAGGGGCCTAAGAGGTCTCACATCACTCCCCCATTTCTCTGCAACTTTACATGGATAATCCTCCCCGCCAGAACATCCCGGTCAGTGCTCTTAGCCTTAGGCTTTGAGGGCTGATTGGATGCCAATCAGCAGACCTTTTTCGATCATGTCCCTTCGACAGAACCCCAGCCGAACATTCGACTTTTGTCGGACGGTCTGCTGTACACACGGGTCGAATGTTGGCCAATTTTCTTTTTTTTAATCCGCCAAAGGCACCCAATATTTGACCCGTGTGTACTAGGCTTAATGGGCCATACACACTATAAGATTTTCTGAAGACTTTTTCCTTTAGATTTACAAAAACCATATAATATGTGGTCAAACCTAAACACTTTCAATTTGTATGCAATCTGGCAGGCCCTTGCACTACATAGAAAAGGTAAATCTGAAGAAAATCTAACCACAAAAGTTGGATAGTGTGTATCCAGCTTTAGTGTCAGTGTTTTTAGGGTGGACAAAAAAAATACATACTGTTGTTTCTTGGCCCTAACAGTGGCACAAAGAACAAATCACACACACTTATGTGGTATGGCTGCGATTGTCAGGAGTAGGAGAATTTATTTTGCAGGGTATTTTAGTGGTGTTACATGATAATGTCATAAACATATACAGCTAAATAAAAAACAAAAAAAGTTACTGTATATATCTATATCCTGTATATATATATATATATATATATATATATATATATATATATATATATATATATATATATATATATATATATATATATTTATTTTTTTTTTTTTACTATTTTGGGCCAGTTTTCTTTTGATAATAAAAAATCTAGAGATATCCATTAACATTTCCCACAAAATAAAAGTTAAATCTGTCCTGGATAAAATAAGGTATAATCCACCTGGATATACTAAGTAGTTGCATAAGTAGTTGCAATGATATATACAGTTACCATATATACTGCTACCACATGTCAAAGTTGCAAAATTGGGCTTGGGTGTTTAGGTTTGTTTTGACCTGGTCATGAAGGGGTAAATACTTGGTAGTATACAATCAACATACCCTTTATGCACCTCTATTGATGGTCCATCATTTCCTGATGCCTTACAGTTAGGGAAAGAACTGGTTGCCGCCTGCACATCCTTTAACGAAATCAGGAAGTCTAAAAGTTTTTGATGGGCCAGGGATAAGGATGGGAGTGTTCTGTCCACCAAACTTCTATTCTGATTACTTGTGTTTATGTTGCTTAAAATAACATGTTGGATTTTCCTGATTCACACAAGTTAGTTATGTACAGAGCACAGGCGCCATCTACTGTTCTTTTTTGGTATAGCTTCAGTTGTTCTGCAATAATTGTAAACTCAGAATGTGTTTAATAAAGTTGTTAGGACCCAGGGGCCTTCTGGGTAGGATTTCTACAGGAAGTGAATCAACCACCATTTTGAAAAGATTCAGCAGGGCAGCAAGACATGAGTTCTTGTTATCCCATCCTGTATTATATTGTTTCTTGTATGCAATTTTGTACTGATTGATGTTTATTTTTATCAATTTGTAGTTTCATCTGGCTTGTTCTAATTAATTTGAGATCAAAGAAATATGGTATCTGAAGTTTATGGAGCAGGAAGGTTTAGCTCTCTCTCCTAGAGACACAACAGTGACATTTTTGCTGACCTCTGAGGTGAAGATAAGCTGACTTCGGAAGACTGAACAGCCCGGGGCTACGCAGTATCCATACAGTAAGAAGCCTTTACATTAAACAGCCTTCAGCAGGTGAAGCAAGCAGCCAGGCTACACAGAGACACGCTCTGTCACGCAGCATCAACACTACAGCGGTCTGTACACAGCAGAACAGCTTTTCCCCTGCAGCCATGTTTCACAGTGGAACATCTTTTTGCAAAGCACGATCATGAGCAAGCTCATCCAAGTCATGTGTCTCAAATGCAGCAGCAATCGCCCATTTGGAAAGCAGAAGAAGTGAGGGCCAGGGCCGCATTCGCAAACCAAGAGTTGCAGATGAAAAAAGAAAAGGCTATCCTAGAAGCTAACATGGAGAGGCTGGCAGTGGACAGAGACACTGCTGCCGCCATTGCAGAAGCATTAGAAGCAGCTGCCCATGATGAGCCAAGAGTAGGTAGCAGCATACTGGGTCTAGAGGAGGACTGCCAAGATTCCATACAGCGCACTTCAGATTATGTCTACCAGCACTCTAACCCAAGTAGTATTCCACAGCAAGAAATCAAACATGACGTCAGTGAGTCACATCAAATAAAGCAGCGAGAAGCCGATCTTGAACCCCAGGGCTACAAGCAAGAAAAATCTGACCGAGATCAAGCCTATCCAGCTTCAACCAAACCTACTACTCTGCAAGGTACTCAGCCTTCATACAAATATCAAACACCTGCTTTCACTCCAAAGGAGTATGCAACAAGCTGGTGCAAGCCGCCAACCTTAACCACTTAAGCCCCGGAGGATATGGCTGCTCAAAGACCAGGCCCTATTTTGCGATTCGGCACAAAAAAAGAGCGTAAATTTTGAAAGAAATAACAATATTTTTATATGAAATTCCCCCAAAAAAATGTAAAAATCTAAATTTTTTAACATTTTAGGCCAATTTGTTTTCTGCTACATATTTTTGGTAAAAAAAAATTGCAATGGGCGTATTTTGATTGGTTTGCGCAAAAGTTATTGCGTTTACTAACTAAGGGAAAGATTTATGTCATTTTTATTGTTTTTTTTTAACTAGTAATGGCGGCGATCTGTGATTTTTTTTTGCGGGACTGCGACATTGCGGCGGACAGATCGGACCCCTGACTAACATTTTTGACACTTTTGGGAGTAGCAGTGACATTACTACAGTAATCAGTGCTATACATATGCACTGTTGCTGTAAAAATGACACTGGCAGGGAAGGGGTTAACTTTATTAGAGATCAAGGGGTTAAGTGTGTCCCTAGGGGTGTGCTTCTAACTGTAGAGGGGCGTGGCTTTTGATGTAACCACAGAGACATACGATCCTACATAGCAGGATCGTATGGTCTCTGCTGTTACACCAGGGAGAATGACAGACAGCTTTGTTTACATTAGCCGCCTGCCTTTCTCCCTCTCCAGCGGGAGATCGCGAGTGGCCGGCAGACATCAGAGCCGCCGGTCACTCATGCAGGGACCTCAGTGAATGAGCGGGGGGAGGAGCGCGCGCGCTCGCCCCCTACAGGCTCCTGGGCGAGCGACGTAGTACTACGTCACTTTGCCCAGGAGGGGCTGACCGCCGCAGTAAATGTACTTGCGGCGGTCGGCAAGTGGTTAAGCAAGTATGAACCCAGCCCGCTTAAAGAAGAGACTTCTACCAGGTATGCCTATACACCACACCGCGATACACCAGCAGCCTACCCCAATGCCAAGCAGGCTACTGTAGACCTTGCCAAGTTCCTTGCAAAACGTGAGTTAGTTACCCAAGGATTTGTCAAATTTAGTGATCACCCCCAGCATTACAGGGCATGGCAATCTTCTTTCCAGAGTGCCATCAAAGGTCTAGATCTATCCTGCAGGGAACAGATAGATCTCCTCGTAAAGTGGCTTGGCAATGATTCTGCTGAGCATGCCAAAAGGATCAGAGACATTAATATAAACCACCCCGAGGTAGGCATCTGGAGCAGACTGGAAAGATGTTATGGCTCACCAGAGGCTATAGAGACTAGAGTACACTGTTTAAAAGGATAGATGACTTCCCAAAAATACTTAGCAGAAGTTAGCAAAGACTCAGAGAATTCAGTGACCTGTGTATGGAGTTACAAGTTGCTAAAGCAGAAGGAGACTTACCTGGCCTTTCTTATCTTGACTCTGCTAGAGGTATCAACTCCTTAGCACAAAAACTTCCTTATGAGTTGCGCGAAAGATGGCTATATAGCTCATGGCTATAACTACAAACAAAAACACAATGCATCTTTTCCACCCTTTAGAGAGTTTGTGGACTTTGTAGATAGACAAGCAGGAACGAAAGATGACCCCAGCCTAATTTTTACAATGTCTTATGCCACTTCTTCTGGCCCTAAGCAACACAGGGCTCCAGTAGCAGTACACAAAACTAACATTTCTTCCCACAGATCTGCAGGGTCTCAACCAGAGGATCAAGACAATGTCCCTGCTAAGTTCTGCTCTCTGCATAAGATGCCACATCCTCTTCTCAATTGCAGAACCTTCAGGACAAAGATTCAGTTGCATTCATGGCAGATATACAACAAATGTTCCATTGCTTTCTTGTTAAAGAAGAACACCAAAACTTTCTGAGGTTCCTTTGGTTCAGGGACAACAAACCCTATGGAGACATCACAGAATACCGCATGTGGGTGCACATATTTGGCAACAGTCCTTCCCCTGCAGTTGCTATTTATGGCCTCAGACATTCTGATAGAGTTGGAGAGTCAGAGCATGGGTACGATGTCATACAATTTGTGGACAAGGATTTTTACGTAGATGACTGCTTGAAATCACTACCCATAAATGAAGCCGCAATCAGTCTCCTCAAAGAGCTCAGGCAATGCTTATCTGTTCCAACTTAAGACTCCATAATATTGCTTCCAACAGTAGGGAAGTTATAGAAGCCTTTCCTGCCCAAGATCATTCTAGCGAGTTAAAGGACATAGATCTAGGCACAGACTCCTGTCTACCATAAACAGCCTGTATGATCCTTTAGGCTTTGCAGCATCTGTTAGCATCTGTTACCATCCGGGGTAAAGCACTACCTAGTGACTTAACCTGTGAGACATTAGACTGGGATGACCCTCTCCCCACCGACAGGAAGAACCTATGGGTAGAGTGGAAGGACTCACTAACAGCTATATCTACCCTCAAAGTTCCATGCCCATATGCCCCCATGTCATCTACAGAAGTTCAGATGAAAAGAATTTGTGTGTTTTCAGATGCTTCTGTTAACCACTTTACCACTGGAGGATTTAGCTGTCTTACGTCCAGGCCACTTTTTGTGATTCGGCACTGTGCGACTTTAACTGACAACTGCGTGGTCGTGCGACACCGTACCCAAACGAAATTTACGTCCTTTTTTTTTTCGCACAAACAGAGTTTTCTTTTGGTGGTATTTTATCACCTGTGTGATTTTTACTTTTTGCGCTATAAACAAAAAAAAGAGCGTCAATTTTGAAAAAATAACAATATTTTTCACATTTTGTGAAATTCCCCCCCAAAAAAATGTAAAAATCAAAAATTTTTTACATTTTTGGCCAATTTGTTTTCTGCTACCTATGTTTGGTAAAAAAAAATCACAATAAGCATATTTTGATTGGTTTGCGCAAAAGTTATTGCATTTACTAACTAAGGGAAAGATTTCTGTCATTTTTGGTGGGTTTTTTTTTAACGAGTAATGGCGGCGATCTGCCATTTTTTTTGCGGGACTGCGACATTGCGGCGGACATATCGGACCCTTGACTGACATTTTTGACACTTTTAGGGGTACCAGTGACATTACTACAGTAATCAGTGCTATACATATGCACTGTTACTGTATAAATGACACTGTCAGGGAAGGGGTTAATTTTATTTTTCACCCTTTAGAGAGTTTGTGGACTTTGTAGATAGACAAGCAGGAACGAAAGATGACCCCAGCCTAATTTTTACAATGTCTTATGCCACTTCTTCTGGCCCTAAGCAACACAGGGCTCCAGTAGCAGTACACAAAACTAACATTTCTTCCCACAGATCTGCAGGGTCTCAACCAGAGGATCAAGACAATGTCCCTGCTAAGTTCTGCTCTCTGCATAAGATGCCACATCCTCTTCTCAATTGCAGAACCTTCAGGACAAAGATTCAGTTGCATTCATGGCAGATATACAACAAATGTTCCATTGCTTTCTTGTTAAAGAAGAACACCAAAACTTTCTGAGGTTCCTTTGGTTCAGGGACAACAAACCCTATGGAGACATCACAGAATACCGCATGTGGGTGCACATATTTGGCAACAGTCCTTCCCCTGCAGTTGCTATTTATGGCCTCAGACATTCTGATAGAGTTGGAGAGTCAGAGCATGGGTACGATGTTATACAATTTGTGGACAAGGATTTTTACGTAGATGACTGCTTGAAATCACTACCCATAAATGAAGCCGCAATCAGTCTCCTCAAAGAGCTCAGGCAATGCTTATCTGTTCCAACTTAAGACTCCATAATATTGCTTCCAACAGTAGGGAAGTTATAGAAGCCTTTCCTGCCCAAGATCATTCTAGCGAGTTAAAGGACATAGATCTAGGCACAGACTCCTGTCTACCATAAACAGCCTGTATGATCCTTTAGGCTTTGCAGCATCTGTTAGCATCTGTTACCATCCGGGGTAAAGCACTACCTAGTGACTTAACCTGTGAGACATTAGACTGGGATGACCCTCTCCCCACCGACAGGAAGAACCTATGGGTAGAGTGGAAGGACTCACTAACAGCTACCTAATATCTACCCTCAAAGTTCCATGCCCATATGCCCCCATGTCATCTACAGAAGTTCAGATGAAAAGAATTTGTGTGTTTTCAGATGCTTCTGTTAACCACTTTACCACTGGAGGATTTAGCTGTCTTACGTCCAGGCCACTTTTTGTGATTCGGCACTGTGCGACTTTAACTGACAACTGCGTGGTCGTGCGTCGTTTCGCACAAACAGAGTTTTCTTTTGGTGGTATTTTATCACCTGTGTGATTTTTACTTTTTGCGCTATAAACAAAAAAAAGAGCGTCAATTTTGAAAAAATAACAATATTTTTCACATTTTGTGAAATTCCCCCCCAAAAAAATGTAAAAATCAAAAATTTTTTACATTTTTGGCCAATTTGTTTTCTGCTACCTATGTTTGGTAAAAAAAAATCACAATAAGCATATTTTGATTGGTTTGCGCAAAAGTTATTGCATTTACTAACTAAGGGAAAGATTTCTGTCATTTTTGGTGGGTTTTTTTTTAACGAGTAATGGCGGCGATCTGCGATTTTTTTGCGGGACTGCGACATTGCGGCGGACATATCGGACCCTTGACTGACATTTTTGACACTTTTAGGGGTACCAGTGACATTACTACAGTAATCAGTGCTATACATATGCACTGTTACTGTATAAATGACACTGTCAGGGAAGGGGTTAATTTTATTGGAGAGAGAGGGGTTAATGTATGCCTGGTGCTTACTGACGTGTGTGGGGGGGAGATGACTGAGTGACACAGGGACAGATCGCAGGTTCAGCTATGCTGAACCCTGCAATCTGACCCTGCCTGTCACTTAGGAGATCCGCCCGCTTTGTTTACACAAGCGGGCGGATCTCCAGACTCGATTCCCCGATGATCGGGGAAGAGCAGCGGCGATCGCCCACAAGGGGAGGAGTCCAGCAACGTAGGTCTACGTCGCTGGATGGGAACGAGCCACTTTGCCGCAGTACGGTCAACGTGACCGGTCGGCAAGTGGTTAAAGCAATTGCTGCTGTAGCCTACCTCAAAACCATAGACACTGAATGGCAATGCCACATAAGGTTTGTAGTGGGTAAAGCAAAACTTGTACCACTCCCAGAACACACCATATTTAGATTGGAACTTTGTGCTGCATATATTGGCTATAGAGCTAGCTGAACTTATTGCAACAGAGACAAACATAGAAATTCAAGAAGCTTAGTTTTTTACACAGACAGTAAAGTAGTTCTGGGTTATATCTACAATGAAACTAGGCATTTCTATGTCTATGTCATTAACAGAATGTTGAGGTCCACCCGCCCAGAACAATGGCCTTTTATGCCCACAGACTGCAATCCTGCAGACCTAGCAAGCAGATCTGTTGCAGCCTGCCGCCTCGATAGCAAACAGATCTGTTGTAGCCAGCCGCCTCAAAAGTACTTCATGGTTCACAGGTCCAACCTTTCTGCGCAATCCCAACTGCAACATTAATGACCTTGCCACATTTGATTTAATAGATGTAGACAAGGATCCAGTGATTCTTACACCTGCCATGTTACTCACTCAAAAGATTGTCCTTGTTTGTGCTCCAGCTGGAGAGTTTTGTGAAAAGGATCTTTATAAACGTCAGTACAAACCCTTGCCAATACTTTCTGGAGTCGGTGGAGGAAACAATATATCTCTACACTTCAACCAAGGAGAAAGTGGCACATTGAAAAACCTAATCTTAAACCTGGTGATTTTGTGCTCATGAGAGATTGCCAAACACAAAGGAATGAGTGGCCTTTAGGCCTGGTCACCAGAGTACTGCCAAGCGGGGATATGCATGTCCGTAAAGTTGAAGTCAAGATCTTCCAGCAGAATGAGGCCAAAGTATTTTTAAGACCAGTGGCCGAACTTGTTCTGCTGCTTTTTGCAGAGGACTCTGTTAGTGATATCACATGACATCAGGCAGGGAGTGTCCTCTGTCCACCAGACTTCTATTCTGATTACTTGTTTTTATTTTGCTTAAAATACCATGTTGAATTTTCTTGATTCACACAAGTTAGTTATGTGCAGAGCTCAGGTGCCACCTACTGTTCTTTTTTTGATATAGCTTCAGTTGTTCTGCAGTAATTGTAAACTCAGAATGTGTTTAATAAAGTTGTTAGGAACCATGTGCCTTCTGGGTAGGATTTCTACAGGAAGTGAATCAACCACCATTTTGAGAGGATACAGCAAGGCAGCAAGACATGTTTTCTCGCCATTATCCCTAGGAGAGCTTACAAAGCGAGTTCTTGTTATCCCATCCTGTATTATAGAGCTTTGTTTCTTCATTGTATGCAATTTTGTACTGATTGATATTTTATTTTAATCAATTTGTAGTTTCATCTGGCTTGTTCCAATAAATTTGAGATCAAAGAAATATGGTATCTGAAGTTTATGGAGCAGGAAAGTTTAGCTCTCTGTCCTAGAGTCAGAACAGGGAGCTTGATATTCTTAGGGACTTCCCCGAAAGTAGATTTGGGAAGCTAAAATCAGAGTAAGGCCTCATGCACACTGGTCCTTTTTACAGCTGCTCCTAGGGCGTCTGGCGATTTTTTTTTTCTTGCCTCTAAACTCCCCTACATGTGAGCCAATGTGTATATGCACACATAAGCTTTTGTTTAGTGGAGGGAGAATTAGGAGATGGGGAAAATAAAACTCACTGCCAGTGCATCCAGGAGCAGCAGAGTTTTGGTAGAACGCTTGACACATGTAAACACGGCTAAAAGTGTCTAAACGCACATTAACCACTTCAATACAGGCCACTTTCACCCCTTTCTGCCCAGGCCAATTTTCAGCTTTTAGCGCTGTCACACTTTGGATGACAATTGCGCGGTCATGCTACACTGTACCTAAATTATTAGTTTTTTTCATTTCTTTCACACAAATAGATCTTTCTGTTTTTTATTCACCACTGTTTTTTTTTTTTTTACAAAAAAAAAAAAAAAGACAGAAAATGTTGAAAAAAATGTTTTTCTTATTTTCTGTCAGTAAAATTTGTAAATAAGTAATTTTCTCCTTCACTGATTTGCGCTGATGAGGCAGTACTGATGGGCACTGATAGGCTTCACTGATGGGCACTGATGAGATGGCACTTATGGGCATCGATGAGGTGGCACTGATGAGGAGGCACTAATATGCCGCACTGATGGGCACTGATAGGTGGCACTTGTGAGCACTGATGGGTGGCATTGGTGGGCACTGAGAGGTGGCACTGATGGGCACTGAAGAATGGCACTGATGGGCATCACTGCTGGGCAGCACTGATGGACACTGATGGGCATCACTGCTGGGCAGCACAGATGAGCAGGCACTGGCAGGCACTGACTGGCAGCACTATGGGCACTGATTGAGGTTACTGTGGGCACTGATTGTGGGCACTTTGGGCACTGGTTGGGGTGACTTATGGGCACTGTTTTTACTTTACTGTAATCAGGGCACTGATGATCAGTGCCCTGATTACCTGTCCTAGACTCCCCTTTGAGGAGGAGCTGCTGATTGGCTCTCCTCGGCACACACTCTGACAGTGTAAGGTGAGGAGCGCCGATAAACGGCACTTCCTCATTTACATGTGACCGGCTGTGATTGGACACAGCCGATCACATGGGTAAAGAGCCACATCATTGGCTCTTTACCAAGATCGGGGTCACACCGTGTCCTAGGAACACGGCGCGGCCGCAATCGCTACGCTGCAGGTGCGCGAAAGTGGCCGTTCTGGGGCGCCATCATATGACAAGAGGCTTCTAGGAGAGTTAAAGAAAATGTCCAGTGTGCATGAGGCTTAAAAGCTGGCTAGTTCTCCCAGCACTAAGTTGCTTGAGAAGTTTGGTGAGATAGGACAATTTTTGCAAGTAGGCAATTCATTTTCTCCCCCTTTTCATAGTAAGCTACTTTGTTAAAGAAATGTTTATGTTCAGCTGAGGAGGCTGTTAAATGGCCCAAAACATCCAGAACTGAGAGATTGGAGTATAGTATATATTCTTGCTCAAGCTGTCGCATCTTTTGTGCCACCTGACGTTCATGACATCTAGTGGCTTTTTTAACACCATTGATTTCAGAGATAAATATGTCATGTAGAAATTCCGGAACACTAGCATATTAGGATAATAAAACAGGACCTCCTAGAAGCCAGGGAAAAATTGATGAATACAGATTTTGGAATTTATGTTTACTAAGAAGCTAAAAACAAATGATGAAGAGGGACAATTTTCACAAAGTAATAAAAACTTAGACAGAAAGAGAACAGCAAACTGGTGAAGATGAAAACCAAGAGGGTCACAAATATACCAAACACAGAATTTTCAGATTAGAGTGATTGCAGGGTGAGGAAACACCAACCAGTTCATTGATTACCACCATTGCTTGGAGGAAAAGGGTAGATATTCCAAGGCTGCTGACAATTAAGGCGCAAGGGCTAAAGGCCCATACACACGTACCGATTGTCGGCCGAAACTGTTCGTCCGCCGAACGATCGGCCGATTTTCGGCTTGTTAGTATGATGCTTCCGACAGCTGACAGCGCACTTTCGGCCGAACAGAATCTGTTGTGCAAGCATTAAAATTTTTGTATGCCGACACCAGAACGGCCGATTGTTCGCCAGTCAGTACAGAATTCGGCCGACAGACAGCAGATTTGCAAGACTGGGCATGCTCAGAAAAGAAAAAAGACCAGGAAAGTTAACCATCACATGACATCACTTCTGCAGTCGGCTGTTGTTGGCCGACAAAATTCGTGTGCAGTCTTTTGCACTTTTCAACAGACAAGACAGCCCTCGGACAAAAGACGGCCGATCGTTTGGCCGACGATCGGTACGTGTGTACGGGGCTTAAGGCTCCATTCACACTAGTGCGAAATAAAAATCGTGTGATTTCCATTGCGACTTAACCATGTGACTTGATGCGACTTTGGATGAATGCAACTTTGTTATGATTTTGGCTTTGAACAATGTGATTTTTTGTTTTGTTTGTGCTCTACAAAGTTGCTAGATATGTGCATAATGGAAAAAATCTGTTTAGTTTCCATAGAATTCCACATTTTCAGAGCAATTCCAATGCGATTTGGTTACAAATTGATCGATTGATTCAAAGTCAGTATGAAGAATAGCTGGTTGTTAAGAAGCAGGCCGGTAAGCTGGCCACCACATCCTTAACAACCGATGACTCATCAGCTGTCAGCAGTTTTGCCACTGACAGCTGAATGTAAAAAAAAAAAAGAATTCAGCATTAAAAAATAAATGAAAAAAAAAAAAAATGGCATGGCCCCCCCCCCCCAACCAATAGTATGGATTTTAAGAGGGCTTCCAAATTCCAATAAACCCCCTGCCCGCAGACCCCCACAA
Source organism: Pelophylax lessonae (assembly GCF_965119305.1). Taxonomy (NCBI): domain Eukaryota; kingdom Metazoa; phylum Chordata; class Amphibia; order Anura; family Ranidae; genus Pelophylax; species Pelophylax lessonae. The sequence goes on from NC_138776.1 coordinate 107,355,529, forward strand.
TTACCAACCAGGGTTGTGGGGAAGAGGCTCTTGTCCCCATCAACGTGGACACAAGGTACCTGGGGGGGGGGGGCAAGCAAAACTCTCCATGTCAGGTCTATCTCAAATAATGTGGCCTGTTTCTAAAGGGCCGCAACCTACAAACTTGGCTGGTTGATCTTGCTCTTAAAGCTTCCTAACATACTAGCACTATCCATATGAAATGACTGGCTAGCAACTAAACTGATATGACAAATTTTCCTGCCTATTGAATTCTGAAGTGCCTGAAATAGCTACTTAGGCCTGCCTCATCAAAATGTTAAGTTCCTGAGCACTTCTCCCAAACTAAAGCCCCGTACACACGTACCGATTGTCGGCCGTAAATATTCGGCCGACGACCGATTGGCCGATTGTAGGCTTGTTAGTATGATGCTTCCGACAGCAGACAGCGCATTTTCGGCCGAACAGAATCTGTCATGCAAGCATTAAAATTTTTGTTGGCCAACACCAGAACGGCCGATTGTTGATTAGCAAGACTGGGCATGCTCAGAAAAGAAAAAAGACAAGGAAAGTTAACCATCACATGACATCACTTCTGCAGTCGGCTGTTGTTGGCCGACAAAATTCGTGTGCAGTCTTTTGCAGTTTTCAACAGACACGACAGCCCTGGACAAAAGACGGCCGATCGTTCGGCCGACAATCAGTACGTGTGTACGGGGCTTTACACTATCCAAGAATGGCTGACTAGCAGCTAAACTGACATAACAAATTGTCCTGCTTAATGAATTCTAAAGGCTAGAGAGGTACTCAGGCCTGCCTCATGAAAATGCTAAAGCCCTGAGCACTAACATTACTTGCCAGCCCTCCATAAACACCCTCCCAACAAACCATGCTTAATCCTCAAATCATAAAGGTGCTCCTAAACTATAAACTCTACATGTTTTGCTTAATAAATAAGCTTTGTCAGGAGTAAAAAATAAATGCTCCAAAATAAAAGGGGCAAAGAAATAAAAAAAGTTTGTGGAGAGGACCAAACTATCCCCACATGGTTATAATCAAAATGGTGGCTTCCCTCTTCCTTCCCTCTATTTATAGGGTTTTCCCATTCAGTGAGGAATATGTCCATCTAGTGGGGAATAACCAAAAAGCAGGTTCCAAATCAGGGAGAGAGAAAAAAAAAGTAAATCCAAATCCCTGGGGAACCTCTTAAAGGTAAAGGTATAGAGATAATGGATTATCCTATATCCATCTATAAATAACCCTTCCTGCTTTATCTAATCTTTTTCTGACCATTTTAAACAATCCAGATCATTCTAAGCTAAATTTCGTTTTTATTCAAAGGGGAACTCAGAATACACACTGCAGAGTCTGTATTTTTTCTTAAAAAGGACAAATAAGTAAAACCTTCATTGAGGCCAGGTGGTGCACGCAAATTGATCCGAAAGATCCACCTTGCCTCTCTTTTTAATAAGTATTGATCCAAATTGCCCTTTCTTGCACCCACTTTTGGTTGTTCAATAACCCAAAACCTAAGTTGGTATGGTTCCTTATTGTGTACCTGTCGCATGTGTCTAGCCAAAGTTCTCTCTCTATTAAGTACTTTATCACCAATATGTTACAGGACTCATCACCAAAACTGGCGAATAGTTTTGCCCACATATAATTTGGGGCAAGGACACTTAGCTGCATAGATCACTCCTTCTGGGCTGCAATTACAAAATTATTTTAATCGGATCATTGTACCATCTTTTGGATTCACAAACTCCTTGGTTGTCGGGAAATATGTATATGTCGTGGTAGCGAAGTGGATGATTGTGCTGGAATTCTATGTACTAGCATATCTCTTAGGTTTTTCCCCCTTCTGTATGTAATTAGAGGGTTCTGGGAAAGGACACCATGTAAATCTTTGTCATCATGTAAGATGATCCAATATCATCTAGTGATGTTAAAAATCTGATCCGACTGGTTGGAATATGAACCAATAATATGGGTTCCGCCTGTGTGTCCCTTTTCTTTCATTTGTCAACCAATAGACTTTCTCTTGGGATGTCTTTTACCTTTTGATATGATCTTTTAAGGTCATGCATCTTGTAACCCCTCCATGAAAACTGATTCATTAGCAAGGAGCTTTCTCTCTGAAAAGCCTGCTCCGTTGAGCAGTTTCATTTGGCTCTCATGAATTGGCCAGTGGGTATACCCTTTTTAAGAGATGCTGGGTGGCTACTATCCCAATGAAGAAGGATGTTTTTGGAAGTTGGTTTCCAATATATAATTGTCTTAATTGAGCCCTAGGCATTCCTTTTAATCAACAGATCTAGAAAATGAATGCCGTCATAATTGATCTCACTTTTGAAAAACATGCCAATCTCATTCTCATTCAAACACTTCACAAACTCCACACAGGTTTCTTTCTGGCCCTTCCACAGAATGAATATGTCATCTAGAAAATGTACCCAGAGAAGGATCCTTGATGTATAATGGTCCATAGCTTCACTGAATACCAGAGTATGCACCCACCAACCTAAAAATAGGTTGGCATATATCGGTGCAGATGCAGTGCCCATAGCGGTGCCTTTCCGCTGTTTATATATTGGCCCATTAAAGAGAAAGAAGTTGTGTTCCAGTATATACTTTAATAGTTCCAAAAGGAACTCTGTATGTGTCCGGAAAACAACTCCTCCTACATCCAAAAAGAATATGCATGCCTGTATCCCCAAATCATGACTGATATTACTATACAGGGCTTCAACCTCTTGGCTCGCTAACCATGTATCCTCCTCTAAGATTATGTCGGTCAACCTGTTCACAAAATCCCTAGTGTGTGCAATATAGGACGTTAATTCGTGAACAAATGGATGCATGATAAAGTCGACATATTTGCTAGCTCCTTCTGCTGGAAACAATCGGACGACCCAGAGGTCTGTCCTGCTGTTTGTGCTCTTTAGGAAAGGCGTGATTGTTAATTATAAATGCATGTTCTTCCTTGAAGAGTAGACCTCTATTAAGTGCTCTTTTCAGAATACTTTTTAGTATACTTTTTTGAGGGTTTACATTGAAGTTTATGGCCCTCAAGTCGCATGAAAGTCGGACCAAAGTATTGCAGGAACTACTTTAAAGAGGTTGTAAACTCTTTCTAAATTTTTTTTTTTTACAAGCTGTAAGAGAAACACATAATGAGCTAGTATGCATCGCATACTAGCTCATTATGAAATACTTACCTTAGAACGAGCCCCCACCGTGCCGTCTGCTCACCTCTATGACAGGCGACATGTCCAGTCGCCCGTCTTCCGGGATCGCGGCATCCGGTCATCTGATTGGCCGGAGCCGAGGTGACGTCACTCCCGCGCACGCGCGCGGGAGCCGACAGTCACGGCACGGGGCTTTGAAGGAACGGCACCAGTGGCCGTTCATTCAGAGCGCATGCGCCAGTGACGTCACTGGCTGCATGTAAGGTAAATATCTCCTAAACTGTACATGTTTAGGAGATATTTACAGTACCTATAGGTAAGCCTTATCATAGGCTTACCTATAGGTAAAAGTGTCAGAGGAGGGTTTACTTCCTCTTTAAAGTCGCATAGATATGAACGGTACTTATTGGGAAACATGAGGAACAACTTGTCATGCAACTTGGGGGTCAATGTAAATGGGACCTAAAACTTTGAGTCTTTCCCCAGACCATGTCATTTAAAACTAGAATATATATGTTTCTTGTGAAACTCATTACAAGGTACATGATTTTTAATACTAATCAAACAGTAATTTTCACAATGTTGACAAAAATTCAAAAGTCAAAAAATATTTTTTCTCTAAAAGAAGTAGTATTCTGTTACTGTGACTTTAGGAGCTGCTGAATTAAAGACAATTATGTTTCAGGTCTTTAAAATCTTGTGACCATAGTATTGTTCAGTTAATGGGGGATTGTATCCAATCAGCCATTAAATATATTATTTATGTAATTAAATCACGAGGGCTCCTGCGCTATCACCAATGGAAAATTAAATAAACTAACAGTTGTCAAACACCGACTTAGCTATCCCGTGGCTAATAGAGTAAAGATAAAAACATAAATATGGTGCTGCGCCATTATACAATAACTGATATCTCAGTACTGAATAAAAAATCTATACAAAACATGGATAACACTAGAAATCGTGAATTAATATTTAAAAATGGCTTAATATTTGCATGTTAATAGCACATGGATCATTCAGCATTTCTGGTGTATTTGACAGATGCAAATGCCTTTATTATGAAGCCTCATAGCAACATGCGCACAAGTCATCTGTAAACAACTATGACAGGTAATATGTATATTTATGCCCACATGCATATGCAAAGTTCACATTCTAGCTCAAGTTCTTTAAAAACAATAGGCTTATTTTAATAATAAAGAAAACCTATTAAATCATATGCATCTGAATGCTCACAATGGGATTCATTTTGTATTTATTATTGTAAGATGAATGAGGTGATGCTTGGTTAAAATGTACCCTTCATATAAATGGATGATTGAAATTTGGATTGGGGAATCGGAAGAAAATGTTTGCTAGCACATAATTGGATGACAGAAGTCAGCACAGCTTTACCTCATTAGCTAACCTAAGAGATTTTTCACTTTGCAATAAAAATGTTCACATAGTAAATAAGGTAAAGTTGTTCTGATGTCCATTATCTGATCACTTAAAACCAAAAAGCAAAAAAAAAAAAAAAAAAACCTTCCACTTGATAGTAAATTTTCACTTAGCTTCATCTCATTTACTAAGCTAGGGGAAATTTAATTTTGCAGATGAATCATTCTCCACTCCTTTAATAGATCAATCCCAAAGTATCTAAATTTCCTTTTTTTAATGCTAGAGAATACAGCCAAAAAAAAATATTAAATATAAAAAACCTTTCAGAAAAGAAAAACGGAAGGTGCCATTGCTAACTCATCCTGTAAATACTATTTGCCTGACTGTCATGCTAACACTCTGTCTTCAATACTTTCAATTGCTAACTCAGAAAAAAAGTGGCAGTCAAATGTGTCCAATAAAGAAAAAAATGCAGTGAATTTCTGTATTACATTTACCTTCTACATTGGGGGGCCCCCAACCAGTGGGCTGAGGCCTCTCTGCAGCCGGGCCACGAGCGCGACAGGCCGGCAGGTGACATCATCTCTCACTCTCTGCCCTGCATCAACCCAGTTCTGGCCTCACTGTGCAGCCGCAGACAGCAGAGAGCTTACATCATATCTCACTGGCCGCCCTCACTCTGGGACCCAGCAAATGCATATGTGCTGAAAAGCTGGGGATAGACTGCCAGAAGCCTCTTTCTCTGCTGTCACTGTTCCCTGCCACCAAATTGCCTTTACATTTAAAAGTGAAAACCTGCATCTGGTATTTTTTGGTGGCAGGCAACAGTGGGAAACTTCCGCTTTTTGGTGGCAGAATAGTGACAATCCGCATTTGGTGGCAGGCGACATGGCAAATAACAACTTGAATCTGGGGGCTGGCGACATGGCAAGTGACAATCCGAATCTGGTGGCAGGCAACATGGCAAATGGCAAGCTGCATCTGGAGGCAGGTGACATGGCAAGTGACAAGCTGCATCTGGTAGCAGGCCTTGTGGCAAATTACAATCCGCATCTGGTGGCAGGCGACGTGGCAAGTGACAATCTGCATCTGGTGGCAGACGATGTAGCAAGTGACATGGCAAGTGACAATCCACATCTGGCGATGTAGCAAGTGACAAGCTGCATCTGGTGGCAGGCGAAGTTGCAAATGACAAGCTGCATCTGAAGGCAGGTAACATGACAAGCTGCATCTGGTGGCAGGTGACGTGGCAAGCGACAAGCTGCATCTGGTGGCAGGCGACATGGCAAGTGACAAGCTGCATCTGATGGCAGGTGACGTGGCAAGTGACAAGCTGCATCTGGTGGCAGACGACATGGCAAGTGACAAGCTGTGTCTGGTGGCAGGAGACATGGTAAGTGACAATCCGCATCTAGTAGCAGGTGACATGGTAAGTGACAATCTGCATCTAGTAGCAGGCGACATGGTAAGTGACAAGCTGCACCTGGTGGCAGGTGGCGTAGCAAGTGACAAACTGTATCTGGTGGCAGGCGACATGGCAAGTAACAAGCTGCATCTGGTGGCAGACGTCGTGGCAAGTGACAAGCTGTGTCTGGTGGAAGGCGACATGGTAAGTGACAATCCACGTCTAGTGGCAGGCGACATGGTAAGTGACAGTGGCGGAGCCAGAGGGCTAGCTGGGGTGGCATTTGCCACCCCAGACAAAGTCCTTGCCACCCCTGTTACCACCCCGCTCGCTCGCGCTGCGCTCCTAAATAACGAGTGGGCGGCCGCCCGGCTGCAGCTAGCTATTCTCGAGAGGAGATGGATGACTTAGATGAGGAGACTGACTGTGAATCAGAGGCAGAGCGCGCAGCGCGGTGAGCAGCAGCAGCAGATGGCGCCGCCGTGAGCCGCTGCACAGCTAACCAATCAAGCGTGCCTGCACACCTGATTGGTTCGCTGTGCCGCTACTCACGACGTGATTGGTTGGCCAGCCTGTGTGTGTGTGTGAGAACTAGCTGCGGGGGCGGGCCGGGCCGGCATGTCACGTGGTGGGTGGACACTGACTGGACCGTGGATTTCTTCTTCACCGTGACCTCGAGTCTTGTCTTCTACCAGCAGCTGCAGTACCACCTAAGCCTGACCTCCTGCTGCTGGAATCGTCCATTAGGTAAGTCTCTCTGGTGGTCTCAGGTCTCTGGATTCTGGAATGGATGTACTAGTCTTCTTCTAATTAATACTATAGCTCATGATGGATGGGCCAATGTGAAATGATAAAGTCACTGAGTGTCACTGTCAGATCAAATGTCAGAGTGAGAAATGACTGCCAGTCATTTCTCACTCTGACATGTGATATATCTGACACTCAGTGACTTTATCATTTCACATTGGCCCATCCATCATGAGCTATAGTATTAATTAGAAGACCATCATCCATTCCAGAGACCACCTGACCAGTGACCACCAGTCATTGACTGGTGGTCAGGTGGTCTCTGGAATGGATGATAGTCTTCTAATTAATACTATAGCTCATGATGGGCGGCTGGGCCAAAGTCACTAAGTGTCAGATATATCACATGTCAGAGTGAGAAATGACTGGTGGTGGCACTGGAATGGATGAACTCTTCTAATTAATACTATAGCTCATGATTTGCCAATTTGAAATTATAAAGTCAGATATATCAAATGTCAGAGTGAGAAATGTGTATTTGCAGACTGACTGAGGAGCTTCTTCTGTTTGAATGAAAGTTCATGCAGACTTGATAGCAAAGCCTACTAGCCTAGAAGAAAATCAAGCGTTGACCTGATCCTGCCATAGCTGCACACTTCTGCTTAACATAAGTCAAAAGGAGATTTTACTTTTGAAGGCCTATTTTTAAAGTGACACTAAACTCTGTGTAAAAAAAAGATTACATTCTATTCAAGGGTGTTTTCAGAAAAAGTACATTTTCTCTGCCCCCTCCAAATCTCCAGGCTCCATTTTTTTTCTTTTTGCTGCAATCTAACTTCCTGTGGGTTGCAATGTTCATTCTCCATCATGGCCCCATATTGTATGCAGGAACATAGCCACAGTCTCTCCTGCTTGCTCCCAAGATGGACAATGGACGATGACATCTGTAGTGAATGTAGAGCAGTGCACAAGACTGCAACTAATGCGTCCTGCTTGTTCCAAACAAATGGAAGTGGGGGGGGTCTGTTGTAATCTGAGAGAGGTGGCAAAAAAACCCACAGTAAAACCAATTTCATGAAAAAATAGAATAAACGGCCATTAAGAAGTGGATATGTTTGATATTTTTGGAGAATAAAGATCCCCTCCCTCCACAGCCTCTGTAACATTTAAAATAGGTGTGGCACCCAGCCGTGCCTTTTATTTATAGAGGTCTGTGAATGAAACTACAAGTCCCATTTCCACCACGACAGATGGACTTGTAGTTCCAATGGACTGTGAGTGTGCTGATCAGCAACGTGCTCATATTCCATTCCCACTTCCAACAGCTCTGAAGCTGAAAGCCCGTACAGAAGTACGAGCACAGAGCTGTAGGCAGTGTCTGCAAGAGCCCCCAAAATAATACCTTGCCACCCCTTTGCCATCCCTGTTTTAAAAGTCTAGCTCCGCCACTGGTAAGTGACAAGCTGCACCTGGTGGCAGGCGACATAGCAAGTGACAAGCTGCATCTGGTGGCAAATGACTGCAAGTGACAAGTGGCATCTGGTGGCAGAAGACGTAGCAAGTGACAAGCCGTGTCTGGTGGCAGGCGACATGGTAAGTGGCAGAGGGACTGGCAGGAACACCAGAGATTTCACACAAAGCAAGCAATACAAAGAGAACAACAAAAAACATAGGCCAGCGCTTGTAAGACAGTAGTACAAATAGTGAATGATGATTATATAGCCTGTGCAAAAACAAACAAGGGAAAGGGAGAAGAGAGCCGCGCCACCTCAATGTAGATATAAAAGATGGGTTTATTGCATGAAGACAATTAAAAACTCACAAGATGGATATAAAAAGCCAGCATGGTATAATAGTCATCTGCATTGCTTGGGGAATAAACTGGGAGATGGAGGGGAACAGCCTCTGGTCCCGGCTGTGTCAGTGGTGTCGGGCAATTCCTGGTTTCTGAGGGAGTCTATTAGATGATAACCACACTGCTAGGATGGCTGCCAGCTCTGAAAAGAGCTAGAAGGAACTCTGTGAAAAGACAATGGTAGAGGAAAAGAGCAGCACCATCTGAGTGTAGTAAAAAAACGTTTATTTGACAAACAGTATATGTTGTCATTCGCTCTGTGGACATGGAGTGTGAGGATAGATTTGCAGACTCTAGCCCCTGGCTGTGTGGGGGTTTCTGGCACTTCCTGGATCTTCGGCACCTCCGCCTCACTCGATGTTGTCACGTCCAGTGTGAGCAGGGGAATACACGTGTTCGGAGCATACGTGCTCCTTCATCAGGCATGAATGCCTGAAGAAGAAGCACGCATACTCCGAACCTGTGCAGTGAGGTGGTTTTTACTACACTCAGATGGTGCTGCCCTTTTCCCCTACCTTTATACCAACAATGTTCTTATAATGTGCTTACATCAAAATCATAATAAAACATCTCCACTGGATCACAAGATGTGTTCTTATAAATGTACCCTTACCCTCCTATTTCTCAAACAAAGCCTTCCATGGAACTCCAATGAAGCTTTTCCTTTGTTCCTTTCTCTCACCTCTGGAAAATTCTTCCTCCCCTTTCTCCAAATGGATATTAAAGGCGCCCACAGAGGAAGTATAATCACATAGTGTAATACTGGAAATAACCTAATCACCACAAATTAGAATCTGTGCTGCTCACAAAAGTTTATATATGTGTGTGGAACCCTTTAAGCCCAGTACTGACTCCACCGTGTGGGTATTGGTGCACCAATCATTCTTTATATCTTACTAAATGTAAGATTTTCATTGCACCCTCAATCAATCCTCTCCAATGGAAATTCCTTCCTTTTATATCCAAATCTATGCATGAAAACCTCTAAAAAATGAAAATATATAACGTAATACTGCTTTAAATTATAAACTGTCATCACACTCATAGTGACACTTATAATCAAGTGCCATAACCATTATAAAACAGTGTCTACAACCAACTCATCACCTTGTGCTCACACCATGCACCTTACCCAAATTCGATTAACAGCTCCTTTCATAAATAAAGTTGTAACGTCAGCACTCCTTCCGGTCGTCCATTCTTCAAAACTAGGACTTTCCCATGTAAGACATTTTAAAAGGGCCCATAGTGCAGAAGTATAGCTAAAATCCAATATTTATTGTACAAAATCCACTTACAAACAAATGCTTGCTAAAAACGCCTGTAAACCTCAGTTAAGATGGCGCCACAGCACTTCCTAACTGAGGCTTCCATTGGATGAAATGCGTTGGAAGTGACACTAGATGCCAGAAGTGACGTCATCACGCACTGGAAGTGAAAAATTGCATTTTAAAATGGCTGCGCAAATATTGTGAAGCATAAAAAAATTCCAACTACCATTTTAATCTCTAGTGTCTCTGCTTTTAAAATATATAAAATGTATGGGGGTTTTAGGTAATTTTCAAGCGAAAAAATGCTGATATTTACATGTATGTAAGAAGTGTCAGAATTGGCCTGGAAGTCAAAAGATTTTTGTATTAAACCCTGATTAACCCCATGGTATTCCTAACTAGTTATAGTTTAATCTTTTCTCTTACTAATTTTTTTAGACTTTTTTTTATTCACCTAACTAGCAATAATTAACTCTTTCACCATTTATGTTTTTTAGCTAACCATAGAAAATAGTGTTGAACTCTTAGAGGGAGATTTACTAAAACAGGTGCACACAGCGCGAGTGCACACATCAGCTTCTAGGTTTTAGGGTCCTTTCACATCGGCAGTCCGTATGTCCATTTTTCATCCCATGCGTTTGCAGATGAAAAATGGACATAATGTATGTCTATGGGATTGCGGATGTCAGCAGATGACCATCCGCTGACATCCGTTTCGCGTTCATTCCGTTCAGTTCAGTTTTTTGAGACGGAAGAGAACCCTATTTTTCTTCCGTTTAAGAAACAGAACGGACGCAAAAACGGATGTCAGCCGTGTCATCCTCTGACATCCGCAATCCCATAGACATACATTATGTTCGTTTTTCATCCGCAAACGGATGGGATGAAAAATGGACATACGGAACAGACCCTCCAAAAGTGCATCCGTGTCCATTTAAAGAAAAAAAAAGTCACTGAGCGGAACAAAAATACGGACCGCCCGTGTGAAAGGACCCTAATTGTCAAAGATTAACTTAAAAAAACTGAAGTTATAAGCTAATTGGTTACTATGCACAGCTGCACCAGATTCTGTGTGCATTAGTTTTAGTAAATCTTCCCCAAAGTAGTTGTGACAGTATTTTTACAGAAATCCAATCCTACTCTTTTATAATCTCATTTTTTTAATAGCTGTGATAGTATTTTTTACAAATATCCTGTTTTTTTCCTTTCCAAATTACTTTAGTGTTGAAAGTATACATTTATTTTACTTATACCTATATTTCAATTATACTATTAAATTTTCAATACATGTATTTTTTTTTTTTTTGCCCTTTCCCATACACTGTATGGTGTTCTTATCCATTCCTCTGATGTAGCCTGTGTCCTTTGACTTTTGGCTTTACCTGTACATTATGTTACATTGTAGTTGCACTTATGTGGCATCTTTGTACTCAGAAGACTAATGTATATTGAAATGTATGGAAATATTTAAAAGGGCAATATTATTAGAAAATTCACCCTTCCACAAATATATATAAATAAATATAAACATTTTTTAGGAAAGACAGTGAAAGCAAAATGTTTTTTTTGAAAATAGGTTATGATTAATAATTTGATAATTTGTAAATGAGATTTTCAGCCAGCAGATGGTGCACTAAGCTGTCTTTCACATGCTAATACAAAGCCTTTAGTTTAAAATAATTTTACTTAGTTTATAGTAAATTTAAAAAAAATGTAGTAAATTTAAAAAAAATGTAATGTATAACATCAGTTTAAAAGTATAAACCAATAAATCAATAAATAAATATATATATATATATATATATATATATATATATATATATATATATATATATATATATATTCATAACCATTATATTTCTCTTTAGTGAGAATAGAAAGCATAAATAACATCCATGAGAGCTGATTCTAACTGTACTGGTAATATCACAGTATATACTACAGACATTTCACAATTTTTTTCCTTTGCATGTTGGGAATCCATACTTAAAACAGCTGTGCACATATCCCACTCTTCATTCCTTTTCTTTTCCTGTTTTCAGATTGTCTTGAATTTAGAGACAACTATATTTTTATTGCACATATTAATAAAATAACAACAGAGGGCTAACTTAGCCATCACTACGAGATATTTATGATTTCCCCGTGGGTCTCCTGATGCGCTACAGTACAAAACTAAGGGGGACAGCTGCTACAGCGCACCTCTCCATCCAGGACTCATGCCCCTAAAGCAGGGGTGCCCAAGCTTCAGAGGAGTAAGGGCCGCTTTAGCGACTTGGTAACCGGTCGCAGGCCACAATGAGCGGAGCGGGCAGATGACAGGTCTGTGTCATCGCAGCATATGCAGAGCAGACAGGGACACAGCCCGCTCTACTCTATCAGTCCTCCGATCAGATCCGCCCAGAGAGAAGGGGGCGGACCACCTTCTGTTTTTGAAAGTCGATCGGATTGGAGATAGGCTTGTGTAAACAGACACAAGTCTGTTTACATCTTCCTCTCTATGGAGGTGAATGGAGGGTCTGATTGGGTCCACCTGAGAAAAAGACAGGAGGGACCGATCAGGCCAATGGTGGGAAAGGGGCCTCCTGTTTACCTGAATCTCAACTGACCTCAATCTTCACTTCTTCCTCAGGATTCCTGCAGGTATCGCTGGCTTCTGCTGTCCCCCAGGTGGGTATGGATGGTGGCTGCTGCTGGCTGTCCTCCAGGGCTGGTACTGCTGGTGGGTACTACTGGCTGGTACTGCTGGTGGGTACTGCTTGCTGGTACTGCTGGTGGGTACTGCTTGCTGGTACTGCTGGTGGGTACTGCTGGCTGATACTGCTGGTGGGTACTGCTGGCTGGTACTGATGGTTGGTACTGCTGGCAGGTACTGCTGGCTGGTACTGTTGCCTGGTACTGCTGGTAGGTACTGCTGGCTGGGACAACTGGCTCCTCTGAGACATCAATGGAGTGTGACAGGAGCTGCTCTGGAGGAAGCATGCAGCTGCAGCAGAGAGCTGAGCCGGTGCTTTCTGTATCGCTCCTGTCACAGGCAGAGTACATTTGGTATCACTCCGACTGTGGCAGGAGCCGGAACTATACAGGAAGCATTGGCTCTGCTTCCTCTAGTGCAGGCTCCATTCCCCACAGTAATGCTCGGGGTGGCAGGTTAGGATACCACAATCTGGGCTTACTGACTCACCATCCCAGATCAGGAGGTGGGATCCTGTTTGGGGGGCACATGGGGGGGGGGGGGCTCAGTATAATTTTGTGATGCCACTGGTCAAATGCCTTCTTGGCGTCGAACGAGAGAAGGCAGGCCTTCAGCTTATGTCTCTTTATGTAGGAAATTAGATGAATGGTTTTCATGGTATTGTCCCTAGCCGCTCATCCAGCGATAAAACCCACCTGGTCTTTGTGTAGAATTGCGGGTAAAAGAGGGGATAGCCGGTTAGCCAGAACTTTAGCAAACCGCTGTATATCTAAGTTATGGAGGGATATTGGACGATAGCTGCTACATTGGAAAGGATCTTTGCCTGGTTTAGGAAAAATGTAGATGTTAGCAGATAAAAGATCTTTAGAAGGGAAATGAGAATCGTTGATTGAATTAAACATTGCCGTTAATAAAGGGGTTAGAAGAGGAGCAAAGGATTTAAAAGATCTAGGCGAAAAACCATCTGGGCCGGGACATTTACCAGATTTCAAACCTTTAATGGCCCCAAAAAACTCTGGTTCCAATAAAGGTTTGTCAAGATCCGCCGGTTCCTGGGTATCCACTGTTGGCAGAACGGTCTCTAATATGTAAGCCTCCATGGCAGGAGGTGGGGAGCACATCGGGCCGACACCTGATCGTGAGAGTAAGTTATAGAGTTGAGAGTAGTATTGTTAGAAGGCCTTCGAGATACCCTGTGTGTTACAGATCCGCTGGTTGTCAGCTGTATGAATAAGTTGGATGAATATGCATGGAGGGCTAAAATAAAGGACCCTTGCTAGGTGTTGTCCACATTTATTAGCTAAGGAATAGTGATAGATACGGGCTCTGTTCCTGGCTATAAGAGAATGAGAGTCTAACTACCTGAGTAAGTCACATCAAGCATTAGAAAAGTCCACATAAACGGCAGGGACTAAGTCCCGTTTTGGGTTGTTTCAAGAGTGGCTATAGTAGAGAGAAGTCGAGCAATGTCGACGGACCTAGCTTTCTTTAGCCGGGAGCCATGTTGAAAAAAAACCACACATATCACACACACTTCAATGCCTCCCATTGAACCAGGGGGCTAGTGTCATCCGACTTGTGATCTATGATAAAGGTATGGATCGCCTGTTTAACCGCAGCCAGTTACACAAGGCACGTCTTTGAGTAGATTATCATTGAGGCGCAGGGAAAGCCTGAACGGGTCTTAGACAAATGGGCTAAGCTCAAATGTATAGAGGCATGGTCTGACCATGGGATGTTTCCCATAGACGTCTAAATAGGGAGATCTAATAGGGATTGGGAGACAAAAAAAATAGTCAATACGTCTATAGTCCCTCTCAAAGGGGTGCGGTACACACCAAACATCTACCAGTTGTGTAGAGTGTAAAAGTGACCTAAAGTGTGTAAGGGTAGAGTGAGGGATGGATGACCTACCAGAGGATGTGTCAGCGGATGGGGACAGAGCAACGTTGAAATCTCTTCCCAGGATGAAACTGGGACCGCCAAAGGAAATTAATCTGTCAAGAACAGTAGACAGGAAACTACCTTGGTCTTGATTGGGTCCATATACATTTGCCACTGTGAAAATAGAGGATTGAAATTTTAGTTTGAGAAAAATAAACTGATCAGAGGGTCATACACTAACCATAAGTGTATCTAAAACTTCTGGATTACAAGATTTATGGAAAGCTATGGGGACCCCCTTCGATACGGCTGAAACCATGTGTGGAAATAGCAATTGTGGAGGACAGGAACCCTGTCATTCCTGAAGTGCGTTTCCTGGAGGAGTAAATTCTTAGTGTGAGCTTTATGGAAATTATACAATATCTGGCTCCTCTTTTCCAGGGTATTATAGCTCCATTCACACGTGAGCATATTGTTTTCAGGCTTTTTTTTTTTTGGAGTGGAGGCAGGCATTGACATCTAACAAAAAGGCTTGTAATCTGCTAAAAAAGAAACTTGTGTACTTTTTTGAGCTTCAGGCGACAAAACACTCATATGTGAACAGGGGCAGACTTCAGAGATGAGCGTTTTATGAGATGAAAAATGCTCAGGTGGGAACAGGGCTTAAAACCCTTAATAGGATAATGTGACAGCACAATGGAACATCCTGGCAAAAGTAAAAAATAAAAATAAAAAAGAAGATCTGTACGAAAACCTATGCATGGCTACAGCTCGTAACAAGTTTGCTCAAGAGAGGGGGACAGTTAGGGAGTTGAAAAGAAAGGGAGAAGAAAGGGGGAAAAGGGAAGAGAATAATAAGAAAGAAATGGATGTGTTTTCCATCCCCAAGCCGCAACAAAAATGAATAACTGGACTGCAGGCGAGGGAAACCACCAACCAAATAAAAACGACAGGCCACTAGGTGGCAGTAATACATCACCGATGGAAAACAAAAATATCAACAGAGCACAAAACTGTCTGTATAAGGAACAGTGCATAGTGAAGCACTGAGGGATCTAAGGGGGGAATCGTGTGAAGTACATAGGACAGCCCCTAGTCCCATGATGTAATGATGAATACCATAATATAAAACAAGAACAAACCCCCCCCCCCCCCCAAACCAATCTACTCAAGGGTTGGGTAGGTCCAAGCGGACCTTAATAGTATCAATACAGGCATAGGACAAGATTTTATGCTAAAAAAGGACAGATTTTATGCTAGTAGGCCTATGTCAAAAATGCCCTATAACAAGAGAGATCATGAACATAGAAAAAAATATATAAAATGAGAGAAGTTTACAAATAACTTTGAAAACCAAACCGTCAGACCCCCTAGGGATTGTATATATGTGTGGAGAGATGTCATCTGTTTCTCCAAGTCCCATCCATTTCCAGAACACAGAGAGGCTTGTGAGAGGCATTGGGAGCGGTGTTTGAGATGATCAGAACCCGCAGGGGACAGGGAGCGGAC
Organism: Pelophylax lessonae; assembly: GCF_965119305.1. NCBI lineage: Eukaryota > Metazoa > Chordata > Amphibia > Anura > Ranidae > Pelophylax > Pelophylax lessonae. The sequence continues at coordinate 107,371,445 of NC_138776.1, forward strand.
ACGTGTGCTCACCTGAATGGTGCCTGCTGACTCGGAATGGGCTGTTGAGGAAGGCGCCAGCGCCATCTTTGATTTCATCTGGTGCTGTACAGCAGCCGATAAACGGGTGAAAAAATGACCCAGATCGCCTCCTACATGACCCCCGCTGGACTTTTCCGGGTCCTTCAGCTTATCCTTGCCCATCTATGCAGTTTGGGGGGAGTAGAGGAGAGAATAGAGCCCCGTGGGAGCCTCTAGGACCGGGAGTTGCAGAGGAACATCTCCAACAGCTCCATGCGCCAAGCCACACCCCTTGTCTTGAATTTAAAGGGTAACTCCACTTTCATCGGGAACAAAATGGCAAATAAAAAAAATATATACATAGCATATACAAATGTGACACAAGTCATATTGTAATTGAATGTTATTAAAAACTACCTTTCCTCTTCAATCTGAAGCTTTGTAATTTTCTGTACAGTGCAATGCAATATGGCATACAGGTACATCTTATAAAATTAGAATATCATCAAAAAGTTAATTTATTTCAGTAATACAATTCAAAAAGTGGAACTCATATATTTTATATAGTAGATGCGTTACACACAGAGTGATATATCTCAAGCATTTCATTCTTTAAAGCGGAGTTCCACCCAAAAGTGGAACTTCAGCTTTAGGTAGTTCTAACCCCCTGACATGCCACATTTGGCATGTCATTTTTTTGGGGGGGAGCGGGTACCTAGTTTTGACAGGTACCTGCTCCCACTTCTGCTCGGAGCGCTGCGGCGCCCTGAGCAGAAGTTCTCCTCTCCCCCTCCCTCCCTGCAATCTTCTGGGACATGTCAGAGGTCCCAGAAGATTTCCAGCCAATCACGACGTGTAGCGCAACTCGCGCATGCACACTGCGTACCCGGCTGTAAAGCCGCAAACTGTCACAGCCGGGTGCCCACACCAGTGATGCCGGCGCCGCAGAGCAGAGAGGGAGAAGAGTGAAGCTTCGGGCGGCCGCATCGCTGGACCGTTCGACAGGTGAGTGTGTGAGGCTGGAACTCCGCTTTAATTTTGATGATTATGGCTTACAGCTAATGAAAACCCAAAATGAAGTATCTCAGAAAATTATAATAATACATAAGACCACTAAAAACATGATTTTTAAGACAGAAATGTTGGCTTACTGAAAAGTATGTCCATGCACAGAATAGTATACACTCAATACTTGGTCGGGGCTCCTTTTGCATAAATGAATGCATCAATGCGGCGTGGCATGGAGGCGATCAGCCTGTGGCACTGGTGAGGTGTTATGGAAGCCCAGGTTCTTTTGATAGTGGCCTTCAGCTCATCTGTATTGTTAATGGGGGATAATGGTGCAAAGCAGATCGCCAGTAATACTCAAGCAGTAAAGGAAAGAAAAGGCCAATGCGCTACCACTGGGGTATAAGATAGAATAGGGGTGGGGGTTAATCTGTAGATTTAAACCAAAATTCTGAAACAGACAGCCAATTCTGTAGTGTCACCACTTTCTCACAGAAATAGAAGAAAAATCAGCGCTTATTTCACTAAATAATCGTATAAATCCTAAAATAGTATATATTCCTAAAACTGTGTATGACACAAAATTCTATTTTTAAATCGAAGGCGCCTCACTGACAGGTAAGTGAGACTCCTCCGCAGCCCCTGCATTTCCTCATGCAGTGCTGCGGGCATGGTACAGGACATTCTCCTGTACCATGCCCGCAGCACTGCATCTCCTGTGCCATGCCTGTACATACTGTGCCATGCCAGTACTTACTGTGCCATGCCTATACCTACTGTGCCATGCCTGTACATACTGTGCCATGCCAGTACTTACTGTGCCATGCCTATACCTACTGTGCCATGCCTGTACATACTGTGCCATGGCTGTACATACTGTGCAATGCCTGTACATACTGTGCCTTGCCTGTACTAACTGTGCCATGCCTATACCATCACCTGTGCTATGCCTATACCATCACCTGTGCCATGCCTATACCATCTCCTGTACCATGACCTGTGCCTTGCCTGTACCATGACCTGTGCCATGCCTGTACCATGACCTGTGACATGCCTGTACCATGACCTGTGCCATGCCTATACCATGACCTGAGCCATGCCTATACCATCACCTGTGCCATGCCTGTACCATCGCCTGTGCCATGCCCTTACCATGACCTGTGCAATGTTTTATACTATGACCTGCGCCATCTCCTGTACCATGCCCGCAGCCCCTGTTTTGTGTCTCGTAGTGGTCCAGTTGGGTCCAGTAGCTGCTGCATTTCCCACCCTAGACTTATACTCGAGTCAATAAGTTTTCCCACTTTTTTGTGGTAAAATTAGGGGTCTCAGCTTATATTCGGGTCGACTTATACTCAGAGATGTATAGTAACTAAGTAGAACTACTTCACTACTGTGCTTAAGTACCAAAAGGCGGTATCTGTACTTTCCTGGAGTAGATTTTTTTCTCCTACTTCCACTTTTACTTCACTACATTTTTTCAATGATTTCAATACTTGTACTCCAGTATTTTTTTTTTGTGCTGTATAGTTACTCGTTACTATTATAAAAATGACCACTGCCAGTAGATGGCAGGTTTCATGAAGCTCAAAACATGTGTTTTATCAGTGCATACGAAAATAAATGCTACTGTATGCATAAATAAAAGCTGCATTTGAAATAAAAAAAACAATATGATGTTCAAACTTTTGACTTCTTTCTTTAATAACTACATAACACAGTACTTGTACTTTTACTTTTAGTACTTGAGTAGCAATTTTTTTTCAAAACTACTGGTACTTTTACTTTCAGTACTTGAGAAGCAAAATTAAAAAAAAAAAAACTACTTGCAATACTTAAGTACAAAAAATGTTGAATACTTTAGTACTTCTACTCAAGTCACTTTTTGATTGAGCACTTCCACTTCTACTCAAGCCACTTTTTGATCAAGCACTTGTACTTTTACTCAAGTATGGGTTTTGAGTACTTTATACAACTCTGCTTATACTCGAGTATATACGGTATAAGGCAACCTATCAATGGACTCCTGGCAGGCTGGATTTCCTCACATGGGATCGATTTGACTCATAGATGCATGCTTAACAGAGTGATCCAAACGAATCCATCCATCAAAGGTAACCCATTTCTAGATCAGGCCCTCTTTTATTTGAAAGATGATGGGGTTTGTTTCTTCAAACAATGACACATCTAAAGCACAGTTCTGAAATTCAGGTTCTAGCTGTTGTGTACTTTCAGGTGTACATTCTACTTCCTATTTCAGCGTCACATCTGCATCTTGCTTGCTGCCTACATGCGATCCCTCACTCGCGGCACGGATCTCCGTACCGGTACAGTATGTACAGTATATATACATTTTATTTATCTTTTTTTATTTTGGGTGTAATACCGCTTGAGGTCTATGATTTACCAAAACACCCAGATCCTTCTCGACCATTGACTCCCCCCAGTTGTACTCCCCATGGAATGTATGATGCATGCATGTTTTTAGTTCTGGAGCTCATAACTTTATATTTATTAACCACTTCTGGACCGGAAGATTTTCCCCTTTAACCACTTAACGACCAGCCACGTAGACCTACATTGGCTGACTTTAAGTGGTTGTACCGGGTGATGCCTCTAGCTAGGCATTACCCCGGCGCCGTTATTTAGAGCCGGCGGTCGGCTTTCAAGCGGTAATGACCAATGTGGCTCGGGAGCCGCTCGATCATTACCCCAGCGAGCGGAAGGGGACCCCCCCCCTCCCGCCGCCTTCCGCGGGTCTGCCTGGGTCTCCCGTCCCACCGGGAGACCCAAGCCACCAGCCGGCGCATCCGCTGGATGGAGTCCCAATCAAAGCCAGATGTGGCTTTGATTGGGTCTCCGATGATGTAACCCAGAGGTGGCATCCATGACGTCACGTCCGGGTTACTCTGCTGCTAAAGGCGCCGGATTTAAAAAGAATGTATTCAAAAATGCTGTTTTCGGCATTTTGAATACATGGAAGTGTAGTGGAGGGGTCTAGAGTCTTTTAGACCCCCAATCCCTCCATAAAGAGTACCTGTCACTGCCTATTGCTGTCACAAGGGACGTTTACATTGCTTGTGACAGCAATAAAAGTGATAATATTTTTTTTTTTTTACAAAACCTGTGCTAAAAAAAAAAAAAAAATAGGAAAAAAATATATATATATATTTTTAGCTGCCCCCGTTACCATGATCTTGCGCACGAAAGAAGACGTATATGGAAGTCGCGCCGCATGTGAGGTATCCCCGCGATCACCAGAGCGAGAGCAATAATTATAAAAAAAGAGCTACACTCTAAAGCCCCGTACACACGTACCGATCGTCGGCCGACCGATCGGGCCGTTTTTTGTCCCCGGGCTGTCGTGTCCGCTGAAAAGTGCAAAAGACTGCACACGAATTTTGTCCGCCGACTGCAGAAGTGATGTCATGTGATGGTTAACTTTCCCTATGTTTTTTCTTTTTTGAGCATGCCCAGTCTTGCAAATCTGCTGTCTGTCGGCCGAATTCTGTACTGACTGGCGAACAATCGGCCGTTCTGGTGTCGGCATACAAAAATTTTAATGCTAGCTCGACAGATTCTGTTCAGCCGAAAGTGCGCTGTCGGCTGTCGGAAGCATCATACTAACAAGCCGAAAATCGGCCGATCGTTCGGCGGCCAAACATTTTCGGCCGACAATCGGTACGTGTGTACGGGCCTTTACTCTAAACTAATAACTGTTAAAACATTTTAAAGCGTCGCCTATGGAGATTTTTATTGACCGTAGTTTGTCGCCATTCTGCGGGTGTGCGCAATTTTAAACCGTAACATGTTGGGTATCTATTTACTCAGCGTAACATCATCTTTCACAATATATAAAAACATGGGCTAACTTTACTGTTTAGTTTTTTTTTTAATGCAGTGAAATGTAATTTTTTGTAATTTTTCCCCAAAAAAATGGCGTTTGAAAGACCGCTACGCAAATACCGCGTGACAAAAAATATTGCAATGACCGCCATTTTATTCTCCAGAGTCTTTGCTTTCTCTGCTTAGCAGGGAGAATTTAGGTAAATTTAGAAGTTGTCTCCTTAACAGAGAGCTGTGATTGTTGGATAGAACCTTCCCAGTGTGCTCTGATGCTGCTCATCCTGGCTTGATGTTTCACACTGATCAAATAGTAATAGTGTATTGGACAGTGGGAGGAAGCCAAGCAGATGAGAGTAGGGGATATCTGTACAGCATGCATGCTGGATGACTGTACTTATATCTGAGGTGCACCTGTGGCTCCTGGTCTTTGGCTGCAGAGCAGGGTCCAGGGGGGGAGGGGGCTGATGCCTCTCCTCAGCACAGGCTGCCATGCAGCCTCAGGTGATGAACCTGAGGGCCAGAAACAGAGATGTTGAAACCCAGGGACTATTTTGTGGGCTGACTGAGGGAGGATGTCTTTGGATCTTGTCTGGTACCACAGAGGAAGGTTACCTGCGATCAGGGCCTTGTGAGTACAGATTTTCCACAGGGATCTTAGAGACTGTTGCTGTTAAAATCCTCCTCTTGGTGTTAGAAAGTCAGCATGCCTAGTGTAAGCTAAAGGGGATACTTAATACTGTCCTGAAGATACAGAGTTTATTGAGTTTGCTGCTAACTCAAGCGAAGGACCTATTCTTTCCATGCAAGTGTTGTATGGTTCAGCAGAAGATATGCTATTCAGTTCCACTAAGTGAGGTCAAGTGAGAGTTGTCACGTGTTGGTGGAAAAACCTGGACAGCGTTACAGAGCCAAACGCTGACCAATACAGGAGTCTGATTAGTACCCCGAAGAAGTCTGGTGCAGCAAGGAGGGAACGGAACACATTGGTCTGGTATGTGGCAGATGCCAACAGGTGACTGTGACGCTGCGTGGGCATTGCAGACAGATGCTGCTAAAAATAGAGCTGAGTGATTGTCAGCCCAGGATTCTGTATGTGAACTGGGAGACAGGTTTCATTTCCGAGATCCTGACGCCTACTGTTACTACCACTCCTGGGGAAGGCAGATACGCACTGAGAGCACCACTGGGGCCCGGCTAGTGGTCTACACCAGCAACACCATCTGTCAGACCAGGGAGACGCACATCTCAGAGATACAGAGCACCCAGCTGGTCAGGGCTGGGCCACGGCAGCAGCATGCATTAATTACATTTGCAGCAAGTCAGGGTCCAGCTCTTAAAAGGGCAGAGGGGACCTAGAAGATTCAAAGGCCAGAGTCTGCAAGTTCCTCAGATGAAGAGGGGTCGGGGATCATTAATGTAGGGTCGCCCAGTTTTGAATGCTGCTTTGGGTCCATACAGGAAGGGATCGCAGAATGGGGGGTCAGAAGTCGACACAGTGGGACTGTGAGGCTGAAGATGGAGAAGATTCTTCTTGCTCTGACCTGTGCAATGAGGAAAATGAGCAAGATGCCATTCTTATACGGTGTGCAAAGAATGTAGAATTCTGCAAGGCCTATGCTAATAGCATCTCTAATCTATCCCCTGCCTCGCACCTATGCTCTGGCCTGAGCTCAGAATGAGGTCTACGCCCTCCTGATTACTAAGGCAGAAACCCTGAATGCTCTGCCTGGGAGAGGAGACAGGCAGAAGCTACTGAGGCTTTCTTACTTACAGAGGCTTGTGCAGTGGAAGGTGGCCATGGAATAGGGTTATGACAACCCTTACACTCCCAGGGAGATCATGAACGAGATAAAAGCCAAGAGAGTTTCCTGGTGTGATGAAGCAGTCTGGGACTTCATGTTCATCCCCAAGCCTTATCAAAACAAGTCAAAACTTTGATTGAGTAGTGGTTAACTGGGTTTGAAAGAAAAGTCAAGTGTGGTCCAGTAACATCTGGGGTCCTGACGGGAAAATGGTTCAGATCCCTTACCCTTACTTTTACTGCTGAACCATATTCCAATTGTTCCTGTGCGCACTGGAAAATCTGTTTTGCCGCTCATACACGATATAAGCAATAAGCTCATATCACGGAACGGTAATATGTAAGATTTAACTTGAGGGCAGCCGATCCAGTACTTAAGATGGCGGCCGCTGCTCTTCCGGCACAACTCAAATTGAGGCTGGTTTTTATTGGCTGTTTGGTCTATATAGGGTGAGGTCAGCACGCCGCCCGCATCCCCATTAGAAGTCTTTGCAAACAAGCGCATAGGGCACGGCGTGCTGACGTCACTGCGCTGCCCCAAGGACGGGCTACACGAGAGCCGGCCGGCTTCTTAGAATATGCAAGTTTTTATCTGTATCATGTGAGTGTAATTTATATATTTATTTATATATTAAATGGTGTACTGTATCACACTATCGGGTCCATTTTTTTCTTTATGGTGCATTGGAGTTCCATCTTGTGGACATTAGCGATATTAGTATATCTATTTCTGGCTATAACCTGGGGGTTCGCTGAAGTTAGGATCTCTACAGAGTGGCACTGTGAGGAACCATTCATAGAGGCTCTTTTTATACCAGAATCTGGTAAGAAGACATGCATGTCACTTGTGTGGGAGCAATGTGGTGATAACAATTACATGATCGTCTTCATTCACTTCACCCACCTCTTTGGTTCTGGATTTCATATTTGGGACTTTATTAAGTTTTATTTACTTATGGACTAACTATACTTATTCATATTTGTTTTATTCACATCATTTATGTGTTTGTGATTTTCAGCGGTCACAAGTAGTGCACTTAAATATTTTGTTTTTTGTTTTTCACTGGTCATTTGATGTTTGTTTATTACTTCAGGTCTATGCTTTTTATTATTTTCTTTTTTTTTTTTTTTACTTTCAATAATTTTTATTCAAGAAAAATAAGTGAACATAGCATCAAAATACAACAAAATTGTTGAGAGAGTAACATAACTTGGAGACAAAGCAATAAGAATAGTACAGGGTGATCAATAGGGTAATATCAGTATGACCATATGATAACAGTCTTAGTGACAGAACAGCATTAAAAAACACCGGGCATTATATGCACAGTGGGAAAAAAGAATGCAATTAACAATAGCATTGTGGTTTCTAGTATTTCGAATCTACCATCTTGCTCCCTTCCCGAAAGAAAGGCATGTGTGTGCGAAGTTGAAAGATATTGGTCAGGGAATGGCTGAACACACCACGTACGTTTCGGCAGCCTACTAGGGTGCCATCTCCCATGTCAAATGCATCATTATTGAAATCAGTTACCTCTCATAAACTTAGATAAGGTGCCATGGGGCCCAGAGAAGAGCTAGGTAGCAGAGGAGCAGAGGTAGAAAAGAAAAGGAAGGAGAGAAGAAGAGAGAACAGGACAGGAGGAAGAGGATACAGCCAGTCCCCAGGAGCTGACAGCAAGAAAAATCTAACTTAAGGTTACTCCAGGGACCAGTGAGATGCCTACATATGGGCTCCCAGATCAGTTCAAATTTGGGTGCCGTATTGGACAAGGCGCTGACCATCTTTTCCTGGGCCATAATCCAGGTGATTTTATTCCTTATCTTCCTGATGGAGACCTTGGGTAATTTCCAGGATCCCGCTATGGAGAGTTTGACACCTAGGAGGATATAGCGATTAGCGAACCAATTTTTTGGTGTGTTTCGGAATGCCAGGAAGTGTTGAGTGGAGAAGAGCTACAGGGGCAGTGGTGGGGATCCTGTGACCGGTAACTTTGTATATCATGTGAAAAATTCTGTTCCAAGTGCTTCGTAATCTAGGGCATTCCCACATGTAGCATAGAACCAGGCATCTGGCATCCCCTGAAGCAGAGAGGTGAGGAAGAGGGATACATCTTGTGTAGTCTTACAGGTACAAGATACCATCGGGTCATCACTTTTAGGCCCGCTTCCATTAGTGGTACACTTCCGATCCCCTGAAAGGAGCGAAAGCTAGCTCTACCCCATTCCTCTATGTCCCAGGTGATCGCCAGATCCCTTTCCCAAGCCTGAATATACGGAAGCTTCTCTTGGTCGGAAACCAGTGATTGATAGATTACGGAGATGCCCCCTCTCTGCTCCACAGAATCACAGCACCATACCTCATAGCTTGTGAAGGAGAATGGGGGAGTCTCATCTTTCGAGATGGTTGTAAGAAAGTGAGAGATTTGTAAAAATCTATACATTTCCGATGGTGGCATTTTGAGCTTGTCAGAACAATGTTTGAGGGTGAAGGGACCCTTGGGGGTGAAGAAGTGTCCTATGCAGTAAATTCCTTTATCCAGCCACCATTGAAAAGCCTTGATGTCCATACCGGGTTGGAATGCCGGGTTATGGAATAAATGTGAAAGTGGTCTCATGCGGGAAGTAAGGGAGGGGGACTGCCTGAGATTATCCCATAAAGCGAAGGAAGACGACAAAACTGGGGACATTATGGGAGGTCTATGTCTGGGGGGGCTCTAGAGAAGGAAATCCAGAGTGTATGAGGGGACCGCCTGTCTCTCGATTTGTATCCAGTCCGGTTTTTCAAATCTGGAGTAGACCACAGAAAGCTGAGCTAATCGTGCTGCCTGGTAGTAAAGTCAGAGGTTGGGCACCTCCAACCCCCCCCCCCTCGTCTATGAGTATACAAAACCTTGCGGGAGAGTCTATGACCCATGCCCCCCCAAATAAAGTTGATTATCGAGTTTTGAAACTTGCGTAACGGTTCCCTGAGGAGGGGAATTGGTAGAGCCCTAAATAAGTAGAGGAGTCTAGGAAGCAGGTTCATCTTTATGGCATTGATTCTGCCTATCCACGATAAGCGGTAGAGTGACCAACTCTGTAATTCCCTACCCAGGGATTGGTAGATAGCTGGGTAATTTGCTTTGTGTAGATCCTCGAACTTGGCCGTGAGATTAACCCCCAGATATCTGATAGGAGAATCACTCCAGAGGAATTCAAAGGAGGATTGTAGACGTTGGGCCGCCTCCCTTTTCACCGATATATTCAGGATAGAAGATTTTGTTAAATTTACCCGAAGGCCAGAAATGTTCGCAAAGTTCTCCAATGTCTTGCAAATATTTGGAAGGGAAATGGAGGGTGATGTGACAAATAGTAGCAGGTCGTCCGCGAATAAAGCGCATTTGTGTTCTTGGGTGCCACAGGTAACCCCCTTTATGTTTGGGTTGAATCTAAGTACGAGGGCGAGAGTCTCAATCACGATTGCGAATATAAGAGGCGACAGGGGACACCCCTGCCTCGTCCCCTTGGAAATCGGGAACGAGTCGGAGTAATAGCCCTGATATCTAATCCGTGCTTCGGGGGAGGAGTAAAGAGCCTTGATGATACCCATGAAGTTTGCGCCAAATCCCCATCTTTCCAGTATCGAGAATAAATACGGCCATTCAACAGAGTCAAATCCCTTTTGAAGATCTATGGAGAGGAGTAAGCCTTCCTGCGGGTCCCCCCCTGCCCAGCCTGACTGTAATATAGAGATAATGTCAATAGCTCGCCGTACTTGGTCGGGGCCCTGTCTGCCAGGGATAAACCCTACCTGATCTTTATGAATGTAAAGATTAATGAAAGATGCTAACCTATTCGCTAGAAGTTTGCTGAGTATCTTTAACCACTTGCCGACTGCCTAACGCCGATCTACGTCGGCAGTCAGCCCCTCACAGGCAAAGTGACGTAGGGCTACGTCACTAGCTTGTGAGGGTCTAGGGAGTGAGCGCGCGCCCCCGGAGGCGCACTCCCGCGTGGTCACGGACCCCCCCGCGCGTGTGACCGGCGGACCCGATGTCCGCCGGTCACTCGGCGATCGGCGGGGGAGAGGGAGAATGTCAGGCAGCTTGTGTAAACAAGCCACCTGTCATTCTCCTTGCTGTTAAGACACTGATCACTCGGATCTAGTATGTAGATCCGTTGATCAGTGTCCTTACAGCTGAAGCCACAGCCAATCACAGTAGAAAGCACGCCCCTAGGGACACACACAGCCCCTCCCTCCCAAATAAAGTTAACCCCTTCACTACCAGTGTATTTTTACAGTAACAGTGCATATACAGTGGGTACGGAAAGTATTCAGACCCCCTTAAATTTTTCACTCTTTGTTATATTGCAGCCATTTGCTAAAATCATTTAGGTTCATTCTTCTTCCTCATGAATGTACACATAGCTCCCCATATTGACGGAAAAACACAGAATTGTTGACATTGTTGCAGATTTATTAAAAAAAGAAAAACTGAAATATCACATGGTCCTAAGTATTCAGACCCTTTGCTGTGACACTCATATATTTAACTCAGGTGCTTTCCATTTCTTCTGATCATCCTTGAGATGGTTCTACACCTTCATTTGAGTCCAGCTGTGTTTGATTATACTGATTGGACTTGATTAGGAAAGCCACACACCTGTCTATATAAGACCTTCCATATCACAATGCATGTCAGAGCAAATGAGAATCATGAGGTCAAAGGAACTGCCTGAAGAGCTCAGAGACAGAATTGTGGCAAGGCACAGATCTGGCCAAGGTTACAAAAAGATTTCTGCTGCACTTAAGGTTCCTAAGAGCACAGTGGCCTCCATAATCCTCAAATGGAAGACGTTTGGGACGACCAGAACCCTTCCTAGAGCTGGCCGTCTGGCCAAACTGAGCTATCGGGGGAGAAGAGCCTTGGTGAGAGAGGTAAAGAAGAACCCAAAGATCACTGTGGCTGAGCTCCAGAGATGCAGTCAGGAGATGGGAGAAAGTTGTAGAAAGTCAACCATCACTGCAGCCCTCCACCAGTCAGGGCTTTATGGCAGAGTGGCCCGACGGAAGCCTCTCCTCAGTGTAAGACACATGAAAGCCCGCATGGAATTTGCTAAAAAACACCTGAAGGACTCCAAGATGGTGAGAAATAAGATTCTCTGGTCTGATGAGACCAAAATAGAACTTTTTGGCCTTAATTCTAAGCGGTATGTGTGGAGAAAACCAGGCACTGCTCATCACCTGTCCAATACAGTCCCAACAGTGAAGCATGGTGGTGGCAGCATCATGCTGTGGGGGTGTTTTTCAGCTGCAGGGACAGGACGACTGGTTGCAATCGAGGGAAAGATGAATGTGGCCAAGTACAGGGATATCCTGGACAAAAACCTTCTCCAGAGTGCTCTGGACCTCAGACTGGGCCGAAGGTTTACCTCCCAACAAGACAATGACCCTAAGCACACAGCTAAAATAACGAAGGAGTGGCTTCACAACAACTCCGTGACTGTTCTTGAATGGCCCAGCCAGAGCCCTGACTTAAACCCAATTGAGCATCTCTGGAGAGACCTAAAAATGGCTGTCCACCAACGTTTACCATCCAACCTGACAGAACTGGAGAGGATCTGCAAGGAGGAATGGCAGAGGATCCCCAAATCCAGGTGTGAAAGACTTGATGTATCTTTCCCAAAAAGTCTCCTGGCTGTATTAGATCAAAAGGGGGCTTCTACTAAATACTGAGCAAAGGGTCTGAATACTTAGGACCATGTGATATTTCAGTTTTTCTTTTTTAATAAATCTGCAACAATGTCAACAATTCTGTGTTTTTCTGTCAGTATGGAGTGCTATGTGTACATTCATGAGGAAGAAGAATGAACTTAAATGATTTTAGCAAATAGCTGCAATATAACAAAGAGTGAAAAATTTAAGGGGGTCTGAATACTTTCCGTACCCACTGTATATAGCACTGATTACTGTAGAAATGTCACTGGTAACCCCAAAAGTGTCAAAAATGTCAGTCAAGGGTCCGATCTGTCCGCCCCAATGTCGCAGTACCGCAAAAAAAATCGCAGATCGCCGCCATTACACGTTAAAAAAAAAAACAACAAAAATGACAAAAATCTTTCCCTTTGTTAGTAAACGCGATAACTTTTGCGCAAACCAATCAAAATACGCTTTTTGCGATTTTTTTTTTTACCAAACATAGGTAGCATAAAACAAATTGGCCGAAAAAGTTAAAAAATTTTGATTTTTACATTTTTTTTTTGGGGAATTTCATATAAAAAAATGTGAAAAATATTGCTATTTTTGCAAAATTGACGCTCTTTTTTTGTTTATAGCGCGTGATCAAAAAATCACACAGGTGATCAAATACCACCAAAAGAAAGCTCTGTTTATGGGAAAAAAAGGACGCCAAATTCGTTTAGGTACAGCGTCGCACGACCGCGCAATTGTCCGTTAAAGTCACGCAGTGCCGAATCGCAAAATACCCCCTGGTCGGAATGGGGGTAAAATCTTCCGGGGCTTAAGTGGTTAAGTCATTATTAATAAGCGAGATGGGCCTATAGTTGCTGACTTCTCCGGGGTCCTTGTCTGGCTTAGGGATGACTGAGATGAAAGCCTGATTATTTTGCTTGTCAACCGGATTGCCTTTTTTAAGGGTGTTAAAGTACCTAGTCAAGTACGGGGAGAGCAACTCAGAGAACGTCTTGTAGTAAAGGTTAGGGAAGCCATCGGGTCCCGGTGCTGAACCTAATTTGAGGTCTTTAATCACTCCTTTAACCTCCGCTTCAGTGAAGTGTGCTTCTAAGACCCCTATGTTTCTTAGAGATACTAGGGATAGGCAGAGTGTCTAAGAAGGATTGCAAGGCTTGCAACTTTTCGGGGCGAGTATCACGATAGAGGTTTTGAAAGAAAGTTGCAAATTCCTGCAGTATGCGTTGTGGGTTCTGGGTCTTGCCCCCCCCCCCCCCCGACTGACATTTTGGGCATTGCGTGAGATCTCATTCTAGGTCTAAGTTCCAGGGCAAGTAATGTCCCTATTTTGTCCCTCTGGTGATAGAATTTAGCTCCCTGCCATCTAATGTGTTTTTCAGCTGAGCTGGTCAGAGCCATATTGAGGTCGGCCCTTGCAGTATCAAGAGCCTTTAAAGACGCCCCGGTAGGTTTACGTTTGTGTTCGGCACCTAATGCTGCAAATTCCTTTTCTAAGCGGCATAGGTGAGCGTTCCGTTCCTTTTTGATATTGGACGAGATTTGTATTAGTTTCCCCCTGATAGTCGTTTTATTTATTTTTTTTTTTTTCCAACAAGTTTATTGAAGAGTAATGAGGGTAATAACATGTAATTATACTTTTCACATTATATGTAGAAATAACAATCATATCTGATCCATTTACATTGAAAACGAGTAAGTAACAGTTTACACTAGGCAAAAGAAATAGTCAGATATCAAGGAAAACGTAGGGTGTAATACGTGGTAATATGTAATGTTCTGACGACACCTGGCTGGATACCTCTGATATACATGCCCCTAGGCTGATTCGCAATTTTCACGCGAAATACCCGGAAAAACCAGTTCTAGAGGCCTTCCGGAGCCGGCCTTAAGGGGGGGTACTGTAATGTTCTGGTACCTCTGGTACCCTTATTCCACTTTCGAATTCAGTGTATGCGTCCCACCATTCTCTTCTGGTAGGTGCGCATACACCTTTAAGACCGATGCTGTCATCACTGAGCGCCGCAGAGCGGCTATTTCAACCGCCGGCGTTCTCACTCACATGTTCGTTCAACCGTCATGGTTGGATCGTCCCTGCCTGAAGTCAGCATTACAGATGTTACTCGCTCCTGTATCTCGCTACCTGAACTTGTTCCATATCTGATCCTGTGTCTCGCCACCCGATCACTCCCGGCATGCTGCTTTCACCCTTCACTCTTCAACCTGCCTTGAAGCTCATATGCTTACAAGCTTACCTCGCTGTCGGAACCTCGCTACTGATCCCTGTATCCCGCTACCGGATCACTCGCTCATACTGAACCTCTCTACTACTGCTTGCTATTAGTGATAAGTACCCCGCAGGGGACTCCTCCATAACCTTCCTACTAAGCTTACACTATCTAGCTCTGCATATTAAGGACTCTTACTATCATCTGCACTATTATTTAGATTGCTAGCTCTTGAGCCTACTAACATCTATCCTTGCACTGGGTTAGTCTCTCCTGTATGTCATCTGCTATCCTACCACCTACTACCATACATGATTGCTAACCTATCTGCATCCTACCTATTACCATCTATACTCTCATGAACATTTCTCTCAAGTGCTGTTCACCTATTGTCACTGTTCATACCTGTCTCTTCAGCTCATCACCACTATACTGCTATATACATCTATCACTCCAGGAACATCTTATTGAGTGTGTATATTTGTATGGTGAATCAGACAGACCACAGTGATGAGTCTTGGGAGTTGGAATTGGTATTTCAACGTATCTCTACATGACTGCTGAGTGGAGTTTTTCTACAGCTGCAAATCCATCTTGTTTCAGAAAACGCAGGAGCGTTACAGATTGAACGAACCCAAAATGGATTCAGCAGATTTACCCACTCAAGTGACACAATTAAAACAACAAGTGACTGCGTTAATACACGCTCTTAGTGAATTAAAAGAAGACAATCAGGCTCTGAAGCAGCAGGTAACCCGTCTATCACAACTTGCCGCTGCTCAGCCCCCTGAACCCAAAATAAATCCTCCTCTAGTGTTTACAGGTGATCGCAAAAAATTTTGTGAATTCAAAAACGCCTGTCAGTTACTTTTCTTGCTAAAACCTCGTACCTACCTTACTGATCATATCAAAGTCTGTACTATTATTTCATACCTAACGGGTGATCCACGGGCCTGGGCAGACTCTCTCTTTGAGAAAAATGATCAGCTTCTCAACTCCTATGCTTTATTCCTAGCGGAACTCGCTAGTCTATATGATGACCCCAATAGGCAGAGTACTGCCAATATTCAATTGAGGTCCTTGAAACAAGGTAGGAGACCTGTAGAAGACTTTGTAGCAGAGTTCAAAAGATGGACCCTTGATTCAGGGTGGAATGATACATCTCTGAGAACTCAATTTAGACTCGGCCTATCAGAAGCCGTTAAAGACGAGCTCGCCCGAGCGGATTTACTGGACACCCTGGATGCTTTGATACAACTCAGTATCAACATAGACAGGAGGCTGTGAGAAAGAAAGGCTGAAAAAATGGGAATGCCATTGTCCAGTCCTTCTCGGATTTCGGCCGTTGACCCTACTCCTATGGAGGTAGGAACCATACGCCCACCTTTATCAACTACTGAAAGAGCCAGGAGACGATCCAGTAATCTTTGCTTGTACTGCGCATCCCCGGATCACATGATAAGCGTCTGTCCCCTTGTCCGCAAAAAAGAGGGTGAGTGTTCACATGTCCTCCTAGGGGGATTGACAACTTCATTTACTAACCCTTATCTTTTTGTTCGTTTGACATTGCAGTGGGACCAGACTAGGATTACCACTAAGGCCATGATCGACACAGGATCTTGCGGAAATGATATCGATATACGTTTTGCTACTTTAAATAAAGTACCTATTATTTCAAAACCTAAGCCTGTCTCTGTGAGTCTTATTAACGGTATTCCGTTATCTTCTGGCCCAATCACTAATCAGACACAAGCACTCCTAGTCCCCACTAACGAGTCTCATACGGAGACCACTACCTTCGACCTATTATCTTCGCCCCACTTTCCCATTGTTTTGGGACTTCCCTGGTTACACACACATCAACCAACCATAGATTGGAAGAAACGGACCCTAACCTTCCTCTCTTACTATTGCGAGAGTACGTGTAACCTCCCGTCTTATGGAAAGATCCTGTCTGTGGTGTCAGATTAGATTGCACCACTATGCTATCAGGATCTGTCCGAAGTTTTTCTTGAGAAAAATGCTCAAGTACTGCCTCCGCATAGGGATTATGATTGCACTATTGATCTACTCCCAAATAGTAAATTGCCTTTTGGTCATGTTTATCCTCTTTCGCAGGATGAACTTTCCCATCTCAAGGAATACTTGGATGAGAATTTGACAAAAGGTTTTATTAGACCTTCCACTTCTTCCACAGCTGCAGGACTTTTTTTTGTCCGCAATAAAGACTCAAGTCTCAGGCCTATTATCGACTATAGGCAATTGAACGCCATTACAGTAAAAGATCGCTATCCTTTGCTGCTTATCCCTGAACTCATTGAACAAGTGCGTGGAGCTACCTACTTTTCAAAATTGGACCTGAAAGGGGCATACAATCTAATCCGAATCCGTGATGGAGATGAGTGGAAGACAGCATTCAGAACCAGATACGGATTGTTCGAATATCTTGTAATGCCATTTGGGCTATGTAACGCTCCCGCAGCCTTCCAACGATTCATAAACGATATCTTTAGAGACTTACTTGATGTCTGTGTTGTGGTATATCTGGACGATATACTTATTTATTCACGATCCTTGTCTGAACATATAAAACATGTAAGACTTGTGTTATCCAGATTACTCACACACAATCTATACGTGAAACTAAAAAAATGCTTATTTCATAAAGAAGAAGTATTATTCCTAGGATACATCATATCCAAAACAGGAATCAAGATGGATATGAGTAAGATATCCTGTATTCAGGATTGGCCTATACCAACCACCCGCAAAGCACTACAGCGATTCCTTGGATTTTCAAACTTCTATAGGAAGTTCATCAAGAACTTCTCTGCCATTGTGAGACCTCTCACACAACTCACAAGTATTAAGAAACCATTTAAATGGTCAGATGAAGCAAATGAAGCTTTTCGCTTGTTAAAAACAAGCTTTACCTCTGCTCCCATACTACGCCATCCAGACCCATCCCTCCAATACATTCTGGAAGTAGATGCGTCAAATATAGCAGTAGGAGCAGTACTCTCCCAACGACCAACGAATACTTCACCACTCCATCCAGTCGCCTTCTTCTCTAAATCTCTAAGCAGCCCAGAGGTGAATTACCCAGTGGGTGAAAAGGAACTGCTTGCTATAAAACTGGCTCTGGAGAATTGGCGATATCTACTTGAAGGCACCCGATTACCAATACTCATATATACAGATCATAAAAATCTTCAATATCTTCAGACTAACAAAACCCTCTCCCACCGGCAGGTAAGATGGTCACTATTCTTCCTAAGATTTAACTTCCTAGTGACCTACACAACTGCAGACAAGAATAAAAAAGCGGATGCGCTATCACGATTAACTGAAGATAATTGCTCCGAAATCCCTTCCGTTCCTATAATACCCTACAAGCGTATTATTGGGGTTGTCCGTTCCTTGAAGGAAGAGATTCTGCACAGTATAGGTTTGGATTCACCTCCACCACAACTAAGTGCTGATGCAGAAGGCTTCCTCTACTACAACGACAAACTCTACATACCCCCTACTATGCGCACCAAGATCTTGGAATTGTCACATGATGTGCCTACGGCAGGACATATGGGTATGACAAAGACCCTTAATTTGCTTACCAGGCAGTTTTGGTGGCCTGATATGAAGACATCTATACAAAAATTTGTCTCTTCATGCAACGTCTGTGCCAGGTCCAAAATTGACACTACAAAACCATCTGGTCTACTATGCAGTCTACCAATACCCCAGACTCCATGGGAAGTTGTGTCCTTGGACTTTATAGTAGAACTACCACCTTCCAAAGGATTTAATACCATTTTAGTGTCAGTGGACCATCTGACAAAGATGGCACATTTCGTTGCTATTCGCAGACTACCTTCGTCCAAACAAACAGCGGAACTACTGATGAAACATGTCTTTAAGTTACATGGAATTCCAAAAACTCTTTTGTCTGACCGTGGATCACAATTCATCTCCAAGTTTTGGCAAGAACTATGTCACATACTACGAATTGAGCGAAAGCTCACTTCTCCCTACCATCCTCAGACCAACGGACAGACTGAAAGAGTCAACCAGTGCATCGAGCAATATTTACGTTGCTACACATCATACCTACAGGATGATTGGGTGGATCTACTCCCTCTGGCAGAATTTGCCTACAACAACGCAACCCACAGTACGACCAAACAGAGTCCGTTCTACTTGAACTATGGGTTTCATCCCACTATTCTTCCACCACGCATCCTTCCATCAAGTAACCCAGTAGCCTCAGACTATCTTACCCAAATAAAAGACTCTCTGGGTTTACTTAATACTACCATCTCACACGCTCATAGTCAACAAAAAAAGTACTATGACCTTCGTAGAAGACCTTCTCCTCAGAATACTATTGGGGACCTCGTTTGGCTATCAACAAAAAACTTAAGATTAAAGATCCCTAGCAAAAAGCTTGGGCCTCTATTCTTGGGACCCTTCCCAATCAGGAAACTTATTGGAAAAGCTGCAGTACAGCTCACATTACCAACAGACCTCAAGATACATCCCATCTTCCATGTGTCGCTACTGAAGCCCCATGTTCCTGACCAAGGAATAAGGCCTACCATCCCACCTCCACCTCCTGTACAAGTTGAAGGCGGAGAAGAATATGAGATAAAGGAGATTCTGGATTCTCGTATCCACAGAAGAAGACTCCAATATCTAGTACGATGGAAGAACTATGGGCCCCAAGACGACACCTGGCTGGATACCTCTGATATACATGCCCCTAGGCGGATTCGCAATTTTCACGCGAAATACCCGGAAAAAACAGTTCTAGAGGCCTTCCGGAGCCGGCCTTAAGGGGGGGTACTGTAATGTTCTGGTACCTCTGGTACCCTTATTCCACTTTCGAATTCAGTGTATGCGTCCCACCATTCTCTTCTGGTAGGTGCGCATACACCTTTAAGACCGATGCTGTCATCACTGAGCGCCGCAGAGCGGCTATTTCAACCGCCGGCGTTCTCACTCACATGTTCGTTCAACCGTCATGGTTGGATCGTCCCTGCCTGAAGTCAGCATACCAGATGTTACTCGCTCCTGTATCTCGCTACCTGAACTTGTTCCATATCTGATCCTGTGTCTCGCCACCCGATCACTCCCGGCATGCTGCTTTCACCCTTCACTCTTCAACCTGCCTTGAAGCTCATATGCTTACAAGCGTACCTCGATGTCGGAACCTCGCTACTGATCCCTGTATCCCGCTACCGGATCACTCGCTCATACCGAACCTCTCTACTAGTGCTTGCTATTAGTGATAAGTACCCCGCAGGGGACTCCTCCATATCCTTCCTACTAAGCTTACACTATCTAGCTCTGCGTATTAAGGACTGTTACTATCATCTGCACTATTATTTAGATTGCTAGCTCTTGAGCCTACTAACATCTATCCTTGCACTGGGTTAGTCTCTCCTGTATGTCATCTGCTATCCTACCACCTACTACCATACATGATTGCTAACCTATCTGCATCCTACCTATTACTATCTATACTCTCATGAACATTTCTCTCAAGTGCTGTTCACCTATTGTCACTGTTCATACCTGTCTCTTCAGCTCATCACCACTATACTGCTATATACATCTATCACTCCAGGAACATCTTATTGAGTGTGTATATTTGTATGGTGAATCAGACAGACCACAGTGATGAGTCTTGGGAGTTGGAATTGGTATTTCAACGTATCTCTACATGACTGCTGAGTGGAGTTTTTCTGCAGCTGCAAATCCATCTTGTTTCAGAAAACGCAGGAGCGTTACATAATACAGGAATGACAAAACTGAGGTAATTTGCCCTTTGGAGTGAGAAGTCTTTATATTGAAACAGCATAACCCATGAAATATGACCGTTAAGGGCTAACATCTTCTTACGCTTAATAAAGCAAAAATAGCAAAGTAAGAGGTAGTATATCAGAGAGGAAGTGGGGAAGCGGACCCTCTGACCAGCATTGGGTCCGCTGAGATGGGGGAAAGAGTAAAGATAAAAAAGTAAGATGAAGAAGAGGGGAAGAGGGAGAGGGAAGGTAAGGAAAGTGGGTGAAGGGAAGGTGGGCAGGGACAGAAGCATCTTATGTGTCTAGGTCACTTTAGGGATCATGGTGATAACTGATATTACGGGGAAGGTAGATTAACTAATTGGTAGACGTGTTAATAAGCTGTTCATATTCGGAGGAATAGCGGAAAATTATCCAATCTTTCCAGATTTTAAGATATTTGTTTGGAGAGTCATGTACTGTTGATATGAGCTCCTCCATTTCGGAGATTTTATTAATGTGGGTAAGCCAAGTATGGAGGGATGGGACTTTCGTGGTACCCCAAAGTCTAGGGATGCAAAGCTTAGCAGCATTTATCATGATCATAGGAAGGGATTTGAAGTACTTAGGTGGTGAGTTTGGGTGAAAGTGCAGTAGAAACTGAGCTGGATGTAATTGTAAGTCTTGGGTGGTTATTTTGAATATGTAAGATTTGACCGTATTCCAAAATGGCTGTATCAGGTGACAGGACCACCAAATATGTAGTAAATCTGTATGAGATTGTTTGCACCTCCAACATTCATCTGGGATATCTTTGTTATATTTGTTGAGCAGGAATGTAGTGCGGTACCATTTGGTGAGTATCTTATAATTATTTTCTTGGGTGGAAACATTTATTGATCCTTTTAAGATGTTACAATATATTTTTTCCCAGTGGGGGTCTGTCAGGGATAAGTCCAAATCAATGCACCAGTCATCACACAGTTTGCCAAGCTGTGTAGGGCAGGATTTCCATAGTAGGAAGTGTATAGCAGATAGCAGGTGTCGCTGAGGTTGTTGAAGTGCACAAATTTGTTCAAATTTGGAAAGAGGTGCCTCCTTAGGATTTTTTTTCAAGTGTGCGGAGGCAAAGTAATGGAGTTGTGTGTATTCCCACCAGGTCATCGAGGGACTAAGTATAGCATTTTTAAGATCCTGAAAATCCAGAAATTTTCCATTTTGTAAGAGGTGAAAAATGCGAATTCCTATATCATTGGGAACAGAGCGCAGAGTGTGGCAGTATTGACCTGGAGGGAATTGTGAGTTGTCTAGCACAGGAGTGAGGAGGCTATATTTCCGGATTAGTTGGTGTTTGGCATTGGCAGTATGGAAACATCGAATGGTGGGACCGATTAACAGGTGTTTTTTAAAGGAGTCCTGTAAGGAGGAGTAAGTGAGCCAAGGGATACTTTGAATGGGAATCGGAGAGAGAGAGTCTTCCAGTTCGACCCAATCTTTTTTGTGTTTCTGTGAGTGCCAGTCTGCTATGCATAAGAGGTGGGATGCTTGGTAGTACAAAAAGATGTCTGGGATACCCATTCCGCCTTTGGATTTGGGTCTTGAGAGTGTCGTAAATTTAATACGAGGGGCTTTGTGATGCCAGATAAAGGATCTGATGGCCTTTTTTAAGGAGGAGAAGAAGTGTAAGGGTAGTTGAATGGGGACTGTTTGTAATTGGTAGAGGATACGCGGAAGTACATTCATTTTAACAATTGCAGCACGACCGAACCAGGAAAAGTGCACCTTATTCAACTTTTTAAGGTCTTGGAAAATTGCCTGTGAAATGGGAAGATAGTTTTTTTGAATATGTTATTTAGATCAGTGGGGATTTCAATACCCAAGTATGTGATGGTGTCCCCATTTTCCATTCATAGGGGAAGGATTGTTTACACTGCTCAACTATTGGGTCAGGGAGGGATATGTTAAGTGCCTCCGATTTGGATCTATTTATTTTGAAGTTAGAAATGTATTGGAATAATTTCAGCTCTTTTTGTAAATTGGGGATTGAGATAAGGGGGTTGGAGAGGAACAGCAGAACATCATCCGCATAGGCAGCAATCTTATATTGGTTAGAGTTCGAATGTACGCCGGAAATGTTAGGATTTGTTCTAATACTATTGAGAAGGGGCTCAAGTGTGAGTATAAATAGTAGAGGAGACAGGGGGCAGCCCTGGCGGGTTCCATTGCTGATGGAGAAGGCATTCGATAGTGAGCCGTTCACACGTACCCTGGCTGATGGGCTGTGGTAAAGTGCAAGTATGAGGGACATCAATCTGGGTCCCAGACCAATTGACTGAAGGATCGCTTCCAGGTAGTCCCAAGCCAACCTATCGAATGTCTTCTCCGCATCAAGAGATAGCAGGAAACCGGTCTGTGAAGAGGAAGAAAGAATGTGGTGTATGTTAAGGGCTTTAAGTGTGTTATCCCTAGCTTCCCTGCCAGGCACAAAGCCAACTTGGTCAGAGTCGATCAGGGATGGAATGAAAGAAAGGAGGCGGTTAGCTAGTATTTTGGCGAATATTTTCAGATCTACGTTGAGCAGTGAAATTGGACGGTAGTTTTGAACTCTTGTGGGGTCCTTCCCTGCTTTTGGTATAACAGAAATATGTGCTTCCAGGAGTCTGGAGTGGCTGGAATTCGTATTGGAAAGACTGTTGAATGTTTTCAGAAAGGGTACGGCCATGATATCTGCAAAGGATCTATAATAGGCTAGAGAGAAACCGTCAGGGCCAGGGCTTTTCCCCGGTTTCATTTGCTTCAGAACAATATTAAATTCTTCACTCGTAAGTGGGCCGTCAATGTTGGAGGACTGTTGATTGGTGAGCGGTTTGAAGCCGTTTTGAAGTAGGTAGTCCCTGATCATTTCAGATCTAGAACTATAAGTCGCTTGAGGTTTGTGTTCAGGTGGTAGGTTATAGAGAGATGTGTAGTATTGAGTAAATGCTTGTGCTATTTCGGAGTTAGAGTGATTCTTTTTGCCTGTGGAATCTGTTATGTAGTGGATGGTGTTCTGAGCTCTTTTTGCTGCCAAGGCCCTAGCCAGGTATTTACTGCTTTTATTGCTAAATTCGTAGAATAGCTTTTGTGATAGTATGAAGCGCTTCTTGACTTTGATATTAAAAAACTCTCTGATCTTGTTCCTGACCTGATCTAGATCCTCTAAATGTTGTACGGCATGTGATCGTTTATGTGTGAGTTCCAGTTTCTTAGCTTGCGAGAAGAGCTCGGAAATATTTTATTGTGCTGCTTTTTTCCTATGTGCCCCCATTTTGAGTAGCGTACCCCTGATAACGCACTTGTGGGCCTTCCAGACAGTGGAGGGAACCATGTCACATGTATCGTTTGTTAGGAAATATTCTGATAGCTGAGTTCTGATTATTTCCGCGTTTTTGGGATGCATAATAATAGACTGGTCTAGTCGCCATATTTTTTCATGTCTATTAGTTAGAGGGATCGCAAGTGTGGCAGAGATAGCACAATGATCTGAAATACACATCGGTTCAATAGTCGCTTTTTTAAGTAGATGGATGTCTTTTTGCGTGATAAAGAGGTAGTCCAACCTCGAATACCTGTTATGTGGAGTGGAGAAGAATGAATAGTCCCTGCCGGAAGGGTTTAGTAAGCGCCAAGTGTCGTGTAAGGACAAATCTTGTAGTTGTTTCTTGACCTGTTTAAGTGCTTTATACGGCATGGATGAGATCGCGGTGGAGGTGTCCTCTACGGGGTTAATTGCAAGATTGAAGTCTCCTCCGAGGAGGAGACATCCCTCTTGAAAAGATGTGAGGATTGTGGACATCTCTCTAAAAAAACTAACTTGTGCTGTATTGGGTGCGTAGATATTAGCCAAAGTCAGGGGAATATTCCACAAAGAGCCCTTCACGCACACGTACCTACCGTCTTTGTCAATCAGGGTGTCCGTTAGGGATGTGTTTCGCTATCAGAATTGAAGCGCCCTTGGTTTTGGCTAGACTGTTAGTTGCGTGGAACATCAACGGAAATTCTCTGACATGCTATCTCGGAATACGGTCAGTCTTGAAATGTGTCTCCTGCAAAAACGCTATGTCTGCTTTAAGAGAGTGGAGGTAGAGGATTAGTTTGGATCTTTTTTCGGGGACATTTAGCCCTTTAGTGTTAAGTGAGATAATTTTAAGATGCGTAAATGCAGGTGTGTATGATGAAGTATCCATATTGGTGAGAATCGCAAGTGACAGGGGAAGGGGGGTGGGATAAGACAAGGGAAAAAAGGGGAAGGGAAGCAGGGGTTAGGAAAGCAAGAAAAGAAGAAAAAACAAGAAAAAAAAGAGCAATTCCCCCTTGAAATAGGAGGGGGATCACGAACCAACAGCAGAGAAAGACCTGCTTTTAACTGCTATAGGGATAGAGAGTGTTGGATTTTGTCAGCTCAAATCTGAGCTGTGTGGGGAGGTGGTAGGAAGCGTGCGGTATCTGGAGGGTACCAAATATCGACCAAAACGTGGGAAAAACCCATTAGATGTTCATTTCTATGAGGTAGCGTTGCGCATGGGATAATAGCAATATAGGGATAAGATCAACATTTTAACTGAAAGGATAATTACCTTTGGCAAGTGTAGACAGAGCCAGCATTGTGGAATAGGTTGAGGTCAAGTAAAAAATTGTGTGCACATACCTGTGTCCCAAGAGGAGCACTGAAACATATCATGCCAGAGCAAAAGTTTCTGTTACGTATGGTCAAATGATGAGAAATAGGGATTGAAAGGACAGAAAGTTAAAAACGTTGACACCATATTAGTATATAACCATAACAAGTTGTGAAATATCGCCATCTAGTTGACACCATATTAGTATATAACCATAACAAGTTGTGAAATATCGCCATCTAGTGACATTAAGCGGAACTGAACTATGATGAGGATCTTAAAAGACACTTAGGGTAGAGGAGTCTAAATAAATGTTCCAATGCTCCTCACCTGAACCAAGAGTGAACTTAGACTAATAAACAAGAGTATACGATTCTAGGTAATGAGCTGAGTAGAACCATAAACCTGACTCCTCCTTCAACCAGGCACTCACAAACCCGTGTGAAACCGCTGCAAATCAGTAAAAAGTATGAATCTGCACATTAGTTCTTGAAAAACACTATGCATAAGAAGAAAAAAGAGTAGGCCTCCCCTCCCTCGATCACTCGAGAATCCGGGGGTAGCCATTCCCAAATCCTTGTGAGCCGCTACAAATTGATAATAATAAAAAAAAAAAAGAGGAAAAAGGCTCGCATAAAAGGGTTTTCTTCGGGTGTCCAATGTGAATTAGAGTCGTAGTCTAAAGTGTTATTAATCCGACATCACATTTGTACTCTTAGATACGGCTGCAGAGCGTTCCTACAGCTGCAGAGCGTTCCTATATTATACATCTTCTCTGACGTTTGATGAAGAAAACAGTGTGAGTGTCATGTACCGGGTCGGGATGCAAAGAGGTGAAGCTAGAGGAGGGTATATTCAATATATGCGAGGTCTCCTATGGGCAGGAGATGAAGGGGTGCTGCCCTGGTTACGGCCATGCCTGTGCCCTGGTGAGGCAGGGGGATTGGGTGATGGTTGACGTCTTCTGAAGAGATCAGGGTCATCTTGATGATGAACATCCATGTCCTCTACTTGCATATTAGGAAGTTGTCTGCTCACATGTGACCAACCGGGAATCTCTATTAAAGGTATGCCAAGAGAATTACAAAAGGTCGCTGTATCTTCAGGATGTCTAAGTGAGGCAAAGCGACCCCTAGAGCCGGCAAACAGACAAAACGGAAATTTCCATTTTTTAAGGAATTTCCCTTTCTCTCAGGATATTCAGTAATGGACGTAAGTCTTTGCGCTTTTGCAAGGTGATTGGGGAGAGGTCCTGTAATAGCTTTACCTCAGTGCCCTGATAAAGTATGCAACCTCTTATCCTGGCGTTATGGAGGATCTCCTCTTTTAATTTAAATTGCGCTAGACAGCCAATAATGTCCCTTGGAGGATCCGAATCCCTTCCTTTAGGTCTCAGGGCCCTGTGGAGCCGCTCTATTTCTATTGGGGTATCGGGTGGTCTCCCCAGCAGGTCATTAAAGATTGTGAGGGCAGTTTGAGTCAGTTGGGCAGGTTCTATTGATTCCGGGAGTCCGCGAATGCGAATGTTGTTTCGACGACCTCTGTTTTCAAGATCCTCCAGATGTCTGTGGAGGTCTCTGAGCTGGGAGGAATGATCAGATATCTCTCTCTGTGCAGTCAGTATATCTGCATCGTGTTTGTCAGTAATTTCTTCCACCTCTTCCAGTCTGTCAGAAATGTTATGCATCTCTTTTTTAAGGTCAGCAATGGCGGCTGAAAAGGTAGCTGAAAGGGTAGATTTAATGTCGTCTGCTATGGCTTTAAGATCTTGTAGTGAAACGCAATGTGAGGATGAAGCATGGCCAGGCATATCAGTGTGCACATTCTGAGCAAGTGGACAGGGTGAGAGGTCACCAGAAGAAGGGGTTTTTGGTGCCTGTGGAGTGTGTGTCTCTTTCATCTGCATGCTGTTAGGTGCGACCTGTTATGCTGCTTGTGCAGTTTCTCCTGTCTGTTTTTTAAACATGTCAGGAACCTGGATCCCTGAACGCTGTTCTTGATCCCGTGGAGAGCGAGATCAAGAACATGGTGAAGCTTTTAAGGTTACCTCAAATGCTGCAATATCAGGCGGACGGGTGGGGGAGCCCCTTCTTTACATATTCCCCGCCATGTGTAATTAGCGCAAAGCTTCTAGGGATGCCAGAGAGGGGTTAGCGGGTGTGCAAGAAAGCAGCCAGTAGAACTAATATGTATTTAGGGGCTATTGCTGGATCTGGTGAAAGTGTGCTGCTTGCTGGATAATTCTGTCCCCTTCTGCAGCCAAGATGGCGGACTGCTGTGCTGTGGAGGCTGCACGTTCACGCCTTTCTGTGGGGAGCTGGAGGGGATGGAAAGCTGAGGGGGCACCCAGAAGGATGAAGGAGGGCCCCTAGGGACTTCGGTCTTACCGGATCCCGGCGCTTGCGATCGCGGCCCGCTCCAGGAAAGGCAGCGGCTTCAGTGCTGTAGTAGGCCGCAAAAAAACGATCCCTTATATAAAGTCCTTTTCAACAAATAGTGACCAATATCGGTCCCGGTGGTCAAAGTGGGTCCCCCCGAGGTGTTTGTAGTCCCCAAAGAGTGGGGATGGAGGAGGATTGAAGGGGATTGAGAGCGGGGGTAGCGGAGCTCTCCTCGGACACGTCCGTCCCGCACGGCTTCCGGTCACGCCCCCCCCCCCCCCCCCCCGTCGTTTTATGAGCCACCCAGAGAGTTTCAGGAGAAATCTCGGCTAGGTCATTCAGGGAGAAATAGTCCGTGATGGCACGTTCAATTTCCGTTACTCTACAGGGTTCACTAAGAATGGACTCATTAAGTCTCCAATGAAATGGGCTCTTAGGGGCGGAAGATCTAGCTATCCTGATGGTCACCATCGAGTGGTCCGACCAGACCACATCTTTGATGGAGGCCATTACCAAGGAAGGGAGCAAGGCCTGAGAAACTAGAATGTGATCTATGGGGGCAAAAGTCTGGTGAGGATGAGAGAAGTGTGTGTAATCTTTTGAGGTTGGATGCAATTCCCTCCAGCTATCCACCAATCCCATTTGATTGATCAATTTAGCAATCTGCGAGCTACGTTTGGGTGGTTTAACATCTCGAGAACCCAGTGGTTTGGATTTGTCCAAGCCATAGTCAAAAGCCGTATTGGAGTCCCCCCCAAAAATGACATGTCCCTCTAGATGCGGTAGAAGCCGGCTAAACATATTCTGGAAAAAGTGGGTTTGATTCTGGTTAGGAGCGTAATATGAGATAAAGGAATACAATTGTTCTTCTATGGTCCCCTTGACCAGGAGGAATTGACCCCCAGGATCCCGGAGCTCGGAGTAGAGGGTGAAATTACAAGATTTGGCAAAAAGGATCGCTACTCCTCGCTTTTTGTCCTCCGCATTAGCAAGAAAAAATGTTGGGTACTTAGCGTGTATAAACGAGCGGCAGTAAGATTGAGGGAAATTAGTTTCCTGGATCATTAAGACCTCAATCCCCCCTGCGGTAAAAGTCCTGGAAAGCCTTCCTTCGCTTTATGGGAGAGTTGAGACCTTGAGCATTGTGGGATGCTATTTTGAGGTATGGGGCTGTATTTTTAGAAAGAGCCATGAAGCAGGTAGTGTGGATGCATCTGGAAAATCGTGTCACTCACCCAGTTCCGAAACAAGGTACCTGAAGTGCGGGAATGCCACTGCAGGAGGATCCCATTTGGTGCAGACGTGGTATGCAATACCCTCCCGGAGACCAGCTGTGTAAAAAGAAGAGAAGAGATAAGAAAGAGAAAAAAAGGAACAAGGAAGAGAAGAGAGAAGGGAAGAACTTGTAGACCTGCATCCAAAAAGGACATCCAATGTCGGGTTGAGGTCCACAACAACCCGACAAGGTTGAGTACAGGGTTCCAGCCACCCAACAGAGGGGGCTGGAGATAGTCACGCGAGAAAATCGTAATCCTCTTGCGTGACTGGTGGAGGCTTCATCCGACCACTCCGGCAGGGCTCCCGCCCCATAGTGAAACACTGTAAAAGTAAAACAATCAAATGCAGGTAAGCATACTGGCAAAAGTCCGCAGTAAAAGCATGACCCACAGGGGTTCTGCTGCTACCCAGCTGCCCAGCTGGAAGAACCCCCGAGGGCAGTGCTAAAGTCCGCTGCAGAGACCATGAATCGGCTGCAAGTCAGTGGATTGACTGCTAAATACCTCTAGTAGGGTCCCTCCATCTGAGAGAGGGTCTGCCTGAGGGGCTGAAATTAAGGCAGCAGGTATCAAAAAATGCAAAACTTGAAAAAAAAACAAAAAAAAAACGTCTGAAGACCAGTCCAACAGAGGCTTGTCGGAAGAAAGCTATGGTGTTCCATAAACATCAATCTCGATCAGGAAGGAGGGAGACAAACACATGAGGAGGAACTCCACAAGTGAAGGAAATCTTGCTAGAAGCTTCTGCAGTGATGATCAGGGGGTTTGCAATCCTTAGAGCGCTTGAACTTGGAACCGTTCCAATGGGGCTTGACGGGTTAGGGCGTTTTGACGAGCCTGAGCCGGTGGAAGAGGCTGGGTGATCTGGGGGCTGTGGTAGTAGTTGCAGGTGATGAAGTAACCTTTCTCCCTCCGTGAAGCTGGAAAAGGCATAGGTCTTATTTCTGTATGTAAATTTGAGAGCGAAGGGGAATGCCCACCAGTATTTAAGCTCTTTTTGGGACAGGATGGATAGAAGCGGTTTCAATTATCTCCTCCGTTGTATTGTAGATGGTGCAAGATCAGTGAAAATTTGGACCGCATGACCTTGACAAGTGAGATTTTGAACATTCCTGGCTCTGCTGATGATTTCTTCTTTTACAGAATAGAAATGGGGCTTGACAACTATGTCACGTGGGTTGCCGTCCCGCTGTGGGGGTCCCAGTGCTCTGTGAGCTCTGTCAAGTTCAAGTTTGTGTGAGGAAATATCAGGGATAAGATCTTTAATGAGCCCCTGCACAGCGGTATGTACATCTGAAACTGATTCTGGTAGGCCCCGCAGCCTAAAATTGTATCTGCGGGACCTGTTTTCAAGGTCTTCCACCTTAAGGAGAGCTGAATCCAGTTGATCTTGAAGTGACTGTATAAGGGTTGTGTGCTGATTCGTTTTGGCCACTGTCATATCAATCTTAGTCTCTATAGCTTCCATCCTGTCACCTAGGTTCTGAAAATCCACTTTTAGATTAGAGGTTATCCTGTCTGCAATCTGGGATAATCCCCTTTCCAGCATTGTAGACATTTTGTAGAGAAGGTCCTCATGTTCAGATAGAGATCCCACCAGAGCCCTCTGTGGCAGTGGGTCTTGTGGGAGCTAATGGAGATGCACAAGCAGGGGAGAAATCACCCATCACCCTGCTCAGGAGGGATTCTGTGGATGCTGGGGAGGGAGTCAGGAGCAGCTGGTTACTCACAGATCCCCTCTGTGTAGCAGTAAGATGTCCCCTTGCCATATAGTACGCCTGTTGCTGAGGAGTGTCCCCCTCCTCCATCGCCTCACGCTGCTGAGCCGGATCCGCCATTTTAGTAGGAGGGGCCTCCAGGAAGTCTGTCACAAACTGCCTTCCTAGGTCTCTCCTGACCCGGTTTGTGTGCATAGGTCGATTCCCACAAGTCCGATGGAGGTTCGGGCGCCTTTCAGTGAAAGCTAGTGTGCTGCTTAACCTCGCTGGGCGGGAGAGTGTGCCGGGGTGGCGCGGAGCTCCGGTCCTATGCGGCCTTCTTGGGAGCTGCCGCGCATGCTATAGTCTATTATTTTCTATTTTTAGCGCGGTTACCCAAATTTAATTTGGAACATATGCTTTTAAAGGGGAGAAAGGGACTTTCACATGAAGGACTTCTCCTATTTAACCCAGGGGCTGCTACCTGGAGGGGGTAAACCCCTTGTTGCTTAAAGGACACTTTGCAAAGATTTTCTACTGATGGACACTTTACATAGTTCCAGGGTAAGCGCTACCACTAAGGCAAGTTAGCAGCCGCCTAGGGCGCCTGGCCACTGATTTCCCTACTCAGACTCCCTCTCCTGAGTCCCGCCGCTGCCTGTGCTGTGTAGCTGCTCCAGACCATCACTGAGTGAAGGGGCGCCACGGCAGCACTGAAGGACTGACCTGTCATCACACATCACGGTCTCTGAGTCCTGACACTTACAGTGACAAAACAAAAGTGGCCCGCACCGCTATGATCAGTGATAGACAGATCACAGTCTGTGACCTGTCTGTCTCTCTCAGAGACTCTCTGGTGCCAGTCCAGAGCTTTAGAAGTGGTAATCGTCCCTCCCTGGTCCTTCCCATGATCCATGTCAAGACCAGTTACCACAGCCAGCCAGCTCTGCTCTGTCCTTCTCCCCTCCCCTTTATCCAGTAGCAGAGCAGAGCAGAGTCACGTGAGGATCCCATCAGTAGAGCTCCGGGGGTCGGTACCTGAAGGTGTATGTGACATGGCTGCCTAACTCTCCTTAGTGGTAGCGCCGAGGCAGGGCTTGTGCCTGGAGAGAGAGAACCATTTGCAGCAGAGCCCTGGTGGTAAGTGAACTGTGAACAATTAAAAACAGATTGAGATTCTATAACTGACTGTATACTGTATATATATATATATATATATATATATATATATATATATATATATGACTTATGTGTGATCTCTCAAATGTGTGATGTTATCTCCCCCCCCTCCTCCACATGTGGTTTCTTGTCTTCAACCGTAGAGTGAGGTCCAGGTGGGAAGGGGGCTGCCGCCTCTCCCCAGCACAGGCTACCAGGCAGCCTCAGGTGGTCAACCTTAGGGCCAGAAACATGAATACTGAAACCCTGGGACTCTTGTGAGGGATGACGGAGGGAGGATGTCCATAGTTCTCGTCTGGTACCATGGAGGAAGGTGACCTGCGATCAGGGCCTTATGAGTACAGATTTCCCACGGGGATCCTAGAGACGGTTGCTGGTAAAATCCCCCTCTAGGTGCTAGAAAGTCAGCATGCTGGGTGTAAGCTGAAGGGGATACTTGATAGTATCCTGAAGATAGAGAGTTCATTGAGTTTGCTGTTAACTCAAGTTCTCCAAATAAAACAACAAAAACAAATCCCCTAGACTAGTCATTGGAGACAATGAGCAAAAGTGTGTGTGTGTGCACACTTGGCAGTGTGTTAAAATACCCGGTATTTGGCAACAGGATAATCAGAGGAAACCCCATGATATATCTATACTCAGCAGCCCCTATGGGGTAGTTCTACAAGTCACTACTCTCTGAATACATTCTTTACGCCAGTTTCCTATCCATTTACAGACTGAATTTTCTAAGCCTATAGTCCTTAACTCAAACCACCTGTGTCAAACACTTTTGCAAAGTTCAAGTATTCTATATCTGCAGTCACTACTTTGCCTATTTTTTACTTACTCATACCTCATACACAGAAAACAGATTTGTTTGACAACTTCAGTCTTTCATGAAAGTATGCTGACTGACAATTATAATATTGTTTTCTAGCAAATTTTAATCTATGTGGTCTTTTAATAAACTCCCAAGCCTCCCAATTATAGAAGTTAAATATATAGGCCTGTAGTTACTTAATAAGGACTTTAAACCCTTTTTAAGTATAGGCACTACATTGACCTTGCACCAGTCCATTGGTAGCCATTCGCTAAAGAGTCTCTAAAAATTAGAAACAATGGATTCCAAATAACAGAGCTCAACTCTGTGAAGACATATGGATGTACAAGTCATCTGGTACAAGTGCTTTATTCACCTTTATTTTGTCTACATGTTTCTGGACTTTATAAATTTTGAGCCATTGTAGTTTGTTTAATACTGTTGAAATATTGTTTCTTTTTAATATATTTTATGAATTTTGGAAGGTTGCTGTTACTCTGTTTCGCAAACTGTCATTCATTTCAATTTTGGCAATCATGATTTCCTTTTTTACATGTTTTTTTATAGCTCGTAACTTTCAAATGATCAATGTGCCCCTTCAATTTAGGGCTGGTATGAATCATTAGGCAGCATCTCTTGTACCTTCCCCTACTTAAGGAAATTGCTGGAAACTTCCAGAAGAATGGGAGGGAGGTTAGAAGCAGCTGCCTGGAGTATTTATGAGGGCCCGACCAATCCCCAACAGATAGTTTGGCAGGGGACAGACCCCCTCAAATACTCTGGATCAGCACAGCTGGGCAGGAGAGTTCTGGTGGAAGTTAGAGACAAAGTGCGAGGAGGCTGTCGGTGGGCCCTTGAGAGTA
Organism: Pelophylax lessonae; assembly: GCF_965119305.1. Classification (NCBI taxonomy): domain Eukaryota; kingdom Metazoa; phylum Chordata; class Amphibia; order Anura; family Ranidae; genus Pelophylax; species Pelophylax lessonae. The sequence goes on from NC_138776.1 coordinate 107,404,660, forward strand.
ACCCCCTAGTCTGGGGGGGGGGGGTGTGACCTCAGGCCTGGGAGCTTAGGTGCATGAGGGATCCTATGATATCCCAAGGAGGAATCCTGTCTGAGCCAGAGAACATGTCCAAGAGATCTCCAGGGAGAGGACAGCCAGGTGGGCTGGTGAGTTTTACAGTCAGGGAGGACTGGGTGAGAGAAGTCTGAGATCCAGAGTCAGTCTGGAAGGACTGTGGAGGCTTAGCCAGGAGAGCTAGAGAGGGAGGCAGCTGCGGCCATGTGGGCTGGTGGTGGCTGGGGAGGAGGTGCTGGGATTATTGGCCACAGAAGGACAGCTGGGTACTAAGACTTTATACACAACCAAGGGGCCCTTGGTCCCTGCCTGTAAAGTTAATTTGCTGAAATCTGACTCCTGTTGTCAGATCACCTAACAGTGTGCCAGCTACAAGCAAGTGTTGTGCTGGAGGAGCTGAGGAGTGTGTAAATGGACTGTGCAGAAGAAGTTGTCCCTGGAAGGTTCTGCTGAAGTCGGGTGGGCATCCTATGATACCCTTAACCCTGTCCAGGTTCAATACCCCCAGGGAGATACAATGGCAAAGCTGCAAGGACTGTTTCTTGACTCAGGAGTGCTGTGGATGGTTCTGTGTGCCTGGCTGTGCAGGGTGAGGGATCCCTTATTCAGCGGCTCCTGCGGGGGGGGGGGGGGGGGGGGGTTGGGTTAGCGATACAGATAATAAAATCAAGAGTGAAAAAATAAGAGTAAAACTTCTCTAAGCATCTCAACAGTTAAAGAGGATAGGGATTATGACACATAAACACACTTTTGCATAGGTTTGTTTATTTGTAATGGTAAATACTTCTGTAATATGACCTAGAGGATTTGCATGTGACAGACCATGTAATTAATATCTACTTGTCAGGAACAGTCAAGTTAGCTATTATTGATGATTTTATTTTTTTAGAGTGTACTACAAAAGGCACGTCCTGAAGTTCTGGCACTTGTACAAACCCAAATCCAAAAAAGTTGGGACACTGTACAAGTTGTGAATAAAAACAGAATGCAATGATGTGGAAGTTTCAAATTTCAATATTTTATTCAGAATACAACATAGATGACATATCAAATGTTTAAACTGATAAAATGTATCATTTTAAGGGAACAATACGTTGATTTAAATTTCCAACACATTTCAAAAAAGTTGGGACAAGGCCATGTTTACCATTGTATGGCATCCTCTCTTCTTTTTATAACAGTCTGCAAACGTCTGGGGACTGAGGAGACAAGTTGCTCAAGTTTAGGAATAGGAATGTTGTACCATTCTTGTCTAATACAGGCTTCTAGTTGCTCAACTGTCTTAGGTCTTCTTTGTTGCATCTTCCTCTTTATGATGCGCCAAATGTTTTCTATGGGTGAAAGATCTGGACTGCAGGCTGGCCATTTCAGTACCTGCATCCTTCTTCTACGCAGCCATGATGTTGTAATTGATGCAGTATGTGGTCTGGCATTGTCATGTTGGAAAATGCAAGGTCTTCCCTGAAAGAGACGATGTCTGGATGGGAGCATATGTTGTTCTAGAACTTGGATATACCCTTCAGCATTAATGGTGCCTTTCCAGATATGTAAGCTGTCCATGCCCCACGCACTCATGCAACCCCATACCATCAGAGGTGCAGGCTTCTGAACTGAGCGCTGATAACAACTTGGGTTGTCCTTGTCCTTTTTAGTCCGAATGACATGGCATCCCGGTTTTCCAAAAAAAACTTCAAATTTTGATTAGTCTGACCACAGAACAGTTTCCCACATTGCCACAGTCCATTTTAAATGAGCCTTGGCCCAGAGAAAACGCCTGCGCTTCTGGATCATGTTTAGATATGGCTTCTTTTTTGGCCTATAGAGTTTTAGTTGGCAACAGCGAATGGCACGGTGGATTGTGTTCACCGACAATGTTGTGATTTCCATTACAGTAGCATTCCTGTATGTGATGCAGTGCCGTCTAAGGGCCCGAAGATCACGGGCATCTAGTATGGTTTTCCGGCCTTGACCCTTACGCACAGAGATTGTTCCAGATTTTCTGAATCTTTGGATGATATTATGCACTGTAGATGATGATAACTTCAAACTCTTTGCAATTTTTCTCTGAAAAACTCCTTTCTGATATTGCTCCACTATTTTTCGCCACAGCATTGGGGGAATTGGTAATCCTCTGCCCATCTTGACTTCTGAGAGACACTGCCACTCTGAGAGGCTCTTTTTATACCCAATCATGTTGCCAATGGACCTAACACGTTTAAAATTGGTCCTCTAGCTGTTCCTTATATGTGCATTTAACTTTTCCGGCCTCTTATTGCTACCTGTCCCAACTTTTTGGAATGTGTAGCTCTCATGAAATCCAAAATGAGCCAATATTTGGCATGACATTTCAAAATCTCTCACTTTCAACATTTGATATGTTATCTATATTATATTGTGAATAAAACATAAGTTTATGAGATTTATAAATTAGTCCATTCCTTTTTTACTCACAATTTGTACAGTGTCCCAACTTTTTTGGAATTGGGTTTGTAAAAGAAAATGACACTTTACACGAATAATAGTGTACCACTTTTCCTTTTATATTTTATTATGTTTGCTGGAATTCCAGGAACTGTGTTCAATATTGTGCTGATCTTCTTAAAAATGGAGCAAAGAAAAGCTCAACTCTTGTGATATTATTGTGTCCAGCATTGAAATCTGCAATGTTTTCTTGTTATGTATTTCAGTGTCATTTTGCCATCACTCAAAATTTTTACAATAATGAAACAATTACAAGCTCATTATCAGTGGCCAATTTGTTTTTCCTGGCTGCAAGTCTCTCTATGACTCTGTGCTGATTTTTGCCTGAGGATCTTCAACAGTAATTATGCTTTCTTCCAGTGGGTCAAACAGATTTCCAAAACGTGGACCTTGACTAGTTTGTGTCTCTGTACAGTTGTCAATATTTGCAACATTGTCTGAGAATCCTCAATAGTAGCTATGCTTTCTTTCTGTGGAACAAAGTGAGATTACCAAAACTTGGACCTTGGCTAGTTTGCGTCTCTGTACAGATGTCAATTGTTATAACATTTCCTGAGAATCCTCAACAGTAACCATGCTTTCTTTCTGTAGATAAGAGTGAGATTTCCAAAACTTTGAGCTTATCTGGTTTAGGCTACAGACCACCCTGGACCAACTGGATATGTACAGTGCTTTGCGAAAGTATTCGGCCCCCTTGAACTTTTTGACCTTTTGCCACATTTCAGGCTTCAAACATAAAGATATAAAACAAATTTTTTGTGAAGAATCAACAACAAGTGGGACACAATCATGAAGTGGAATGAAATTTATTGGATATTCCAAACTTTGTTAACAAATAAAAAACTGAAAAAATTGGGCGTGCAAAATTATTCAGCCCCCTTAAGTTAATCCTTTGTAGCGCCACCTTTTGCTGCGATTACAGCTATAAGTCGCTTGGGGTATGTCTCTATCAGTTTTGTACATCGAGAGACCGAAATTTTTGCCAATTCCTCCTTGAAAAACAGCTCGAGCTCAGTGAGGTTGGATAGAGAGCGTTTGTGAACAGCAGTTTTCAGTTCTTTCCACAGATTCTCGATTGGATTCAGGTCTGGACTTTGACTTGGCCATTCTAACACCTGGATATGTTTATTTGTGAACCATTCCATTGTAGATTTTGCTTTATGTTTTGGATCATTGTCTTGTTGGAAGACAAATCTCTGTCCCAGTCTCAGGTCTTTTGCAGACTCCATCAGGTTTTCTTCCAGAATGATCCTGTATTTGGCTCCATCCATCTTTCCATCAATTTTAACCATCTTCCCTGTCCCTGCTGAAGAAAAGCAGGCCCAAACCATGATGCTGCCACCACCATGTTTGACAGTGGGGATGGTGTGTTCAGGGTGATGAGCTGTGTTGCTTTTATGCCAAACATAACGTTTTGCATTGTTGCCAAAAAGTTCGATCTTGGTTTCATCTGACCAGAGCACCTTCTTCCACATGTTTGGTGTGTCTCCCAGGTGGCTTGTGGCAAACTTTAAACAACACTTTTTATGGATATCTTTAAGAAATGGCTTTCTTCTTGCCACTCTTTCATAAAGGCCAGATTTGTGCAGTATACGACTGATTGTTGTCCTATGGACAGAGTCTCCCACCTCAGCTGTAGATCTCTGCAGTTCATCCAGAGTGATCATGGGCCTCTTGGCTGCATCTCTGATCAGTCTTCTCCTTGTATGAGCTGAAAGTTTAGAGGGACGGCCAGGTCTTCGCAGATTTGCAGTGGTCTGATACTCCTTCCATTTCAATATTATCGCTTGCACAGTGCTCCTTGGGATGTTTAAAGCTTGGGAAATGTTTTTGTATCCAAATCCGCCTTTAAACTTCTCCACAACAGTATCTCGGACCTGCCTGGTGTGTTCCTTGTTCTTCATGATTCTTTATTCTTTAAACGGATCTCTGAGACTATCACAGTGCAGGTGCATTTATACGGAGACTTGATTACACACAGGTGGATTCTATTTATCATCATTAGTCATTTAGGTCAACATTGGATCATTCAGAGATCCTCACTGAACTTCTGGAGAGAGTTTGCTGCACTGAAAGTAAAGGGGCTGAATAATTTTGCACGCCCAATTTTTCAGTTTTTTATTTGTTAACAAAGTTTGAAATATCCAATACATTTCGTTCCACTTCATGATTGTGTCCCACTTGTTGTTGATTCTTCACAAAAAATTACAGTTTTATATCTTTATGTTTGAAGCCTGAAATGTGGCAAAAGGTCGCAAAGTTCAAGGGGGCCGAATACTTTCGCAAGGCACTGTATCTATTCGTTGGTAGTTGGCCATGTGGGCATTGAGAAAGAAATCACTTCCAGTGTGTTGGGCCAAACTGTGGATGGTGATAGTGAACCCTATTGGGGGCTTGGGCTGCTACCTTTCTGATATCTGGTTGTTTAATCAAGTAGACTTGGATAAGAGGGAAGGAGCGCATGGTGTCCAGAGAAAACTCTTGGTGTAGGGTTCACAAAATGTTTATTGAAAGGTTAAAACTTGTACATCAAGCCAATGTATTTAGTGGGAACAGACTCTCCCTTCTTCAGGGTTGTTAGTGCGCACATATGGAGGAGGTAGGTTCTGTGGTGATTCTACATTCCTAGCTTTCCACTGGCAGAGTGCCAGCTTGTGGTGGTGCAGAGCCTAAAAAAGGGGGAGCCCATTCCCACAAAACACATTGGCTTAAAATACATGTTTTACCCTTTCAATAAACATTTTGTAAGCCCTACACCCTTCTGGACATCAGACACTTCTCCCCTCTCACAAAAAAATGGAACCTTGATTTTTTTGTAGAGTTGTCAATATTTATAAAATTGCCTGGACTTTGTGATCTTTGCCTGATCACATTCAGCAATGTCACGAAAAACAAGAATTTCCAAGTGTTCCTACAAAGTTGCTGTGATTGTTTTTTTAGGGTGCTTGTGCATTGCACATCTTTGGTATTTGGTATATGTTTGTGTTAGGTTGTGTTAAAGGGATTGTAAAGGCAGAAGGTTTTTTTTTTTAATCTTAATGCATTCCATGCATTAACATAAAAAACCGTTCTGTGTGCAGCAGCCTCCATCAGCTCCTCCTAATACTCACCTGGGTGCATCTTTATCCAGCGATGTTTCAGGAATTTCCCTCCTCATTGGCTGAGACAGCAGCATGGCATGATTGGCTCCCACTGCTGTCAATCAAAGTTAGTCAGCCAATAAGGAGCGAGAGGGGGCAGGGTGGGGTCATAGCTCTGTGTCTGCGTGGGACTCGGCTCAGGTGCCCCCTCAGATAGCTGCTTGCTGTGGGGGAACTCAACAGGAGGGAGGGTCTAGGAGCACAAAATAGGGATATGAGAAGAGGAGGATCCAGGCCACTCTGTGCAAAACCAACTGCAGAGAGCAGGTAAGTATAACATGTTTGTTATTTAAAATAAAAAACAATACTTTACAGTCACTTTAAGCTGATGGAGAGAAAAGTCCAGAAAATATGGGAAGTCAACAACTTAAGGTGGCCATAGATGGATCAAAATGAATCAGGTTCAGCAGGGACTAGATACATTTCGATCTATATTTGGTCACTGCAGTTCAACAGAAGTTGATCAACCCACTGGCTTCTGTTCAACTGCCCTGCTGGAAAAAAAGCTGCACAATCACACCAATACCCAAACTAGTGCAAATATGTTTCACATAATGACTGAAAAATGTGCCTTTTTATAAAATCTGGCCCTCGTTTTTTGGACAAATACACCTGTTCTGCCCAATTATAGTTTGTGCATTAACAAAAGTGACATTTTTTCCTTAGTTGTGAATGGGCTGTGGGCAAACTATGAAATTCTTGCTTGCAATCCTACTGTTCCACAAGGTCTTTAAGTCATAGCATGTGAAAGACTTTAAAAGGTGGACATGCTTCATTGACCTTGTAGTTTGTTTGCTGACATGTACATTTTTCCATTTCACCAGATCTGTTCTTTGTACAGATACACTTCACGTGTTCATGTTTTGTTTTAAGAAAGCTAGGGCTCACTGTTCTTGTATTGACAGAAGTTTGTATATACTCTTTATACCACTGCATAGCTCAAAGCTTTTTTTAATATTAGAATTAGAATAAATCAATAAACTAATGCACAGATTTAAATTTTTCTGCTGGCGGATTTGTGAGAGATTAATCATGTTAAAGTAAAATAGGATGAAGCAGTGTTGCTCCTATTCTTTGTTAATGTTAGAGAGTTCAGTTACTTGCAGTTTCTCCTTTTTAATTTAGAGTAGGGAAGCATAAGAATACTAATACAGTGACATTTATTGCTTTTTTTAGATTTTAAAAATACCCTTCACTCAAATGTAAACATTTTATTAAGAATTGCATACAGATAGTATAACTTCACGGCATTTCAGTGCTTTATACAGACACTTTAGTTATTGCACTAGCCCACCCCACTTCCCTTTTTGTCAGTAGTCTTCTTGGGTCCAGGAACACACAGAAACCTGATATAAACATAATGCCAGCAGTAAGACGTTTCTCACAATCATTAACCAGTAACTCACTCAATAGCTTCACTTATTACTTGCTCTGTAAAGGTGCAAACTCTAGGACCGTTGCTGATTTTTATCCAATATTTATGGAGATGCTGATCTGGAGTTAAGACTGGGGTTAGAGTGTACGTATAGCCAAAACATTTTTTTTATTATTTTATCTATTTGTTTGGTGAATTTTGCCTTTAGGGAGAAAGTGTTTTGAAATCCAACATTTGAGGGTTGTCGATGTAAAAACAGATACAAGGATATTTTTCATTGAGGACATCTGTTCTGTAATAACTGTCTGAGAGGGGATTACCCGATTAAAAAATTAAGGATCTTACCCATTTTTTAAACATTTTTAGCTAGATAAAACAAAGTCAGCAATTGCAGCTCCACTATGTCAGCAACAGGGGTCTCCAAAACGATTGCCTTCAGATCAAATGTGGCCCCCTACAGGATTACATCTGACCTGCAGCTAGGGTCAGGTTACCCGCTGTGCTGTGATCATCTTGTCAGTTGGTTGTCAGGACAGCCAGTCCCTGGGGAACAAATACCAATGCAAAAAGATGTTTTAAAGATTCAATTTAGCCAGAAGCAGTGATTTTATAAATGCTTAATTAAACGCTTAAATGCTTTAAATAATGGGCATCTCTGTAATGTACAGAAATTGCTGCAGCAACACTGACATTTACTAAGTAAAAAATTTATATTGGTGGCAAATTACATTTCCCTACTTGCTTCTTTTAAAAAAAAAAGCACAGAACCCTCCAAAGATCCCCCAAAATACATAGCAGACCATTAAGTGTCTGCTATGTACAGTACTTTAGGAGACCTTTGGAGGGGTCTGTCTGGTGTTACAATCACTTTTAATACAAACATAAAACCTTGTATAAAAACAGCATGGGATAAAAATCCCTTGAAAGCAGTATAGACCATATACAATAAAATTTACAAATATCTTTGCTGAATTATCCCATGAGGTTGACGCATTCCACATCAATTTGCTTCTTCAGGACCTTTTTATCTTGGTGGCAAAGAAAATGACCTAACTGGAAAAAACATATAAGGTAAGTATATTTCAACAAACGTGTCAATTACCAAAACTCTATATCATAGCTATCTGTGCCACTTATATGGTGCTTCCAGGCAAACCAAGTATAATGGACGGTGTAAGGGCAGCAGACATCAACATGCACATGGTCAGTGGAGCAGAAATAAGTAAACTGACGGTTTAGAGATCATAATAATATATATTGGGTATACTGCAAAGCAAACCAGAAACATAGGACATACAAGGATCAAAGTATATGTGTTGGCCACATTCAAATTAAGTCCGACCTCATTTTTTCTTACTCCAAGACTTATGGTGCATGCCATCAGGTATGTAAGACAGCAGGTTCAAGGAAAGAGAAGTACTTGATATTTCTTGATGACATAGGCAGCTTTCCATCTGACAACCTGTGGTGCACTCCATCAGGTATATGGGACAAGAGGTTCACGGAGAGAGAAGGGCTTGCTATTCCTTATTAATATCCACAGGTTTCAATCTGAAATAATTATACCATCCTTAGTATATCATACCATAAACCATAACAATTTAGCTGGGAAAACTTGGCAAAAATACCTGCAAGTACAGTCCAGATCTATATACAGGCTACATAGAGTAACCAGCCCAACCTTAATCCCAAAAGGTGTTTGGAACCATGCGGTCATATATGCCAAACACCACCGACCACCTGGAATTAGAAAACCCACTTTATATCATATTCCACCCTCCTCCTGCTCTTAAGTCCCAGCTCCCCCTCCAGTCCTGATAGAGGGGGACACTGATATAAGGTTCCCCCTTACATAAGTAACCCCCCGTAGGGTATTCACTCTGCAGAAGGTGGTTTGTGGTCACCAAAGCCCCCCTCCCGCACAATCATGGTTATATAGTGTGACAAGACCCTTGCTCGCTCTGTCCGCTCTCCCGACACTCCTCTGTTTCTAGTAAGTCAGCTTGCAGATCGCAACGTCTGATGGTTCGGTCAACCAAGGATCCGGGATCTGAACTACAGCTATGTGCCGTCCGGAATCCATTAGAACAAACACCAAGCAAGCTGTATGTAAGTTCACACAGGAAGATATTTATTGGAAGAACACAGCACACTTTTATACAGAATTTGGAACATCCTGCCCCCAACAACCGCCCTCCCATTGGTTAATTGCAAAGTACCTGCAGTTCCCATTCAGGTCCTCTTTTAGCCATGCAAATGAGGAATTGAAAATGAGTCAGCAGTGATTGGTCAGATAGATTGACCAGAAGGACTGTCATGCAAATGAGGACTTGAAAATGAGTCAACAGGGATTGGTCAGATAGCTTTGACCAATGCAAGGAGACAGAAGCCCCAGGGGGCAATCAATGTACACAATAGTCAGACACAGAACAATGGTTCCCTAACGAGCCCTCAATACACATTACTCTGAGTGTCAATACATCCCTTAGCAGACAACAGGTGAGGTCATTAGCACACCTGACAATAGGTGAATGGAAAGCCACCTCAGACAAAAAGCAACATTGTTAGCCAGCCCGTCTCCCCATTGAACTTCCTGGAATGACCATATTAGGAGTGGACTTCCTGCTCAGAAACCTCATGGCAAAAAGAGAACAATTGACCTTGCTGACAAATATGAAGCAATTCAACCCATCACCCAACCCATCTGTCCTTAAATTCCAGTGATGGTGAACACCATCACATATAGTAACATAGTAGTTAAGGTTGAATAAAGACAATAGTCCATCCAGTTCAACCTGTACAAATCAGAGTTCCCGCTGTACAAGGCAGAGCTCTGCAGAACCTGATGTATAGGAAAACTGTTCAGACCCTGATGTAAAGGGGAATGTTGCAGACTCTGATGGAAGTGGGAAGGCTGATGTAAAGGGGAATGCTGCAGACTCTGATGTAAGGGGGGCTCTGGTGATCAGAGACCCCCTTACATGAGAGTTTCCCTTTTTACCACAGTCCACAGCATTTCCTCTTACATCAGAGTTTTCTCTTATATCAGGGCCCGCAGGGTTCCCCTTGCATTGTAAAGGGGAACCCTGCAGACTCTGATGTAAGGGGAAGCTCTGTGCTGGGTTAAAATAACCAGACCTTAATGTAAAAGTAGAAATGTGTTTTTTGCCTTTTGTTATACCTTAAGTAAATTGCTAATAGCACTAGTTACTGTAGCTTAAATATATTTGCCTAACCCCCTTCCACCCACCCTAGAGCCGAAAGACGGCTACAGCCTGGGCTTACTTTGCTGGGAGGGTATATATATACATCCTCCTGTAACCTCGCTGCCTGCGCGCCCCCTGCTGTGCATGGGCGGCTCACTCTGTGATCGCTGAGTCCAATCACAGCGGCCTTTTACCATGTGATCAGCTATGTCCAGTGACAGCTGATCACAGATGTAAACACAAGCTGGTTATCAGCTTTTCTTTCCTCATGCTGACAGCATGATCAGAGGAGAAGAAAGCCGATAACTAGCTTGGGTTAAAGGAACATCTACGCTGATAATCAGGGCACTGATTATCAGTGTCCTGATTATCAGTGCAGTGCCAACAGTGCCCACCAGTGCTGCCAATCAGTGCCCACCTGTTTTGCCAATCAGTAAACATCAGTGCCCATCAGTGTCCCCACATAAGTGTCACCCATCAGTGCTACCTACCAGTGCCTATTAGTCCCCATCAGTGTCAGCTATCAGTGTCCATCAGTGCCACCTATCAGTGCCCTTCAGTGCCACCTATCAGAGCTCATCAATGCCACCTATCAGTGCCACCTATCAGTGCAGCCTCATCAGTGCCTACCAGTGCTGCCTCATCAGTGCCATCTATCAGTGCCCAGCAGTGCCACCTATCAGTACCCAGCAGTGCAGCCTCATCAGTGCACATCCGTGAAGGAGAAAAACGACCTGTTTGCAAAATTTTATAACAAACTATGAAAACATTTTTTTTTCAAAATTTTTGGTCTATTTTCGTTTAAAAAAAAAAAAACAATAATGAAATGATTAAATACCACCTAAAGAAAGCTCTGTTTGTGTGAAAATAATAATAAAAATGTCATATGGGTACAGCATTACATGACTGTGCAATTGTCATTCAAAGTGTGACAGCGCTGAAAGCTGGAAATTGGCCTGGCAGGAAGGAGGCAAAAGTGCCCAGCAGGCACTTAAGGTTAAAGATACCACAGATAGTCATATTGGCGATTTTTTGGAACTGCCAGTAACAAATGTGTCAGTCATTGTAATTAATTTTTTACAGAGCAGCCCCGAACCTCCTCTTCTCGTGTTCCCCTCCTGGCTTCTCCTCTTCATTAATTGCCCCACAATCTGTCGACTACTTAGACGTTACAGTTTCGTTATTAGAGGATCCTATTAACACCAAGGTTTACTTCAAAACCACGGATCAAAACAGTTTTTTACCTGTTTTTAGCGGTCATCATCCTCTATAGCTGAGGAATATCCCAAAGGGACAGTTCATGAGGGTGAGGAGGAACTGCTCCTTAGATTCAGATTTTGCCTCCCAGTCCCTGATTCTCAAAGAACGTTTTAAAGAAAAAGGCTATTCTGATCCCCAATTGAATAAAGCCATGGATGAGGTGAAGTGTCTCACACAGGACACTTGTTTAGAAGATCACACCAAGTTAGTTGATAACAAACACGAGTACAGCTTTATTAGTAACTACCATGCACAATATAAGGAGGTCGAAGAGATTTTCTGTAAGTATTGGAAAATTTTGACTATGGACAGGGTCTTGTCAAAGGTCCTGCCTAGTAGTCCCAATTTTATCTACAGAAGGTCTCTGCCCGTGGCAGATACACTTGTCTGTAAAATTTTGGATCCACCAAGCCGTCCCTAAATGTTTTGGGAAATTAAGGGCTTTTAGGCATGCAGGAAGTGCATTTTGTGCAGACAGGTCTCAACACCAATCAGGGGCCTCACTCAGTTCACTTCCTCAGCTAATGGGAAGGAATTTGAAATAGATGAATTTATTTCCTGTAATTCCTACTTTGTCGTTTATGCCCTTCTGTGTCCGTGCGGTTTAATTATATTGGTCGCACCAAAAGATTGCTCAGTAAACGGATTTCAGAACATATCAATAATATTCGTATAGGTTTTAAAAATCACAGCGTCTCGATGCATTTTAGGTTGAAGCACAATAGAGACCTTTTAGGACTAAAATTTTGGGGCATAGCAGTCACCCCACAAGCAGGGAGGGGTTCAAATAGAATAAGAGAGCTGTCTAAAAACGAAACAAGATGGATCTATTTGACTGAAACTCTATGTCCCAAAGGAATGAACGTAGAATTGGATTTAAATCGTTTTATTAGGGATTTTTAATTATTTTCATTTGTATGTACATTATATTATTTTATATGCATCATTTTATCTAATGTAATGTCAGTTTTTTTGCTGGAAGGATACTGGACGCCAATGAATTGCATTCTTAGGCATGTTTTGATTATAGTTTGTATGATGGCTATCGTGGAGCCTCAACTCTATTTATCATTGCAGTGGCTGCTATATACATTTTTTTTTTTTTTTGTATATATTCAGCTATGATTACATTATTGGTTTTCTTCCAGATGCTGCTCTATAAATGGAATGAATATATTTAATTTCTTGGTATACTTACATTTTTATATGTTGCATTTTCCCCTCTTTCTGTAGCAACAATTTGATACATTGTATATATTATTATTTAGTTTGCAATGGCGATCCATTATCCTTTTGTGATCAGAGGTTGGTGGTGATATGTTTGCCTTTTGAAATAAAGGGTTACATGTGATAAGGACGCCATATTAATGATATCGGCACACACGGGGTTACATTCCTGTGACTGTGCCCTATATATTGTGAGAGCCGTGCCGTGTGGCCACGCCCTCTGATGAAGTCACACGACGATACGCGTCAGGGCTGGACCACGCGGCTTCACACGCTACAATACTGCCGGGATTGAGCTGCAGACTGTCCTCACTGTTGATCACCGCTGGACGGAGAGTGGTGAGATCATGCTGTTAGCTGACATCTCGGCTGTGATGTGTTTTCATTAATTGCTTTATTTTTACTGATACATTGTGAGTGCATATTGTTTGGGGGGATCTTTATTTATTTAATAAAAAGTTCAAACGGGCTTCACTATGAGTCTGACCCTTTTCTCATGGTATGCTGACTGGTCTGTACTCCTATGATCTACTCTTGAGGAGAGGTGATGAGAGGATCGATCCAAGCTGTGGAGATTATCCAGTGAGGCTTAGTGTGCTTTTTGGCCCCAAACATTTATGCTTGTGGTGAGTGCAATATTTCAGGGGGATGATCATCCACGAGGTGCGGTGATGGCTTTGATGGGCTTCTGACCACACTGATCTCTCCTTCTGTTTCATTACGGCCACTAAGAACGATTTGAAAAACGTTATTTTCTTTTTCAGTGGACTTTATTATAGAGATATATATCTTATATGATTGTATCAATTTATGTGTTTTTAGAAGCGCTGCTAATGTGTGATTGGTTTTATCATACATATTGTGGTTATATTTATTTACTATTGCCTTTTATAATTTTCCTTGTTTTATGAAACTAATATCAATTGCTTATCCATTTGTCCTGCGACTTCCATTTTGTTGCCTGCCAGCTGCTGTTCTCTTATAGGCTGCACCCTGCTTGTTTCCCAGTCTCCTCCCCCCATCTATTTAATGGGGCAATCTCACAGCAAGGAGCTGGCCTGAGAGAGGAGACCCTGTCCCAAAACTCATTGCCATGCCCCCTTATGTCGGCTATGCAGAGCGACCACTTCCTGTTTGTACTTTGCCTATTCAAGCTGGTTCTACCTGGTTCGTGCCTTGAGTGCTGCCTCATTCGTACACCAGCAGAGCTCTTATTAACACTGTACATCACAATATTGCTGTCCTTTTGGACACCAAGGACTATGCCATCTGCTGGTACTACATCTGTCTTTTTTATTACATGAGTGCACTACTGCCTATTTTAATCACAGTTTAATAAATATACTACACTGAGAGTGGCACTCTCTCATCTTCGTGTGTTTTTTACCCTACCCATGTTTTTTGGTAAAACTGGTGAGAGTTCCCCCCTGCCAGACTTCCCGTAGAGTCTTGCTACATGCCAAGTTCATCTGATCATATGTGAGTGCATTACCTTATTTATTTATGTATTTATTTAACCCCATATTGCCATATATGTTACACTCAGATAGTGACTCCATTTTTGTCTTTTTCTTTACATGGTTATTGCTGAGAAGGACCCGACTCAGAGGAGAGGTTGCAGATGCTGCTAAAGCGTGTACCTATGTATGGACATTTACGTACATTTATGGACTTTAAGAAAACTCCATTGGTCACCTGTTGATGAACTTTACACTGATACCCTCTATTTTAGTATTGCTTTCTTTGATATACTGTATCATACCTGGGTCACTCTGGTTTGTGCCAGGAAATCTGACTACACCCCTTCGCCTGGGGCCTACTTGTCTCACTACTGTCTTTTAAGGGTCTCTTCCTGCAGGAAAGATAACTCCCAGTTGCCCCTTAAAGGGACCACAACCCAAATATGAGTGAATCATAGCATCTTTGTAGGACCCATCATTGGTGTCTGTACAATAGGTAGCTATTAGAGATATGTGAATACTCCCAAAATCCTGTCTGAAACTTACAAAATGTGAAATTATTAGCAAATTCCACTAAAACCTAGGGGGTGGCTGGCAAATCCTACACATAAATTCTGTCTATTTTCAAGGCCTACATGTAAGCTATTGTCAAAAAGGCATAAGGAACTGGACATTGCCATCAAGGACATTTAAAAAAAGCTAAATATCTTAAAAAATAAAAACATAGAGCAGCAGAGATTTAATGCAACTTTGAGGGCAACATGGAAAAAAACACCAATTCTTTAAATTACATCTTTGTAAGATTCCTTCAATCTGTATAAAATATTATAGAACAGAATAATTTTCACAGAAAGTGCCAGCGACACTATATTCTGATATCACATATTTTAGATGTGTAATAGGGATGAGTTGAAGGTTTGGTCCGAGCGTAAGTTTAGACTTAACCCTGGTTGTTTGGGCATTTGGGCAAACACCTGAATATTACCCTGTTTGGCCAGGGGCCGAATGTCATGTATAATAGTGATATTACTTACGCTAGAAAGACAAAACCAGAGTAAATTCCCAGCTCAACTCACCAATCTGCTACCCATCTGCTTACCAACCGAATTAACCTGTCCAACAGTATGCGTTAAATACAGAGGTTTTGTTAGAACACATTTGCAAACTCATGCGTAAGCTTCAAGGCCCCTTCATGGCACCCTGTATTGCTTGCAGTCCTAACCCTTTCTAAATTTATGAGAGTCTCCACAGTGGAAGCACATGCATTCTAATGGATAGATAAGGGGCAGGTGGGCCTGGAGGTAGCCCAGTACTCCTTAAAGGCACAGGGGCATCATGGACACCCACACATAGCACAATGACAGCAAAGGTGTTCAGTGTGTCCCCTCACCAATATTTACACCAGTAAAAAAGAAATAGCCCCTGCCCCCATCTATAACTGGACTTCTCAGCAAGGAGCTCATGGAAGGGCAAACACATGAAAGACAAAACCAGCGTAAATTCCCAGCTCAACTCACCAACCATTCTAAAGACCTGAAAAATGGAAACAACAGGAGTTTATAGGTGCTGACCTCCCCCTTCAATGTTAAGGATAGACATACATATCCTAAAAAATATTTACTTTATTTATATCCAAACATTGATAGTTAAAAATGTTTTGGTCATAGAAAATGACATGAAATCAAATCCAAAATGTAATATTGCACATCATAATAAATAACTCATGATAACACCACCCTCAAAATAAAGGGGTTCCTCCCCTTCCAAAATTGCTGTGTATCACAAAGTATGAAGAGGATGGGACTCCTACTTGCGCGTTTCGCCTTATTGCTTTTCGCTTAATAGACAGGGTTTAGGTGAGTTACTACAAAAGCAAAAAAAGACAAACTAATACAAAGTGTATTTCTTTATAATAAACGTTACAATTGGTATGCAAATTTATTTCAACTTACAAGGATGAATAGCACTCTCAGAGGGAGTTTAGGATACTTGCTTCAATCTGGTCAGGTAGCTCCCAATGACCAAAAGACCAAGGCAAGGTGAGTCTAAACCCAGAAAAAGGGGGGCCCACCCAAAGGGCATCCAACCAAGGCAGGAGAGGAGGAGGAAACAAATGGCTCAACCTTTCACTATAGCATAGTTAAAATGGTGCTGTTTAGGAAAAATAAGGGGGATTAATTGAAAATAGATTTCTCTCACAGTGCTTTCAATGCTCTACTTGTGTTTAATGAGGTAATTGTTTTACTTATTTTTTTTACTTCTCTTTTAGTTAAAATACACACTTCTATTTTGTCTTGTCTTGTACGGTTTATTATGCTTTTTCACTGCTTTGGTTTCATAGGTTCATCATGTCAGTTTGTTTTATCTTTTGCTTCACTAGGCATTAGTGCTTATTTTCCATTAGCACCTGTTCGGTGTTTTGGCTCCTACATTACTGCGCAGTAACGCCTCGTGGTTTTTTTTTTTTTTTTTTATTCTTTTCAATGCTTTTTCTTTTGATTCCTGACACCGATTTTATTTCCATGGATGGTTTACATATCTTTTCTTTTTCTCTATACATTTCTATACATATGTTTTCACTCATACAGCCCTTTGGCTTACTAGTTCACTATTGCACCCGTTCTTGGATTTTCCTTCCCCACTACTTCACGCAGCATTGGATTTCTTACTTTTTGGTTGCACTTCCTTCTCCTTATTTTGCTAATAGCAAGATACTTATTCAGTCATGCCCATATGTCACATATATTCATTTTAAATTTGAGGAGTGCTACCAATTTCCACTGCTTCTGTAGTAAGGATTATTTTCTACTTGCTAAGTGGAGTCTGATGGTTTCCCCCTCCCCTCCTAAACTCCTGGGAGGGAAATGAAGTGACCTATGTCTCTCCTTGCCCGGCATTCCAGCCATTTACACTCGATATGACTTGAAGTCAGGATCTGTTTAAAGTTTAACTCACACCTAGGACAATACAGCAGAGATATATTCCTTCCTGATGTAAGTCCGGATTTTAGTTTAGTTTTTTTTTTTTTTCTTCCCCCTTTCTATTAATACATTTGTTATCTATAGATTTTTTCCTGTGCATCTCCTGATGAAGTGGGTATTTCTCATGAAATGCGTAGAGAATTTCAGCACACTTATCGCAGTACGTGATAGACACTGAGTCTTTTCGGTTGCTCCATTACTTTATTTTATCATTGCACCTGCTTGAATTTTCCATAATGATGTTTGTGCTTTTAATGTATGTTAATATGACTGTATTGGATTAATTCAATTATTTTGTATTTTTATATATACCCTGTAGTGCACGGTTTCTCTCTTTAAAGTCCCTTGGGCCAATCTCCTTTTGCTCTTTTGTTTTCAATTAATTACGGGACTGAGAGATACCGATTGCACCTCACTGTGCAGCTCATGTATCTTGTAATAAAGGGGATTAATTTACCCACCAATTTTATAATACAAGATACCACCATCCTAAAAAGGAAGCCTTTCTTTAGACATACCTCAACCCCAGCATAGGGGAAGGTAAGGGAGGGATCAAAGCCTGATTACCAATGATCACAGAAAAAGCGGAGCTGTATTGGGTCCAAAAATATACCTATTCATATAAACGTAAAGGAATGTAAAAAAGTCCCCACTTCTAACATATAATCATTCTGAGCTGTGTCATGCTAGTTCCATCAATGTGTAAATCTCCAGATGTGTATTAACTCCAAGCATGATAACTCCCGCACTGTCCTGGCATTGCATCAAAGACCCCCTCCAGCTTGCACCTCTAACTCCTCTCTCTAAGTCTGCTTTTTAAGGGTTATTGGTGCCAAATTACCTCCCTACCCTACCCTCCCACCAGCGCCGCTTCTCACGTGTGAAAGCCGGAAGATGACAAAATGGAATATGTCATTGCGCATGCGCGATAATGGCGGGACGTGCGGGCACCGCCCCCACCCATTCACCACGCCACCCATCCACCGCATCGCCCATCCACTCCGCACTGACGGCATTGGACAGAAGAGGCAGGGGAAGGCAAGGGGATGGAAAGAACAGTACCGCCATGTCCCACCACAAGCCTGGATCAGGGTACCACCCATACAGGACAAAATAAGCACTATTTCAAAAGTATAGTCATTCCATGGACATCACATAAAAACTTTCCTAGCCAACATATAGAGATACATAGGCATGCCAGCTTGTGGCTAAAATATATGGCAGTCACAATACCAAAATGTAGAATCCAGGTTTCCACAAACAAATAAACAAATTCTGTTATTGATACCCACATCTCTTTATTCTCACATCTTTTTAAAGCAAATAGCACACCAGTTATATATGCACCCATAACGGCATGCCTGTAGATGTGCTAAATTCTATCTAAAAATCAGACTACACTATACAAGCCCAGACAGGTAAGGCACCCCAAGAAATGGGTTCAGAAAAAACGGCTACATGTTTTAATTGAAACATGCACTTTTTACAATATCTGCTGTAGCTATTCTGACCTTTCTGTTACACTTTATGCCACAGGAATGTAACAAAGTTTAAAATGAGGTGGCTATGAGAGACACAAATTATTTTTAGTAGAACTATAGGCAAACTTTATTTTTTATTTTTATTTTTTTCATTTTCGATAAGGTGAGGGAGGGTTATAACCCCTGTCGGTTTATTTTTTTTTTCCATCTGTGTCCCATTGGGGAGATTTCCCTTCACTTCCTGTCCCATAGCCAAAAAAGGACTGAGCAGAAATCCCTGAAAACCAAGAGTATCCTTTGGGGACCCCCAAGTCACTAGAATCAGTGTTCCCATTGTAAGATTTAACCTCTGTTACATTTCTTTGGACAACCCAAAATTTGGGATTTTCCTTTACTTTCACTTCAGTGATAATGGTAAACAGGACAGATAGAGAGGGTGAATGTCCCTACCAGGGGCACATAGAGCAATAAAAACTGACCGGTGTTCTAACTACTCTCCACTCTATCCAAAACTTAAAAAAAGTTTTGTATTTAGTTATATACTTTTTCTGTTTAGAACATTAACAGAATTGTCCTAATGAACTTTAAATATGATTTCAATTAGAGGAAATAAAAATGGTGCAAGGAAAATATTGACAGAAAAGAAGTTAGAAAAATAGAAAATAGACAACAGCAAAATAAAGGGGATTACAAGTGAAAAATACTTAACAAAGTTTGTCTAGTTATTGAATTCGGCAGAGTTCAATTAATTTCAGAATAAGTGCAATCTCCTGAATCTTTATGGCCCTCATATATGACTCTTAGCATTCTGGCATGTTTCTGATGAAAAATCGAATGCCCCAGGTGCCAATAGTAATAGCTTTTATATCATATCGGAAATTGTGGAATTAATATGAGACTCAACTCTATGTACAAACCAGACTCACAGATGAGTATTGTAGAGTCACATACCAGATGGGGCACGTGGCTCAGTAGCTTAATGGAGGTTTGCAGACTTATTCTAATGTAGGTTATTTACACTTCTAGAAGTGTTATGACCTGCTAATATAGTTTTACAACCCTCTGCTAATTGTGTTTAAGGAGATTTATGACGGCCTGCTATGTGTTTTTTCATGAATTAACATTTTGAAGGGATGAGGGTTGCACTGTGTTCATTAGGACTTCCCATTCTCCCCATTTAGTTTGAGCTTTAATAGACATTATTATCACCATGTGATGCCATGGTGGGGCTATTAGAAGAGGAGGAGCAGGAAGACGAAAGTGCCTTAGCAGCAGTTGCAGACAACTGGCAGCTCTGGGCATGGGAGGAGGAAGAAGAGGAAGGCTCTGTCAACTATTTCACTACTGTCTGAGCATGCTCTGCATGATCACTCTGAGAAAGAATAGGCAGACATGTCCTGATGCTAGATGACAACGCCCAACCCCTGTTTTGTCCAGCAGAACCTGCTCAGCCCCAACTACCTTTGTGTTCAGAATTTCTGCATCTCACTTTAGGCCCACCTGTCTTTTTTTTTTTTTAACAAACAGGACTGCAAATTTTGATTGAAGCTATAGCAACAGGGGAATAAATATGTGGTGCTTTGATTAACCCCACTTTACCACACAAGTATTCACTGTACTGATGTGCTGCAAATAAGGAGCAACAAGCATACCCTGCATACCCTGATACGCACAGGATTAACCAATAACAAACAAGTGTATTGAACGATAATAATGCTAATCATTTATGGTTGTTGGTTTAGAGTGGCCTGTCTGAAAACAAATGAATGCCAAAAGATGAGTAAGAAACAGGTAGACCGCGCTCATAAACAACCAGTGGCAATAACAAAAAAAATAATGTGAAAAAAGTGCTCATAAAGTCCCATATATTGTGCTGTCTTCCTTTAAAATAAATCACTCAAAGAAACACCCTTGACTTGTGAGAACCAATTTGATGCAGTGTGTGGCGTATGGTCTGAGCACTGTCAGGCTGACCCCCCGCCCCTTCAACCTCTGCAGCAATGCTGGCAGCACTCATACGTCTATTTCCCAAAGACAACCTCTGGATATGACGCTGAGCATATGCACTCAACTTCTTTGGTGGACCATAGCAAGGCCTGTTCTGAATGGAACCTGTCCTGTTAAACCACTGGATGGTCTTGGCCTCCGTGTTGCAGCTCAGTTTCAGGGCCTTGGCAATCTTGTTATAGCCTAGGCCATCTTATGTAGAGCAAACATTCTTTTTTTCCAATCCTCAGAGAGGATTTTTCCTCCCCAGTGTCATGTGACTCATTAGTATTACAAGGTCTCAGGTGAGAATGGGGAGCAGGTGTGTTAAATTTGGGGTTATCGCTCTCACTCTCTCATACTTGTCACTGGAAGGTAAACATGGCACCTCACGGCAAAGAACTCTCTGACCCCAAACACACCTCCAAGACGACCACTGAGGGTAAAGGTGATGGACTGGCCAAGCATGTCTCCAGACCTAAATCCTAATGAGCATCTGTGGGGCATCCTCAAACAGAAGGTGGAGGACTGCAAGGTCTCTAGCATCCACCAGCTCTGTGATGTTGTCATGGAAGAGTGGAAGAGGACTCCAGTGGCAACCTGTGAAGCTATGGTGAACTCCATGCCGGAGAGGGTTAAGGCAGTGCTGGAAAATAATGTTTCTCACACAAAATATTGACATTTTAGGCCCAATTTGGACATTTTGATTTAGGGGTGTACTCACTTTTGTTGCCAGTGGTTTAGACATTAATGGCTGTATGTTGAGTTATTTTGAGGGGACAGCAAATTTTTACTGTTATACAAGTTGTACACTAACTACATTACATTGTAGCAAAGTGTAATTTCTTCAGTGTTGTCACATGAAAAGGTATAATAGCATTTTTACAAAAATGTGAATGAGGGAATTGCATAAGAACAGACCACAGGAGAGGCCCACAACACTGCAATCCTCTGTATTTTACAACATACAGCACAGTATAGCACTGTATAGAAACAAACATTCTAACACAGACTGTCTGCTGTCTCCGAATATCTCCAACACACACTGACAAATTGCTTCTGAGAACTCACTTTTTTATTGCTAGTGGGTTGACACATAATAAAGCCCTATTACTGGTCCTTCTAAGCCAGCTGACCTAAGTTCTAAGGCCAGGTATTGCATTATAGTTACAGAGAATTTTGTCCAGTGTATTATTACCACATTAATTGCCAGGACTGTGAACCTCAAACAAGCAGGGTATGCCTTGAACCCATGATGGCAGCAAGCCCAAATCTCATTTCTAGTAGCTATGAATTTCACTTTACAGCAAACTTATAAAATAAAGGTTAGTATACTTTGTAATATCTAAAATCAAGTGCAGGGTGATGAAAGGGCTGGTTGGGCTTTAACGAATTGTCAAAAACACCATTGTGCATTAATGCCAGTGTAAGCTTTATTTCTTTTAACATTGTTAGGTTGATTTCCCTGTACACTGCCACATATACTGTGCACAGTACATATTTGAATAACACAGCTGCAAGAGTGACCTCTTTTTGCTTTCATGTCATCAACTGTTCTTTTTGACATGCAAAAAAGCACTGCATACGAAAGTGTTATATTTTCCTTAGCTAATTGTTTTCCTCACTCAGGTAGCTGCCCACGTGTTTTTGGTATTTGCATTATGAATCTGTGTTACATTGCACTACAGTAAAATTAGGAAGTAGGTGATCAATAGAAATGGAATTAGACTTCATATAGACACGATAAAAGAGCAAACACAACGGTAGAAACAAAATCACCAACTCAACTCCTCTCTGAACTTCGGCTAAGAGCAAAGAAAGATGTTGGAAACCAATATTGTAATCATCATGCTTTTTGACAGCATTGCCATGTTTGTTGGAGGTTTTGGGAACATGATTATTTTAATTAACTGTGTGTTACAAGCGATCAGAGAAGGACTTTCTCTATTTATCTTAATAGCATTCACAATGTGCCTAAATAACAGTTTACTGATATGCTTTCAGGTTTTAAATGGGTTAATGTCCATTTCTGCATACCTTCAGCCAATGTCTGCACTCCTTCATGGAATATTGATGGCATTTTTGTCCTACAGTCTTTGGTCATCCTCCTGGTTGTCCTTGTACTATCAGTTTAAGATAGTGCCCTCTTCATCAACAGCAAATGCCTGGGTGATACGTAACTTTAATGTTTTACTACCTTGCTTCATGTTGTCTTCACGGGTGATCTCTGTGGTTCTTGGTTTCTCTTTGATGTTCAATGAAGCTGATAACTTTTCGACAAACTCTTTTAATATCTCCACTATTTTAAGAAATCAAACAACCAGTCATCTCTCTTTGCAGGCTGTCCTGTATTGCACATTTGCAACACTGTCGATTCTGATAACCTTTATGTCAGTGATGACAATTCTAAACTCTCTTAGAAGACATGTACGCAACATGAAAAAGAATGCAGAAGTGACCACAAGCTTCAAAGCTCACTACACAGCCGCCAAGTCCATCATAACACTCTTAGTGTTTAACTTGTTCTTGTTTTTGTGCCAAGTTGTTGGTTACCTGAGAGGAGATTTGTCTTGGATATCTACCTTGAAAACGATTACACTCTCTGTACTATTAACCGTGTGTCCATATATAATGATTGCTGGCAACAAAAAGCTAAGGAATGAAGTAAAAAAATCTTCTGAACATGTTATGCATATGTTGGGCATCAACAACCTTTTAGCTAAATGTTCTGCTTAGATTTGATATTATTTTACTACTAACCATTTGTAAATATCTAATGTGTAAATATGCTAAATGTTGGATAGAAAAAGACAACCAAAAGATTGGTGATTGCCTGTCAGCCTTGTGCAATTTTGGAGTGTCTCTGTTAGTTTGAACTCATTTATGTACATGAATACTATTGTTTTACCAGGTTTATTATGTTTCACTGTGTATCAACAACTAACTCAGGCTGCCAGGAAAACATTTGTGAAAGCATGGAAAAATCAAATAATAATTTTTCCGAAGTTAAACAGTGACTGATAGGAACTATAGTACATGAGAAACATATGGCAATACTTATTGATACCTACTCCACGTTTCTCAAAATTTGGACACCCTGGCTGAACTATGACAGTGCCATAAATACCCATTGCTCCTTCCTTTCACTCAAATTTTTGAGTAAGGGCATTGGAATATATGCAAAGGCTGCCAGTACCCACATTTCTATCCAGCCCACCCTTACCCCTCTTTTCTCCATCGCATCCCAATCCTATAACCCAACTAGAACAACGTGTTAGCCATTACTTACTCACTTTTCCCTTTTAGCTTTAGCTCTTCTTTTCTTTTGGAGCTCTTTCACACTGATGAGTTTTTTAAGTTCTTTGGCGTTAAAAAAAAAGTGCCTGAGAAGCTCACGAAAAATGCTTCCCATTAGAATCAATGAATGTTTTTACACCAGGGCAGTGCACTGGCAGTGCAGTGAAAAAAGTCCAGCATGCAGCATCTTTGGAGCATGTGTGTAGAGCTAAAAAAAAGTGCCTCAAAAACGCCCCTCTCCATTGAAATTAATGGGAAGCACCTAAATAGTGCTTCAAATGTGCCTCAAAATGGTTTTTGAGGACATTTTTGAGTCATGCGTCCTTTAAAAAGCGCACCTCAAAAGCGCCTATAAAGTGCAGCAAAAGCGCTGCAAAAGCGTAGCAAAAGCGCTCAGCGTTTTATGGGAAGTTTGGAAGTGCCCCAGTGTGAAAGGACTCTATCACCTTGGCTTGGCACTCCAGCCTAGCTCAAATCAAGGTTTACTAATAGCTTTATGTAATCCCCTTTTGTTTATCGTCTTTATACTTTTTGTAGTGCAGCATTAAATGATACAGTACGGGAACTTATAATAACCATAGAATCTCAGCATATTCTGTCTCATGCATTAAATGTATTATAAGCATATCAAGATAATGCTAATTTGTCCTTTGTTACTATATTTAGTATTTTCACGACTACCCTAAGAAATGTTTTTTTCCTTTCCCCTTATAATTTATATGTGTTACGTCAACTGCAACCTCCATTGAATGTAAACGTGGATGCATCTATTACAAGCTTAATGTTTTTTAAAACTTCAATAAAACTGTTGTGAAACAACAATTCAGGTTGATATGCTATAGGCTTTAGGCTGACTGGAGTATCCATGTCCTTGAATTACCCAAAACCAGGTAAACATCCAAGGCATCAAACTTCCATATTCTACCAGCCTGCAGCAGACAAGTATTTTTCCAACCCCGAAGAACAGAGTGCTGTTTATCCCTGATACATTTTTGTCTCTATTACTATAGAGACAAAATAGAACTATGCCCTGCTATTTGGGAAGGCCTGTCTTTGACTCTTAATCTATCCACTTAGTTGATAAATGCTAGTTGTGAAATGCATACATATATAATACTTGGCATACTGTATATACTTAGATAACATTTTTAGTTGAAACAAGATACGTACAGTTAGATAATCTGGATTACATATATTATTTAGATGTTGTATATACTGTATGTATTTTATATCTATTAAAGGATATTTAAGTAAGGATAAGTATGTGACCTAACAATCAATTCTTGATTTTTAGAAAAAAAAAATCAGCATGATGTAATGTTATTGGCTTGTTTCATGATATCTTAACACGTATCCTTTAAATAAAGGATATTTAAGTAAGGATTCTTGATTATTAGAAAAAAATTCTGCTACTCTTACCAAGACACATCTGCATGATGTAATGTAATTGGGTTGTTTCATGATATTTTAACACAAAAAAGTTTAAAGCTCAACCATTTCATCTCTACATGCAAAAATAACACACAGAACTCCTCCAAAATAGCCTACAAAATCAACTGACAATGTCATGTTTCACCAGAGAGTTTCTCAAACTGTTTAATAAACAAATGATTGAGAAGTCTAGCTGCAAGAAATTGACATCTTCATTTGACCTTGTTTTAGGAAAACTTTACAACTTTACAGTTCTATAAACTTTACAATGAATAAAATTTAAAATTCTCGATTCAGGTTCTTCACAGTAGAAAGATGAAGGAGCCCCTACCGACCATCCAATTTCTCTTTAAGGCCATGAAGTTCAAATTTCCACAATTTGTACTGTAGCACCACCTGCTAGTGAGTCTGAGACTGCAGACTATTTTTCATATCACAGACAGTCTCTACCATCATTATCTCTAAAATAATGATCCATCTTGTTCTGATAATTGGCTTACATTTCCAATCTGGAGGACCATCTTTTTCACTTATAACAACAAAGATAGCTAACATATTGGAATACAGAATAATAAGCATATTATTACAAGATACAGAGTTTTTGTAGTGACTGATCTCTTATTTAAGAGATGTATATGTAGTTATTTATAAACGGTGAGTATATTGCGCTCAACACATAAGTGTTAATCAATTAAGTGCTAGTGCAAATAAATAAATAAATAATTAATTAAATAAAAATAGGAGTGCAAAAAGTCTCTAAAATGCTCAATATCAATAAAAAAGATGATCCCCTGATGACGTCAGCACGGGCTGACGAAACGTGCGTCGGGAGCGTGAGACCGTAGACTTCCGGGTTGGTGGAACGCTGGCGTGAAGCGGTGTTCATTTATCCAGCTACCGTGAATATCCATGACTGTACAAAGCGATTTATCTTGGAATTGTAGTAAGTGCATTACCTTTTTAAATAAAGTTTGATGTTATCGACTTACTGCACCATGAGAGCTTCTTTTGCTTTCCTATATGTCCTTACTGAGATCCTGTACCTGGTCTGAATGTTTACCCCGGTTGGTGAGGGAATCTGAAGTGGAGGATCGGTGTATATTTTATTATTATTATTATTATTATTATTATTATACAGGATTTATATAGCGCCAACAGTTTGCGCAGCGCTTAACAAAATGAGGGCAGACATTACAGTTACACTACAGTTTGGAACAAAAGGAATCAGAGGGCCCTGCTCGTTAGAGCTTACAATCTAAAAGGGAGGGTCAATTGATACAAAAGGCAATAGCTGTGGGGGATGAGCTGATGGAGCAAGTGAAACAGCGTTATTAGTTAGTAGCCGGGTAGGCTTCTTTAAAGAGAAGGGTTTTCAGGGATCGTCTAAAGATGTATAGATTAGGGGACAGTCGGACAGATTGGGGTAGAGAGTTCCAAAGAATGGGAGAAGCTCTGGAGAAATCCTGGAGGCGAGCATGGGAAGAGGTGACAAGGGAGCTAGAGAGCAGGAGGTCTTGGGAGGACCGAAGAGAGCGGCTAGGTTGATATTTTGAGATCAGGTTAGTGATGTAGCTGGGGGCAGAGTTGTGGATGGCTTTGTAAGCTATTGTTAGCACTTTGAATTTTATTCGTTGGGTGAGTGGAAGCCAATGAAGGGATTGGCAGAGAGGGTTGGAGGACACTGAACGGTTGGTAAGGTGGATAAGTCTTGCAGCTGCATTCATTATGGATTGAAGGGGGGATAATCTATGTAAGGGTAATCCAATGAGGAGGGAGTTGCAATAGTCGAGGCGAGAGATAACCAGGGCGTGAATTAAAAGCTTGGTGGTGTCATTGGTTAAAAAGGGCCGTATTCTAGCGATGTTGCGGAGGTGAAGGCAGCATGATTTGGACAGGGATTGGATGTGAGCCTGAAAGGACAGTGCAGAGTCCAGGGTTACCCCTAGCACCCTGGCATGTGTGGAAGGACTAATAGTTGTTCCATTGATCTTGACAGAGAATTCCGGGGAAGGGGCACGTAGAGGAGGAAATATTATGAGCTCGGTTTTAGATAGATTCAGTTTGAGGAAGTGGTGAGACATCCAGGCTGATATGTCTGTTAGTAGATCAGTGATGCGGGAGGAGACTGATGGGGTGAGCTGAGGGGTAGAGAGGTAGATTTGGGTGTCATCAGCATAGAAATGGTAGTGGAAGCCATGGGAGGCTATTAGCTGACCCAGGGAGGAGGTATAGATTGAGAATAGTAGCGGTCCAAGGACAGAACCTTGGGGGACCCCAACAGTAAGAGGAGTTGCAGAGGAGTAAGTGGAATTGTAAGTGACACTGAAGGTGCGGTGAGATAGGTAAGATTCGAACCAGTGGAGAGCACAGTCACGGAGACTGAGCAAACTGAGTTTTTTGAGAAGGAGTGGGTGGTCAACAGTGTCAAAGGCAGCAGAGAGGTCCAAAAGTAAGAGTATCGAGTAGTGACCATTGTTTTTTGCTGTTAGTAAGTCATTTGTAAGTTTTAGGAGAGAGGTTTCTGTGGAGTGTTGCTGGCGAAATCCAGACTGAAGGGGATCAAGGAGGTTATTCTCAATGAGGTGCTTGCTCAGGCAATTGTAGACTAAACGTTCAAGGAGGTTGGAAGCAAAAGGGAGTAAGGAGATGGGTCTTAAGTTATTAAGATTGGAGGGGTCTAGTGAGGCTTTCTTTGGTATGGGAGTTACTAGCGCATGTTTTAGAGAGCTGGGGAAGATGCCAGTGGAGAGGGAGAGGTTGAAGATATGAGTTAAAGAGTGTAGGATAGAGTCAGAGGGTGACCGTAGTATTTGAGAAGGAACAGGGTCCAGGGGGCAGGAAGTTAGGTGGGCATTAGAAAAAAATTTTGTAACTTCCTCTACAGTAGTTGGGTTAAACAAGGGAAGTATTGATTGTGCAGGAGGACAAGGTGTGTAAGGTGAGGGAGATATCTTTAGTGTAAAGATCTCTTCACGAATTGTATCAATCTTATTTTTGAAGTGATTGGCAATCTCTTGGGCAGTGAGTAAGTTAGTGGGTGGAGGCAATGGAGGACGAAGTAGAGCGTTGAAGGTCGAAAAGAGTTGACGGGGACTGTGTGAAAGGGTGTTAATGAGAGTGATAAAGTAGGTCTGTTTGGCAGTGTGGAGGCAGGAACTGTATTTTTGGAGGGCAGATTTATATTGGCTGAAATCTTGCTGTGACTTAGTCTTACGCCACAGATGCTCAAGAGCGCGACTACGTTTTTTGAGGCTTCTGGTATTGTCTGTCTGCCAGAGTTGAAGCGGCCGGGGCCTGATTCTGTGTGTAGTGAGGGGGGCCAAAGCATCCAGGGTAGATGACAGTGAACTGTTGTAGACAGAAGTGGCCATGTTGGGGCAGGAGAGGAATGAGATTGTGTTGAAGAGACCATCTGTAGCAGAAACAAGAAGTGAGGGGTTCAGATGGCGAAGGTTTCTATGGGTAATTGTTCGGTAGTTGGAAGGTAAGGAGGAGGACAAGGAGAGACTGAAACTAATGAGATGGTGATCAGAGAGAGGGAATGGAATGTTGGAGAGGTTGTGAGGGGTGCATAGGTAGGAGAACATGAGGTCAAGGCTGTTGCCATTAGAGTGAGTAGAAGCATGTGTCCATTGTTTTAGGTCAAAAGAGGAGGTTAAGCTCAAAAGTTTAGAAGTAGTAGGAGTGTTAAGATTAACAGGGATGTTAAAGTCTCCAAGAATGATTGTGGGAATTTCAGAAGAGAGAAAGTAGGGTAGCCAGGCAGAGAAGTCATCAAGGAAGCCTGATACCGGTCCAGGAGGCCGATAGATCACAGCAATTCTCAACGAAACTGGAGAAAATAGACGAATACAGTGAGCTTCAAATGAGGAGAGAGACAGAGAAGGGGGTGGATGAAGAACCTGAAAAGTGCTTTGAGGGGAAAGCAGAATTCCAACCCCACCTCCTTTCCGTCCACTAGGCCTGGGAGAGTGAGTCAACAGGAGGCCACCATGGGAGAGGGCAGCAGGAGAAGGAGAGTCAGAGTCTTGAACCAGGTCTCAGTAATTGCAAGCAGGTTGAAGGAGTTTGTGATAAATAGGTCATGGACAGAGGTGAGTTTGTTGCAAACAAAGCGGGCATTCCAGAGGGCACAGGAGAAGGGGAGGTTGGCTCTAGGCAGAAGAGGAATAGAAACCAGATTGTGTGGATTTCGGCTGGTGTCAGAGGATAGGGGGTGACGGGTATGTCTGCCAAAGGTAAATGATGGGGGTCCAGGATTTGGGGAAATATCGCCAGAGATTAGGAGAAGCAGAAGGGTGAGGGAGGTGATATGGGAGTATGATTTATGAGGGGGGACACATTTCAGTGTCCTGTAGGTTTTATTGGTGTGTGGGTTCAGAATCAGCAGGAGTTGATGAGTGCAGTATAAAGGTGAAGATAGGAGTGAGGGTGATATATACAAGCTGTGGGGCGGAGAAGAGGGGTGAAGGAGAGAAAGTTTTATGAGAGAGGATGCAAACATGAGAAGGAGAATTAGGGATTGCATAATACAGGATGGTGAGATTGAGATGTAGACTGAATGTGAGATGGAAAAGTTGTATAGAGTTTCAGATCACCTGTAGTCTGTATGTTGGCTTTATTGTTGTATAGAGTTTCAGATCACCTGTAGTCTGTATGTTGGCTTTATTTATTGGATCAATATGTCTATGTGACCCCCTATAATCAAGGGGTCATATACTTCTGGTAAGAAGTACCTTGTAAGAGCACTGGGTGAAAGTTTGGAGGTGGAGGCTTTTAATCACTCCTATCAAGTCTATGCTTTTATCAAAAATTGTTGCTGCTGATCGTTGGACTTTTTTATTGATATTGAGCATTTTAGAGACTTCTTGCACTCCTATTTTTATTTAATGAATTATTTATTTATTTGCACTAGCACTTTATTGATTAACACTTATGTGTTGAGCGCAATATACTCACCGTTTATAAATTGTCACAGCATTCTCAGCTTTTTGTTTGCAGCTCACAGTGTGGAAGCAATTCCTACAAATTCAAATTAATGTGTTTATCCAATTATGTTCACTAACACTTATATGGCTATTTAGCCTGATCACTTAGTTATTCATTTGCGCAGTTTCGTTTGGTCCACACCATTTTTTTTATATATGTAGTTATGTCTAGCACTGAAAAGAAAAGGAAAAAATTAAATAATCTTTTTTATCTTTTAAATAATTAGCATTAATGCACTTTGCTGGGCACAATGAAAGCTCTAAAATGTCATAAATTTACTATTTGTCTATATTAGGGGTCTCTAAACTTTCTAGGCTAAGGTCCAGTTTACTGTCCTTCAGATTTTAGGAGGGCTGGATTGAGACCAGAAGGAAAAAAAAAATGTTTTAGACTTTGTGATCAGTGGCGATAAAAAAAATACATAATGCCACCTGTGGGTGGTAGGAAGAGGAATAGTGCCTCATCATTGGTATTAGTGGGAAGAATTATTTCCAGTGTTTGTGTTAGTGGGAAGAATACGCGTCAAGTTCAATGATGTTGTGACTATATCTATATACTCTTATACTGTTGATTACCAAGGATTATGGATGTTGTAATTTCAAATACTCCATTACCCCAGGATTTGCCATGTTTGGGTTCTTTGAATACTGGAATTGGGATTACGTACCAGTTTTTACCTTGTCAATATAATATGTTTACTATTCTACATTCCATGTTATGGTTTTTTTATCTGTATGTACATGTCAATTAAATATGTTATTTTTTCCTGGAAGCCGTGTCATGTCTCTCACTCAAAGTCCCGACCTCTTCTCCTTTTGTACTGATTAGGGATGGAGACGCACGACACATCCCATCGTGCGTCTCATTTAAAGTCCCCCCTCCCCCCTCCTTATGCGGTGCCCCAATCGTTGGTATTACTGGGGGGGGATAGCGCCCCATCATTGGTATCAGTGGGAGGAATAGTGGCCTATCATTTGTATTAGTGGTGCCACATTTTTTGGTATTAGTGCCGGTTCAAATTAGTGCGATCACAGAGATCGCATGTATATTCGGAGCACACTGCTCCTAAATTACATGTGATCTCTGTGCGGTGCAAATTTCAGCCATACAGTTTGTATGGCTGAATTCGCACCGCAATCGCACTAAACATGCACTTGACCCTTTTTTTTATCTGCAGCAGAATCGGATTGCATAGTGGTTCACACTAGTGCGATCCGATTCTGTGCGAACTTGCAGATCGCACTGCGATATGCGATCGCAACTGGGGGTGTCGTTAACTTTTAATTCACACCCCCCTGCATATAGCATATGGCAGTGTGAACTTTATACCTAGATAGATGAAGCACATATAGGTGTGTTTCCCTTTAAGAGTGCTGACATCATCACTGAGCGCCGGACTGAACAGCTATTTAAATCACCAGCTTTCACTCACATGTGTTCGTTCAACCTGCTGTGTGCCTAGATGTGCCTTGATGCTAACCTGTCTTGAAGCTCTCATGCTTGCAAGCATACCTCGCTGTCGGAACCACGCTGCGCTGATCCCTGTATCCCGCTACCGGATCATCCGCTCTTGTCGAACCTCTCCTCTGCTACATTGCTACTAGTGATAAGTACCCCACAGGGGAAACCTCAATAACCTTCATACTAAAGCTTACACTGTCTAGCTCTGCATACTAAGGACTGTTACTACATCTGCACTATCTAGATTGCTAGCTCTTGAGCCTACTATCATCTGCTCTTGCACTGGGTTAGTCTCTCCTGTATGTCATCTGCTATCCTATCATCTACTACCATGCATGATTGCTAACCTATCTGCATCCCACCTGTTACTATCTCATTCTCAAGAACATTTCCTTTCAAGTGTCTGTCATCTACCATCTCTACCCAACCTGTCTCTTCAGCCTATCATCACTGAGTTACTATATACATAAGTCACTCTAGGAACATCTTATTGAGTGTGTGTATTTACTTGCTGAATTGAGATCATCCACACATGATGAGTCTTTGGGAGTTGGAATTGGTGTCTCAGAGTTTCTCTACATGACTACTGAAGTGGAATATTTCTGCAGCTGTAAATCCACATCATACATAAAACGCAGGAGCGTTACACCTGGTCACAAGCAATCAAGGCAAATCCATGGACACTTTGATGTTGGGTAGTCCAGTGGCCTTTAGCACTGAGCTCACTATGGCAAGAAGGATGTGTGTGGGGCAAATTGACCATTTCCAGCCAACATGCAGGTAAATACCCAGCATAACGTACATGATCGTATGCAAAAAAACATGGCATCATCAAGCGCACTGTTGACAGGTGAAGCTGCCAGTCGGATTCTCGTGTTGCTCTAAACAAGAGTATCTGTATCATGTCAATATATGAACTAAAAAAGGCAAACGTTAGGTTTTCTGCACTTCTTCTTTTCACAAAGTCTACATTTTTGGAACACATTTAGTCAAATATATCATTTGCACACTAAACATCCATTGTTCTGTCTTGAAATGCATATTTCATCTCATTTATGACATCCATACATTCATCTCTCATCTCTGGTGGCAAAGAGTCTAAGAGGGTGAGAAGTCTGATGCGTTGCAGATTCTGATACAGAAGTTTGTGTGCTCTCATGCTGCAGTTGTAGTAAAGACCATTGATCACTCCATTTATAGATCCTGGGGCAACAACTTCAGACTAAATGAGTATGTCTTGCAGTTCTGCATCTTCAAACCTTTTTCCTAGAATGCCCAGATAGGACATGCATGTGTGAAATTTACCTAGTCGAATTACTACACGCTGAGTAAGGTCATTTCCAGCAGATTTGCTGAGCCTTGGCATATATAGCTTGGTCAAAAACTAACACTATATGGTCCAGTTCTACAAACCCGATTCCAAAAAAGTTGGGACACTGTACAAATTGTGAATAAAAACAGAATGCAATGATGTGGAAGTTTCAAATTTCAATATGTTATTCAGAATACAACATAGATGACATATCATAGTTTAAACTGAGAAAATGTATCATTTTAAGGGAAAAATAAGTTGATTTTAAACTTCATGGCATCAACACATAGCATTCCTGTATGTGATGCAGTGCCGTCTAAGGGCCTGAAGATCACGGGCATCCAGTATAGTTTTCTGGCCTTGACTCTTACGCACAGAGATTGTTCCAGATTCTCTGAAACTTCGGATGATATTATGCACTGTAGATGATGATAACTTCAAACTCTTTGCAATATTTCTCTGAGAAACTCCTTTCTGATATTGCTCCACTATTTTTCGCTGCAGCATTGGGGGAATTGGTGATCCTCTGCCCATCTTGACTTCTGAAAGACACTGCCACTCTGAGAGGCTCTTTTTATATCCAATCATGTTGCCAATTGACCTACTAAGTTGTAAATTGGTCCTCCAGCTGTTCCTTATATGTACATTTAACTTTTCCAGTCTCTTATTGCTACATGTGCCAACTTTTTTGGAATGTGTAGCTCTTATGAAATCCAAAATGAGCCAATATTTGGCAAGACATTTCAAAATGTCTCACTTTCAACATTTGATATGTTATCTATATTATATAGTGAAAAAAATGTATATAAGTTTACGAGATATGTAAATTGGTCCATTCCTTTTTTACTCACAATTTGTATAGTGTCCCAACTTTTTTGGAATTGGGTTTGTAGCTGATCAGCAATTTTGACACTTTGCTTCAGGATTGTGTTTTCTGTTGACATCTCTGTCGGTGAAGCCTCAATGACTGGAAGATAATACAGCGCTGACTTTTGCAGAATGCCATCAGCTTGAAGCAATGTATGGAAACCTGTCCAGCTTGGGATTGCACATCTTTCAGCATCTATGGCCTTTACAAAAACATATGCCAGTTCAGTTTGTGCAGCAGACACGGTGTTGTATGTGCTTTGGTGGCTACCTGGTGACAATGTTTTTGCTTGTCAAAGATGGTCCTTCTGACATTTGCCTGCCACAGTAGTGCATTTGTCTGTTTTCTTAAAAATTATACACGATGCAGGAAGCACGGGATCTGCACAAACTCCTGGCAGGCCATCCAGGACCTAAGTTACATTGTTGGACATTCAATTGTTGAAGTACTACTACCGATAACACAGACTGGCCTTTCTGATCATTATCAGCTTCAGGATGCTGTGTAACCCGCATCTCTGCTGCATTCAAGCTCTTTTTGTCAATGAAACAACTGTAGCAAGTGAAGTGAAACCCAGCATCTTTGGGAACATTGCTAAACTCAATTTCTAGACAATGCTTGTATGTTTCTGCTATTCTCTGACTCTCGCCTTGCAAGCCATGCCACAGATTGATGCTATTTCTGAACATATCCCACTGTGTGCGGGTAAAATCATTGTTTTCTTCTTTCTTTATGGACGTCAGATGTATATAGCATTTATAATCCTTTTTACGGAGTATAGAAAAAGGTCTGTCCATAATTTCCTCCTCTTCGCTACTCGATAGTGATGACAAGGGTGCAGACATCTTTGACTTATGTTTACATGTAGTACCCCATTGGTCTAGCAGGAAGCACGTAATGATTGCTCAACGAAGCCTCATCACTCATGATCAAAATTACATGAGCAAGGAACTATTGCTGACTTTGAACACTAATAAAAAATAAACTGCAGGATTACACACGGAGAACTTTTATTTTCTTGCTCAAAACCAATAGATCTTTTTATTGGAATGAAAAGTTTTTAGTGCCCCATATATGGGAATGGGATTAAACTAAAACACCTTCACATTGTGACCTGTAGTGTGAGGAGTACAGTCATTGCAGAGATTTTGAAGGAACATCATTTTATATTGCTTCAGATGGAGAAGGGGGGTGAGGCCAAGCTTAACTTTTACAGGAAAAATTAAAAGCAGCCTTTAACTTTACCTCACTATTTTCTTGTATCCACTGAATGTTTTGACGTGTGGTTTTTACAAAATGAAACCTGTGATTATGTATTTTAAATCATTTATTTGGTTTCAGTTGTCCAAGTTTGTTAGAGGTTAAAAAAAAATAGCTTTGGTAGTGTCTGAGTATTCGAGCAAAAGTCATGAATAATATCTGTAATATTTGTAAAATGTGTGTGAAGTCAATGGAAGAAATAAACTTTGAAAAATCTCTGTGCAATCCTGACCTTTCTATCTAAAACTAAACTATGTTGTTTACATTTTAGTTGCTGCCAACACTGTGTTCTTTCAAACCATCACAATGTGTAAAGAAATGAAAGTGTTGTGCAACCCACCAAAAGTTTATAGCCTACTACTACATCACAAACCTGTGAATCCTATATGCACAACTCACAACCTATATCGAAAAAGACCAGCTGGAGTATTTCACCCCTAGGGATCCCTGAAAGGCAATCCTTCCTGGTAAGGTGTCAGCTTCAATCAGATATTGCTCAAATATCCCCAACTCCTTGGATCATTCTTGTTGAGCCCTGCACCCTCTTGAGCACAAGCACACTCTGTTGTTGTTACAGTTTTAGGCTCTAGATGGTGCTGTGATCCAAACCTATGTCTCTATGGTATACCCATTAATGTCTCCTGTACCATTAGTGTGAGTGGTGGAGGAGGGGGGCAGGGTGGAGCAGACACAGAACAGGAAAACACTGAGAGGAAGACATTGTAGAATATTTACAAGAGGACCCAGAAATCAGCTAAGAGGGTGCAGAGCTCAGCAAAGATGACCGGAGGAGTTGGGGATATTTGACCAATATCTGATTGAAGCCTTATTAGGAAGGATTGCCTTTCACGGAGCCCTAGGAGTGGAATACTGGTCTATTTCGATATAATATAGGTAGGTGCATTATATCTCTATCATTTGGGATCCATCTTTTCTGGTAAGGGGCGTGCAGTGATCTATGTTGGAGAAAGCACTATATGAAGCACCGGTGTTATTGTGAATCACTTTTCATGTTTTTGAAGTTGAGTATTTAGACTTTTATGAGTTGCACCACCTTCACAAATACACATATATATTATTTTGGGTGAGCGGGAAATATATCTTTTTATACATATATGATCTCTAAGTGCAGTCCTTCCTGTGCTCCTGTGCGTGACTTGGCCTGGCTGACTTCTCTTCCGATTTCTATTCCTGATTTTTGCTCCTGACTATGCTGATATTTGGTTTCCTGACTTTGGCTCATCTGACTACCCGTTCTGGCATCCAAACCTTGGCTTCTGTTTTTGACTGCGTTCCTGAATTGTGTTATTTTTGCCATTTCATTAAAGGTGTGCTTTGAACTGTACTTTTTGTCTTCATCTGTTTTATTGGTCCTGACACATACAAACACAATATAATACCCAAGTTTATTTGTAAAAATATAAAAGATGATGTTGTGTAAATAAATAGATACCAAAAATCCCTGATGCATTCTAGCATTACCAAGGTCAGCTACTAACGAGTTTTTTTTTTTTTTTTGATAGGTTGCACATGGCCTACATGTATAGAGGAAAAACTATTTGATTACCGGAAGAGTGGTAAATAATGTGCTGGGGAAGCAGTGATAAATGGGGGATTTAAATGCATCAACTTATACCAGTACTATTGTGCTCTGAAGCCTAAGGCAGCTTGCATACAGGGCCATCTAGCTGCTGGGCACATGAGAGGGACAGGTGCAGTGTCCAGCCCCACTGTCCATAGCCTTTCAAAGTCATGTGCAAGGGGGAAAAGCCTGTAATATATTAGTCATGACTAGAGTGCTGTCATGGTGGATAATGGGGTCCAACCCCCACTAGAGTGGTCACAGTGCAGCAGCTAGGTGCAGAGGTGTTCCTGATGGAATTGGTTTGCATCCAGTACCACCAGTTAGAGTGTGCCTTGGTGCAGCCACTAATGACATGCAAAGTAGTAGCTGTGTGTTGGGTGCTGGAACTCTCTGCACACTCTCTGCACTCCAACATTGAACTCTGAAATAAGCAGGAACATTCAAGTTCAGCAATTTGTGCTTTGCAGTAGAACTTTTGTCCCAGCCCACTGGCGAAGTTACTGGTGTGACATAACGCGTATGGGGCGGAGCCTGTGCACGGAAACCGCACCCCAGCTGAGTCTGATGAGACCGTTGTAGCCTGCACTGCTCAAGTGCCTATTGAGTGAGTTATATTTTATGTGTCCTGGTATTTAATAAAGTATACAGAGAGCACTAGGAGTGCCCTTCCCCTTTGTTTCATATGCACCATCGTTGATCGTCTCCTGCTCCCTTGAGCCCTTAAGTAGAAGGTGGAGGAAACAGAGTGTGATTACTGACAGTTCTAGCTGGATATTCTGTCTGAGATCCTGCATCCCATAGCCTTGAAGAAGGAAGGTGGAGGAGGCTGTATGGCAATATTGATTGCTAAAGCTTATCTGACTCATTCAGATATATGGGTCAGACATTAACCACTTTAGGACCGGAGGATTTTCCTGCTTTACGTCCAGGCCACTTTTTGCGATTCGACACTGTGCGACTTTAACTGACAATTGCGCAGTCATGCAATGCCGTACCCAAACAAATTTACGTCCTTTTTTTCCCACAAACAAAGCTTTCTTTTGGTGGTATTTTATCACCTCTGCGCTTTTCATTTTTTGCGATATTAATAAAAAAAGCAACAATTTTGAAAAAATAACAATATTTTTCTACTTTGACAGTTAAAAAATATCCAATATATTCAATTTTTTGTCATATATTTAGGCCAAAATGTATTTAGCTACATGTCTTTGATGACAAAAAAATTCTCAATGAGCGTATTTTTAACCGCTTTAAGACTGGAAGATTTTACCCCATTCCTGACCAGGCCATATTTTGTGATTCGGCACTGCGTTACTTTAACGGACAATTGCGTGGTCATGCGATGTTGTACCCAAATTAAATTTATGTCCTTTTTTTCCCCACAAATAGAGCCTTCTTTTGGTGGTATTTGATCACCTGTACGATTTTTACTTTTTGCGCTATAAACAAAAAAATGCAACAATTTTAAAAATAACAATATTTTTCACATTTTTTTATATGAAATTCCCCAAAAAAATGTAAAAATCTAAATTTTTTAACATTTTAGGCCAATTTGTTTTCTGCTACATACTTTTGTTTACACAAGCGGGCGGATCTCCTCACTCGATCCCCGACGATCCGGGAAGAGCCGCGGTGATCACCGCCGTTCCTCCCCTGGCCCGACTCCCGCTGTGACTGAATACAGCGGGAGCGAGCCTCCAGCGGCACGCGTGTGCCGCCCACAAAGGGAGGAGTCCAGCGACGTAGACCTACGTTGCTGGACGATAACAAACCACTTTGCCGCAGTACCCTCAACGTGAGCAGTCGGCAAATGGTTAAGGTGAGCTTCTACTAAACACAATACCACAAAGATCACCAGGGTGTGGAGTGACTACCAGCAATTTATATTTATTCAGCACTGAAGACCTATTGATTTACAAATTTCTGATATTTATTATAGACTATCTGATATTCGTCTATTTAATTTATTGTACAACATTTGTGCACCTTTTCACTTCATGGACTTTATTTATTCACTATTTATTTATTTATGATTGTTGAATGGTATTTCATCATTGGCGCTGCATTTTACGTATTTGAATTATTTGGGTGTAGTGAAAGCACTGAATGTAAGTGGCCATCTGATTATCACTATTTAAGATTTTTCTTTTTGGATTGCGCTGATTATTTCCCTCTTTTTTTTTTTTTGTCCCAGCCAGGCTAGAAGAGAGAGCTCATTGCAGGGGCATTTGTTCATGTAAGTAAACACTGAACACCAATTCTGGGGGGTTATTTTTATTGTTGTGAGAGGGGGGGTTGTTTTACAATCTGCAACAAACCACCAATGCAGAGGAGGGGAGGAGGGTTTATTTTCATAGCCAACCACTGATCACTGGAAAGATTTATTGTTACAGCCAGTCATTGGCTTTGGTATATTTGGTATATTCTCCATGACAGTGGCCATATACAGTACTCATGCCCCCTTTTTTTTTTTTTTACCAAAAACTTGCAAACTGGACACCTCAAGCCAAATGTTGAAACTGATATAGAATTGGCTGTTAAGAAACATGCAGTTTTTTTGTAGCATTTTATTACCAAAAGCAGGGAAACTTTAGTGATCAACTACATCTTGTTCTTTTTCAATGGAAGAGCTCTTCAGATCTCACTAGTCTCCAACAACAAAAAACAACTAGGAAACAAACCTTTGCCTACAAAAAAAGCTTATCTTGGCTCCAGGAGGCATAGGTGGCATCTTATGGGAGAATGCACTTTTTGTTAGTGAATTTTTTCCCTATTGCAAGTGAATTTTTCAATATTTTGAGCTCCTAGTAGTTTAAAAACATTTTCTTTCTCAGGGCGATAATACTGCTACTCCATAGATACAGTACAGTGAGTAATCGCTTTCAGCCTAGAACAGGAAGTGCGTTATTACATGACCATCTGGTAAAAATAAAGAAAAAAGCCTGAAAAAACGTATGCAGCTACCACATCTAAGTACTGCTAAACTGAAACATACACTATATTGTCAAAAGTATTAGGAAACCTGTCTTTATACGTACATGAACTTTAATGGCATCCCAGTCTTAGTCCATAGAGTTCAATATTGAGTTGGCCCACCCTTTGCAGCTATAACAGCTTCAACTCTTCTGGGAAGACTGTCAACAGTGTTTAGGAGTGTGTCTGTGGGAATGTTTGACCATCCTTCCAGAAGCGCATTTGTGAGATCAGGCATTGATGTGAGGTTAGGCACTGGTGTTGAACAAGAAGGCCTGGCTCGCAATCTGCGCTCTAATTCATCCCACAGGTGTTCAATTGGGTTAAGGTCAGGACTATGTGCAGGCCAGTCAAGTTTCGACACCCAAAACTCACTCATCCACTTTATGGACCTTTCTTTGTGCACTGGTGTGCAGTCATGTTGGAACAGGAAGAGGCCATCCCCAAACTGTTCCCACAAAGTTGGGAGCATGAAATTGTCAAAAATGTCTTGTTATGCTGATGCCTTAAGAGTTCCCTTTACTGGAACTAAGTGCCCAAGCCCAAAATCCTGGAAAAACAACCCCACAAAACAATCTCCCCTCCGCCAATTTTTTTGGATCAGTGCACAAAGCAAGAAGCCGCAAATTACAACACTGGGCAGTACTGTCAACCTTGAAAGGGGCTCGCAGAAAAGGAAGGCCAGTCCTGGGTTTGAGCACCCTAACAGATTTGCCAAGTTGGCTGAAGATGTGGGGGTTGTAAGCTCAGCCTTAGATCTCACTGCTACCCCTAACAGCTGGGAGCAGGTAGGCCTAGACAGTTGGTGGTAATAATAGATTCTATAACCAGAAGGACTGATAGAATAATTTGTCACCAGTATCACCACAACCTAATGGTTTGCTGTCTCTCTGGTGCCAGGGCATTTGGTGGACCGGGTTGATAACTTACTGGGAGGGGCTGGGCATGACACAGCTGTCTTGGTCCATGTTGGAACCAATGACAGAATACATGGAAGGTAGAGGCTCTTTTGTAAACAATTTAAAGAACTAGGCTGCAAGTTGAAGGGATATTTTCTGAAATATTGCCTGTGCCATATGCAATACAGGAAAGACAGAGGGAGATTAGAGAACTGAATGCATGGCTAAAGATCTGGTGTAGGAAGGAGGGATTTGGGTTTCTAGAGCACTGGGCTGACTTTTCATTGAGGTACAACCTATAACTTAAGAGGGTTTGCACCTAAATAGAAGGGGGCCTGCTGTGCTGGGAGAGATGTTTTTGGGAAGGCTGGAGGAGTATTTAAACTAGGATTGAGGGGAGGGTGACTTTGATTATCACTGGGCAGACATGTCAGACAAGGGTCAGTCCCTATTGGTGGGTGGAATGGGGAAAGATGGGAGGAGAGCTGTGGCAGATAAGAAGGTCCCTATGTAACAAACAACCATTGGAAATTGTACTATTTGTACCGAAAGAAAATAAAATAAGCATAATAGGTGTGCAAAATGAATTAAAGTGTTTGTTCACTAATGCCAGAAGTCTGCCAAGCAAAATAGATGAGTTGGAAGCTCTGGTGCATGATGCTCTAATTGGTATTGCTGAATCTTGGCTTCATTATTCACATGACTCAACTATTAATATTCCTGGCTATGCTCTCTTTCAGAAATACAGGGTAAAATGGAGGGGTGGCGGTGTCTTTCTCTATCTGAGAAGTGAGCCCCCTCGAATTAGGACCTAGGTGATGTAGAGTGTGATGAGGCTGAAGCATTATGGGTGGAACTGCACATGGGTGAGTGTACTACAAAGATTATCATTGGAGTTTGTTATAGACCTCCCAGTGTTAATGGGAAGGTGGAGACTCAGCTCCTTGGACAAATAGAAAGGGCTGCAAGGGCTGGGAGGGTGATATTAATGGGGGATTTTAACTAACTGGAAAGTGACTGAAGTAATGACACTGCAAGAACAGTAAAAGGGCAAAAAATGTAAAAAACTATTACAAGACAATTTTATGGTCCAGTTCATTGAGGCCCTGACTAGGAATGTTGCTCTGCTGGACCTGGTAATCTTTAACCATGCAGAGCTTATTACTAATGTTCAAAAAGAACATCTTGGTAGCACTGCCCATAACATGATTTCATTTAATATTAGCTGTAAGCAACAAACACATATTGGAAAGATAAAAACACTTAACTTTAGGAGAGCAAATTTTACAAGGATGAGGGCTGTTCTCCAAAACTTAGACTGGGAGGGAATATTGGCATCGATGAACACAAAACAGAAATTGAAATTATTCAAAAAGACTGTATGTGAACTCACTGCAAAGTATATATTCCCATGGGCAATATGTTTAAAAAGGCTAAAAAAAAAAAAAACCTATGTGGCTCACAACCAAAGTTAGAATAGATATAAATAACAAGAATAGAGCTTTTAAAAAATATAAAAATGAAGGAACACTATCATTGTTTAAATATTGCAAAAAAATATAACAGAATATGTAAAAGGGAAATC
Organism: Pelophylax lessonae; assembly: GCF_965119305.1. Lineage (NCBI taxonomy): Eukaryota > Metazoa > Chordata > Amphibia > Anura > Ranidae > Pelophylax > Pelophylax lessonae. Next base: position 107,446,971 of record NC_138776.1, read on the forward strand.
AAGGATGCAGAAATTCAAAAAGAACGACAGATTGCAAAAGATGGTAAGACAAGCCCCAACAACTCTTCAAATATAATAATAACAAAACGGTCAGGTCTGACCATGTTGGTCCTTTAGAAAATTATCTAGAGTGGGTGACTGGGGTCAAAGAGAAGGCAAATTTAATAAATACCTTCTTCAGCTCTGTGTATACAAATGATCATGGGGGAGCTCACCGCCATAATGGGGATGGTATTGACACAGCACCAAATGATCCACAATGGCTCAAAATTGATATGGTCCAGAAATACTTAGACAGCATTAGGGTGAATAAAGCATCAGGTCCAGATGGCATACACCCACAAATCCTAAAGAATTGAGCTCTGTCATTTCAAAGCCATTGTTTCTAATCTTTAGGTACTCTTTAATTACTAGAATAGTACCAGTAGATTGGCATATGGCCAATGTGGTGCTTATAATTAAAAAGGGATCAAAGTCTTTACCAAGTAACTATAGACCTGTTAGTTTAACTTCTATAGTTGGGAAGATACTGGAGAGTTTAATAAAAGACCACATAGATGAGTTCTTGCTGGAAAAAAAATTATTTAAGCAACAGACAGCATGGATTTATGAAAGACAGAAGTTGTGAGACAAATCTAAATGTATTTTTATGAGGAGGTAAGTAAAAACCTTAGACAAAGGAGTGGCTGTGGATGTAGTATACTTAGATTTTGCAAAAGCATTTAACACAGTTCCCCACACATGGGTAATGTGTAATGCTAAAGTCTATAGGCCAGAAAAAAATCAATTTTTTAAATGGACAGCAAACTGACTAAAAGACCAAATTCATAGAGTAGTGGTTAATGATCCATACTCTGAATGGTCTAAGGTTATTAGTGGTGTACCCCAAGGTTCAGTGTTGGGACCCTTACTTTTTAATAAATTGATAAATGATATAGGGTCTGGGATTAAAAGTACAATTTCAGACTTTGCAGGTGACACCAAGCTATGCAGTGGAATAACGTCCTTACAGAATGTCTCAAACTTACAAGCTGACCTTGATGCACTGTTTAATTGGACATCTATGTGGCAAATGTTGTTTAATATTGATAACTGTAAAGTTATGCACTTAGGGGCTAAGAATATGCATGCATCATACATACTAGGGGGAGTAGGATCTGGGTGTTCTGGTAGATCATAAGCTTAATAATAGCATGCAATGCCAAGCTGCAGTTTCGAAAGCGAGCAAAGTCCTTTCTTGCATTAAGAGAGGTATTGGCTCCAGAGAGAGAGAGATATAATTTTGCCCCTGTACAAATCATTAGTGAGACCTCATCTAGAATATGCAGTTCAGTTTTGGGCACTGGTTCACAAAAAGGATATTCTGGAACTGGAGAAAGTGCAGAGAAGGGCAACAAAACTGATATGAGGCATGGAGTAGCTCAGCTATGGGGAACGATTAGAGGAAATAAATGTATTCTCTCTTGAGAAGAGGAGATTAAGGGAGGATATGATCAGCATGTGCAAATAGATAAGGGGTCCATAAAGTGAACTTGGTGTTAAGTTATTCACTTCAATGTCTTTAGAGCAGACAAGGGGGCACTCTACATGTGGAGGAAAGGAGATTTAATCTCCAAATTTGAAAATACCTTTTCACAGTAAGAGCTGTGAAAATGTGGAATAGACTCCCTCAAGCGCTGGTTCTGTCCAGCTCAGTAGATTGCTTTAAAAAAGGCCAGGATTATTTCCTAAATGTACTTAACATAACTGCATACCAACATTTATTGGTAAAGTTGATCCAGGGATCATCCGATTGCCTTTTTGGGGGATCAGGAAGACATTTTTCCCTGATGGAGCAAATTGGATCATGCTTTGCTGGGGTTTTTTGCCTTCCTCTGGACCAACTGTGGGAATAAGATTGTACATAGAATTGTCTTTTTTTTTTTTTTGTCTTGTTTTGTTTTCCCCTTTTTTTGTATGAACTAGATAGACTCTGTGTCTTTTTTCAACCAGACTAACTATGTAACTATGACCAAATTAAGGCTCACAGGTTTAAACATGAGCCATCATAAATTTCACTGCACTCACAATAATAGCACGGTAGAGGGTGCTACACCAGGATGGAGTGCAATCCATTGCAAAAACTCTCTTTGCATTTCCCCACAAACACATATATGGTTTAATTACACATGTGGTAAGGCAGTCTTCCAAATAAAAGTAACTAGTGATTTTTTCATCAGTCTTTGTTATCTTTGTAAATGCAACACTATAAAAAGCACTTCACTTTTTATTGACTTCTTTTTTCTCACTGTACAAATGACAGGTGTGTTTTCTTTTTTTTATTTCTTTTTTTTATTTTTTTTGTATTTTATAAAACACTTTTTTCATGATCATTACAAAAGTGACAATATTTTACGAGTTTCGCAAAACACTCTTAGATGCTCAACCAGAGGAGTACTGGGAACCTTTGCTCTGGGGCAAACCCCTTCAAAATAAAGACAATTATTATTATTACAAATTATTGTGACACACTTGCACATTTTTCAGCATCAACTTCCTTTGCTTCTTTTGTCATTTCTCCATATGTTATATCAGAGCTGAAAAGGAAGTTGGTGTTGGAAGAACTCCCTTTCCTAAACGCTGTGACTACAGGTCTAAATAGGGAGCAATTAGCTATATATTAACCACCTGCTGTCACCTATTGCAGATCCTGTACTAATGGCACTTTTCCACTGCAAGTACCGGCTCTGCTCTACTCGGCCCTGCTTGGCCCGGTTTGCTTTTCCACTGCTGGTACCGCATGGTACGGTGTTGGAACAGTTCGGTATGGTTTGGTATGGTTTGCTTTTCCACTAAAGTAGTATTAAAGTTAAGTGGGTGGGATAACAACGATTCTCTGACCAATCAGTGGCTAGTAGTGACTGCATGCAAAGGATTGTGGGATATGGTACTGGTATGGTACCTCTTGGAACCACAGCCATACCCTTCGGTTCCATGCAGTGGAAAAGCGCCGCCGTACCGTACCGAACCGTTCCTACACCGTACCATGCGGTACCAGCAGTGGAAAAGCACAAAAGCGAGCCGAACCGTTCGGTTCCATGCAGTGGAAAAGCGCCATAACTGTCACGCGAGTCAAGGTCTGAATGCTAAAAAATCTCCACATATGGCCACCTGCCTATCATATTTGTATTGGCTTAGGGTGCAAATTCCCCCATGCCCCCAGTCCAATTCTCCCCTGTACCCAAAACATTTTATTTATTCTTTGTATTTTATAAAAATGTAAAAGTAATATATTTTAGCAAAACTCCTCTTTCCTAAAAATCTTCTTTAGACTGTTTTATAAGCTGTGTATGCCAGGTTAATATGTGCCATTACCTTAAATAAAGACAAAAAATGGACAATGTCATTGATTCATAGACATTTATTTGTACTATAATATTAGCATAGGCATTCATGAATAATTTGTTTATGTAAAGTTGTTAGTGAGAAAAGGGGGTAAAAAACTGCGCAAATGGTGTGAAAAATTAATTAATATAAATACATTTTGAATATATAGTGGTGAAGTGGGATTCCTCCCACGCTGTCAGCTGCTACACAAACGTGGAATCGTGATAAATAGTGAACAAAGGGGATGTAGCGCTCGACAGAAATATATAAATAAATGCAAACATGTGAACCATATAAACCATATAGAATGATTCGTGCAATAAAGTCTCTGGTGTCCAAAGCAATTAGATAATTGACAGCCAATATGGAAGACACAGACTTGATAGGGTGGTTTCCTTAGCAAAGCCTTCACCTTCACACGATCACCCAGTGGAATAACTATATGAGCCGCTTACCAGATTTAATGGACCCCTTGATTATAGGAGGTCAAATGCGCTGTGTACTCCAGTAAGGAACTCTAATGCATCTTGCTCCCATAAGTAGAGGTCATCACAGCCAGAGTCAGTGCCATAATCAGAAAGCCAAGCCTTCAGCTGCTGAGGGAAGATGCTGAGCGCGCTAACACCTCACCGACTACTGATACCTCGGTCCAGCCTAGAACTTCTACCAACAACACGCTGCGAGCGTCCGGGTCGAAGTTCTAGGCTGGACCGAGGTATCAGTAGTCGGTGAGGTGTTAGCGCGCTCAGCATCTTCCCTCAGCAGCTGAAGGCTTGGCTTTCTGATTATGGCACTGATTCTGGCTGTGATGACCTCTACTTATGGGAGCAAGATGCATTAGAGTTCCTTACTGGAGTACACAGCGCATTTGACCCCCTATAATCAAGGGGTCCATTAAATCTGGTAAGCGGCTCATATAGTTATTCCACTGGGTGATCGTGTGAAGGCTTTGCTAAGGAAACCACCCTATCAAGTCTGTGTCTTCCATATTGGCTGTCAATTATCTAATTGCTTTGGACACCAGAGACTTTATTGCACGAATCATTCTATATGGTTTATATGGTTCACATGTGTGTATTTATTTATATATTTCTGTCGAGCGCTACATCCCCTTTGTTCACTAAAGTTGTTAGTGAGCCTATTGGCAAAAAGACAGGGTACAACTCTTAAACAAGCAATATATTTTCTATTTAAACTTTTATATGGCTTGGTAAAATAATCACATTTAAAGTGGTTGTGAACCTCGGACATGAAATATGAACAAAGCATATCCTTATATAGTGTGTGCTTATCTTAATCCGGAGCACTGAGTATCATTTCTGCCCTCTGCCTTGTTCCTCTGCTATAAGCATGAGTTGCTTCTGACAGGTTTTCCTGATACCAAGAGAAAAATGGGTGACAAGGGAGGGATCTCCAGCTGATTGACAGCCTCAGCTCTGTTCCAGTGTGCTGTGTGAAGAGAGGTTGTCCCTTCCATCCAATCAGCTCTCTGAGCTCTCCTCTCTGATGCAACTTAAGCTCTCTGCCCCCCTGCTTTTCAGAGCTGAGAGATCCTGTGTAAATTCTGCACTTTGAATGGATGTAAGGGGGATACAGTTGTAGATAATACAGGTACATATCATGTAGGGGGATTTGGTTTATACTTCACTGGGTATATGTAAGGGTTTACAACCACTTTAAGTGTAAGCAAATTTGTTGCATTTGACACTATCAGTAGAATCCATATAGGGTGGAGTCAGCATTCTTAATTAATTCCTTACTAACTTAATTCCCTAAAGAGACTATTTTAGGATAACTTCCTAGTTGCCAGGTATTCTCCCTTAATGTATAACTGAAGGCAAACTTTTTTTTTAGTTTTGGATAGAGTGGAGATGGATTAGAAAGCCTATTGGGTTTTAATTGCCGGCTGTGCCCCGGTTAGGTAGATTCGGCCTCTCTGTTTGTCCTGTTTACCATTATCATTGAAAGTGAAAGTAAAGAAAACCCTAAATTTTGGGTTGTCCCCAGAAATTAAATAGGGGGGAAGTTTTCTAATAGCGACACTACTTCTGGTGACCTGGGGGTCCCTAAGGAATGCCCTTAATCTGTTTATCATTACTTCCTGTTTTGGCTATGGGACAGGAAGTGAAGGAAAATCTCCTTAAGGGGACACAAATGCAAAAAATAAACTGACAGGGGTTATAACCCTCCCTTACTCTATTCAACATGAATATAAAAATGTTGCCTAAAGTTCAATGTCAAGTTATCACCTCTTACTAGCTAGATGCATGCAACAGTAGAAGACTTGAAGAAAGTGTTGAAGTTTTTCCAAATCAGACCAGCCCAGCATTCAGGCAGAGTGAAGGCACTGAAAGCCACTGAGGTAGCTGTGTACTTGTCCAAGGCTGTCATTTGGAAATACCTGAAACAAGCAGGCCAGCATAACAGCCAGAAATTTTTTTCATAAAGAAGTTTTCAATCACCATGCCCCCATTTCTCACATAACAGATTTGCTTTAAAGGTATGAGAAGAAAACTGAAATTCACAGACAGATTCCCCATGGAGGTGGACTGACAGTGCTCCTTGTCTTCCCAACACTAATGGAACATGGAGCTATAAGGTCACTTTATTACATTGAGTGGAGTGTACAAAGTACTTTGGAGGATGAGGATATACCCTTAAAATAGATTGTAAAGCTTTAATTTTTTAATAAAATAATAAACATGTTATACATACCTTTTCTATGCAATGGTTTTGCACAGAACAGCCCTGATCCTCCGCTTCTTGGGTCTCCCAATAGCGTTCCTGGCCCCTCTCCTCTGCTGAGTGCCCCTATAGAAAGCCACTTTCAATTGACACAGACAGGGCAGCTCGGCTCCACCCCCTACTTCCACATCAAATAATTTGATTGACAGCAGCAGAAGCCAATGGCTCGCACTGCTATCAATCTTCCCAGTGAGGAGGGAGAGAGCAGAGAGAGCCACTGCTCCCATGCACAGCTGGGCTCAAGTAAGTATAAAGGTGGCGAGGGGGAATCCTGTGACCAACAGAAAAACAGAATTGTTCCCATAGATGGCTGAAATTCTAGACTTCACCAACAAGTGGCATTACAGGTGGACCCTGGAAATGAGCACTTTCAGTTTCGGTAAGACACAGGTGTTGCATGACTGTTGGATCTCTTGATGCTTGTAGAAAGAGGAGCCATATGGGACTTCTCCATAAAGATGTTTTTTAAAGGCATTTTCCAAAAAGCAAACCAAGTAGGAATTAATGATCCAATATGTTTATTGTTTTAAGCCAGGGATGAGCCGACAGTTCAGTCTATTGCCTGTTTGACCCCTTGTTTGGTGGGAGCCAAAAATCATACATAGGAGCAGTATTTCTACCCCAGATGAGAAAGTTCATGGCTCCTCTGCATAAAACCACTGCATAAAGTAGGTAAGCATGACATGTTTATTATTACAAAAAAAATTATTGAACTTTTAAAATCACTTTAAAGTGTCCACCATATTTTCAAGTTTCTGGTTGTGGCTGAAAATTAGTCATCTGGATCAAATTTTTGGTAATCCAGTCACTAACCCACGGAAGCATGTTTTTGACTTTGTTAAAATGTATATGTTGATGATTGAGCTTAGTTGTTTGGTTTATTCATCAGTGTGCTTATCATATTATCCAAGTTATCGAAGATGCCTTTCATCAGAAAAGCAATGATTTCATTGGTGTTAGCCTTCTTGTTTAGAACTTTGTTCAGGATTTCGTTTCCTGCCTTGAGGACCTCCAGCATAGCCTTATCTTCAATATTAATGTCGCAAAGTCTAGACTTAATCTTTTCATTTATGTCATGCACCATATCTTTAAGCTCTTTTGATGGAAGGAGGGGGTTTATGGCTGCCTCTATTTTGTCATAAAGTGCAAAAAGCTCCCTTTTCTCAGGAGTCAAAGCTTTGCCATTACATTTGGTGCAGTTGCCTGTAAGAAAAAAATGAAAATACTGTCAGTTGTTTTCAAGGTATATTTTAAAGTGTGCCTGTGCCAAAACGTTGAACTTTTAAGCATTTAATGATTCCTAACAAACAGCAAAAGGGTTTTAAAACAAGCCATCCCCAGTGTCAGTAGCTGCTTATACTATCTACCAATACTAAAGTATTAATTTTAGTTACGAAAGTTACATAGTTACATAATAGTTGAGGTTGAATAAAGACATCGGTCCATCCAGTTCAACCTGTACAGGTGTGTGTGTGTCAGTGGCCTGATCATTTCCCATAACCCTGAATGTTGTGATCTGTGAGATGCACATCCAAGAGTCTTTTAAAAGTAGCCATACCCCCTGCACCTACCACCAATTGTGGAAGAGAGTTCCACATTCTCACTGCCCTTACAGTGAAGAACCCCTTACGCAGCTTAAGGTTAAACTGCCTCTCCTCTAATCTCATTGTGTGGCCACGTGTCTTCTCCATGAGACTAAATCGTTTTGTACCTATGCTGGGATCGCCATTGAAGTATTTGTAAATCGCTATCATGTCCCCTCTCAGGCGTCTCCTCTCCAAGGAGAATAAATTAAGCGCTTGTAATCGTTCCTCATAATTAAGGTCCTCCAATCCCCATATTAGTTTAGTTGCTCTTCTTTGGACTCTTTCCAGTTCCAGCGCATCCTTTCTGAGGATTGGCGACCAGAACTGGACAGAATACTCCAGGTGTGGCTGGACCAGGGTTTTATAAAGTGGCAGGATTATAGCTTTATCTCTGGAGTATATCCCCTTCCTTATGCATGCTAATATTCTGCCGGCTTTGACAGCTGCAGCTTGACATTGCATGCGATTATTTAGTCTACCTTCAACTAGAACCCCCAAATCCTTCTCCATTCTGGATTCCCCCAGAGGTCCCCCCCCCAGAGCATAATTTCCATTTATGTTTTTTGCCCCCAAGTGAAATACCTTACACTTCTCTACATTGAATCTCATTTGCCACATAGTTGCCCACTCTGTTATTTTGTTCAGGTCATTCTATATCTTGATGAGAAGTTATTGCCCGCATATCTTTGGGTCATTCACGAAAACTGAGATTGAGCTACTGATTTCGTCCTCTATGTTATTGATGAATAAATTGAACAAAATTGGTCCCAGGACTGAGCCTTGGGGGACCTCACTTACCACTCCAGACCAGTCTGAGTATGCGTTATTTATCACCACCCTTTGGACACGTCCATGTAACCAGTTTTCTATCCAAGAACAAACCTTGAGTTTGATGCCTGCAGACCTTAGTTTGTAGATCAAGCGTTTGTGGGGAACTGTGTCTAATGCCTTAGCAAAGTCCAGATACACCACATTCACAGGTCTCCCCCTATCTAGCTCACAGCTCACCTCCTCGTAAAATGTTAACAGATTACGACGGTATTCCAGTGTAATCTTTTGGGAAAATCACACAAGCAGAAAATTAAATTTTTAGGGGTGTTCTGTACACTAATGGATCACCTCCAGGTTTCCATAATGCATTGCATTTTGCAGAAAATTACATTGCTCCAGATTGAAAAAGAAAGGTAATTTTTAATAACATTAAAGATAAATTCACCTTCCTGAACAGGTACCTGTTAAACCCGTATTTATGGTGTAACATGTCATGTTCAGAATCAGCAATCATTGTGACACGCATTGTGACAATCTGTCCGAATATCTCCTACTCTATTAGCTTTTAGACGATCCCTGAAAACCCTCCTCTTCAGAGAAACCTATCCTTCCCACACCTAACAGCCATACTTCCATTTTCTCCATTAGCTCATCCCCCACAGTTATTGCCCTCTGTTTCCCTTGAGCCTCCCTTCTAGATTGTAAGCTCTAACAAGCAGAGCCCTCTAATTCCTCCTGTATTGAATTGTATTGTAACTGTATTGTCTTCCCTCATATTGTAAAGCGATGCGCAAACTGTTGGCGCTATATAAATCCTGTATAATAATAATCACACATACACAGTTCAGAATGTTGTATATTATCTTGTATATTGTAATAAGGTTAACAGAGGTACTTGCAGACAGTAGCCATAAGCACTGCTATTCAAGTAACGAGCTGTAGTATTTCTATACAATTGCAAAATAACATTTAGCAAAGGCACAGTATTCTAGCAGTATATTACATGGCAATAGCATAGTATTGGAGCAGTATATTACTCAGCAATGACACAGTATTGCAGGGGTATAGGACTAAGTAATGACACAGTACTGCAGAGTGGCAGTGTTCCAGGCTTAGCCCATTTTACCTGAGGATGGCTTCTGCTGGAGGGGTGATAAACTACAGTATAAGGAAGTGACACTCTATGCTGCTGTAGAGATCCCCAAATTACCAGGATGCCTGTGGAGAGCAAGTGGTGTCCCAGCACGACACTACTTACTTAGGATCCTCACCCGACACTATTAGCTCTCCCTAACAAATGGGATCTCTTTCCCTCACCTATTTATACACTGCAGATGTGCCCAAATGGTGTGTGTGCACTCCAATTTATAGAATCCGACACCAAGATGGCTGCCAGAGGTCATCAGAATCCCCTTGTGCCCATTCACTGCCTCCTTGCACTAGCTGTCCATGGTTGGCATAGAGTGTGCACTGCTCTACAAATCTAGAAAAGGACCACAAATGGTCTAGAGCTTAGGTGCAGTAAGGGCTCCCCCCTACTGCTGCACCCAGGGCAGCTTCCCTCCTGCCCACCCCTTGTCCCAACCCTACCTTCAGCCCACAACCCCCCACCTAGTCTTAAACTTACCTGTCCCTGATCCAGGAAGATACTGCTCACTAGATTACCTAACTGCTTGTCAGAAATCTTCCTGGCCACCCTTGGCATCCCCTTTGCGATCCAATTATTTCTAAAGACTGTACAAATATATAAATACCAGTTACATCTGTCTAATAAAAAAAAAAAACACAAGGAATTTCTGCGCTACAAATGTGACAATTTGACAATGTGATATAAAACAATTTGCGAGTAAGCAGCTTTCACAGACCTGTAGAAAAAAGTCCAAAACAAATGTATAAAAAAACGTGTAGCGCTTACAATAATGTGTCAAAGTGAAACTTAAATCAGTGAAACCATAATTCTAAATAAGTACCAAGTCCAAAAAAAGTTCATATATGAAAAAATTTAGAAAAAACTTGTGCATAAAGGAGAACCACAAGTCCCAGCATGCAGATGACAGTCTCAGTCCATCCACGACAGACGAGAGGAAGCCACCAGTGGGATAACACAAAAAGGGGAACGGACGCTTACCAGAGGCTGTTGGCTATCCAAATGAATGGAAAAGCCAAAAAGCGCTTGTAAACAGTTGTAGACCACCGGATAAAGATCATCTGACTCGGCTGCTCAGGTCAACTCACAGGAGGGCATATATGACACATGGGGTCCATATACATGAGGAAGTAACAATAGCACCTAGCGTAATATTGTTTAAAAAGATGCATTTATTTAAAAGGTAGTGCACATGAAAACGTCAGGCATAAAAACAGTCTCTTCAGATAGGAATAGGGAAGCAAACAGCACAGCGTTCGTTTGCTTGAGCCAGCTTGGGGGGTGGTCGTAGCGTCTGGTCCAGCTCGACGTACATTTCATCACTAGATTGACGTCGTCAGGAGTGCACTACCTTTTAAATAAATGCATCTTTTTAAAACAATTTTACGCTATGTGCTATGGCAGCCATTCCCCTTTTTGTGTTATCCCAGCCATTGGTGGCTTCCTCTCGTCTGTCGTGGAAGGGCTGAGACTCTCATCTGCATGCTGGGACTTGTGGTTCTCCTTTATGCACAAGTTTTTTCTACATTTTTTCATATATGAACTTTTTTTTGACTTGGTACTTATTTAGAATTATGGTTTCACTGATTTAAGTTTCAGTTTGACACATTATTGTAATCGCTACATGTTTTTTTATACATATCTGTCTAATCAATTGATGATAATCAATTTTAAATCCAATCTTATTCAATATTGCAGTGCACACTGTTCTTTCCTTCATGAAATAGACCAATATGTCTTACCTTGCTCCATCCATGTTAGAAGCAGTAGAATGAAAAAAGGAGAACAAAGATGCATGACTATTTGAGCCTAGTGGCAGCTGAAAGAACAGACCCATGCAGTTCTCTTGTAAAGATCTATTTATTGGGTTGCAACTCTTTACCATGTGATATGTCATAACAGAGAGGAATAGTCAATACCCATAATTAAAGTATTATTTCCTTGTGTTGTATAAATGTCACCATTTAGCGTAATCTAAAAACAGCTCCAGTGACCTTAACAGTAATCCCATTGCATATCTAGGTATCTGCCTCTCTGACTTTTAATGTGGCCATGGGAACTTGTCATCATCTTCTTATGAAAACTTTCCAGGTATTTAAATTTAAAGTGGAATGAATCCAAGAAACAGTCAGTTTTTCAGGCGGATCTGAGCGGATGCCCCATGCATCTCTACGGGGCAACAGGTGTCAGCGGAGACATGTCTGCTGACATCTGATCCTGTCCGTCAAATCTGGACGGATGGAAACCCTATTTTCCATCCGTCCAGCGGATCGGATCGGATGAGAACGGACAGGTGGTCCATTCTCATCCGATTCCCCCATAGAGGACAGCGGGGATCTGACTTCTCCATCTCCGCACACAGAGCGGAGATGGAGCTGTCATCCGCCTGCTCAGCGGGGATTGGCGGATCGATCCCCGCTAAGAAAAACTGAGTCAGTCGGCTGAACGGACATGTGTGAAAGGGTCAAATGTAAAATATCACAGCTTACCAATTCCTAAATGTGGTGACGTTAAATTTAATTTTCATTTTTTTTATTAATTTTTTTTTTTTTTTTACTGTTACCTTTAGCCAGTATCCAGATAGCAAGAAATTGAGATGCAAGTTTGAAAATGACTTGCTAAGCTATCACTAGACTTCCCAGACTTCACAAGTTTGTTGCACAATTGCAGCAAGTCTTCATTTCATGACTCCAGATCAACTTTCTTTGCAAACATTCTGCAAGTCTGCTTTACGTTCTGGTTCAGTTATGTTGTGCTATAGTCATCCCACCACAGGGGCCACTGTGGCTGAATTTAGAAAAGGGTCAACTAGAACTTTAAATGGTCTACATGTGTACAACTTGCCAGTGAAAATTTTCAGCAAGATAACAAGCTGATTACACAAGTTGACACATGCTGATAATAGAGGAATGAAGCATCAGAGAGAAATGACACTTAGAGCTTTGGAGATAGACAAGTAAACATTACAGATGTATGTGCTTTGTTCGGATTTCATGGCTGATATTTACAACTACTTTAAAAGACTCTTATACAGTGCTACCCTTGTACCAGTACCCAAGGTATTAAACCTGATCAAATACAGGATACGTTCCCAGCATGTGTATTAGAAAAGATACATGTATTCCAGGAGGTTAGGAAGGACAAGGTTCTAAAATAGTCACTGGTTGACAGCACGTGCAAGGCTGCCTTCTCACAATGGACTGGGAATCCAAAAGCTGCAGGATAAGAGGGGAAGGAAAGACAGGTGCCAAGCAGGCTATGGTGTAGCATAATTTATTTAAAAATATGTGTAAATAAAACAACAACTGAACTCACAGAGTTGTGGGGGTGACAGGTGAAAGACTGGAGAATGTGCATCCGGGATGGTCCAGGGGAAGCTGCGTCAAGCGCTTCAAGGGAGGGGGGAGGGAATGGCAGTCCAGGGAGAGCTGATGCACCTGTCAAAGGAGGTCAATTGCCGGAGAACCTGGAGACCTTTAGTATAATGTATCCAAAGCTGCGATTTACGCCCAGGGAAAGGTTGATGAAGGAGGCGTGGCTTGCCTTTTGAAACGTGTCCCTATTGGCTACCAGGATCGCTGGGCGTCCATTGCAGCTTCGATATATTACACCAGCGGTCTCTGGTTTCTCCAGCATCGGCTCTGCCTGGAATGGTCTCTCGGACTGTCGGCCCTTCCTGGACTGCCAATTCCCCCCCCACCCCGGGAGTATTGGCCGCAACTTCCTCTGGAACATCCTGGATACACATTCTCCACAGTCCTCTGCCTGTTACCCCCAAAACTCTGTGAGTAGTGTTGAGCGAACACGGACTGTATTATTCGTGTTCGTACCGAATAATTGGATTTTTTGTACCCGAACACGGACACGGACACTTTACTGTATGTTCGGGTAAAAATCCGTGTTCGGTCGTTTTATTTCCGGGTTTTGCATGCTTTGGCGCTCTTTTCATGGCGGGCTTTCAACAGCCAATCAACAATCGTTTAACTGGTGTGCCTTAAGCCATCCCAGCCATGCCTGCAAATGTCTCAGTAGCTGTGATTGGCCGTCTGAAGCATGTGACCAAGTCTTTATAAGTTCGAGGCAGCCGCAGCGGCGTCATTATGCTGCTTAGATTCAGGGACAGAGCACACATCAACGTGCTGGCTGCTGATAGAATTGAGGGACAGGTCGGAGTGTTTAGGCAGGGCGAGTTGTAGGCATTTTAGGGATAGAGTCTGCTGAATTATAGGGTCAGTGTCTTCTACAAACTACAATCGATATTGCTGTGTGGGGGGTGGGGTCTGCACTCAATCCTGATCTACGATCTCTTCTCAATCCTGTTAGGGACAGAGTCTGCTGAATTTTAGGGAAACTGTGTTCTACAAACTACAATCGATATTGCTGTGTGGTGTGGGATTGGAGATAGGCAGGTGTCAGTGATCCACATCCATTTTTCTGTGTGTGAGCTGCAGTGAACACAATCTTTTTGGGCTGCAGTGAACACAATCTTTTTGGGCTGCAGTGAACACAATCTTTTTGGGCTGCAGTGAACACAATCTTTTTGGGCTGCAGTGAACACAATCTTTTTGGGCTGCAGTGAACACAATCTTTTTGGGGTGCAGTGAACAAAATCTTTTTGGGGTGCAGTGAACACAATCCTTTTTGGTGTGCAGTGAACACAATCTTTGTGGGGTGCAGTGAACAAAATCCTTTGTGGGGTGCAGTGAACACAATCTTTTTGGGGTGCAGTGAACAAAATCCTTTTTGGGGTGCAGTGAACAACATCCTTTTTGGGGTGCAGTGAACACAATCTTTTTGGGGTGCAGTGAACAAAATCCTTTGTGGGGTGCAGTGAACACAATCTTTTTGGGGTGCAGTGAACACAATCTTTTTGGGGTGGAGTGAACAACATCCTTTTTGGGGTGCAGTGAACAAAATCCTTTTTGGGGTGCAGTGAACAAAATCATTTTTGGGGTGCAGTGAACACAATCTTTTTGGGGTGCAGTGAACACAATCTTTGTGGGGTGCAGTGAACACAATCTTTTTGGGGTGGAGTGAACAACATCCTTTTTGGGGTGCAGTGAACAACATCCTTTTTGGGGTGCAGTGAACACAATCTTTTTGGGGTGCAGTGAACACAATCTTTGTGGGGTACAGTGAACAGAATCTTTGTGGGGTGCAGTGAACACAATCTTTGGGGGGTACAGTGAAAACAATCTTTGTGAGGTGCAGTGAACACAATCTTTGTGGGGTGCAGTGAACACAATCATTGTGGGGTGCAGTGAACTCAATCTTTGTGGGGTACAGTGAACACAATCTCATACTTCTGAAGGTTTGAGGGTGCTGCCTGTTCCATACTCCCCCTACTCCTCATCTAGCCTTTTAGGGGTACAAACAATAGTAATTGGGGCCTAGTGTGGTTGTGTACGTGTGATATACATACACTTTTTTGGGATCATATTTTCTATTCCGCTATTTAATCAAAAACCTTTGGGGATCAGTTAAATTGGGGGATAGTCTGTGTTGGTACGTGTGAGAGAGATCCACCTTTCCAAGTTGTTGGGGTTCATCTCATACTTCTGAAGGTTTGAGGGTGCTGCCTGTTCCATACTCCCCCTACTCCTAGCCTTTTAGGGGTACAAACAATAGTAATTGGGGCCTAATGTGGTTGTGTACGTGTGATATACATACACTTTTTTGGGATCATATTTTCTATTCCGCTATTTAATCAAAAACCTTTGGGGATCAGTTAAATTGGGGGATAGTCTGTGTTGGTACGTGTGAGAGAGATCCACCTTTCCAAGTTGTTGGGGTTCATCTCATACTTCTGAAGGTTTGAGGGTGCTGCCTGTTCCATACTCCCCCTACTCCTAGCCTTTTAGGGGTACAAACAATAGTAATTGGGGCCTAGTGTGGTTGTGTACGTGTGATATACATACACTTTTTTGGGATCATATTTTCTATTCCGCTATTTAATCAAAAACCTTTGGGGATCAGTTAAATTGGGGGATAGTCTGTGTTGGTACGTGTGAGAGAGATCCACCTTTCCAAGTTGTTGGGGTTCATCTCATACTTCTGAAGGTTTGAGGGTGCTGCCTGTTCCATACTCCCCCCTACTCCTAGCCTTTTAGGGGTACAAACAATAGTAATTGGGGCCTAGTGTGGTTGTGTACGTGTGATATACATACACTTTTTTGGGATCATATTTTCTATTCCGCTATTTAATCAAAAACCTTTGGGGATCAGTTAAATTGGGGGATAGTCTGTGTTGGTACGTGTGAGAGAGATCCA
Source organism: Pelophylax lessonae (assembly GCF_965119305.1). Lineage (NCBI taxonomy): Eukaryota > Metazoa > Chordata > Amphibia > Anura > Ranidae > Pelophylax > Pelophylax lessonae. The sequence goes on from NC_138776.1 coordinate 107,462,856, forward strand.
CCTTTCCAAGTTGTTGGGGTTCATCTCATACTTCTGAAGGTTTGAGGGTGCTGCCTGTTCCATACTCCCCCTACTCCTAGCCTTTTAGGGGTACAAACAATAGTAATTGGGGCCTAGTGTGGTTGTGTACGTGTGATATACATACACTTTTTTGGGATCATATTTTCTATTCCGCTATTTAATCAAAAACCTTTGGGGATCAGTTAAATTGGGGGATAGTCTGTGTTGGTACGTGTGAGAGAGATCCACCTTTCCAAGTTGTTGGGGTTCATCTCATACTTCTGAAGGTTTGAGGGTGCTGCCTGTTCCATACTCCCCCTACTCCTAGCCTTTTAGGGGTACAAACAATAGTAATTGGGGCCTAGTGTGGTTGTGTACGTGTGATATACATACACTTTTTTGGGATCATATTTTCTATTCCGCTATTTAATCAAAAACCTTTGGGGATCAGTTAAATTGGGGGATAGTCTGTGTTGGTACGTGTGAGAGAGATCCACCTTTCCAAGTTGTTGGGGTTCATCTCATACTTCTGAAGGTTTGAGGGTGCTGCCTGTTCCATACTCCCCCTACTCCTAGCCTTTTAGGGGTACAAACAATAGTAATTGGGGCCTAGTGTGGTTGTGTACGTGTGATATACATACACTTTTTTGGGATCATATTTTCTATTCCGCTATTTAATCAAAAACCTTTGGGGATCAGTTAAATTGGGGGATAGTCTGTGTTGGTACGTGTGAGAGAGATCCACCTTTCCAAGTTGTTGGGGTTCATCTCATACTTCTGAAGGTTTGAGGGTGCTGCCTGTTCCATACTCCCCCTACTCCTAGCCTTTTAGGGGTACAAACAATAGTAATTGGGGCCTAGTGTGGTTGTGTACGTGTGATATACATACACTTTTTTGGGATCATATTTTCTATTCCGCTATTTAATCAAAAACCTTTGGGGATCAGTTAAATTGGGGGATAGTCTGTGTTGGTACGTGTGAGAGAGATCCACCTTTCCAAGTTGTTGGGGTTCATCTCATACTTCTGAAGGTTTGAGGGTGCTGCCTGTTCCATACTCCCCCTACTCCTAGCCTTTTAGGGGTACAAACAATAGTAATTGGGGCCTAGTGTGGTTGTGTACGTGTGATATACATACACTTTTTTGGGATCATATTTTCTATTCCGCTATTTAATCAAAAACCTTTGGGGATCAGTTAAATTGGGGGATAGTCTGTGTTGGTACGTGTGAGAGAGATCCACCTTTCCAAGTTGTTGGGGTTCATCTCATACTTCTGAAGGTTTGAGGGTGCTGCCTGTTCCATACTCCCCCTACTCCTAGCCTTTTAGGGGTACAAACAATAGTAATTGGGGCCTAGTGTGGTTGTGTACGTGTGATATACATACACTTTTTTGGGATCATATTTTCTATTCCGCTATTTAATCAAAAACCTTTGGGGATCAGTTAAATTGGGGGATAGTCTGTGTCGGTACGTGTGAGAGAGATCCACCTTTCCAAGTTGTTGGGGTTCATCTCATACTTCTGAAGGTTTGAGGGTGCTGCCTGTTCCATACCCCCCCTACTCCTCATCTAGCCTTTTAGGGGTACAAACAATAGTAATTGGGGCCTAGTGTGGTTGTGTACGTGCGAGATACATACACTTTTTTTGATCATATTTCCTATTCCGCTATTCAATAAAAACCTTTGAGGATCAATTGAATTGCGGGATAGTCTGTGTCGGTACGTGTGAGAGAGATCCACCTTTCCAAGTTGTTGGGGTTCATCTCATACTTCTGAAGGTTTGAGGGTGCTGCCTGTTCCATACTCCCCCTACTCCTCATCTAGCCTTTTAGGGGTACAAACAATAGTAATTGGGGCCCAGTGTGGTTGTGTACGTGTGATATACATACACTTTTTTTGGATCATATTTTCTATTCCGCTATTTAATTTAACTGGGCCTCCATGCGAGACCTGTGTGCCTTGTTGCGCTGTTTTGAGTACTCCACCAACATGGCCAGTGGCAATGACGCCGTTCTCAGCTTAACTATCCCACTTCTATGCCTCCTTGAAAAAACAATTCGGGCGATGATGGAAGAGGATGTGGCACAGGATGAGGAGGAGGAGGAGGATGAAGAGGTAACATTTCCAAGGCTTTCAGGGCAGTCATTCGCAAGGGGCTCCGAGGGTGGGTTCCTGCACACGCAAACGCCAGGGACGCAATTGTCCAGCAGGGGCACAGTTCTGGAGGATGAGGAGGATGAGGAGGAGGAGGAGCTGGAGGAGGAGATGGAACCATGTTCACAGCAGGGTGGCACCCAGGCCAGCTCATGGCCATCACTGGTGCGTGGCTGGGGGGATACAGAGGACACGGACGATACACCTCCCACAGAGGACAGCCTTTCGTTGCCTCTGGGCAGCCTGGCACACATGAGCGATCACATGCTGCAGTGTCTCCACAACGACCGCCGAGTTGCCCACATTCTAACTTGTGCTGATTACTGGGTGGCCACGCTGCTGGATCCCCGTTACAAGGACAACGTACCGTCCTTAATTCACTCACTGGAGCGCGATCGCAAGATGCGCGAGTACAAGCGCACGCTGGTAGACGCCATGCTGCTGGCATTCCCATCTGACAGCGGGGCCACAGTGGAAGCACAAGGCAGAGGAGGAGGAGGAGGAGGTCGCCAACGCAACCAGGGCACCGCCAGCACCTCAGAAGGCAGGGTTAGCATGGCCGAAATGTGGAAAAGCTTTGTCAGCACGCCACAACAAACAGCAGCACCAGCAGCTCAGATGGAACGTCTTAGCAGGAGGCAGCATTTTACCAACATGGTGGAGCAGTATGTGTGCACACGCCTACATGTAGTGAATGACGGGTCTGCCCCCTTCAACTTCTGGGTCTCCAAATTGGGCACATGGCTTGAGCTTGCCCTTTACGCCTTGGAGGTGCTGGCGTGCCCTGCAGCCAGTGTATTATCTGAACGGGTATTTAGCACGGCTGGGGGCGTTATAACAGACAAGCGCAGCCGCCTGTCCAGAGACAATGTGGACAAGCTCACGTTCATTAAAATGAACCAGGCATGGATCCCACGGGACTTTTCCGTACCTTATGCAGAATAGCAATGGATACCGACCTTACCCACCCATTGTTCCATTTTTGCTCTTTCTCACTCTTTTGGGGTGTACCCTCATTTAAAATTTTTGAAAAGAAGCAGTGTTGGCTACCTCGTCCTCCTTCTCAGGGCCAGATTAATGTAGGGGCTATTGGAGCTGCAGCTCCAGGCCCCTACCTTTTATATAGGCCCCGGGTTGGCCATATTCACTGTTACCGCTCTTCTGTCACTTGTAAACACAGAAGTCTGGCTTCTATGCTCGCTTCCCCAGGCAGCACCCTCAGAACCTCCCCACACAGCGTGAAGGCCGGACAAGGAGGGACAGTTGGCGATGCATGGATGTGTTTATGGGCTTCAGAGACAGCATCCCATGTTGAATTAGGCATGCATGGCTGCACCCTTCCTCCTCTGGGTGCATGGCAAGGCACGGCCCTTAAGGCCCTTCAAAATCCTCAGCACCAAGCCCATGATGCTGTTAATCCGGCCCTGGTCCTCCTCCACCGCCGCTTCCACCTACACCGCCCATAGGTGTGCGCAGCCTATTGCATTAAGGTGTGCACCCCAAAGTTGAAATACACATGCATGTGTTTGCCAGCAGGGAGAGTAATGTATCGGGGCCATGTACCTGTAGGCAAGGAGAAATAGAGCAGAGCAGGTCCCAGGGAGATCTTTCCCATCTCCTCACTGGCAATGCTATGTGCCCTAGGTGATTAGGGTGTGCCCAGGCACACCCAGCACACCCTGTGCATACGCCTATGTCACCGCTAGGCTTGTGACGGTATCAGATTTTCATGCTGCGATTAATTGATTAAGGTTTTGCCACGGTATACGGTATTATCACGGTATTCTATTATTAAATTTAAATTATTAAATTTCCACCTCACTTCAATTTCATTGCTGAATTTAGGGGCTTTGGTTCACTTATGCACATTATTATATAGTCAGTCAGTACAGACTCTGTGAACCAGGCCTAAAATAGGTCATCAAGCAGTGTCTGGCCTAACTGGTGATAACTGGTTCTGGCGCTCGGCTCCGATCCGATGGCCTGGTCATTAAGAGGGCAAATCCTTGTGGTCAAGAAGTGGTTAAACCTGAAGGAGGTGTTGTTTATAAATTACTTTACTATTGCTTTAGGCCTGGTTCACATGTATGCGGGTTGGTGGTTCACATTTGCACAGGCATAGCAGCCCATTGATTTGAATGGGCTGCTATGCCCTCATTTTCCGCAGAAAAAAGGTGCATGCAGCATTTTTTTAAAATTCAGTGGCCTTGAAATCCATCCTGCTTTTGCACCATGCGACTAACCTGCAGTTCCTGCTCTGGCAAGCTTTCTGCATTTTTTGTATACGTGGGCACGGCATTTAAAAATAAACAGTTTGCGTGTGCAGCAACGGCAGGTAAGTCGCATGGTGCAAAAGAAGGATGGATTTCATGGCCACTGCATTTTTTTAAATTCTGCATGCACCTTTTTTCAGCTGAAAACGCAGGCATAGCAGCTCAAGCCCATTCACATCAATGGGCTGCTATGCCTGTGCAAATGTGGGCCCCCAACCCGCATACATGTGAACCAGGCCTAAAGCAATAGTAAAGTCATTAATTGGTTAAACCTGCAGGAGGACCGGTGTTTTTATCTATTAATGACTTTACTATTGCTTTAGGCCTGGTTCACATGTATGCGGGTTGGGGGCCCACATTTGCACAGGCATAGCAGCCCATTGATGTGAATGGGCTTGAGCTGCTATGCCTGCGTTTTCAGCTGAAAAAAGGTGCATGCAGAATTTAAAAAAATGCAGTGGCCATGAAATCCATCCTTCTTTTGCACCATGCGACTTACCTGCCGTTGCTGCACACGCAAACTGTTTATTTTTAAATGCCGTGCCCACGTATACAAAAAATGCAGAAAGCTTGCCAGAGCAGGAACTGCAGGTTAGTCGCATGGTGCAAAAGCAGGATGGATTTCAAGGCCACTGAATTTAAAAAAAATGCTGCATGCACCTTTTTTCTGCGGAAAATGAGGGCATAGCAGCCCGTTCAAATCAATGGGCTGCTATGCCTGTGCAAATGTGGGCCGCCAACCCGCATACATGTGAACCGCCAACCCGCATACATGTGAACCACCAACCCGCATACATGTGAACCAGGCCTAAAGCAATAGTAAAGTCATTAATAGATAAAAACACCGGTCCTCCTGCAGGTTTAACCACTTCTGGATCGCAAGGATTTGCCCCTTTAAAGACCAGGCCATCGGATCAGAGCGCCAGGACCAGTCATCACCAGGTAGGCCAGACACTGCTTGATGGCTATATAATAATGTAATGTGGGCTGCTAGGCGTGTGTGTGTGTATATATATATTTATTAGAGCTGCACGATTCTGGCCAAAATGAGAATCACGATTTTTTAGCTTGGAATAAAGATCACGATTCTCTCACGATTCTCTGTGTAACAAAAAAAAAAAAAATTGGGATAACTTTACTGTTACGTTTTTTTTTTTTTTTTTATTCATTAAAGTCTAATCATTGCGTTTGAAAGACTGCTGCGCAAATACAGTGTGACATAAAATATTACAACAATCGCCATTTTATTCTGTAGGGTCTCTGCTAAAAAAATATATAAAATGTTTGGGGGTTCTAAGTACTTTTCTAGCAAAAAAAAAACTGATTTTAACTTGCAAGCAGCAAGTGTCAGAAAAAGATCCAGTCTTTAAGAGGTTAAACTTCCTTTCTCCCTGGCAGAGGGAAGGAAAAGATACAAATGTAATCATTTTTGTTTATAGTTAGGAGACTTAATGCTGAAAGGTGTTAGCTGAGTGAGTGAATGAGTCATCCAGCTCACTGAAATGTATCAATTCACAAGTCAGGCAGACTTGACAGAGAAACTCGGTATTTTAAAAATGCCACAATAACAATACCGTGGCTATGCAATACCGCGATATATCGAATTACCGAAAACCGGCATATGTCTAGTCACCGCCACATCCACCACCACCTCAACCTCCCTCCTACTCCATATGGGCCTCGTCCTTCAGAGATGAAGAAGAACATTGTTTTATTTTTCTGTTTTTTTTTGTTGTTTTAAGTTATTTCCCTATCCACATTTGTTTGCAGAGCACTTGCCATGCTCTTAATTACGTTTTGCTGCCATTTGCAGCACTCTAGCCCTTTCCTTTGGTGTTTTAGAGCCATTTTAGTGCCTTAAAGTTCGGGTCCCCATTGACTTCAATGGGGTTCGGTGTCCGGGAAAAGTTCGGTAAAAGTCCGGGACACGGACCCGGACTTTTTTTTAAAGTTCGGCCGAACCCGTCGAACACGGACATCTAGGTGTTCGCTCAACCCTATCTGTGAGTGCATTTGTTGTTTATTTACACATATTTTAAAATAAACTGTGTTACATCAAAGCCTGCTTGGCACCACTCTTTCCTCCCCCTCTTCTTTTACAACCACTTTAAGCCTACTAGCAAATTTAGCTGGACTTAACTGACAAATAAAAGCTGAACTCCAGATAACATGTTTTGAACATTTAGATGTTTAAAAGAACTAAAGAGGAAATCATTATATTCCTGAATAATGAATATTTGACTGCCCACCAGTACAGGAGGCCTCTGTTGCTCATGAGCAACAGAAACCCTCCACATTGGTAAGAAGTCTGATAATCATTAAACAGGTGTTTTAGGATGAGCCAACTGGCATGGGTTGGTTCACATGAGGGTCCGTAAACCCCCACCTAAAATCCACTTACCTTAAACATAGCGCCCAAACCTCATGACAATCTATGGGAGACAAATAATATATTTTTTTCTGGCCTTGTCAATTTGCAAACTTTCAGTATTAAAAAAAAAATTGGGTAGGTGGTCACTGCCATGGCAGACATGTACCAATGCAAAAAAAAAAAGGTTCAGATTGGAGCAGGTCTTTTAATGTTACTTAAAAGGCAACAATAAAAATACACAATTCTTTTTTAATTTCATGCTTTGGGAACCATGATAATGATCTAATTGCATATTTCCTATTTCCTTATTGTTGTTGGCTATGGATGGGTGAATGGTTTAGCCCAAGCATGAGTTCAGGCTGAACATTTGCCTGTTTGGCCATTCGCCGAACACTTGAATTTTCAGGGTGTTCACCAGGTGTTTGCCTCGACGAACACCCTGCAATACACCGAGTGCTGTACAGTACATTCTTCACCCTGATTGGGCAAAGTGCTGGTAAAAAAAATAAAGAAAATAAGGGCGTGAGGTTCAGCCCTCCCCAGTCCATACAGAACCTTCGGGCCTGGTATTGATTTGGAGGGGAACCCCACACCAAAATAAAAATGGCATGGGGTCCCCCCAAAATCTATACTAGACCCATATCCGGGCATGCAGCCTGGCAGGTCAGGAAAGGGGGGATGAGCAAGCGCCCCCCCCCCCCTTCTTAAGCATACTAGGCCACATGCCCCTCCCACCCCAAAGCACCTTGTCCCCATAGTGATGGATACAAGGGCTTTTTCTCGACAACAATGAGCTGTGGTTGTTGAGGTCTGCAGGCAAGGGGCAGTCAGAGGGGGGTGGTGCCATGGGTGACGTAACCAGGGGGCACTTCCCCTTGCTATATAAGAAATGTCAAAGCGCAGTGCGGGCATACCGCAGGAGGCCTCCCAGCAGGTGAGATCATTTTTCAAATTTTTTCTATATTCCCGGTCAGCGAACGACATGATTAACGATGCATTTACATTGAGGGACACACTTTTTTTATTTTTTAAAAAAGGATGTGTTAAAAACTGCCTAGTGTGGTTATTACTTTTTTACACTTTTTTGGTGAATAGTTAGGGGTACTATGTACCCAATACCCATTCTCAAAAGGGGGGGCTGGGACCTGGGGGCCCCCTTGTTAGATTCCGATAAGCCCCCTGCCCGCAGACCCCAACAACCACAGCCCAGGGTTGTCAGGAGGAGACCCTTGGCCCCAGGGCCGTCATTAATATTAACTGGATCCTAGGCAAACATTTTCTAGGGGCCCCCCCTGCCCACATGCAATTTTGCTCCTCACCTGCAATGAGACATACAATAAAGAGCAGCTAGACTCAAAATCAGTTTATGCAGCAGATCAGGAAGCCAGGGGTTACAGCACTCACTTATTAGTTGCTAGAGGTTACAACTCATCATTTCTGCTTGTTTATTGGTTGCTAGAGGTTACTGCACATCATTACTGCTCACCAATTGGTTGCTGGGGTTGTGGGGGGGGGGGTCATGACCAGTGGCAGTGGTAGGGGGGATGGGATCAGTGGCAGTGCTAGGGGGGATCAATGACAGTGTTGGGGAAGGGGGGGGAGGGTGTGATCAGTGGCAGTGCTGAGGGGTTGATGGAATCAGTGGGAGCAGTTGGGAGATTGGGATCCGTGGCAGTGCTGGGCGTTGGGGGTGGGTAGGAGGGATAAGTGGCAATGCTGGGGGAATAGGATCAGTGGCAGTGCTTGGAGGGATGGATCAGTATTTCTCACTTGTTGTCGCCTGTCAGACAGTGTATACTTGGTTCCCCCTGCCTGCATGCGAGCGAGGCGAGGAGAGAGAGGGGGTGAGAGATTGAAGGGCTGAGAGAGAGGGATAGAGGTTAGAGAGCTATGGACGGGGGAGAGAAAGAGGGTTGGTGAGGGGGGATAAGAGAGAGGGAGGCTGAGAGAGGGGGTGAGAAAAAGGGTGTTACATAGTTACATAGTTAGTCAGGTTGAAAAAAGACACAAGTCTATCCGGTTCAACCAAAAAAAAAACAGTATTGAAAACCCAACCATACAATCCCATATACACAATCCTATACCCGCTGTTGATCCAGAGGAAGGTGAAAATAAACACCAGCAAAGCATGATCCAATTTGCCACAGCAGGGGAAGAAAAATTCCTTCCTGATCCTCCGAAAGGCAATCGGATATTACCTGGATCCACTTTACCTAAAAAAAATGTAGTACCCATTTATATTATGTACACCTAGGAAAGAATCCAGGCCTTTTTTAAAGCAATCTAGTGAGCTAGCCAGAACCACCTCTGGAGGGAGTCTATTCCACATTTTCACAGCTCTTACGGTGAACAAACCTTTCCGTATTTGGAGATGAAATCTGTTTTCCTCTAGACGTAAAGAGTGCCCCCTTGTCCACTGTGTTGACCTTAAAGTGAACAACTCAACACCAAGTTCACTATATGGACCCCTTATGTATTTACAGTATACATGTTGATCATATCCCCCCCTTAATCTCCTCTTCTCAAGAGAGAATACATTCAGTTCCTCTAATCTTTTCTCATAGCTGAGGTCCTCCAAGCCTCTTAACAGTTTGGTTGCCCTTCTCTGCACTTTCTATAGTTCCCAGATATTCTTTTTAAGAACTGGTGCATATTCCAGATGAGGTCTTACTAATGATTTGTACAGGGGCAAAATGATATCTCTCTCTCTGAAGTCCATGTGTGAGAAAGAGGGAGAAGAGAGATGGAGGGGGTAGGGGAGAGAGAGAGGAAGGGTGGAGAGAGAGGGGAAGTGAGAAAGAGAGGGGGATGAGGGAGGGGATGGGATAGACAGAAGGGGTAAAAGAGAGAGAGAGGGAGAGAGAGAGGGGGTAAGAGACAGGGGGGTGAGGGAAGGTGACAGGGGATGAAGGAAGGTGAGAGAGAAGGGGGTGGTAGAGAGGGGGGTGAAAGAAATAGCAGGGTGGGAGAGAAAGAGGGAGATGGTGAGGGAAGGTGGGAAAGAGAGGGGGGTGAGAGGGGGGAGACAGAGAGAGGGGAAAGTAGAGAGGGGGTGGGAGAGAGAGATGAGAGAGAGAGGGGGTAAGAGAGAGAGGGGGTGGGAGAGAGAGGGAGGGGGGAAGGGAGAGGAGGGTTGGAGAGAGCGAGAGAGGGGTGGGAGAGAGGGGGTGATGGAGGGGGAGAGAGGGGGTGAGAAAGAGAAGGGAGTGAGACAGAGAGAGGGGGTGGGAGAGAGAAAGGGAAAGAGAGGAGGGAGAAAGAGAGGGATGGGAGAGAGAGGGGGTGAGAGAGAAGGGGTGAGAGAGAGAAGGGGGAGAGAGGGGGAGGAGAAGGGTGAGAGAGAGAGAGGGGGAAGAGAGAGAGAGGGTTGTGAGAGAGGGGGGAGGGAGAGAGAGGTGAGAGAGGGATGGAGGGTGGGAGAGGGAGAGGGAGGGTGGGAGAGAGAGGTGGAGAGCGAGAGGGGGTAGGAGAGAGGTAGTGAGGGAGGGTGGGAGAGAGAAATAGGGGGTGAGAAAGAAAGGGGGTGGGACAAGGAGGGAGGAGAGAGAGAGAAAAAGAGAGGGGGTGGGGAGAAACAGGGGGTAAGAGAGGGGTGTTGGAAAGAGAGGGGGTGGGGGAGAAGGTGGAGAGAGAGAGGTAAAGAAAGGGGTAAAGAGAAAGGGGGTGGGAGAGAGGGGGTGATAGAAAGACCCCCTAGCCCTGTCCCCTCCAATAATGGGTCCTGGGCAGCTGCCCCATTTTCCCCACATTAAAGACGGCCCTGCTTGTCCCCATAAACATGGGGAGAAGGTCCTTTAGGGTGGGGAGGTAGAGCCCCCCCCCCCCTGCCCCAAAGCACCCATCCTCCCATGGTGGGGGCATGTGGCCTGGTATTGTTTAGGAGGGGGGCGCTCGCTCTTGACCCCCCTCTCCTGCCAGGCTGCATGCCTGGATAAGGGTATGGTATGGATTTAAGGGGGGGCACCACGCCTTTTTTATTTTTTAATTTCAGCATGGGATTCCCCTTAAAATTCATACCAGACCCGAAGGGCCTGGTATGGACTGGGGTGGGGGAACCCTACGTTGTTTTTTTATTTATTTTTCCAATAGCCAGGTGGTGGTAATTGTAACCGCGGGTCATTTTAAATGGGATTTGACACGTTTTTTTTCCTCTAGAAATGTAATTTTTGCTGTAGCATGTTTTATGCATGCTACAAATGTGCCACTTTACAGGCACTTTAAGAGGACATCCCCCTCCCCCCCAGGCACTATATTTAAAGTAATTTTTACTTGATAATGAACAAAACATATAAGGATGGTCACTTTAGCGGACTTCATACTAAAGGAATGTCAGGGATGTGCTATCCTCCATGTGCTATCTTCCTTAGTAGGTAAAGCTACTTACAATTGATCACATCTTACCAACTCATCCTGTATATACTACAGCTAAAACTTGGAATAATCAGTCTCATCTCCAGAGCTTCATCCTGCATGTGTCTGGTCTGGTTATATGTGCTCCATTTGCAAAAGCAGCTGGGACTATATGGCAAACCAGCATCTAGTCAGACCAGTAGAGGACTGGAGGGAGTAGCTATTTAATACTTCTGCTGACCCTGCTGCACAGGTATAACCTGCCACTGCTATCCCAGGGCTCTACAGAGCTCCAATGTGAAAACTGGTTTTAGAGTTTAGTTCATCTTTAATGGCCATTTAGGTTTTGTGTTGCCCTAGGCCAGACTAAACTCGTGCACCCCCTAATTTAAATTTGGCCCACCACTTCCTGTTTAAGACCCACTCTGTCATCTGTAAACCACACCCCTTCAATGCAGCTTCACCAGTGTCCACCAATGCAGCCTGATCAGTGCCCATCAATGCAGCCTCACCAGTGCCGTCAGCGCAGCCTCATCAGTGCCCATCAATGCAGCCTCACCATTGCCTATCAATGCAGCCTCACCATTGCCTATCAATGCAGCTTCACCAGTGCCCATCAATACAGCCTGATCAGTGCCCATCATAGCAGGCTCACCAATGCCCATCAGTGCAGTCTCATCTGTGCCCATCAATGCAGCCTTATCAGTGTCCATCAATGCAGCTTCACCAGTGCCCATCAGAGCAGTCTCATCATTGCCCATCAAAGCAGCTTCTTCAGTGCAGCTTACCAATGCCCATCAGTGCCGCCTCATCAGTGCAGCCTCATAAGTGTCAATCAATACAGCCTTAACATTTCCCATTAATGCAGCCTTACCAGTGCCCCTGAATGTAGCCTCATCAGTGCCTATTAACGCAGCCTCATCACTGCCTATCAATGCAGCTTCATTAGTGCAGATAATTAGTGCCCATCAGTGCTGCCCGATCAGTGCTGCCTCATTAGTGCAGCCTATCAGTGCCCATCAATGCAGCCTGATCTGTGCCCATCAATGCAGCCTGATCTGTGCCCATCAAAGCAGCCTGATCAGTGCCCATCAATGGAGCCTCACCAGTGCCCATCAATGGAGCCTCACCAGTGCCCATCAATGCAGCCTTATCAGTGCCCATCATTGCAACCTCATTAGTGTGTGTCCATCAATGCAGCCTCTCCATTGCCTATTAATACAGTCTCATCAGTGCCCATTTATGCAGCCTGCTGAGTGTCCATCTATGCAGCATCATCAGTGCCCATCAAGGCAGCCTCACCAGTGCCCATCAATGCAGCCTATCAGTGCCCATCAATGCAGACTCATCAGTGCCCATCAATGCAGCCTCACCATTGCCCATCAATGCAGCCTGATCAGTGTCCATCAATGCAGCCTGATCAGTTCCCATCAATGCAGCCTCAACAGTGCCCATCAGTGCAGCCTCATCAGTGCCCAATAATGCAGCCTCAATGGTGCACATCAATGCAGCTTATCAGTGCCCATCAGTACCACCTCACCAGTGCCCATTAATTCAGCCTATCAGTGTCCATCAATGCAGCCTCAACAGTGCCGATCAGCACAGCCTCATCAGTGCCCAATAATGCAGGCTCAATAGTGCACATCAATGCAGCTTCATCAGTGCAGCTTATCAGTGCCCATCAGTGCCGCCTCACCAGTGCCCATCAATTCAGCCTCACCAGTGCCCATTAATTCAACCTCCTTAGTGCCCATAAATGCAGCTTCACCAGTACCCACCAATGCAGCCTGGTCAGTGCGTCTATCAAAGCATACAAAAAGAGAGAATTGCCCAGCGGGACTTTATATGAGGTGGACCCAATAGTCATGACACTCAATGTTGAAATATATCTGGTTTATTGTGTAGAACCAATATACAAAGTAATACAACATAAATGTTTGACATACACAAAACAGAACATAGTCATAAAAATATTAAAATGTCTCGTAACAGTAACAATATGCACATCAATACATATATCTTGGTAACTCAACGCACGTTTCGTGGGTCGCATTGCCCACTCGTCAGGAGTGCAAGTGTGCAGGCAGGTCTGGAAAGAAATTATTATTGTTATAAACATGCAGGATTGGTGGCTATCGGAGTATGAATACTCAAAAAATAGGACCCATGTGGGGAGACAACATACTCACAAATATAGCCGCGTCATTGTGCTTAAAACCAAAACGGTGGTTGCCTCCAGCCTGACTGGGAGCTGCGATGCACTATTAGGGGAGCCCTGCTCCCCTGCTGTCCCCTCCTGACCATTCGGGTGTGGCCACCTGTGCATCGGCGTCATGGTCCCGCGATGCATGCAGTACGTCCACTTTGTGGCGTCATGCGTTGTTACCTGCGGCGAGACCATCACCCAGGTGAATGGATGCCTGTGTTTATCGCAGGTGTCCACATATGGCTTCACATGCTGTATGGCAGGCAATTGTCTGCAATCAAAACACCTGAGACATGAGGTTGGGGGCGGGACCTATGATGCTTTGCAAGACATTTAAGGTGAGGATGAGTGATCACAGACAGTCCAATCTTTCAACACAGGGTGGATACCAACACCAGTATTCATTTCTTTATGGTAAGCACACAGCCATTTTGTTTCACAGCATTTTCTATTTACTTTCCACTTCTTTTTCTTCTCTTTCCTCCGCTTCTCTTTTCCTTCTCATGTCTTTATTGCATCACTTCACACATGCACTTCATGGTGATTTATTTTTATTGGTTTTACTCAGTTTTATTACCAATCTTTTCATCCTTATTCACTTGGGTTACTTTTATCTACCTGGGCACCTGTCTTCACCCTTTGGTTATTTCTTTTCATTCCCTGGTCTATACTCAGGTCTCTGATGCATTCAATACATATGACCATTATTATTTGTTGGCTGCTATCCTACAGGAAGCAACTGCTTACTTTACTTATCTACATATATACTTCTCCATTTAGAGACTGGCCAGGTGTTTGATACATTTACAACACATTCTCATCACTCTCCTTGAGTCGATTGCAATGCCTATGGATCCTGCCCCCTCAGCTCCCGTGTTGGACTATTTGGCTGCCGCTGTATGGAAGTACTGGTTTTAAGCACAATGACGCGGCTATATTTGTGAGTATGTTGTCTCCCCACATAGGTCCTATTTTTTGAGTATTCATACTCCAATAGCCACCAACCCTGCATGTTTATAACAATAATAATTTCTTTCCAGACCTGCCTGCACACTTGCACTCCTGACGAGTGGGCAATGCGACCCACGAAACGTGCGTAGAGTTTCCAAGATATATGTATTGGTGTGCATATTGTTACTGTTACAAGACATTTTAATATTTTTATGACTATGTTCTGTTTTGTGTATGTCAAACATTCATGTTGTATTACTTTGTATATTGGTTCTACACAATAAACCAGATATATTTCAACATTGAGTGTCATGACTATTGGGTCCACCTCATATAAAGTCCCGCTGGGCAATTCTCTCTTTTTGTATGCATTTAATTGGGATGGAGGTGTACCCCAATATGAAATGGCATTGCAGGTCCAATATTAATTTTTTCCGTGCGTCTATCAAAGCAGCTTCACCAGTGCCATCAGTGCAGCCTCATCAGTGCCCATCAATGCAGCCTCACCAGTGCCCATCAATGCAGCCTCACCAGTGCCCATCAGTGCAGCCTCACCATTGCCCAACAATGCAGCCTCACCATTGCCTATCAATGCAGCCTCACCATTGCCTATCAATGCAGCTTCACCAGTGCCCATCAATACAGCCTGATCAGTGCCCATCATAGCAGGCTCACCAGTGCCCATCAGTGCAGTCTCATCTGTGCCCATCAATGCAGCCTTATCTATGTCCATCAATGCAGCTTCACCAGTGCCCATCATCATAGCAGGCTCACCAGTGCCCATCAGTGCAGTCTCATCTGTGCCCATCAATGCAGCCTCATTAGTGCCCATCAATACAGCCTTATCTATGTCCATCAATGCAGCTTCACCAGTGCCCATCAGAGCAGTCTTATCATTGCCCATCAAAGCAGCTTCTTCAGTGCAGCTTACCAGTGCCCATCAGTTCCCCCCATCAGTGCCGCCTCATAAGTGCAGCCTCATAAGTGTCAATCAATACAGCCTCAACATTTCCCATTAATGCAGCCTCACCAGTGCCCTTCAGCGCAGCCTCATCAGTGCCCATCAATGCAGCCTCATCAGTGCCTATCAATGCAGCTTCATTAGTGCAGATAATCAGTGCCCCATCAGTGCTGCCTCATCAGTGTAGCCTATCAGTGCCCATCATTGCAGACTAATCAGTGCCCATCAATGCAGCCTGATCAATGCAGCTTGATCAGTGCCCATCAATGGAGCCTCACCAGTGCCCATCAATGCAGCCTTCCCATTGCCCATCAATGCAGCCTGATCAGTGCCCATCAATGCAGCCTGATCAGTGCCCATCAATGCAACCTCACTAGTGTGTGTCCATTAATGCAGCCTCTCCATTGCCTATTAATACAGTCTCATCAGTACCCATTTATGCAGCCTGATTAGTGTCCATCAATGCAGCTGGATCAGTGCCCATCAATGCATCCTCACCAGTGCCCATCAATGCAGCCTCATCAGTGCCCATCAATGCAGCCTCATCAGTGCCCATCAATGCAGCCTCACCATTGCCCATCAATGCAGCCTGATTAGTGTCCATCAATGCAGCCTCAATGGTGCACATCAATGCAGCTTCATCAGTGCAGCTTATCAGTGCCCATTAATGCCATCCCATCAGTGCCGCCTCACCAGTGCAGCCTACCAGTGCCCATCAATGCAGCCTATCAGTGCCCATCAATGCGGCCTCACCAGTGCCCATTAATTCAGCCTCATTAGTGCCCATAAATGCAGCTTCACCAGTACCCATCAATGCACCCTGTTTAGTGGCCATCAATGCAGCCTCACCAATGCCCATCAATGCAGCCTCACTATTGTCTATCAATGCAGCCTCAATGGTGCCCATCAATGCAGCCTGATCAGTGCCCATCAATGCAGCCTCATCAGTGCTTATCAATGCAGCCTCATGAGTGCACATCAATGCAGCTTCTTCAGTGCAGCTTACCAGTGCCCATCAGTGCTGCCTCATCAGTGCCCATCAATGCAGCCTCACCATTGCCTATCAATGCAGCCTCATAGGTGCCAATCAATGCAGCCTGATCAGTGCCCAACAATGCAGCCTATACACTGCCCATGAATTTGGCCTCACCAGTGCCCCTTTAATGCAACCTGATCAGTGTCCATCAATGCAGCCTGATCAGTGCCCATGGATGCAGCCTCACCATTGCCTATCAATGAGTGAGGATGCATGGGCCAAGGAAACGAGGGGCCAGTTTTGGAGTGGGCACCTTGAGGTTGAGATTACTGGCCGACAACCACACCCTCTCCCCGACCTGGTACAAAGGAGCAGATAAACGTCTGCGGTCTGCCTGGAGCTTCTGACACTGTGCAGAGACCCATATAGACTCTTGAATCTGCACCCAAGAGGAACGGAGGGCACAAAGGTGATCCTCCACAGACGGAATGTCCTGTGGCGAGAACGACTCGGGCAACACAACCAGTTGAAACCCATAATTGACCATGAATGGAGTCATTCCGGAGGACGAGTTTACGGCAGAGTTCCTGGCAAACTCTGCCCAGGTTAGCAGATCAACCCAATTGTCCGGATGGTCAGAGATATAGCAGCGGGGAAAATGGAACATTCAGCGGCACCATTGGACTGGGATAGGCCGAGGAGAAGGAGAGTCGAATACCCAACTGAGAGCAAAAGGCGCGCCTGAACCTAGAGACAAACTGACTCCCACGGTCCGAGGCAATCTCCTTAGGCAATTCGTGTGAGCGAAAAACCTCCCTGGCAAACACAGAGGCAAGCTCCTGAGCAGTAGGCAGCCGCCTAAAAGGAACACATTTTGGAAAACCGGACGACAACCATGAGGATAACCGTGTAACCTCGAGATGCAGGAAATTCCGCAATAAAATCCAGAAAAACGCATTAAAAAAAGTTATATATTAATTCGCATTTTAATAAGTGGAATAAGTATTTGATCCCCTATCAATCAGCAAGATTTCTGTCTCCCAAGTGTTTTCTATACAGGCAACGAGCTGAGATTAGGAGAACTCTCTTAAAGGGAGTGCTCCTAATCTCAGCTTGTTACCTGTATAAAAGATACCTATCCACAGAAGCAAGCAATCAGTCAATCAGATTCTAATCTTTCCACCATGACCAAGACTAAAAAGCCTTCCAAGGATGTCAGGGACAAGATTGTAGACCTACACAAGGCTGGAATGGGCTACAAGACTATCGCCAAGCAGCCTGGTGAGAGGGTGACAACAGTTGGTGCGATTATTCGCAAATGGAAGAAACCCAAAATAACGGTCAATCTGCCTCGGTCTGGGGCTCTATGCAAGATCTCACCTCATGGAGTTTTAATGATCATGAAAATGGTGAGGAATCAGCCCAGAACTGCAAGGGAGAATCTTGTAAATTATCTCAAGGCAGCTGGGACCATTGTCACCAAGAAAACTATTGGTAACACACTACGCTGTAAGGGACTGAAATCCTGAAGTGCCCGCAAGGTCCCCCTGTTCAAGAAAACACATGTACAGGCCCATCTGAAGTTTGCTAATGAACATCTAAATGAGTCAGAGGAGAACTGGGTGAAAGTGTTGTGGTCAGATGATACCAAAATTGAGCTCTTTTGTCTGATTTCTGTATTACAGGCGGTTCCCAAACAAGATAGGGACTGTAGGTTTGTTCCTAAGTTGAATTTGTTTGTATGCCAGAACAGGTATATTTTTCAGGGTAACCCCAGCCAAAAGAATAATTTTTACGTTTTTTTGATAGCCTAGGGAAGGGTTAACACCCCTGTACCATTTGTTTTGCTGTCTTTGCCCCTGTTCAGAAGATTTCACCTCATTTTCTGTCCCTATGACAACTGGGTTTTGAAACTTTTGGGTTGTTGTGGAAACAAGGATTAGTGATAAACCTTCAGTGGAGACACCTTTTTTCCTATTAAAACTCTTACAGGAGTGAATTTCCCTTCCTAGAGGTAGATTTCTCCTCACTTCCTGTTGTCTCTCTCCGTTTGTAAGTAGGAGTCATTTGTAAGTCGGATGTTTGTAACCCGGGGACCGCCTGTACTTCCTTTAGATTTAGGCAAACTAGGTAATAGGAAGGCCCACCTGAACAAGTCATTCAATTTGTATGAAATAAGGTAGGTCCTTAAAGGAAATTGCACGGTGTATGGCTGCCTTTAAATAATGGAGTTCATTTATTTGGTTCCTCAATAATTCTCTGTCCATTGTAAAGTAATGTTAAGTATTTTTTTGAACATGGCAAAAAACATTAAAAAACATCCAAGAAAATTAATAATAAAGTGTGTCAAAGGGAGCTAATTAACAGTCAATTTATGCTTATGACATGAGAACAGGTGATTAAAAAATCTGTGCACCTTTGAAGATGACAATATTGCACTTACTATCACTCTAGTAGCAATATGTACTGGAGTGAGATTTACTAATGAGCTCTTCTGCCTGCATGCGCTACAGCGATGCTCTGTGTGCCATGTCGCAACCTATGTTACTCGTAGGTGCAAAAATTTGCCTAATAATGGCCACTGTGCCTTCTTCTTAGTGAAAAAGCCACAATGTTTTCATACTCGATACTAGTGTTCTTCACTCTTTCATTCAAAGCTGTATTAACCACGAGCAGACAGCAGATAAGATGGGTTTTGCACTCCCATATAAGTCTACAGGAATGCCAAACCCACTTGAAGCAAGTCAAATGCAGGTTAAAAAGTAAAATGTTGTCAATGTCAGGTCAGATGTATCTGTAAAAAAAATTCCTAATAATCTCAGAGGCTTCTCACATTGATGTAAAACTAATGCTATTAACATAAACCCAAAGCCATTAACATAGTCCCTTAATCACTCTGGGCCATTACTTGGAACTTGAGGGGGGGGGGGGGGTGAGAGCACTAAGACCCAAATATGTACACATTGTTTAACTTTTTTTTATTTTTACTTTCTTTCTTCTGTCCATATTTGTGTCTTGATTCAGTATTAATAGTGAAGGGGAAAGGGATGCAAGGAAGGGTAAACAGAATCAGAAGACTCACTCTAGTTCAGAAAATGTGAAGCCATCTATCATTTTGATTGTTTCTTGGCCTGTACAGATTCAAAATAGCTGTGAATATAAAAGAAGGTGGCATGCTTCTTTTATAAAAAATTGCAAATGACACAAGAGACGGAGCTTTACACAAGGGCTTCATTTTTCAGGTGAGCCTAAAACAGCATTGAATCGAAATACAGTCTGGCTTCAATACCATTATTTTAAACCACGCAAGGAATAAAAAAATAAAAAAAAAACTTTACACAGTAAAGGTCATCAAGATAGATAATATTATTTATTTATTTATTTTAACAAAAAATCTGAGAACAATATATTCCTAAAGTCTATACAATTTGGTAGTCATTGTTGGTGCTTCATTATTTTAGCACATTTGCAGCTAACTAATTGAGCCATGACATGTTATATTTACCTGCTTACGGTAAAGGTCACTAAATCAGATTGTCAGGATACAAAATAAATTGTGGTTAAGGAGAAAATTGTACTTAATTTATTATAATCCATTTATGAACAGTGACATTTTTATTAATCCTAAATTTTTGTTGCCCTACCCTGGTAAATAACATTGAATAAACACTTTGATCTATTGCTGAGAAAAAAAAAATCCCCGCATTATTTTTAAGTTTGTTTTTAATTAAAAGCTATACCCAAATCGTGTGTCTTCCTGAGGACACCATTCAGTGAAATGCATAGAGGTTAATCCCGCGGCATCATTTCCGATCATGTCATTTCCGGTTAAGAAATTAACGATTTGGATCGCATGCTATGTGAGCAGCGGTTCCTTAACAATACAGGCGAACCAGAGCCAGTGCTACGTCCAAAGCACCATCAAATGTGAGTTTATCAGCTGTTATATTTACTGTGAACATCCTTTCTTAAATAAATATATCTGCGCAATGAGGTTTCTATGTGGTCCTTATCCCTGAGTTACCCCCAAGCCACTTTTATGTGACCTCAACCCCAAGGTCCTGGAGGCCTGAATTTTTCTGGTGAGTTGCTAGCACATATTTAGGCTAGAGAGCACGGATCACTCAACAAGAGCACAACCTATTTTTGGGTATGGATCACTCCAAATAACAGGATAGAAGAGACCTCACAGAATTTTTTTGGACTGTACACTTATTCATATATACAGTATATTGGTCCACACTCCCTTGGACGCTTTGAAATATAATATATTGCACTTATAAAATAGTCATACCTTGATTGTCATATACATATTATTTATTTTCATATAATTTTTTGAGCATATTTATATCCACCAAGCACTTTATTATGAACATACTGCACTCTTGTCATATGAGCATAAATGATCATCCTTTATTGCACAAATTTCACGCAAATTTCATTGCGCATTTTGCATTGGTTTGCACATTTCATATAACTTGAATATTCAGGGCCAAACATAAACCAAACTTGTGCCTACACAGGATAGTAGTGGTACACTGCATCCTATATAGTAAAAATCTTGATTGCACTTGCAAAAAAACTTGATTGCACTTCAAAAAAATCTTGATTGCACTAGGAAAAGTCACGATTGCACTTTAACACTGGAAATAGATTTTTTTCTGGGTCTGTACTAAAAGAGTCTAAAAAATCAATACTCAGCAAGGGTAGTAGCGCCTCACTACACCACAAATCTTGTATCGCTGAACTTTGGGCAGATATAAAACAGCATTAAAATCAGTTATACTGTATGTTGTTTGAAATATCATCAAATGTAATTTTTATGCAGCAAGCTACAGTAGAGAAAAAGTCAGGTAATCATCGAAGGTCTATTAGAATCAAATCCTGAAATTTTGACAGAACTGATTTTGGAAGCCATACATCTGTACTGAAGTGCAAGGAACATGTTGATGGGGGTGGAGAGAAGACTGAACTAAAGCAGAGAATAATCAAATCTCCTTCCCAGCCAGACAGTGTGTGCTGCATGGCAGAGCTGTGTAAATCTCAGGATTGAATGAACAGAAATTCTAATCCTTTGGCATGTATAATCGTTCCTATAAATGTATTTCAACTATATATAGATGAAGGTCTGGAGTTTAGCTTTAAATGAATGATGCGCTGAAAGGGGTTAAATCATAACTGCACAGAAAATGCAGAGTTTGAACAGAAAAAGCTGCATTAGACCTGTCTTGTATGCAGTTCAAATGCTCCTCATTAGAACATGCTCCATCCAAAGAAACAGCGCAAGGCAGGTCATGCACATCCTCTAAAATGTCATCTACTCTACTCTATTGAAGTCAATGGGAAGTCGATGAGATTTCAGAATTTAGACTGTTTTGCCATGGAAAAATAATCTAACTCACAATGTACAATATGTACACTATATACAGCTCTATTAACAGGAAATATGAGAATAGAAGTTTTAGATATAAAGATACGTCTTTCTGATAAACCAAAGGTCTTGGCCGGATCTTTGTTACTTTTAGGTACCATTATATTGTACATAACACAACACTAATTTACCAAGAAACCTTATACTGTCACCTGCTCACACTAAAGGTCAGATATCTAAATATATTATTTGACACAAACGTTAATTGCAATATAGACTCCAGCTCTCTCCTAAATTATAATTATTTCACAGAAGAGTGACATTTTAGAGCAAAGGAATTAATCCTCAAATTGCAAGGGCATACCTCTCCAAACACCCCCCCCCCCCCCAGGGCTATATAGAAAAGAAGGCCAATAAATAGCTGTTCTCCGAGACTGGAACTAAACCACCAGACAATCATGTTCTATTCTGTTGCTTTTCTTACCCTTCTGGGTCTGACCTGGGCTAAACAAGGTAAGATTTATTGCATGGTTTAACCAACTGCAGGGAGACTGATTTGGAAGTTTCTACATGTTTTATGTGTAGAAAACCCATACAGAGAGCAGATTGTTGCATTATTCAAACCAGAGCAGGATGTCCATGCATGAACTTTAAAAAAATAGAAAATTAATAAATCCTCATTTGGAAGGTAAGTATTTATCCACCTCCATTTTATTATTGTTGGTATAGTGTTTAATGTTTATCTTCATACAGTGGGTACGGAAAGTATTCAGACCCCCTTAAATTTTTCACTCTTTGTTATATTGCAGCCATTTGCTAAAATCATTTAAGTTCATTCTTCTTCCTCATGAATGTACACATAGCACCCCATACTGACAGAAAAACACAGAATTGTTGACATTGTTGCAGATTTATTAAAAAAGAAAAACTGAAATATCACATGGTCCTAAGTATTCAGACCCTTTGCTGTGACACTCATATATTTAACTCAGGTGTTTTCCATTTCTTCTGATCATCCTTGAGATGGTTCTACACCTTCATTTGAGTCCAGCTGTGTTTGATTATACTGATTGGACTTGATTAGGAAAGCCACACACCTGTCTATATAAGACCTTCCAGATCACAATGCATGTCAGAGCAAATGAGAATCATGAGGTCAAAGGAACTGCCTGAAGAGCTCAGAGACAGAATTGTGGCAAGGCACAGATCTGGCCAAGGTTACAAAAAGATTTCTGCTGTACTTAAGGTTCCTAAGAGCACAGTGGCCTCCATAATCCTCAAATGGAAGACGTTTGGGACGACCAGAACCCTTCCTAGAGCTGGCCGTCCGGCCAAACTGAGCTATCGGGGGAGAAGAGCCTTGGTGAGAGAGGTAAAGAAGAACCCAAAGATCACTGTGGCTGAGCTCCAGAGATGCAGTCAGGAGATGGGAGAAAGTTGTAGAAAGTCAACCATTACTGCAGCCCTCCACCAGTCGGGGCTTTATGGCAGAGTGGCCCGACGGAAGCCTCTCCTCAGTGTAAGACACATGAAAGCCCTCATGGAGTTTGCTAAAAAACACCTGAAGGACTCCAAGATGGTGAGAAATAAGATTCTCTGGTCTGATGAGACCAAAATAGAACTTTTTGGCCTTAATTCTAAGTGGTATGTGTGGGGAAAACCAGGCACTGCTCATCACCTGTCCAATACAGTCCCAACAGTGAAGCATGGTGGTGGCAGCATCATGCTGTGGGGGTGTTTTTCAGCTGCAGGGACAGGACGACTGGTTGCAATCGAGGGAAAGATGAATGCGGCCAAGTACAGGGATATCCTGGACAAAAACCTTCTCCAGAGTGCTCTGGACCTCAGACTGGGCCGAAGGTTTACCTTCCAACAAGACAATGACCCTAAGCACACAGCTAAAATAACGAAGGAGTGGCTTCACAACAACTCCGTGACTGTTCTTGAATGGCCCAGCCAGAGCCCTGACTTAAACCCAATTGAGCATCTCTGGAGAGACCTAAAAATGGCTGTCCACCAACGTTTATCATCCAACCTGACAGAACTGGAGAGGATCTGCAAGGAGGAATGGCAGAGGATCCCCAAATCCAGGTGTGAAAGACTTGTTGCATCTTTCCCAAAAAGACTCCTGACTGTATTAGATCAAAAGGGGGCTTCTACTAAATACTGAGCAAAGGATCTGAATACTTAGGACCATGTGATATTTCAGTTTTTCTTTTTTTAATAAATCTGCAACAATGTCAACAATTCTGTGTTTTTCTGTCAGTATGGGGTGCTATGTGTACATTCATGAGGAAGAAGAATGAACCTAAATGATTTTAGCAAATGGCTGCAATATAACAAAGAGTGAAAAATTTAAGGGGGTCTGAATACTTTCCGTACCCACTGTATATGGTTACTACACTTTGAGATCAAAATTCCCACATAAAGATCTACATGTTAATGTAATGAATGCCACACATTGCCATTAACCCAATATGAATCACAATGTGATCACTTGGTGGAGAGTGCAAAGATTTTTATTTCCCACTGTTTGCACTAACAAGTAAGTGTATCACCTTGATGTATAGTCAAAGTAAGACTAATATCTATAATACATACCACTAACATACAGTACTACAATATATATATATATATATATATATATATATATATATATATATATACACATACTGAATATATACTGTATAGTTCCGAAAATCTGCTAACCACCATAACCCCTTGAGGCATGGACTCTACTAGACTTCTGAAGGTTTTCTGTGGTGCTGTCAATAGAAGATCTTTTAAGTACTGTATGTTGTAAGGTGGGTCCTCCATAGTTTGGACTTGTTTTTCTAGCACATCCCATAGATTCTCGGTTGGATTGAAATCTGGAGAACTTGGAGGCCAAGTCAAAACCTTGAACTCCTTGTTGTGTTCTTCAAACAATTCTTGAATTTTTTAGACATGGCTAACTTTCTCTTGTTCTGTGGTCTAGTTCTGATGCTCACATGCCCATTGTAAGAGTTCTGGGCTGTGGATACAGGTTAGAATGAGCACCCTGACTGGTCTGCGGCTATGCAGCCCCATATGCAGCAAATTGCAATGCAATTTGTGTTCGGACACCTTTCTATTGTAACCAGCATTAACTTTTTCAGAAATGATTACAAAAACCCCAGTTGCTCTTTTATTGTGTCAGACTACATGGGCCAGATTTTCCTCCCCACCTGCATTAAAAAGTGTTGTTCACCCATGACCCTGTCGTTGGTTCACTGGTTTTCTTTCTTTTGACCACTTTTTGTAGGTCCTGACCACTGCACCCCAAGAACATGCAACAAGGGCTGCAGTTTTGGAATTGCTCTGACCCATTTAGTTAGCCATTAAAATTTGGCCCTTGTCAAAGTCACTCAAATCCTTACGCTTGCCCATGTTTTTCTGCTTTCAAAACATCAACTTCAGGGACAACATGTTCTTGTTCAAAGATTTTTATTGGAATAAATTAACAAAAGGCAAAGTATATATTAAACATAAGGTAGACCACCATGGTGGTGCATGTATGAACCAGTTACAAATATGAACAGAATGTGGCCTAGTGGCTAACAAGCTATAACATGGAGTACTGATTAGAGTCACTGAAATTGGGCTATACATACAATGTGAGATCAATCTAATTGAAGCAAGCTTAACCCATACAATTTATTATTGACTTTATACATTAAATAGAATCCAAAAACCAATAGTTTGATATACCGTGGTTTATTTGTGGTGGTGGTAATAAGCTGCGTGAGCACAACACAGTAAGGCTACCATGTAGTAATAGCTAGTAAATTGGAAAGGTGAAACAAAAGGAGAAGAAGGGTAAGGTGTGAGTCTCTTAAGACAAAAGGCAGGAAAGAGAAGAGAAGAGAAGAGAAGAGAAGAGAAGAGAAGAGAAGAGAAGAGAAGAGAAGAGAAGAGAAGAGAAGAGAAGAGAAGAGAAGAGAAGAGAAGAGAAGAGAAGAGAAGAGAAGAGAAGAGAAGAGAAGAGAAGAGAAGAGAAGAGAAGAGAAGAGAAGAGAAGAGAAGAGAAGAGAAGAGAAGAGAAGAGAAGAGAAGAGAAGAGAAGAGGTGCCTCTCCCAATGTGATGGCAGGTAGAGCTTAAAACTGAGTTCCAACTACCATGGCAAAAGTACGGTTTCTTCAAAATCTGGTGGTAGACAGTGCTTAATACACGGCCGCCACAGTTTATAATTTTTTCCATTTCCAATCTGGTCTTTGTCCAAAGCTTCCATTTTAGCATGGAGTAGGCTGCGATTCATTCTATGTTTGGTCTTGGCCACATGGATAGTGTGGGATTTCCAAGCCTTAGCTATTGCCTGAGTCAGAGATTCTGAACTCAGGTTAAGGAGGGCAGTTGACAAAGCCGGTGTAAGAGAAAATTGGAACATCACAGGCAAGTGTGAAAATGGCTTTCCAGAAATTCTGGGCCACTGGGCAATTCCACTATATTTGCATGTGTGTACCTAGCTCCAAACAGTCGTGGAAGCAGAGGGCTTCATTGATTAAGAGAGAACTTGACTATTCTAGCAGGGACAAGATACCATAGTGTAAGCACCTTATAGTTGGCCTTAACTGCGATTTATGCTTGGTGAAGAAGCCTTAGTCACTGACCAAATCTCTGACCAGTTTGCTATTTTAAAAATGCAACCTAGCTCCCTTTACCATTTAGCAACATACAAGGGGAGGCCCTCATCTGGTTTGGTGAGAAATTGAGAATTAATAGTCGAGATTAGCCCTCTAGCATGCGGGTCTCATTTGCAGATATGTTTAAATAGGGAAAATTGGTTTAGAAAATTATCTGTATTCGTTTATGACAGGGATCTCCAAACTATGGCACTCCAGCTGTTGCAGAATTACACTTCCCATGAGGTATTGTAAAACTCTAACATTCACAGACATGACTAGGCATGATGGGAATTGTAGTTCCTGAACAACTGGAGGGCCATAGTTTGGAGACCACTGGTGTATGGGGTATAAAGGTGATCTATCTGGAGGTATCAGAATAATTCAGATTGGGGGAGTCCAGATGACTCACATAAGGCTGGGAAAGATAGAAGCAAAGTGGTTGTGACCATACTGTGTAAAAGTATAAGACTAACCGAGGTCAGAGCCGGAAATGCTATAGGGGAATCCCAGGCTAGGTAAAAGGCTGGGTTTTAAAGGAATGAAAGGAATGGGTTATGTGAAGGACTGTAGACCATATGACATTTTGAGCTTGTACCAAAGTGAGAGGGAGTGTTTCATAACAGGGTTAGTTATGTGTATGCGATCTGCTTGGCGTAGCCATAGAAGCTGAGATACAGATAAAGGGTCACAATCCACCGACTCTATCGCGACCCACAGGGAGGTTTTTGTAACTGCGTGATACTTGGGTCAATGTGCCAAGTAATCCGCTTTGTAATACACTGCAAAATTAGGAAAGACTAGGCCTCCACGCAACTTGGGGCAATAAAGAGTAGGTTTGGGTAACCTTAGTCTAATCATACCCCAGGCAAATGTCATAACACTCCGTTGTATAATCCGCAAGAAGTATGCTGGAACTGGGATCAGTAAGACTCTAAACAAATGCAGGCACTTGGGTAATATAGCTATTTTAATTACACAAATTTTCCTGAGCCATGAAACAGGAAGGGATGACCACTGTCAATAAGTCTGTTACCTTTTTTCAACTGCGGTGGATAAATAGCCACGAATAGATCAGAAATTTTAGGCTGTGACCTGAATGCCCAGGTAGGGGAGGAGAGGCGATGTGATGCCCACGCAAAGGGGAGCGCCACTTGGGCAGATCGTAGCTCTACCTCAGATAGAGAAATGTTTAATGCAGTAGATTTCTAAATATTGACAGTGAGGACTGAGATGGCGGCAAATTGATGTAGAGTAGAGAGGAGGTTAGGGGCAGATGTGTGCAGGGATGAAAAAAAAAAGGAGATTGTAATCTGCGAATAAGCAGATTTTATGTTGGTGCCCTTTCAGTTCTATAGGGGTGATGAATGGATCTGTTCTGATGTGCTGCACTAAGGGTTTGTTAAGGAGGGTGAATAAGAGAGGGGAGAGTGAGCATCCCTGGTGTGTGCCCCTCCCTATGTTGAACAAATCTGAGTTTTAGCCTGCGTATTTCACATATGCTGTGGGTCTATCATAAAGCGTGGATACTGTAAAATAAATATATATACACGTGTATATATATATATATATATATATATATATACCCACGCTAATGGATGTGGTAAGAAATAATAAACTACATAAAATAGTGATTATTATACGTGAGGTAGCTGCTCCTTTACAAGGTGTATTGCCTTAAATCATATATATGTTTAGAAAGGCGCTCCCACTATGGAAACCTAATATGTGTAAACAGTAGCTAGATGTAGATATAAACATATATATATATTTACACACACAATATCAAAGTTCAAAAATCAATAGAAGTCTATCATATCGGTAAAAATGATTGCAGTTCCATCATAATTAAAATGCTGAAGTGCCAAATGCTGTAAACAAAATGGTGCAGTCCGTGCTCGCCTCCTGTGTACCCACTCACTCGCCAGCTGCCATAGACTCCAATAACAAAAGTCATGTGCGCTCAGCAAAACATCTCAGGTGCTGGGATTAGTAGTTCTCCAATGAAGCTCCTTCTTTGTGGATGTAAGCTTTAATGGTACTGGAAACTTCCTCAACTGTAACAGAGCCCTCAAGCAGTTTGCGATTAGAAATGGAGATAACGTCGGAAGGAATATGGTTGAACTGGTTGAATTATTGTCTTTATTCAACCTCAACTACTATGTAACTATATGTAACTATGTAACTATGTAACTATGTAATATTTGAGAAAAAAAGATTTCAGCCATAGAAGGGTTCATTTCCCTCTCAGGCGAGTATAAGGTTGCAAGGAGTGACCGGAACTTTAGAAGGATCATAACTGGGTTGCGAGTGTAAACGTCCCTGGATATTTTGAGATGAATAGCTTTAGAGGGTTTGTTAAGTGACCCGAGCATGCGTGCCAAGAGGATGTCTGGTTTTTTGGATTTAATATAGTAATTGTGACAGGATCAACGTAGGGTTTTGTCCACTGATTCTGTGAGGAAAAGGTCAAATTCCATTCTAGCTTTGTCTAATTTGAGTTTCAATGCTGGGGACAGATCGTTTTGGGACGCTGCATAACAGGCATTAAAGTCTGACTCAAGTTTGTGACATAGGGCTTTGCGTTTGCGATTAAAAAGTGCCACTTGTTTTAGGCATGTCCTGCGTAGCACAGGTTTGTGTGCTTCCACAAGGGTGAGTGCTGACACATCAGGGGTAGTATAATGCGTTAGGTATTCTTTAAGGGCTGTCTGGATGTGTCAGATTCACAGCTTCTGACCACCTCCCCCTGTTCCATGTGCACAGCCTCAGACATCTCTCCCCTGTACCATGTCCGCAGCCTCAGACACCTCCCCCCTGTACCATGTCCACAGCCTCAGACACCTCCCCCTGTTCCATGTCCGCAGCCTCAGACACCTTCCCCCTATACCATGTCCGCAGCCTCAGACACCTCCCCACTGTACCATGTCCGCAGCCTCAGACACCTCCCCCCTGTACCATGTCCCCAACCTCAGAAATCTCCACCCTGTACCATGTCCGCAGCCTCAGACACCTCCCCCCTGTACCATGTCCGCAGCCTCAGACACCTCCCCCCTGTACCATGTCCGCAGCCTCAGACACCTCCCCCCTGTACCATGTCCGCAGCCTCAGACACCTCCCCCCTGTACCATTTCCGCAGCCTCAGAAATCTCCCCCCTGTACCATGTCCGCAGCCTCAGACACCTCCCCCCTGTACCATGTCCGCAGCCTCAGACATTTCCCCCCTGTACCATGTCCGCAGCCTCAGACACCTCCCCCCTGTACCATGTCCGCAGCCTCAGACACCTCCCCCCTGTACCATGTCCGCAGCCTCAGACACCTCCCCCCTGTACCATGTCCGCAGCCTCAGACACCTCCCCCCTGTACCATGTCCGCAGCCTCAGACATTTCCCCCCTGTACCATGTCCGCAGCCTCAGACACCTCCCCCCTGTACCATGTCCGCAGCCTCAGACACCTCCCCCCTGTACCATGTCCGCAGCCTCAGACACCTCCCCCCTGTACCATGTCCGCAGCCTCAGACATCTCCCCCTTATACCATGTCCGCAGCCTCAGACATCTCCCCCCTGTACCATGTCCGCAGCCTCAGACATCTCCCCCCTGTACCATGTCCGCAGCCTCAGACATCTCCCCCCTGTACCATGTCCGCAGCCTCAGACACCTCCCCCCTGTACCATGTCCGCAGCCTCAGACACCTCCCCCCTGTACCATGTCCGCAGCCTCAGACACCTCCCCCCTGTACCATGTCCGCAGCCTCAGACACCTCCCCCATGTACCATGTCCGCAGCCTCAGACATCTCCCCCCTGTACCATGTCCGCAGCCTCAGACATCTCCCCCCTGTACCATGTCCGCAGCCTCAGACATCTCCCCCCTGTACCATGTCCGTAGCCTCAGACATCTCCCCCCTGTACCATGTCCGCAGCCTCAGACATCTCCCCCCTGTACCATGTCTGCAGCCTCAGACATCTCCCCCCTGTACCATGTCCGTAGCCTCAGACATCTCCCCCCTGTACCATGTCCGTAGCCTCAGACATCTCCCCCTGTACCATGTCCGCAGCCTCAGACACCTCCCCCCTGTACCATGTCCGCAGCCTCAGAAATCTCCCCCCTGTACCATGTCCGCAGCCTCAGACATCTCCCCCCTGTACCATGTCTGCAGCCTCAGAGATCTCCCCCCTGTACCATGTCCGCAGCCTCAGACATCTCCCCCTGTACCATGTCCGCAGCCTCTAACCATCTCCCCCTGTACCATGTCTGCAGCCTGTAACCATCTCCCCCCTGTACCATGTCCGCAGCCTATAACCATCTCCCCCTGTACTATGTCCACAGCCTCTGACCACCTCCCCCCTGTACCATGTCCGCAGCCTCAGACATCTCCCCCCTGTACCATGTCCGCAGCCTCAGACATCTCCCCCCTGTACCATGTCCGCAGCCTCAGACATCTCCCCCTATACCATGTCCACAGCCTCTGACCCCCTCCCCCCTGTACCATGTCCGCAGCCTCAGACATCTCCCCCCTGTACCATGTCCGCAGCCTAAGACATCTCCCCCCCTGTACCATGTCCACAGCCTCCAACCATCTTCCCCTGTACCATGTCCGCAGCCTCTAACCATCTCCCCCCTCTACCATGTCCAAAGACTATAACCATCTCCCCCATGTACCATGTCCACAGCCTATAACCATCTCCCCCTGTACCATGTCCACAGCCTATAACCATCTCCCCCTGTACCATGTCCATTTGGTGGGCACTGGTAGGCTGCATTTGGTGGGCACTGGTAGGCTGCATTTGGTGGGCACTGGTAGGCTGCATTTAGTGGGCACTGGTAAGCTGCATTTGGTGGGCACTGGTAAGCTGCATTTGGTGGGCACTGGTAGGCTGCATTTGGTGGGCACTGATAAGGCTGCATTTGGTGGGCGCTGATAAGGCTGCATTTGGTTGGCACTGGTAGGCTTCATTTGGTGGGCACTGATGAGGCTGCATTTGATGGGCACTGATGAGGCTGCATTTGGTGGGCACTGATTGGCTGCATCAATGCATTGATCTCTTGCATCATATCCGCAGTCTCTGACCATCTCTTGTATCAAGTCTGCAGTCTCTTACCATCTCCTGTCTGGGGGCTCTGTCTAACAGACTCTCTAACAGATGCCCTCTCTGTGTCCATTAGATAGACCCCCCTCCAGCTCCCATTAGAGTACTCTGCTTCTCTTACTGTAATTTGTTTATTGTTAAGAGATCGTGGGAGGGTCCCGGGGTAAGGAAGAGGTCTTAGGGGAGCATCTCTGTGTTTGAGCCATTGCCATAGAAACATTTGTAAAGGGGAGGAGTTAGTAAGATGACTACGCCCACGTGGGAGCGCCAGAAAAATTTCTGCACCCAGGCGCCTGTGACCCTAGGATCGGCCCTGTCCGATTGCCTCTCGGGGGATCAGGAAGGATTTTCTTTCCCCTGCTGTGGCTAATTAGATCATGCTTTGCAGGGTTTTTTTGCCTTCCTCTGGATCAATTGCGGGTATAGGATTGTGTATATGGGATTGTTGGGTTTTCAATACTGTTTTTTTTTTTTTTTTCTTTTTTTCTTTTTTGTTGGTTGAACCAGATGGACTTGTGTCTTTTTTCAACCTAACAATGTAACTATGTAACTATGAATCCCTGGACATTCAGGGACAATATATTCAGGTCATCTGCGAAATGGAGTGACTTGTAGTCTACCTCATAATTGGGGGGCACCTATCAGTGAGGAGGGGGAAAAATAGGAAGAAGACACCAAAAAGAATGAGGCAAGAAGGAATTAAATAACAGACAGAGAACAATGCATGGATATATCATCAGGAACATGAGTAACCAAGTTAACATATCTGTTGAAGCCCACATAATACAAATGAGCAGCTGAGGGAGGCAAACTGGGAGTAAAAGGAACATCCCAAGAGGGTGCAGCAAACCCCATGTAAAATAGTATACTAAAGAGTATATACTGTACATTGACATTGTTGCCCGAGCGAGACCCGTAGGTTCAGTTGCTTCAGTAAGGAAATGGAGCAATAAAGGCCAGTGGGTACTAATGCAAAGAAACATTTAGAAACAACATAAACTAAATATGAAACTTGCGTGAAGGCCCCAAATGCAGTAGCAATACCCTATGGTCTGTAACCGAACCACGTTCTGATCAGTAGGGGTAGACACAAACTCAGTTCAAGGACAATAACTGACTAACTTATTTGGGTAAGTCTGTTCGACATGAAAGTACCCGGTATAGTCCACACTAAGGATAACCGCC
Source organism: Pelophylax lessonae (assembly GCF_965119305.1). Lineage (NCBI taxonomy): Eukaryota > Metazoa > Chordata > Amphibia > Anura > Ranidae > Pelophylax > Pelophylax lessonae. The sequence goes on from NC_138776.1 coordinate 107,495,385, forward strand.
ATTGTGAGGTAGTTTTGTTGTCCTGCAGTACTGTCGATGTACAAAAGAAGGAAACAGGGATTCCAGGGGGGAGGGGTGTGGGTGTTCAAGACTAGCCAGGAGGGACAATGAAGTAAGAAAGGCATAAGGGTCATGTTGCCAACCTTCCCTAACAGCATGGTGGGATCAGGTTATCGTAAGGTTACAGAGAGGATCAAAGGACCCACACCAGGATTACACATTACCTAGGCAAAAGAAAGGGGAAAGAACAATAACAATCACGGAGAGAGGTTAGAACTTGCGGGTAGCTGGAATCTAACAGATGACCAAGGATAAATGACCGGCGAGGGTTTGCAACCCTAATCAAGGTCATAGATTGTGACCAAGGAATACCTTCCCATGACCATCAGCCCATTGAGTCTTTAGGCTCTGGTGCTGGAGAGATTAAGTGCCCTCGCTTATAAGAGCCTTGCTGTCCATCACCTCCTGAGGAGGCTGAAGATTTGCGTGGGGAGCAAAAGGCAGATCTGCGACACGTGCCCTCTGTGCTTTGCGGGAGCTCTACCAGACGTAGGTCTTGTAGGGTGTTCTGCAAATCTTCAGCCGAATGGTAAACATATAGAGAACGGGAAACCCCATCAGTAAAAGATTTGGTGTCGTTTCAAGATTGTAAGCAAGGGCTTCAGCACCTGTCTTTTGGTGATTGTTAGTTGGGACAGGTCAGCAAAGAGTTGATAGTTGTGTCCTTGAAGGTTTAAAGGAATCCTTTCCTCTAGAATTTGCTCTTTAGTGCCATAGTAGTGAATAGTAATATCATGGGGTGGGCCCTCAGGTTTCTTAGGAGTTAGGGCTCTAAGAACTCTGTCCATTTCTAGATGCATTATTGGGATGCCAGGTTTCAGCTCTTGGAAAAGGGCCATCATCGTGGCTTGAAGGTCAAGCACAGATTCAGGTATGCCCTTGATGCGCAAGTTTGAGCATCTAGCCCAATTTTCACAATCCTCTAGTCTGGATTGTAGTACCAGGTTTTCTTCCTTAAGATTCTCTAGTTCTACCATGTAATCTTGAGTGTTGTTTTCTAGGTCATCAACCCTTTTTTCAACCTTCGCTGTGCGATTCCCCAGTTCCCTCATCTCACTAGTGAGGCTGTCTGTTATGTGGTCTATAGTCTGCTTTCGGGCTTTATGAAACATGTGTTCAATTTGTTTGAGTAATGCAGGGGATGCCACTTCACCCTGGGAGAAGGATCTGGGAGTCTTGGTTGATGATAGATTAGGAAACAGCATGCAATGTCAAGCGGCAGCTGCCAAAGCCAGCAGAACATTAGCATGCATAAAGAAAGGGATGCATTCCAGAGATAAGACTATAATCCTTCCACTTTATAAAACTCTGGTCCGACCGCATCTGGAGTATTCCGTCCAGTTCTGGTCGCCAGTCCTCAGGAGGGATGTGTTGGAGCTGGAGAGAGTCCAGAGAAGGGCAACTAAACTAATTAGGGGATTGGAGGACCTTGACTATGAAGAGCGTCTACAATCGCTCGATTTATTCTCCCTGGAGAAGAGACGTCTGAGGGGGGACATGATAGCAATTTATAAATATCTTAATGGGGATCCCAGCTTAGAAAAAAAGCTGTTCATTCGAAGGGATTGCATGAGGACTCGAGGGCATACAATGCGATTAGAGGAGAAGCGTTTTAACCTCAGGCAACGCGGGGGGTTCTTTACTGTTAGGGCAACAAGATTGTGGAATTCTCTACCACAAGAGGTGGTTTCTGAAGGTAGTATGGTGGCTTTCAAAAGACTCTTAGACTTACATCTCAAGGATCAGAACATTCAGGGGTATGTGAGATGATTACAGCCACACACACCTACACAGGTTGAACTAGATGGACTATTGTCTTTATTCAACCTCACCTACTATGTAACTATGTAACTATGTAACCCTGCTGTGTTGCCTTGGAGCCTGCAAGTTTAGTATCAGATTCACCACGTGGCTCTAGTGGAGGCAGTGACAGCTTATGTGATCTCGCAGCGCTGTGTGAGGAGGATGTGGATGCCGCTGGTGCCATCTTGGAAGGAGCATGGGCTAGAGCTTTCTTGATCGATTTTGTCCCCAATTTAGGCCAGGGCCCGCCGAGTGCCATGCTGCCATGATCGGAAAGTGTGCTGCCGCTGGGGATGCGGCGGGAACGCAGGAGGAACTCGGGCTGATGTACTGGATGGGGTTTTCTTCCTCCGGAAACAGAGCTTCAGGCAGACATGTCCGCTCTGCTCAGACTCCGCACATGCGCCCAGGGACAACATGTTAATTTGCTGCCTAATATAACCCACCCACTTTCAAATGCCACTGTAACAAGATAATCAATGTTATTCACTTTACCTGTCAGTGGTCATAATGTTTTGGCTGATTGGTGTACTCATCTTCCCTTAGGAATCATGCTGATCTGTTCAATTACTGAAAGTGAAGTAAAATGTATCAAGCACAACCATTTGACAGCTGTAGGTGCCTTCTGGTTTTGGCTCAGTGCTGTCAAATGGGACCAGGGAATAAGGCTCTTTGCGTTAACTCTGGCTAATCCGTTTAGAGATTACACAGGGCTCCCTTACCCGCTCCTGGTGGCTTAATGGAGCAATGAGGAAGGGACAAAAGGTGGGTATGTCCTGCTGGGGAGGAGGGGAGGGGAGCAAATCTTTTACTTTATTCTTTAAGGGAAAGATTCACTTTACAATTAAAATGCAGTTTATTTGGCCATACATTTTTACATACAGTAAATGTAGTTTTTATTGTAGCATTTATCTAACATGATTCCTATGGGGTGCTCAATTTAACTGATTGATTCAGTTCAGGCTCTTTGTAGAGTTAAATAGCAAACTATTGTCAAACAAAATGCATGGAAAGCTGAGCACTTACATAGGGGACATGTACCAGTGTCAAAATTTAAAAAAAAGAAAAAAAAAAGATATACAGTGCCTTGCGAAAGTATTTGGCCCCCTTGAACTTTGCGACCTTTTGCCACATTTCAGGCTTCAAACATAAAGATATAAAACTGTAATTTTTTGTGAAGAATCAACAACAAGTGGGACACAATCATGAAGTGGAACGAAATTTATTGGATATTTTAAACTTTGTTAACAAATAAAAAACTGAAAAATTGGGCGTGCAAAATTATTCAGCCCCTTTACTTTCAGTGCAGTAAACTCTCTCCAGAAGTTCTGATCCAATGTTGACCTAAATGACTAATGATGATAAATAGAATCCACCTGTGTGTAATCAAGTCTCCGTATAAATGCACCTGCACTGTGATAGTCTCAGAGGTCCGTTTAAAGTGCAGAGAGCATCATGAAGAACAAGGAACACACCAGGCAGGTCCGAGATACTGTTGTTGTGGAGAAGTTTTAAGCCGGATTTGGATACAAAAAGATTTCCAAGCTTTAAACATCCCAAGGAGCACTGTGCAAGCGATAATATTGAAATGGAAGGAGTATCAGAACACTGCAAATCTACAAAGACCTGGCCGTCCCTCTAAACGTTCAGCTCATACAAGGAGAAGACTGATCAGAGATGCAGCCAAGAGGCCCATGATCACTCTGGATGAACTGGTGGGAGACTCTGTCCATAGGACAACAATCAGTCTTAAGGGCCATACACACTTTAAGATTTTCTGAAGACTTTTTCCTTCAGATTTACCTTTTCTATGTAGTGCAAGGGCCTGCCAGATTGCATACAAATTGAAAGTGTTTAGGTTTGACCTCATATTATATGGTTTTGGTAAGTCTAAAGGAAAATGTCTTCAGAAAATCTTATAGTGTGTATGGCCCATTATACTGCACAAATCTGGCCTTTATGGAAGAGTGGCAAGAAGAAAGACATTTCTTAAAGATATCCATAAAAAGTGTTATTTAAAATTTGCCACAAGCCACCTGGGAGACACACCAAACATGTGGAAGAAGGTGCTCTGGTCAGATGAAACCAAAATCGAACTTTTTGGCAACAATGCAAAACGTTATGTTTGGCGTAAAAGCAACACAGCTCATCACCCTGAACACACCATCCCCACTGTCAAACATGGTGGTGGCAGCATCATAGTTTGGGCCTGCTTTTTTTCTTCAGCAGGGACAGGGAAGATGGTTAAAATTGATGGGATGATGGATGGAGCCAAATACAGGACCATTCTGGAAGAAAACCTGATGGAGTCTGCAAAAGACCTGAGATTGGGACGGAGATTTGTCTTCCAACAAGACAATGGTCCAAAACATAAAGCAAAATCTACAATGGAATGGTTCACAAATAAACATATCCAGGTGTTAGAATGGCCAAGTCAAAGTCCAGACCTGAATCCAATCGAGAATCTGTGAAAAGAACTGAAAACTGCTGTTCACAAACGCTCTCCATCCAACCTCACTGAGCTTGAGCTGTTTTGCAAGGAGGAATGGGCAATAATTTCAGTCTCTCGATGTGCAAAACTGATAGAGACATACCCCAAGCGACTTACAGCTGTAATCGCAACAAAAGGTGGCGCTACAAAGAATTAGCATGCTGGAAAACATGCAACATGCACAGCATCTATTCAGATGGGCACAGAATTGCAAAAGTGAATATTATCAGTAATATATCAGTAATACTATCATTATTATACTATACTATAGTATAGTATACTATGCTATATACTATAGTAACTTGGAGACATTGAGGCTTTGTTCACAACATTAGTGTGTGGTAAAACTTGCAAAATCATGAATGTTCTTGCAATGCCCTAAAGCATGCCCTCCCTTTGCAGATGTGCGGCAGTGCCCTTACTTTTAATGTATATGGAGATGTTGGCAGTTAGGACATGATGATAGGGCAAAAACTTTAAATGCTTTGATGTTGATTGCCAGGAGTTTTGCTATAATTCACTATTTTATTTTAGGTTGATCAGAATGTTTTCTTGTTATATGTACATTAGATTGGAATCCTTGCTGTTTTTCAGAATGGGTTTATTCCTTGAAGAGACAAAAATCTTGTCATTTATACATACATTAATAAAAAATATATGGAACTTCTAATAATAACAAACTCCTCTCTTGTACAGAAATATACTGTAACAAAATTGGACATTATTTTACTGACTTAATTTTCTAATGTCTTCCAGGCATTCCAACCTCCTACAATGGTAAACCCTTATCTATTGAGATGGGTGGGCTGTTTGCGGCTCTTGATAAAACAGAAGCAGTTCTGAGCTCCATTCTTCACTCACCTGAACATAAAAACAAGATTAAAATACTTAATGAAAAAATGAAGTTCAAGCTTTGTAACACGGAAATCAGTCCAAACCATCTGGGAGTACTGACGGCCATATCTGAATCTGTCTGCAAGGATATTGAAACTGGGCAGGTTACTGAGAGAAACATCATAGATTTCCTAAACAAGGACCCCGTAACACACTTCAATGGTTTCTTCCAAAGTTTGATGGCGAAAATAAATGATGAAATCAAAAATAATCACTTGTAAAGAAAGCAAAATCCAAGTTTCATTAATATAAACATTGTTTTCAGTTAATGAAAATGCTTTATTTTCTGAACCACCCTGTGGGGATGAGTTATGAAATACAGAATACCTGCTTACCAACAGCTAATCGTGTGTCTTTATTTTCTAAGATGTACTAAGAACTAGAATCTAACTGGTAACTGAAAGACACATTTTATTTCATGGTCCATTGCTCTGAAAGTGACCCCATCAGGGGTTTCATAAATGCATTTCAGCTGGGTTAGAATCACCACAATTTACCAATAAGCAGCAGAAAAATATTTATTTAAATAAGTGTCTGCTTGTAAAATAATGCAAAAGCAATTATTACAAAAGTGGTCCCTCATATTTTTGCTCAATGCATCATACATACCAATATAGGGTATTCCAAGTAATTCATCCAATAGAACTAATGAACAATAACAATGAAACATATCATAAATTAAAGTATAACAAAATGCATGCTTTTAGTTTTGGATACAGTGGAAAGGAACACCTGGCAGGTTTATGTTGGTGTCCGTGACCCCGTTAGGAAATTATAGCCTGTTTACTGTTATCACCAAATTTAGAGTTGTTCCCAGAACAGTAATATAGGGGGGTATTTTCAAATGGGGACACTAGTTCTGATGACCCAGGTGACCACTTTGAAGGGATTTCATCTCACTTCCTGGTTTGGCTATGAGACAGGAAGTGAAGGGAAATCTCTCCAATGGGGCACAGATGGCAAAAAAAAAAAAACTGACAGGGGTTATATACTCTATCCAAAATAAACAAAAAGCTTTGCATTTAGTTCTACTTTATAACAGTATGTATTAGTATTGTAATGGTTTGCTTCTATGTATGCTTTAGTTACATATGTATACAATAGCATTGATATTTGTTTATCATAAAAAAAAAAAAAGTATGGCGCTGACACTAGATAACTAAGACAGTTATTAGTGCCTAATATAAAAAGAAACCTTTAAATTAACTTGCCGCTGCCTCTTTAGGCGTTTTAGCACACTATATACATGTTTAGAAATTGCAATGATAAAATTATAAAATAACAACAAAATGAATGCTCGTTAATAAAAATCAATGCTTCATACATAGCCCATAGCTTTAAGACTGACAAAAGATTAGTGGTTCCCCAACACATGAATTAAAGTAACTCTTGTGACAATTTTCCACTTAAGTCCAACTACTAGTGCCACCACGTGAAGTGTGAAGGGCTCACTCACTCACCAGAAAATATTGACCCCTGAACCCAGGAAGGTCAATATAAACTTTGTGAAACAGTAAAGGTAACTCCACATTCTGGATACACAATCTTCAAAATTGGCTCACAGTAATGGTTCTCCAGTCCCTCCTTCATCTCTCCATCACAGCTCACGAGAAACGCCAAGTAACAAGAAAAATGCTCTGTAGTACTTATTGCCACCATTAAAATCCTTTTCAAATCAATATATATTGCACTCACATAGAATAGTTCCAATAAGGCACCAGAATATACAGCCTTGTTGTGTAAAGAGGAGGCCGCACCATTCTGCTTCCACCATAGTCGGTGTGTGCTTCAAATATTGGAAGTACTTGCCCAGACGTGAGGTCACCGGATGCTGGAAATAGCAACCAAGGTTCCGCCTCAACATGGTTTGCCAATCGGCAACCTCAGGAAGCATATTGGCCACCAAATTTCCGGAGACTTAAATACCACATGGCTGTAAGTGACTGGTGGACCAGTTTAATCAGTTTAATGCATAATAAAGTTACTGTATATACCAGCTATATAATTTGCATTCCCATTGGTTCACAGCATATAACAAACAAAAGAATCCCCTTATCTAAAACCTAATACCTAACAAAAACAAGATAGTTAAAAACAGTGATGTATAATATTAAAATAAAATGAGATACCAATTCATGATCTTAACTGTTTTACCCTATACAATGCTTTTTATACATCCTTATGTCCCAAATACAGTACAATATATTTTTAATACACATCTTCTATTAGGAATTTATATGAATGAATATTCAAAAAAATCATAAAACATATAAAACCAACTCAATATTAAAATTAGATTGTATACTGTATTTACTAAATAGATTCCCCCTAGTGGATAAAATACAGCATTACATCCTCGCAATAAAATTGCAAGGAACCTCTGTGCTAACTAAAGTCAATAGTAGGGCTGCGCATCTTCACTTACCTCACGATTCAATTCGATTACGATTATTAGGGCAGTGATTCGATACAATTTGATTCCGCGATGCATCACGATGCATCACGATTACTGCCCAATGCCCATGCCCAGCCCATAGTGCACTGCAAACATATAGGGGGTCTCCTTAGGGATGTGATATATACATTGCGGTGTATGGGGGTCTCCTCAGGGATATCCAGGATGTGATATATACATGGCGGTGTATGGGGGGTCTCCTCAGGGATATCCAGGATGTGATATATACATGGTGGTGCATGGGGGTCTCCTCAGGGATGTGATATATACAGTACATGGTGGTGTTACACCACCATGTATATATCACATTCCTGAGGAGACCTCCATACACGGCCATGTATATATCACATCCTGGATATCCCTGAGGAGACCCCCATACACCGCCATGTATATATCACATCATGGATATCCCTGAGGAGACCCCCATACACCGCCATGTATATATCACATCCTGGATATCCCTGAGGAGACCCCCATACACCGCCATGTATATATCACATCCTGGATATCCCTGAGGAGACCCCCATACACCGACATGTATATATCACATCCCTGAGGAGACCCCCATACACCGCCATGTATATATCACATCCCTGAGGAGACCCCCATACACCGCCATGTATATATCCCATCCCTGAGGAGACCCCCATACACCGCCATGTATATATCACATCCCTGAGGAGACCCCCATACACTGCCATGTATATATCACATCCCTGAGGAGACCCCCATACACTGGTGTATGGAGGTCTCCTCAGGGATATCAGGGATGTGATATATATTATATACATGGCATTGGATAGGGGTCTCCTCAGGGATATCCGGGTTGGAGAATCTCCGGTGCTGTGACCATAACAGATAGTCCAGCCCCCCCTCTCCCTCAGTGTGCTCCCCCTGTCTGCCCCCTCACCTGGCTCTGCTGCTCCCCCTGGCAGTGTCATGTCAACAACATTTGTAAATTTGTAATAGCATTTGAAGATTTAGGTTTGTACCTGATCAGTGATGATGACAGTCACTGCAGATTGCAGACGCCTGAGCCAAGGAGGAGTTGGGGTCCGGGACGCTCACTCGGGGGTCTCCCCCTGCCCACAGAGGCCTTTGTGAGGAGGATGGTGGACACATGGACACTTGCTGGAGGACGGTCAGGAGTCTCAGGACAGACACTCGCTTGAGGAGGAGGAGGACTAGCGCGCATGTGGGAGCGGGGAATGTTCGCTCTGACACTCAAGTCTCCCGCAGCAGACTGAGTGTCCGAGAGTAGAAATGAGTCCTCACGTGCCCGATCCCGCCAGGAAGCCGACACTGCACTCCGGTAATCACAGGCAGTGAGACATTTCCCAATCTGTGCAGTTGCTGATCGGGAAGTGTCTCACTGCATGTGAATAAGGAGTGCAGTGTTGGGTTACTGGAGGGATCGGGCATGTGTAAAGGGTAAACAAGAACAGTGCACACTGCACACACACCGTAGTCCATCTCCTTCTCTTCAACAGTCAGGGAGTGACACTCGCTCCTCGTGTCTCCACTTGCCGGGCGGCTGGGGATGACGTCAGCAGGAGGCGGGAAAAGAGGGCGCGGCTATGAAATTTAAAGAGCCATCTCTGTGCGGAGAGGGAGGGGGCGGCACTTCATGACGTCATTAGGACATCGATTAAAGCCGGTCGCAGCATCGATGCAGAATCGCGGGTGGTCGAATCGCGATGCATCGATGCTACGATTAAATTCAGCAGCCCTAGTCAATAGCCTATACTTGCCTATTCTGTTAAAAATGAGTTAAAAGACAATTTAACAGTTTTTTAAATGTGTGCGGCAAAATGGAAGTCTTTAAATAAAATGCTATTAGGTAAAATTTTTCCCACAAAATACTTTGTATGGCTTCCTTTCACACGAACAATCCAATCAGATCCGCCTGTCAGTTTTTTAGGTGGATCTGATCGGATCCACCATGCATCCATATGGGGCAGCGGATGTCAGCGGAGACATGTCTGCTGACACCCGCTGCCATCCACATCCGGTCCTGTCCGTGAAATCCGGACGGATGGAAACCCTATTTTCCATCCGTCCAGGGTGGAACAGGCGGTCCGCTCTAATCCGATTCCCCCATAGAGAGCAGTGGGGCTCTGACACCTCCCTCTCCGCACACAGAGCGGAGACGGAGCTGTCATACGCCTGCTCAACTGGGATCGGCGGATCCATCCCCGCTGAGCAGTGAACGGTCCGCACCGGACAGCGGACCGTGTGAAAGGAGCCATAGGCATTTACATTGCTAAAAAAGAAAACAAAACACTACAAATTGATCTAAATCACACTGTGGCCATAAAAGAAAACACCTTAAACCACTTTAAATTCACCGTCTCTTCTGATCCCAATGCATTTTGCCAAATTAATAAATCAATCATATTTGCTCATCCTTAGTTCTAGCTTTTAATGTACCTCTGAGAAATCCAAAATTGAACATAGATTTTAGCTGAGGTACACAAATAACATATATTCCAACAGAGAACCAACTATATTCTAGTGTACAACGGCTCTTTTTTGCTTCTCATCTGCATTTGTAAAGCAGTTTGCAAGAATGTGAATGTGGTATAACACTGTTCAGGCTCACATTTTCACAGAATATCCAACATATTAATAATGGGATCCACATGTTGCTTTTTTAAATTTTTACTTTTTTTTAATCCAATTGCCTATTTTTTGTAAGATGGTTTCTTGCTTTGCACTTTTCAACATATATACAGTGAATTGTAGATTTCTCCAATTAGATTGTATGGGTTGTTGGCAGCTTTGCATTCAACTTAATTCCAAAACTTTTTATGCACTATTTCAACTGTCTGATAATAATTATAAAAATATGAACATTTAAAAATCAGAAAAAATTAATATGACTTAAGCAGCGTTTAGAGCTGGCCACATATGAACAGTCCTTTAAATTATTTATTACAATTTTTCTAATCCCTGTTTCAGAAAATCTCATGCAATTAAAAAAAAATGCTTTTGAAGATATTTTACCATCCACGCCAAGGAATATTGCAGCAGTTCTATCTCAACTTGACAGACTGTACAATACAGTTGGGTGCCATCATGTGTAGAATGGTAGTTGTAGATTTGTTAAATGTTGGAAGTTGGTAATAATAGAGTACCTGATCATTTTTACATACATATTAATGTAATTATATCTTTGGGAATAATCATTGTCTGTTAGGGCTCTGCACAAACCCATGACCTTCTCTTAGCTGGGGTAACTTTAACAAGAAAACCAACATACCAGTCAGCAAGTACCCCAGTATCTCAGTATCTTCTGCAGATCACACTGGGGGTAATTCGATAAAGCATTTGCCATATTTTTCTTTTTTCTTTGTGCATGTAGTTGGAAGCCTTGCACCAAATTCCTAAGCACCCTGCACCATTGTTTAGGCTGGGTTTACACTATTACGATTTCAGACATTGCATGTGATTCGCACCGCAATGTTGTGCAGATCACATGCGATGTCTGCGCGATGCAAATTCAGACATACATATTGTATAGCGCAGTCATATACAAAAACCCTCTTAGGATGAATTAAAATAAAATAAAGAAGTGACCCAAAATGCAGAGTCAACAATGAAAATAATAATAAGGGAGACAGTCTATAGCTTGAAGTGATGCAAGAGAGAAAAAAAGTCCACATGTGGTCTGGTGAACAACAACAATCAGTGTGACTTCTGTGGTCGCAGCTTCCCACCACCAAGCATTATCTGCCTCTCACCTTAATGACACGACCCTGCAGGGTCAAATCGCATAAATCACTCAAAAAATCAGGGGACACAGCTCCAAGCACTCAACCATCAGATGTTACAAAGCAGTCTTCACCGCAGGATAAATGGCTGTTACAAGCGACACTCCAGGATACATCCCCCGAGATATGAAATAAAAACCAAAGGGATCTAGTGCTCTCTGTATATTATGTTTAAAGGTGATGGTGCGCTTTTCTTATATGTGAAAAATCATATATTGAACAATATATAACAAAAATGGGGAAAAAAGACCCAATCGGAATCACAGTGATGGGTGAGTGTGTGTAAATGAACAAACAAAATTTTCAAATAACACTCAATGTGACTAAACAAATAAAACATTGAAATAAAAGTCCATTGGATATTGTGATCCAAAATGTGAAAAATGGTGAAGAGAATCCAATTAAAAATCAAGGTGATGATGTAGTGTTCCCTCCACCGGGTGAAATGCCTCCTTACCTGGCGGAAAGAAGGTAAGTGCCTGATAATGATATTCTAATATGAAAAAAAACAGTGTTCTAATTCCACCTGCACACGTGCACGGTCACCCGGGTGATAAATAAATGCAAGCCTCTTACCAGATGTAAGAGACAATCAAGCCTCTAAATATTCTGATCATGAGGATGCTTCCTTAACACCGTGGATGGATGAAATCATTCCCACTTTCTTCCCTCTGTATAAGCCAGCGTGTGTCTCCTATTCTTTTGGGGTGATGGACTCCCCGCAATGTTCCAAAGTACATAAAAGAATGGATGGGACTAATAGTGCATTACCTTTATATGCAATTTATTAATATACAGATTTGCACTTACAGTTGGGTTGAATGTTAACGAGCAGAAAATCATATGATGACAGGCTGAGGATCTCTAGGTGCATCGGGTCCGGCTGCAGCACGGACCGCCGATGACGCAATGACGGCACGCCTCCCTCCTGACGCGTTTCCTCCAATAGGGCTTCAACTTGAGATGGGAGATAGGCGCGCGCCGTCATTTCCGCCAATTTATACAGGTTAGTGTTATCCTCCTCTTCCGGTGTCTGCAGAGAATGTCCCGAGCGCCGGAAGTGTCTCTTTTATTTCACAGATAGTATATATACTATAAAGATCACTTATATTTTCACTCTTACAGTATTCTACAAAGGATATTTATAATTAAAGTGATATTTAGCGCTCGGACTTCTATTTTACTGCATTCATAAGGGGATGTGACACCGGAGGAGGGTATTAACTACTTCCTGTTTACATTTCGTTAACCTTTTCTATAACTTACAAATAAATGAGTATATATAAGAATTTAAACATCTTAGTATGCATAACTATAAACGGTCACAAATATTCAGTGAATTATGTTTAAAATCAATATCGGTAAAATTAAAAATTAAAAATAAAATTGAATATTTAATACTGAATTATGTGCCTAAAAAGATAAAAACCTTTATTAAAATGTATACTAAAAATTTAAAATGTTAAAATTTAATAAAATTTCATTAAAATCATTTTATTTAATTAAATTCTTAAAATCATGTCATTTGATAATATAAAGGTGGGTATGAATGTTTTAGGGCTTCGGGAATTTATATTAGCTGTTGTTAATGTGGGCATTAATATCCCATTCTATGTTATGTCCTCTAGGTTGGAAACATTTTAATTCAAAGATCCAAAAAGTTTCCCTCTTTGAAATCGTCCTTTTTAGATTACTCCCCCTCCAGTGTGGAGTGTATTTTTCTATAACGGTGATCTTCATTTTTTTAGGATTTTTACGGTGGCATTGGGCATAATGTTTTGAAACACTGTGTCCTGGAAAGGCTTTGTAAATATTAGTCAAGTGTTCTCCTATCCTAATGCTAGCTGTGCGAATTGTTCTTCCTACGTACTGTTTGTTACACTCACACTGTAACAAATAGATGACTCCTTTAGTATGACACGATATGAAATCTTTAATCGGATATTCTTTACCAGTCACACAGGATGAAAATTTCTTTGTTCTGACCGTATTGGCTTCTTTGCATATCCTGCATTTGCCACATGGGTAAAACCCATTCATGTCTGGGAAGATTTTCGTTATTGTTGGTTTCTCCACAGGATTTTGGGCTACTAAATTCTTGATGTTCGCCGCTTTTTTAAAGATGATTTTCGGTTTTTGGGGTATCACAGGTCCTAGGAACTTATCATTCTGTAGTACCCCCCAATATTTTCGAAATACATGATTGAGCCATTTGTAACCTGAAGAAAACTTCGTAACGAAGGCGAACTCATGATGAGACCGGGTTTCTTCTGGTTTTGTTTTCTTAACTGGTTCTGTCAATGCAGATTGTTCAATGAGGCTCATTTTCTGTATTTCCTCATCCATCTCTTGTGGGTCATACCCTTTTTCCACGAATCTTCCTTTTAAAATCAATGCTTGTTCCTGAAAGTCTGTTTTTTCTGTGCAATTCCTTCTTATACGTCTGAATTGCCCTTTAGGAACTGCATTGAGCCATGTAGGGTGGTGGCAACTGTCTAGGGCAATGAAGCCATTTTTGTCTGTCGGTTTAAAATAAGAACGGGTGGCAAATCTGTTACCTTTTCTAAAAATGGTTAGATCTAAAAAATTGATGGAACTTTTACTGTATTGATATGAGAATCGGATTCCCCAGCTGTTACAGTTGAGGTTCTTCATAAACTTCTCAAGAGATTCTTCATCCCCCCGCCATATTAACAATGCGTCGTCAATATATCTTCTCCATATCACTAGTTCCTTCACTTTTTCTGAAAAAATGTTGCGGTCTTCCCATAAGGCCATAAACAAGTTGGCCAAGCTTGGAGCAAACTTGGCCCCCATTGCAACGCCCGTTTTTTGTAGATAAAACTCGTGATTATAATAAAAATAATTGTGTTCCATCCCGAAGACAAGTAGGTCAAGAATAAATATTTTTTGTTTAAAAGGAATTTCTAAGTTAGCATCTAAAAATGTCCTCACCGCTTCATAACCTAATTCGTGTGGAATCACAGTATAAAGAGATGTTACATCTGCTGTAACTAGCAGTACATCTTCTGATATTTCTAATTCTGTAATTTCTTTGATACACTGGGATGTGTCTTTCAGATACGCGGGAGTTTCTTGTACAAGCGGCTGAAGAAAGAAGTCCACATATTTACCAATTCTTGAAGTTACTGAATCGATCCCACTTACTATAGATCTTCCCGGGGGTTGGGTTAGGCTTTTGTGAATTTTAGGGAGATAATATATGGTGGGAATTCTTGGGCACAAAGGGACCAGGAATTCTTTCTCCTTTTTGTTCAGAATGCCTTTCTTATGACCTTCTTCAACAAGTTTTTCAAGTTTCTTCTTGAACTTAACGGTGGGATCTTTCTTCAGTACCTCATAAGTTTGTTTATCGGATAAAAGGTTGTCCATTTCTTTTATGTAATCCTTCTTATGTAACAGGACGATACCTCCCCCCTTATCCGCTGGTCTTACTATCAGCTCTTTATTTTCACACAATTCCTTTACGCCTTTGTTTAGATCATGTTGTGAATTCCTTTCCATTTCTTTTGCTTCTAATTCCTTAATCACCAAGTCCCGAAAAATAGTCACTTGTTGACTGTGTAAACCTGGAGGGTTGAATAATGAAGCATTTCTTAATCCCGAAGGTATTGAAGAAGTTGGCTGGTATGAAACATAATTCCTTTCCCCAGCTTTCGAGAGGAAATGTCTCTTAACATTTAATTTCCTCACGAATTTGTGGATATCCACAAAGGTTTGGAACTTGTTCAAGGCTTGTTTTGGGGCATATTTGAGTCCTTTACTCAAAGTATGTTCTTCGGACTTCGTTAATTTGATGCCACTCAAATTAAATATGCCCTGTGTGTTGATAGGACCTTTATTCTTTTTAGAGCCACCCCTATTTCCTCTCTTGTTTATTTTCTTTTTTTGCCTTTCTTGTGGCCTTGTCCTAAAAAATTCTTCTTATTCTTAATGGGTTTTTCACTTCGTGGGGTATCAAAAATATCTTCTCTGGTTTCATACCTTTCATTCCTCAGAGGTTCAAACCTGTTCTGAGAATTTTGAGGGTAGAACCTGGGAGTATGTGGAGAATCGGAATAATTTCCCATATAGTCCATCGGGACCCTTTTGGGAGATCTAGATCGAGATCGTCTAGGTTGTCTCTCTCTGGAATAATATCCATGTTCTTGTTCTCTCCTATGTGGTTCTGGGCCCCCCGAACGGGAGCTGTCCCTTTTCTTTTCTGCTTTCTTCTTCCCTTTGTTATTGGATGAGTTCTCCTTTAGAGGTTTATATTTTTGGGGATAATTCGAAGTCTTAACTTCTGTGGCACTTTTAAAAGTGGAAGCTTCTTGGTTATCCACTTTTTTAGTTTTGGTTACCCCTTTGATTTCTCTAAAACCCAAAGGGACAGTGCTTTTTTCCACCGTATTATCATTCGTAGCACTTTCCATTTCTTCCGTAAAAATCCTAAAAAAATGAAGATCACCGTTATAGAAAAATACACCCCACACTGGAGGGGGAGTAATCTAAAAAGGACGATTTCAAAGAGGGAAACTTTTTGGATCTTTGAATTAAAATGTTTCCAACCTAGAGGACATAACATAGAATGGGATATTAATGCCCACATTAACAACAGCTAATATAAATTCCCGAAGCCCTAAAACATTCATACCCACCTCTATATTATCAAATGACATGATTTTAAGAATTTAATTAAATAAAATGATTTTAATGAAATTTTATTAAATTTTAACATTTTAAATTTTTAGTATACATTTTAATAAAGGTTTTTATCTTTTTAGGCACATAATTCAGTATTAAATATTCAATTTTATTTTTAATTTTTAATTTTACCGATATTGATTTTAAACATAACTCACTGAATATTTGTGACCGTTTATAGTTATGCATACTAAGATGTTTAAATTCTTATATATACTCATTTATTTGTAAGTTATAGAAAAGGTTAACGAAATGTAAACAGGAAGTAGTTAATACCCTCCTCCGGTGTCACATCCCCTTATGAATGCAGTAAAATAGAAGTCCGAGCGCTAAATATCACTTTAATTATAAATATCCTTTGTAGAATACTGTAAGAGTGAAAATATAAGTGATCTTTATAGTATATATACTATCTGTGAAATAAAAGAGACACTTCCGGCGCTCGGGACATTCTCTGCAGACACCGGAAGAGGAGGATAACACTAACCTGTATAAATTGGCGGAAATGACGGCGCGCGCCTATCTCCCATCTCAAGTTGAAGCCCTATTGGAGGAAACGCGTCAGGAGGGAGGCGTGCCGTCATTGCGTCATCGGCGGTCCGTGCTGCAGCCGGACCCGATGCACCTAGAGATCCTCAGCCTGTCATCATATGATTTTCTGCTCGTTAACATTCAACCCAACTGTAAGTGCAAATCTGTATATTAATAAATTGCATATAAAGGTAATGCACTATTAGTCCCATCCATTCTTTTATGTACTTTGGAACATTGCGGGGAGTCCATCACCCCAAAAGAATAGGAGACACACGCTGGCTTATACAGAGGGAAGAAAGTGGGAATGATTTCATCCATCCACGGTGTTAAGGAAGCATCCTCATGATCAGAATATTTAGAGGCTTGATTGTCTCTTACATCTGGTAAGAGGCTTGCATTTATTTATCACCCGGGTGACCGTGCACGTGTGCAGGTGGAATTAGAACACTGTTTTTTTTCATATTAGAATATCATTATCAGGCACTTACCTTCTTTCCGCCAGGTAAGGAGGCATTTCACCCGGTGGAGGGAACACTACATCATCACCTTGATTTTTAATTGGATTCTCTTCACCATTTTTCACATTTTGGATCACAATATCCAATGGACTTTTATTTCAATGTTTTATTTGTTTAGTCACATTGAGTGTTATTTGAAAATTTTGTTTGTTCATTTACACACACTCACCCATCACTGTGATTCCGATTGGGTCTTTTTTCCCCATTTTTGTTATATATTGTTCAATATATGATTTTTCACATATAAGAAAAGCGCACCATCACCTTTAAACATATACACGTCTTATCATCTGGTTGCAGCCTTTCACCCAATCAGCGCACCCCTTTCTTTTCAACATTTACATTTATAACAACCAGGGTAGCAGCAGATTAACATGGATGTCTTTGAGTACCATAGTACTCGCAAGCTTATAGTAGAAGACATCTTTGAAAAAACACTTTTTGAACCCACGGATTTAAGAGGCATATTTATGAGACTTAAAAATATCATGGTAGCGGAGCTACATGCATCCTGGGATATAGTGTTTTTAGAAAAGTATGTCCAAGATAAATTGGTACCCAGAAGTCTGAGGTGGAACATCGCCCCTGACCAGGGCGACCCAGACGTTATGGAGTGGTTTCAATTTTTTAACGGGGCTGGTATGAGCCTCTTGAACTTTCTCATAGACAAAAGGAGGAAGAAAGTTTTAAAATTAAACAAAGAAATCTTGGAAATGAAAGAAAAACTCTCATCTTTTGTACAAGAAGAGGCATACAAAATATACAATCATGAACTTCGGGAAATATTAGCAATTGAAGAAGAAGAACAAAAGAAGAAGAAAAGGAAAAAGTATTTCAGAGACCTAGAAGACTACCAAGCGGGTAGAGTCTTCAAATGGCAACTCAATATTGAAACTGAAGAAGAAACAGAAGAAATGGAAAGTGCTACGAATGATAATACAGTGGAAAAAAGCACTGTCCCTTTGGGTTTTAGAGAAATCAAAGGGGTAACCAAAACTAAAAAAGTGGATAACCAAGAAGCTTCCACTTCTAAAAGTGCCACAGAAGTTAAGACTTCGAATTATCCCCAAAAATATAAACCTCTAAAGGAGAACTCATCCAATAACAAAGGGAAGAAGAAAGCAGAAAAGAAAAGGGACAGCTCCCGTTCGGGGGGCCCAGAACCACATAGGAGAGAACAAGAACATGGATATTATTCCAGAGAGAGACAACCTAGACGATCTCGATCTAGATCTCCCAAAAGGGTCCCGATGGACTATATGGGAAATTATTCCGATTCTCCACATACTCCCAGGTTCTACCCTCAAAATTCTCAGAACAGGTTTGAACCTCTGAGGAATGAAAGGTATGAAACCAGAGAAGATATTTTTGATACCCCACGAAGTGAAAAACCCATTAAGAATAAGAACAATTTTTTAGGACAAGGCCACAAGAAAGGCAAAAAAAGAAAATAAACAAGAGAGGAAATAGGGGTGGCTCTAAAAAGAATAAAGGTCCTATCAACACACAGGGCATATTTAATTTGAGTGGCATCGAATTAACGAAGTCCGAAGAACATACTTTGAGTAAAGGACTCAAATATGCCCCAAAACAAGCCTTGAACAAGTTCCAAACCTTTGTGGATATCCACAAATTCGTGAGGAAATTAAATGTTAAGAGACATTTCCTCTCGAAAGCTGGGGAAAGGAATTATGTTTCATACCAGCCAACTTCTTCAATACCTTCGGGATTAAGAAATGCTTCATTATTCAACCCTCCAGGTTTACACAGTCAACAAGTGACTATTTTTCGGGACTTGGTGATTAAGGAATTAGAAGCAAAAGAAATGGAAAGGAATTCACAACATGATCTAAACAAAGGCGTAAAGGAATTGTGTGAAAATAAAGAGCTGATAGTAAGACCAGCGGATAAGGGGGGAGGTATCGTCCTGTTACATAAGAAGGATTACATAAAAGAAATGGACAACCTTTTATCCGATAAACAAACTTATGAGGTACTGAAGAAAGATCCCACCGTTAAGTTCAAGAAGAAACTTGAAAAACTTGTTGAAGAAGGTCATAAGAAAGGCATTCTGAACAAAAAGGAGAAAGAATTCCTGGTCCCTTTGTGCCCAAGAATTCCCACCATATATTATCTCCCTAAAATTCACAAAAGCCTAACCCAACCCCCGGGAAGACCTATAGTAAGTGGGATCGATTCAGTAACTTCAAGAATTGTTAAATATGTGGACTTCTTTCTTCAGCCGCTTGTACAAGAAACTCCCGCGTATCTGAAAGACACATCCCAGTGTATCAAAGAAATTACAGAATTAGAAATATCAGAAGATGTACTGCTAGTTACAGCAGATGTAACATCTCTTTATACTGTGATTCCACACGAATTAGGTTATGAAGCGGTGAGGACATTTTTAGATGCTAACTTAGAAATTCCTTTTAAACAAAAAATATTTATTCTTGACCTACTTGTCTTCGGGATGGAACACAATTATTTTTATTATAATCACGAGTTTTATCTACAAAAAACGGGCGTTGCAATGGGGGCCAAGTTTGCTCCAAGCTTGGCCAACTTGTTTATGGCCTTATGGGAAGACCGCAACATTTTTTCAGAAAAAGTGAAGGAACTAGTGATATGGAGAAGATATATTGACGACACATTGTTAATATGGCGGGGGGATGAAGAATCTCTTGAGAAGTTTATGAAGAACCTCAACTGTAACAGCTGGGGAATCCGATTCTCATATCAATACAGTAAAAGTTCCATCAATTTTTTAGATCTAACCATTTTTAGAAAAGGTAACAGATTTGCCACCCGTTCTTATTTTAAACCGACAGACAAAAATGGCTTCATTGCCCTAGACAGTTGCCACCACCCTACATGGCTCAATGCAGTTCCTAAAGGGCAATTCAGACGTATAAGAAGGAATTGCACAGAAAAAACAGACTTTCAGGAACAAGCATTGATTTTAAAAGGAAGATTCGTGGAAAAAGGGTATGACCCACAAGAGATGGATGAAGAAATACAGAAAATGAGCCTCATTGAACAATCTGCATTGACAGAACCAGTTAAGAAAACAAAACCAGAAGAAACCCGGTCTCATCATGAGTTCGACTTCGTTACGAAGTTTTCTTCAGGTTACAAATGGCTCAATCATGTATTTCGAAAATATTGGGGGGTACTACAGAATGATAAGGTCCTAGGACCTGTGATACCCCAAAAACCGAAAATCATCTTTAAAAAAGCGGCGAACATCAAGAATTTAGTAGCCCAAAATCCTGTGGAGAAACCAACAATAACGAAAATCTTCCCAGACATGAATGGGTTTTACCCATGTGGCAAATGCAGGATATGCAAAGAAGCCAATACGGTCAGAACAAAGAAATTTTCATCCTGTGTGACTGGTAAAGAATATCCGATTAAAGATTTCATATCGTGTCATACTAAAGGAGTCATCTATTTGTTACAGTGTGAGTGTAACAAACAGTACGTAGGAAGAACAATTCGCACAGCTAGCATTAGGATAGGAGAACACTTGACTAATATTTACAAAGCCTTTCCAGGACACAGTGTTTCAAAACATTATGCCCAATGCCACCGTAAAAATCCTAAAAAAATGAAGATCACCGTTATAGAAAAATACACCCCACACTGGAGGGGGAGTAATCTAAAAAGGACGATTTCAAAGAGGGAAACTTTTTGGATCTTTGAATTAAAATGTTTCCAACCTAGAGGACATAACATAGAATGGGATATTAATGCCCACATTAACAACAGCTAATATAAATTCCCGAAGCCCTAAAACATTCATACCCACCTCTATATTATCAAATGACATGATTTTAAGAATTTAATTAAATAAAATGATTTTAATGAAATTTTATTAAATTTTAACATTTTAAATTTTTAGTATACATTTTAATAAAGGTTTTTATCTTTTTAGGCACATAATTCAGTATTAAATATTCAATTTTATTTTTAATTTTTAATTTTACCGATATTGATTTTAAACATAATTCACTGAATATTTGTGACCGTTTATAGTTATGCATACTAAGATGTTTAAATTCTTATATATACTCATTTATTTGTAAGTTATAGAAAAGGTTAACGAAATGTAAACAGGAAGTAGTTAATACCCTCCTCCGGTGTCACATCCCCTTATGAATGCAGTAAAATAGAAGTCCGAGCGCTAAATATCACTTTAATTATAAATATCCTTTGTAGAATACTGTAAGAGTGAAAATATAAGTGATCTTTATAGTATATATACTATCTGTGAAATAAAAGAGACACTTCCGGCGCTCGGGACATTCTCTGCAGACACCGGAAGAGGAGGATAACACTAACTTGTATAAATTGGCGGAAATGACGGCGCGCGCCTATCTCCCATCTCAAGTTGAAGCCCTATTGGAGGAAACGCGTCAGGAGGGAGGCGTGCCGTCATTGCGTCATCGGCGGTCCGTGCTGCAGCCGGACCCGATGCACCTAGAGATCCTCAGCCTGTCATCATATGATTTTCTGCTCGTTAACATTCAACCCAACTGTAAGTTCAAATCTGTATATTAATAAATTGCATATAAAGGTAATGCACTATTAGTCCCATCCATTCTTTTATGTACTTTGGAACATCGCGGGGAGTCCATCACCCCAAAAGAATAGGAGACACACGCTGGCTTATACAGAGGGAAGAAAGTGGGAATGATTTCATCCATCCACGGTGTTAAGGAAGCATCCTCATGATCAGAATATTTAGAGGCTTGATTGTCTCTTACATCTGGTAAGAGGCTTGCATTTATTTATCACCCGGGTGACCGTGCACGTGTGCAGGTGGAATTAGAACACTGTTTTTTTTCATATTAGAATATCATTATCAGGCACTTACCTTCTTTCCGCCAGGTAAGGAGGCATTTCACCCGGTGGAGGGAACACTACATCATCACCTTGATTTTTAATTGGATTCTCTTCACCATTTTTCACATTTTGGATCACAATATCCAATGGACTTTTATTTCAATGTTTTATTTGTTTAGTCACATTGAGTGTTATTTGAAAATTTTGTTTGTTCATTTACACACACTCACCCATCACTGTGATTCCGATTGGGTCTTTTTTCCCCATTTTTGTTATATATTGTTCAATATATGATTTTTCACATATAAGAAAAGCGCACCATCACCTTTAAACATATACACGTCTTATCATCTGGTTGCAGCCTTTCACCCAATCAGCGCACCCCTTTCTTTTCAACTCTCTGTATATTATGCCAAATGTATTAGCCCAAACAAGAACCGCACTTACATTGTATCCGTAGAGTAAGATCATAAAGAAATTGCAGAGCGTGCAGCGTGCTGTGCTGCTTCCTGGTTAATGCGGCCGTGGATCATGTGACCAATCCCCCGTACGCGTTATGTCCAAGTGGGCAGGACTTCTTCAGCGGAGGGAGTGTCCCCGCTGTATCCAATGAGGAGGTTTGTTGGACAGTGGTTTAAACCTAGCCAATGATGCACAGGCTTTTGTACCTGTACCACTGGGTTGGCACAGTGAGAGGTGCATCATGGGATAGGTTATAAAAGTCAAGAGAACATGAGGCAGAGTGTCTTTGGGTGGGAAGCCAGGTCCCGGGAAGGAGGGTGACGGCTGTCTCTCCTTCAGTTGCTGTGGATGGTGGTCACAGGTGGTCGGTCCTTGTGAGCCAGGAGTGTGGGGCTGCATCTGGAGGTGCAGGAAAGCTGACCGGGGGAGTTGAAGGCAGAGTGACTCTAGAAAAACAGTGTCCATGAGTACAGAGAAGCTTGCCGGGGGTCTGCCTAAGAAGGGGACCACTCCAGTGGATAGAGTCAGTGGATGGGTGTCAGCACACACACACAGTAAGAGAGAAAGGGGTGCCAAGTTAGAACCCTGAAGAGATAATTCAAGCAGGAACATTTAAAGTATCTTCACTTCAGTAGCAAGGTGAAGCAGCGGTCTTTCCCGCATTCTAAGTCAGTTGTCCTCAACATTGTGAATAGTTATCAGTTGGAGTATCCCACTCATCCCTTCTCCTATCCCAGTTCTACAATAAACTACAAAACAACATCCATTGGACTGTTCATTGTCTGAGCCAAGCATTTAAAGTGATACGTTTCCATATACTGTTACTGCGGGTAACCCAGGGGAATCCAGAAGATACTATATTCAGCAGCCCTCTAGGGGGCAGTGCTACATAGATACAGTATCTCACAAAAGTGAGTACACCCCTCATATTTTTGTAAATATTTTATTATATCTTTTCATGTGACAACACTGAAGAAATTACACTTTGCTATAATGTAAAGTAGTAAGTGTACATCTTATATAACAGTGAAAATTTGCTGTCCCCTCAAAATAACTCAACACACGACTTTTAATGTCTAAACCGCTGGCAACAAAAGTGAGTACACCCCTAAGTGAACATGTCCAAATTGGGCCCAACCAGCCATTTTCCCTCCCCAGGGTCATGGGACTTGTTAGTGTTACAAGGTCTCAGATGTGAATGGGGAGCAGGTGTGTTAAATTTGGTGTTATTGCTCTTACACTCTCATACTGGTCACTGCAAGTTCAACATGGCAACTCATGACAAAAAACTCTCTGAGGATCTGAAAAAAAGAATTATTGCTCTACATAAAGATGGCCAAGACCCTGAACTAAACTGAGCCTGCAGCACAATGGCCAAGACCATGCAGGACAGGTTTTACTCAGAAAAGGCCTCACCATGGTCGACCATAGCAGTTTAGTACACGTGCTCAGCGTCATATCCAGAGGTTGTCTTTGGGAAATGCTGCCAGCATTGCTAAAGAGGTTGAAGGGGTGGGGGGACAGCCTGTCAGTGCTCAGACCATACACTGCACACTGCATCAAATTGGTCTGCATGGCTGTCATCCCAGAAGGAAGCCTCTTCTAAAGATGATGCACAAGAAAGCCTGCAAACAATTTGCTGAAGACAAGCAGACTAAGGACATGGATTACTGGAACCATGTCCTGTGGTCTGATGAGACCAAGATAAACATATTTGGTTCAGATGGTGTCAAGCGTGTGTGGCAGCAATCAGGTGAGGAGTACAAAGACAAGTGTGTCTTGCCTACATTCAAGCATGGTGGTGGGAGTGTCATGGTCTGGGGCTGCAAGAGCGCTGCCGCCACTGGCGAGCTACAGTTAATTGAGAGAACCATGAATGCCAACATGTACTGTGACATACTGAAGCAGAGCATGATCCCCTCCATTTGGAGACTGGGCCACAGGGCAGTATTCCAACATGATAATAACCCCAAACACACCTCCAAGAGGACCACTGCCTTGCTAAAGAAGCTGAGGGTAAAAGTGATAGACTGGCCAAGCATGTTTCTTAATCTAAACTCTATTGAGCACCTGTGGTGCATCCTCAAACGGAAGCTGGAGGAGCGCAAGGCCTCTAACATCCACCAGCTCTGTGATGTCATCATGGAGGAGTGGAAGAGGACTCCAGTGCTAATCTGTGAAGCTCTGGTGAACTCCATGCCCAAGAGGGTTAAGGCATAGTTACATAGTTTGTGAGGTCGAAAAAAGACACCAGTCCATTCAGTTCAACCTATGATGTGTGTGTTTGCTGTTAACCATACATTGTATACCCCTATATGTTGTGGTCTTTAAGGTGCCCATCTAATAGTTTTTTGAAACTATTGATGCTCCCTGCTGATACAACTGCTTGTGGAAGAGAATTCTACATCCTTACTGCTCTGACAGTGAAGAACCCCCTACTTATTTTAATGTTAAACTGTTTTTCCTCAAGTTTTAGTGAGTGGCCACGTGTCTTATTGTATTCCCTTTCTCTGAAAAGTTTGTTCCTTATGCTAGGGTCACCAGTACAGTATTTGTACATTGTGCTGGAAAATAATGGTGGCCACACAAAATATTGACACTTTGGGCCCAATTTGGACATTTCCACTTAAGGGTGTACTCACTTTTATTGCCAGCAGTTTAGACATTAATAGCTGTGTGTTGAGTTATTTTGAGGGAACAGCAAATTTACACTGTTATACAAGCTGTACACTCACTAATTCACATTGTAGCAAAGTGTCATTTCTTCAGTGTTGTCACATGAAAATATATAATAAAAAATTTACAAAATGTGTGGGGTGTACTCACTTTTGTGAGATACTGGGTATATATATATATATATATATATATATACAGTATATATATACATACATACACACACGCACACAGTATCTCACAAAAGTGAGTACACCCCTCGCATTTTTGTAAATATTTTAATTTATCTTTTCATGTGACAACACCGAAGAAATGACACTTCAGTGCAAAATGCAAAATGCTAAAATACATTACATATACAGGAGGTACATTTGGTGTTATTGCTCTCACTCTCTCATACTGGTCACTGGAAGTTCAACATGGCACCTCATGACAAAGAACTCTCTAAGGGTCTACATAAAGATGGCCTAGGCAATAAGGAAATTGCCAAAACCCTGAACTGAAACTGAGGACAGGTTCCACTAAGAACAGGCCTCGCCATGGTCAACCAAAGAAGTTGAGTGCATGTGCTCAGCGTCATATCCAGAGGTTGTCTTTGGGAAATAGATGTATGAGTGCTGCCAGCATTGCTGCAGAGGTTGAAAGAGTGGGAGGTCAGCCTGTCAGTGGTCAGACCATACGCCCCACAATACATCAAATTGGTCTGCATGGGTGTCGTCCCAGAAGGAAGTCTCTTCTAAAGATGGTGCACAAAAAAGCCTGCAAACAATTTGCTGAAGACAAGCAGACTAAGGACATGGATTACTGGAACCATGTCCTATGGTCTGATGAGACCAAGATAAACTTATTTGGTTCAGATGGTGTCAAGCGTGTGTGGTGGCAACCAGGTGAGGAGTACAAAGACAAGTGTGTCTTGCCTACAGTCAGTCATGGTGGTGGGAGTGTCATGGTCTGGGGTTGCATGAGAGCTGCCGGCACTGGGGAGCTACAGTTAATTGAGGGAACCATGAATGCCAACATGTACTGTGACATACTGAAGCAGAGCATGATCCCCTCTCTTCGGAGACTGGACTGCAGGGCAGTAATCCAACATTATAAGGAGTCGACTCCAAACACACCTCCAAGATGACCACTGCCTTGCTAAAGAAGCTGAAGGTAAAGGTGATGGACTGGCCAAGCATGTCTCCATACCTAAACCCTATTGAGTATCTGTGGGGAATCCTCAAATGGAAAGTGGAGGAGCGCAAGGTCTCTAATATCCACCAGCTCCATGATGTCGTCATGGAGGAGTGGAAGAGGGCTCCAGTGGCAACCTTTGAAGCTTTAGTGAACTCCATACCCAAGAGGATTAAATCAGTGCTGGAAAATAATGGTGGCCACACAAAATATTGACACTTTGGGCCCAATTTTGATATTTTCACTTAGGGGTGTAAAGACTTTTGTTGCCAGCAGTTTAGACATCAATGGCTGTGTGTTGAGTTATTTTGGGAGGACAGCAAATTTACACTGTTATACAAGCTATACACTCACTACTTTACATTGTAGCAAAGTGTAATTTCTTCAGTGTTGTCACATGAAAAGATATAATAAAATATTCACAAAAATGTGAGGGGTGTACTCACTTTTGTGAGATAATGTATTAGGGGGTGTTGAAAATAATAGTATAATTAAAACATCGCAATTCAGCCTTAAACGATTCTGCATCAATACAGAGAATGGCAATTGCATCAATGACGCCATCCTGGTGCGCCCCTGCCAGAGTCTTCTCCTCCCTCCTCCTCTCTTTGTGTATGCCCATCAAATGCAGCCTCACCAGTGCCCATCAAATGCAGCCTCACCAGTGCCCATCAAACGCAGCTTATCAGTGCCCATCAAATGCAGTTTATCAGTGCCCCTGATGCATTGATGTCCACTGATGAGGCTGCATTGATGAGGCTGCACTGATGGGCACTGATGGGTTTTTGATGAAAATCATGGGCAGTAATGTGATGCGATTCGTGATGCAAATAGAATCGTTGATATAATAATAATCAAATCGAATTGTGAGACCAGTGAAGATGCGCAGCTTTAATATATATGTTGGAATTTTCTTTTTGCTTTTTTTATACTACCAATGGCAACAATCAGCGACTTATAATGGGATTGCGATAGTGCTGCAGGCAATCTGACACTAACTGATGCATGGATGGGGGAATCACTTTTCAGAGCCCAAAGCACATGTGACTGAACCCCTATATGGATACTGGGGCTTAACAGGAAGGGGTTAAAACAGAAGCATCACAAACTTTTTAGTAAAAAGCTAATCAGTTTATCCAACTAGCAGATTGTCAGCCCCCTCTCAATAGTATTAAAGTTGTCCCTGAGTGTTAACTGGATGGAAACAGAGAGGAGGAGGAAGACAGATGGGGAGAGAAGGGAGGGAGATGGGGTGAGTTCAGTAACATCACATTGTTGAGCTCACTCACCCCTGGTCTCTGGTGGCTCAGGTAAAGACATCAATCATGCAGCCACCATGTAATTTCTGGCTGCAGTGCTTGAAATTTCACTCATCCCCTGGGTGGAGATTGGAATATGGGTGGGCAGGCACAAAGGGAGATGGGGGGCGGGAGGCAGACCAGACCGATTCCCTCTCTCCTCTTACACCCATGAGGAACCGGGGGAGACAGGACTATTTTGGCTGGGTTCTGTGAGAGTGTCACACAAACACTCAACCTTGACAGATGCAGCAAGCCACCTCTAAAATGCCAGAAACTTCTCCTGATGGATGGTTGGCAACTCTGCCCAGGCACAATGTCCATGGATTGCCTGGAAATCTGGGGGGGTTCAGCCCACCTCAGCACCCCCTAGATCCAGTCATAGGTGATTAGGGTGTTTCCAGACACACCAGACACACCACACACACAAATATTATGGGTAGCTTTACAATCAAAGGCCTGTTTCACACTGCTGCAATGCGGTTTGGCTGCAGTGCAGGTGTACCCATGGTTTTTGTGTAGTTAAGCCACGGTTTCCTATACAGTTTCTATTAGATTTTTGCTGTGTTTTCTGAAAGTGCACCAAAGATGCAGTGTGCAGGATTTCTGATGTGCTTTCAGAAAATGCATCAAAGATGCGGGATCTAATAACAAAAATCTGTAAAGAAAAAAAATTGGGGAAACTATGGGTTAAAGTGGTTGTAAGGGCAGAAGGTTTTTTTTTTTATCTTAATGCATTATCTGCATTAGGATAAAAAAAAAACCTTCTGTGAGCAGCAGCCCCCCTCAGACACCTCTAAGGCTTCATGCACAGTGGATGTTTTTAAAGCTGCTGTTTTTGCTTCAAGTGTTTTTTTTCTGCAGCAGGTAAACTCCCCAGCATGTTATCCTATGTGTCCATGCACACATAGGCTGTTATCAGGTTTTTTTGGCAGAGGCGTTTTCTGGCTAAAATAAAACCTCAGAACTAGTGGGCTTAAGATGAGTTTTTCAGCTGTAAAAATTCTCTAACTCTGATAAAAGCTGAAAAATGCTAAAAACCGTGGCTATTCTGCGTTTATCAGCATTTTTGAGTCATAAGCTTTAGTTAGAGTATAGTTTTGCTAAAAAAAAAGATAAAAACCGCTAAAAACCACTACTGCAAAAATGCTGCAAAACTCATTCCACAGCTACAGCTTTCTACAGCTAACGCTGCTAGTGTTTTTATAATGTCCAGTGTGCATGAGGCCTAATACGTATCTGAGGTCCATCTAGATCCAGCAGTGTAGCACGAGAGACTCGGCTGTCGGGGACTCCTCTATTTATTAGCCATTAGCTCCCGCTGCTGTCAAAGTCAGTGAGCCAATGAGGAGAGAAGGGGGTGGGACCAGGTTGCTGCTTTGAGTCTGAATGGACACAGGGAACTGCGGCTCGGCTCTGGTGCCTCCATAGCAAGCTGCTTGCTATGGGGGCACTCAACGGGAGGGAGGGGCCAGGAGAGCCGAAGAGGGACCCAAGAAGAGGAGGATCTGGGGTTCTTTGTGCAAAACCACTGCACAGAGCAGGTAAGTATAACATGTTTGTTATTTTTCAAGAAAAAAAGAGACTTTAGTATCACTTTAACTGCACGAAAATAGCAGGTACACCTGCACTGCAGCCAAACCACAGCACAACAGTGTGAAACCCGCCTTAGTATATCTGCAGAAACTTGAAACCTTGATCTATTGTATTTACTTGATCACAGTGGAGGTCGCCAATGTAGATTACCACAGCATTAACCCCTTCTTGCTGACTTTACGCAAATATTGCGGCCTCATTGAAGTGGGTCTTCCTAAGTGGGGTTGCATATATGCGCATGTGTTTTTGCTAAGAGCGTACTGCGCAGCATTCTCCCAGAACAGAGACTAGGCTCTCATCGAGAGCCCTGGGTGTCATAGTAAGGATCAGTCACTGCTCAGCCAGCCTGTTTTTTCTCCTCTGAATGGATAGCGAAAAATACAATGGGGTTGCTTTACTAACACTGGAGAGTGCAAAATCTGGTGCAGTTGTGCATGGTAGCCAATCAGCTTCTACCTTTGGTTTGTTCATTAAGCTTTGACAAAAAAAACTGGAAGCTGATTGGTTTCTGTGCCGAGCTGCAACAGATTTTACACTCTCCAGTTTTAGTAAATCAAACCCAATGTATCTTACTTTCCTTGTTAGAGAAGAAAAATGCAAACGAAAAAAAACAAAACAAAATGTAATAAAAAAAAAAAAAGAAAAGAAAACTAGCTAGATGAAGATTTGATCTAGGTCGGTGTCAGAGTTAGAGGTTAAGTCAAGGCCAGGGTCAAGGGTATAGGCCAAAGGTCAAGGTCAGTATATATATAAAAAAAAAAAAAACATTTTTAAATTAGTATAAGTATCACTTAGTGTCAGTGTGTTTTTCATAAAAAAGCAAAATTGTGTCTGGGGCCTACTACAGGTTCAAACAGCAAATACCATACACATATGTGGTATTGCTGTGATCATCAGGCGCAGGATACAATATTTTGGGTTGGCCTTCAGTGGTAAGTTATCATAATTGTAAGAAATACACAGCTAAATTTATTTTGTTTTGTTTTTTTACTATTTTAGGTCAGATTTCCTTGGATAATAAAAAAAAAAAAAAAGAAGAGATCTCTTTTTCCATTTACCACCTAATGAAAGTCCAATTAGTCCTGAATAAAACAAGGTTTAATCCAACTGAATGCACAAAGTAGTTGCAATGATGCAATGCACAGTTTAAGAAAAAAAAAAAAGGCAAAGTTGCAAAATTGAGTTCAGCCCACTTGTTTTACCCTTCATCTTGAAGGGGTTAAAGAGCTAACTATACTTGACTTTATTAAAGGTTATGAACAGTGACATTTATTCTAATCTCAACAATGTTTTAACCTACCCTGATTGTATTACATCAAATAAACAATCTCGTTACTTACTGGGAACCAGAAAAACACTACTGCTAGTCATTTCACCTAAAACAGATTGTTTTTAAATCCAAGCTCTATGTAAAACATAAAAGCTGGATTGCAGGCACATAGAAGAACACAAATTACATATTCCTTGGGACTGTCTGAATTTTTTTTCTAACCCAAACATCATTGATATAAAAGAGAAAGGCATCTGAACATTACACAGAATGGTCAGTATAAATCATACATTATAAAAATACAGAATACAATGGTCAACCTGTGTGAGCAAGGTGCAAAACAGAGAGGGAAGCCAAACAACAAAGGAAAAATAAAGTAGAACAAAAAACGAGTCTATAGTGCAGTAATCTATCCACAATGACATTTCTTCTGTTCTCAACCAAATTAACTTAATGAATATCATAACCTGTTGAGGCCTGTTCTGAGTGGAACCTGTCCTGTTAAACCACTGTATGGTCTTGGCCACCGTGCTGCAACTCAGTTTCAGGGTAATGGCAATCTTGCTGCAGTTCAGTTTAGTTCAGGGTCTTGGCAATCATCTTATAGCCTAGGCCATCTTTATGTAGAGCAACAATTCTTTTTTTCAGATCCTCAGAGAGTTCTTTGCCATGAGGTGCCATGTTGAACTTCCAGTGACCAGTATGAGAGAGTGAGAGCGATAACACCAAATTTAACACATCTGCTTCCTATTCACTCCTGAGACCTTGTAACAATAACAAGTCACATGGCACCGGGAAGGAAAATGGCTAATGGGGCCCAATTTGAACATTTTTACTTAGGGGTGTACTCACTTTTGTTGCGAGCGGTTTAGACATTAATGGCTGTGTTGAGTTATTTTGAGAGGACAGCAACTTTACACTGTTATACAAGCTGTACACTCACTACTTTACATTGTAGCAAAGTGTCATTTCTTCAGTGTTGTCACATGAAAAGATACAATAAAAAAATGTGAGGGGTGTACTCACTTTTGTGGGATACTGTACATGTAAATGAAATTGCTTTGAAAATTAACATCGATGCATCTCCTGTATACAAATCAGATGTTGTTTCCACCTTCAGAAATATTTAAAAATGGCTCCAAGCTTCGTTATATTACTCATCCCTCTCACATTCCAAGACAGCAGCAATAAGCTATCAATACTAGTACATGACAAAGTACTAATAGACTATAGATGGGGAGATGTTCAGGGACCCTCTCCTTTGAATAGGATCATACATTTTCTAGTCCACAGCGGACCTGAAAAAAACAAGTTAATAGTACTTGCATTTAGGCTTACTCCGTCTATAAGGCAGGCAAAAAGTAAGGAAAGTGCGCCATCTAGTGCAATAAACTCAAACTGACAATAATGAAGAATAAATGTTCAGAAGTCCCACCTGAAAAAAAAAAAGAAAAATAGTACAACTGTAATAGTCAACTGTACAGTTCTGGACCAATGGGGTCCAACAAGTCAGGAGTCAGGACATATCCCTCCATGGAGGGGTAATGGGATCCACTCAGAACGATAAAAGGGGGATACTGAGACAGTGGCGAGGGCATACCACCCATATCAAGCAGGCACTTGTTGTGAAGCAATTGGTCAAAAAAAAAATCATGACATTTCCAGCACAAACATATCAAGAAGATAAGAATGGAGGGGAATACAGGACAGTCTCACCCGTACCCGCCTTGCAGCAAATAAATTTTGAAGCATCCATGTAGTTTATGCGAAACACAGCCTCACGATGAAGATCTGCGTGCCAGATTCCACTCTTCTCTATCCAGCCAGTGCATGGCTGCCGCAGGGTTAACAAAGAACTGAGTGTTGCCGTTGGCAATTATCTTTAACTTGGCCGGGTATAACATGAAGTATTGAATGCCCAGGACTCTCAACCTTTTCTTGACATCCAGGAATTTTGCTCAATGTTTTTGGACTTCAGCCGAGAAGTCAGGAAACTGAGACTTTAACATTATCCACTTTAATGTTGTCAGTGGTTCTAGCCTTAGACAGGATAGCCTTATAGTTAAGTAGATGAAATAGAAAAGGTCATGCTGGTTCCAGGTGGGGGCGGTCTTGCAGGAACCCTGTGGGCCCATTCCACCGTGAACATGTGGGAAAATGTCTCTGGGCAAAAAGTGTCTGAAAGCCAGGCTTAGTGGAGGCTATGGATTGCACATATCAAACATCTCTTTGTAGGGGCTGCCAGTCATGTTCCAGGGTACTAAGACGACCCTCTACCGCAGATGTGCATTCTCTTAACTTTTGCATATCCTGTCTAATTATGGATATCTCCACTTTTATCCCCTTAACTTCCCCTGTGAGAGTGGCTATGGATGAGTTGCAAGCAGTCACCGCTGACAGGATGTCTCTAAGTGTGGGTTTAGGGACAGCACCCAGGGCCGGATTAACGTAGGGGCTATTGGAGCTGCAGCTCCAGGCCCCTACCTCAATATAGGCCCAGAAGGGGCACTGGGAGATTGCCTGTGCTCCATTCTTTGGGAACGTTCGGCCCCCAAAACCATTTGGTGCAGCTCGCGCAATATCCCAGGTAAATGCTGAGCTGTCAGAACGGAGCCGATGCTACCTGTATAGTTTTGGGTCTGTCCTGACAGTTGTGAGTCACAGGCATTTGATATCATTCCACCTGTGACTCAGGCTGTCAGGACTGACCGAGAGAGGAAGCATCGGCTCTGCACCATGCTTCCTCCAGCGCGGCACCACTCCTCACCTTGTGTCTCGAGCCAGCATTTCCCATCAGCAATACCCACAGCATTACCAGCCTGCAGTATCTACAGCAGTACCAGCCAGCATTCCCACCAGCAGTACCGACCAGCAGTAACAGCCAGCTGTACCCACCAGCAGTACCCACTAGCAGTACCCACCAGCAGTACCCACAGCAGTACCAGCCAGTAGTATCAGCAAGCTGTACCCACTAGCAGTACCCACAGCAGTACCAGCCAGCAGGACCAGCCAGCATTTCTCGCCAGCAGTACCCACAGCAGTACCAGCCAGCAGTACCCACCAGTAGTACCCACAGCAGTACCAGCCAGCAGTACCAGCCAGCTGTACCCACCAGCTGTACCAGCCAGCAGTACCCACAGCAGTACCAGCCAGCAGTACCCACAGCAGTATCAGCCATCATTTTCCACATGCAGTACCAGCCAGCAGTAACCACTAGCAGTACCAGCCAGCTGTACGCACCAGAAGTTCCTAGCAGCAGTACCCACCAGCAGTACCAGCCAGCAGTACCAGCCAGCATTTCCCACCAGCAGTACCAGCCAGTACTAAGCACCATCAGCCAACAACCAGTTGCGAGTAGCAACATCACCAATACCAGCTAACATCACACACCTCACCAAAGAGAAGTAGTTCCAGCCATCACATTAGGGGTGAGTTAATTAAATGTTTATCCAAATATAACAGGCTAATTTCTTAGGTTGATAATTTTGTACGGCCCCAAATGATGTTATAAATATCCAAATGGCCCTTGGCATAAAAAAGGTTCCCCACCCCTGATCTACCTAAATGACAGGAGTGATGCTGCTGTCAATCCTTTCATTCAGGCAGCTGGAGAATGGAGCACAGAGGGGGAACTGCAACAGCTGCTGGAGGGAGGATTCTACTGTCACCTCCCTCGAGCAGCAGCTTTATATGTATAAGAGAAAGTAGGCAGGATGGGCGCCCAATGAGATAACACCTTATTGCTGGAGAAGAGGGGAGGTGAAAGTGGGCGGGGCCCATTGGTGACATCATCCATGATCTTCGTGCTGCCAATCCTGAAGCTGGTGTGACTAGGGAAGCGTGAGAATTAAGAGAAGGGGATTTTGACCCCTTCCAGTTTTTAATCAGTGTATCGGGACTGTCAGCGCACAAGTTTTGGCTTACAGCGGCAACCAACTATCTCTCTGGCAGTGCAAAATTAATTCCCCTTTGGTTGGCCACAAGTTTAGGTACAGAACTCACACCATGACTTCTAAGCAGCATCAGTGGTTTTTGGAGTGTCCTCTTCCTTGTAAGTGGATTGTTTTTACTGAATCTGTTCATTATTATTGTATAATGTGGGGCGAACTGGTAGTGTTAATGAAGAAAAAAGTCTTTCATGTCCATTAAAATTGAGGAAAAAACAGATACAGATAGACATGGACAGGTAAAAATGTATATATTAGTTACTAAAATATGTATAAAAAAAAAGCATACAAAAAATTTCAAAAATTGCAATCTTTGAACAATCAGTACAAGTAAAACATAAATACCATTTACATGATAAAGATATGGCATTGACGCAGTCATCCATGGTGGACCATCCGGCTAGCTGCCATAGATTATGCAAAAACACACTCTACTTTCCTACTCTTTATATGACATGCAGGAAACAGGAGAATACAGGTTTTAGATATAAAACACCTCCTTTTAATAAAACCAAAGGTCTTGTGTGGATTTTTTTCTATTAGGCTTCATTATATTGTGCATAACACTAAATAACCTTATAATACTGTCACCTGCTCACACTAAAAGTCAATAAGTTGGATATCCAAACATATTATTTGAGATAAATGTCAATTGTAATATAGATTTCTAAACTCTCTCCTAAATGATAATTATTTTACTAAAGATTGATGTTTTAGAGCCAAGGAAATAATCATCTAACTGTGAGGACATACAGTACTCTCCTTCACACTGACAGGCTATAGAGAAAAGAAGGCCAATAAATAGCTGTTTTCCAAGGCTGGAACTAAACCACCAGACAATCATGTTCTATTCTGTTGCTTTTCTTAAGCAGGCCATAGACGATTCGAATTTCGTACGATTTATCGTTCGATAAACGAAAGCGGCACTCGTGCACATCATCGAGTGTACCATCAATGTGAGCTGAAAATCGTACGACAAAACACTATTTTTTGTGCCTTTTAACCACATCTCTACCGGACACACTCCCTACTGTTCCGTGTTTTGTTAGGCGAAATCATACAAATCCCCCACTAATGATACGAAATTCGGCCGATTTTCGCAAAAAAACCCAACATGTTGGATATGTGAATTTTTGCTGTCGTACGAAAATCGA
Source organism: Pelophylax lessonae (assembly GCF_965119305.1). NCBI lineage: Eukaryota > Metazoa > Chordata > Amphibia > Anura > Ranidae > Pelophylax > Pelophylax lessonae. The sequence goes on from NC_138776.1 coordinate 107,531,044, forward strand.
ACGTTTTACATACCACACTAACGATACGAAAATCGTTCGATAACACTGCCATTTACGATTTTCGAACGAAATTCGAATCGTCTATGGCCTGCTTTACTCTTCTCGGTCTGATCTGGGCTGAACAAGGTAAGATTTATTGCATGGTTTAACCAACTGCAGGGAGACTGATTTGGAAGTTACTACGTGTTTTATGTGTAGAGAACCATACAGAGAGCAGAAAATTGCAGTACTGGGTGTCCTTGCAAAAAACAGCAAATGAATAAATCCTCTTTGGAAGGTATGTGCCCACCTCCATTTTATTATTGGTGGTATAGTAATTAATGTTTATCTTCATATATGCGTACTACACTTTGATGTCAACGTTCCTGCATAAAGACCTACATGTCAATGTAATGAATGCCACACATTGCCATGAACCACAACTCATTATGGGTCACAATGTGATCACTTGGTGGAGTGTGCAAAGATTTTGATTTCCCACTCTATGCGCTAACAAGTAAATGAAAGTGGACAGTTGCTGATATCAGTTTTTACCTAGATGTATAGTGAAAGTAAGAGTTAATAGTAATACATATAATACACACCACTAATAAAAAACACTATAATATGTATATAATGCATACTGCATATACACATACTCAGTATATACTGTATAGTTCTGAAAATCTGCTAAGACATCAATTTTCACTCAGCTACTCCCCTTACCTGCAGCTTATACACCGATCAGCCATAACATTATTACCACCCATCATAACTCATTGAGGCATGGACTCTCCTAGACCTCGGAAGGTTTGCTATGGTGTCTGGCACCAAGCTGTCAGTAGCAGATTATTTAAGTCCTATAAGTTGTAAGGTGGGTACTCCATGGACTGGAATCTTTTTTTATAGCACATCCCACAGATGCTCAATTGGATTGAGATCTGGAGAATTTGGAGGCCAAGTCAACACCTCAACCTCCTTATTGTGTTCCTCAAACCATTCTTGAATTCATCAGACAAGGCTAACTTTTTCTGTTGCTCTGTGGTCCAATTTTGATGCATACAAAGGAAAGAGATACACTGCTCAAGGTAATGGGAAGCTTGATGACCAACAGCGGTGCTCGCCCCGGCTCGCCTCCGTGAACAGTCAATAATGAAAAGAAATGGCTGCACTCAAGTGTGGTCAAAATCCAAGTTTATTGGACATCCCAATATGGCAAATAAGTGGCAAGGTAGACGCGTTTCACACACTAAGATGTGTGCTTAATCATTACTAATGATTAAGCACACATCTTAGTGTGTGAAACGCGTCTACCTTGCCACTTTTTTGCCACATTGGGATGTCCAATAAACCTGGATTTTGACCACATTTGAGTGCAGCCATTTCTTTTCATTATTGGTCCAATTTTGATGCTCATATGCCCATTGTAGGCTTTTTGCGCTGTGAACACAGGTTAGAATGGGCAACATGACCGGTCAAACTGTGATTTAATGTGTGTTCTGACATCTTTCTATTGGAGCAAGCATTACCTTTTTCAGAAATTTGAGCTACAGTAGCTCTTTCATTGGATCGTACTACATTGGCCAGCCTTTGCTCCCCACGTGCATTAATGAGTGTTGGTCACTCATGACCCTGTCGCTGGTTCACTGGTTTTCCTTCCTTTGACCACTTTTAGTAGATCTTGACCACTGCATCCCAGGAACATCCCATAAGAGCTTTAGTTTTGGAGTTGCTCTGACCCAATGGTTTAGCCATTACAATTTGGCCCATTGTCAAAGTCGCTCAAATCCTTATGCTTGCTCATTTTTTATGTTTTCAACACATCATGTTCACTTGCAGCTTAATATATCCCATCCACTTTCGAATGCCTTTGTAACGCGATAATCAATGTTATTCACATTACCTCTCAGTGGTCATAATGTTATAGCTGATTGATGTACTCCTCTTCCGTTAGCACTCATGTTGATCTGTTCACTTGTAGAGAGAAAGTAAAATGCATCCAGCATTACCATTTGACAGTTCTAGGTGCCTTCTGGTTTTGGCTCAGTGCTGTCACATGGGACTGGGGAAGAATGATCTCTCTTAAAACTCAGACTCATCGGTTTAGAGCTTAAACAGGGCTTCCTTTCTCCGCTCCTGGTGGCTTAAGGGAGCAGCAAAAAGTGACGAAAGGTGGGCATGTCCTGCTGGGAAGGAGGGGGAATAAGCAAATATTTTATATTATTGTTCAAGAGCAAAGGTTTACTTTATAAATAAAATGCAGTTTATTTTCAGTGGCCATAAATGTTTTACATATAGTAACAGTAGCATACAGTTTTTATTGTAGCATTAAATTAAAATGATTCCTAAAGAGGGGGGCTCAATTCAACTGATTGATTCAATTCATACTCTTTGTAGGGTTAAAGAGTTTGAAGCCCTAAACTATAGTCTTGCTGTCAGCCCCTATCTTTTATTCTCCTTTCCTGCTTTGTATAACTGTTTGTATCAAACAATGCCTCTGAATACCTTTTTAAGAAATGTCTTTAGGTCTGTCACATGACTCCCGCCTGCTCTGATAACACAATCCAGGGCTACAACAGGAGCAGCCGAGCTCTCCCTCTGACGTCAGCCGGGAGTCATGTGACGACCGAGCTGGCCGCCCAGCTCCTCCTGCTGTAGGCCTGGATCGTATTATCAGAGCTGCTGGGAGTCACGTGACAGACCTAAAGACACTTCTCAAAAAGGTATTTAGAGGCATTGTTTCTTACAAGCAGTTACATAGTGCAGGATAGGGACTTAACAGAGAGGGGCAGGCAGTGACATTTGACTAGTTTATTACCAGCAGCAAGGGAAGGGGGGGGGGGGAGAGACAGAGACACAGACACCTGGAGCTGACAGACAGGGAGTGGAGAGCTATAGATGACAGAGGTACGCAGGCTGACCACGGTGCTCAGGGCTCATTAGCCATGATTATCGTGGTCTGCACAGAGAGGGGGACACAGGAAGTGGCAAGATCAGCCAGGTTTTTTTACAGTTTCCAGAGGGGCAGGTTAGACAGCACAAGCACTGTGCTGTTTAACCTGCTATAAAGAAACAGGATCTCTTTTTTTTTTTTTTTAGGGTAACAAACACTTTAAATAGCAAGCTATTGTCAAACAAAATGCATGGAAAGCGGAATACTTTCATTGGGGACATGTACCCATGTAAAATTAAAAAAAAATAAAAAGGGGAAGGGCTCTTATTTGTTCGGATTTTAAGTTCACATTGAAAATACAAAAATACTTTAAATTACAGACGTGGACCATACCTTAAAGTGGTATTAAACCTTCAGCGCTTCTTAGTTTAACAAATTAAGCACAATAAAATAAACATTTTCCATTAAACTATTTGTTAAAATTCTTGGCACCAGCTTAGTCTGGAACACAGGCAAGGATTAAAAGATAAAGAAGTGATATACTCAGTAAGTGAATAAACCAACTGCAGAAAGTGCTTTATGCTGAGAGATTAATATCACTTTAAAACTTCATTGGTTTTATTAAGCAGGGTACCAATAAATATTTTGCTCAAAACTACAATCCAGAGCATAGCTCTGTAAAGTACAATATGGTACAGCATAGCACAGTATTTCACCCTGCACAGCATTGTCAGATATCCCTAAAAAAACACACGCTAGCAAAATGGCTACTCTGAGCCCTTTAATTTAGAGTTAGGGGGGTGGGTAATCATTTTCTTTAGATTAGTGGTTCTTGTGAGTCTGCTGACTGGCGCAAAGGCTTAGCCAAATATTATAGGGTTTTCCTTATTTTGGCTTGAGCTACAAACTTATCAGCCAGTAGTTTCCAATTCAGCCTAAGTATAAATCCCAAGAATTTGCCTTTAACCCAGGGTTTTTGTGAATTCACCCCAAATGTACAATGTACCCCCACATTTACTTACATAAATTTACATTTACACTAACCATTAAGCCAACAGGTGTATTGATATGGACCACCAATGCTACAAGGTATTATTCATTGATCACCTATGTTTTCAAAGCATTTAGACTGTCCAGAAATATAATTGAGGCACTTACAATGACAACTGGTGTAATAATAGAATTTTTGTAAGAACTTACCATAAAATTATTTTCTCTGAGTCCTCTGACAGTCGCCGCCCACTCATACAGTCTTCACTACTGGGTATTGGTCTTATCCACAGGAGTAAGCTAGGCAGAAGATTTTGTTAGAAACATTCACAAAAACTTTGCATAGACACACCTATAGAGGGCTGTCCCTCTGGTCCAATACCCCCCTGCTAGCAGCATTCCCAATTCAGTTTGGTAGCAAGCAGTAGATAGTCCATGAACCCCAAAAGAGGGGCGGGGGGCGGCGACTGTCAGAGGACTCAGAGAAAATTATTTTACGGTAAGTTTACGGTAAAAATTCTATTTTCTCTTACGTCCTCTGACAGTCGCTGCCCACTCATACAGTCTTCACTACTGGGATGTCCCAAAGCAGTGTAGATGTGAGGGGTGGGAAACGTAACCGTCTCAAAGGCAACGCAGCACCCAAATCAGAGAAAAGAACCTTATCTGAACCAGAAAGGCAACACACTGGGTAACAGGAAAGCTCAACAGGAGCAAACAAACCCAGGAAAGCAAAATAACCAGGGAAAAAAAACCATCAGGAGGGGACAGGCTAAAAAACACCATGTCTCCCCTAAGGCACTGCCACACTCAGAACTTTGCGGCCAAAGGAGGCATCTGCCGACGCCAAAACATCAAGTTTGTAAAATTTTGTAAAGGTGTGCACTGATGACCAGGTCTCCGCTTTGCACACCTGGGACACCGACGCCTGATGGCGGAAGGCCCAAGACGCACTCACCGCTCTGGTAGAGTGCGCCGTGACAGGGAAGGGGGAGCGCGTTCCGTAAGCGAATAAGCTTGTACAATCGTCTGTCTGATCCATTTAGAAATGGTTGCCACAGACGCAGTCATACCCTTCCGAGGTCCCTCAAGAAGGACAAAAAGAGAATCCGACTTTCTGAAGGATTCAGTAGACGACAGGTTAACCCCGATCGCCCGGACCACATCCAAGGAATGCAAGGCAAACTCCTTAGGATGCTTAGGATTCACACCCAGCGATGGCAAGACAATGTCCTCATTGAGATGGAAATCAGACACCACCTTTGGAAGGAAAGATTGATGAGGTCGCAAGACCACCTTATACCTATGAACAACCAGGTAGGGAATGCGGCAAGATAGGGCCGCCAACTCCGACACTCTGCGAGCAGATGTGATCGCCTCCAGAAAAGCCACTTTCTGTGACAGCGTAGGCAGAGGAATCTCCCGGATGTTCTCAAATGGAGGACGTTGCAAAACGGACAAAACCAAGTTCAAGTCCCAAGGAGGCAAGGGTGCCCTCCTAGGGGGAGCCAGATGATGCACCCCTTGAATAAAGGTGCGGATCAAGGAGTGTGACGCCAAGGGGCGCTGGAAAAGAATGGCCAGCGCAGATAACTGACCCTTGATAGTCGTCAGTGCAAGACGCTAGTCCACACCAAATTGCAGAAAGGCCAACACCGTCGCTACCAAAAAGGAGCAAGGATGGAAACCCTGCGATTTGCACCAGGCGAAATAGGCCTTCCAGGTACGATAATAAATCTTACCGGACGAGGCCTTCCTTGCCTTGAGTAAGGTAGGAATGACCGCCGACGAGAGACCCCGATTTCTCAAGACCTGGCTTTCAACAGCCACGCGACTTTAAAGCAGGATGGAAGATCGGCCCCTGAGACAGCAGATCGTCCCGTAGTGGGAGCCGCCAAGGAGGCTCGTCGACTAGTTGCATTATGTCCGCATACCAAGACCGGCACAGCCAGTCTGGGGCCACTAGAATCACCAACCTCAGTTCCGAGACCAACCTGCGAAGGAACCTGGACAACAACTGAATCGGGGGGAAGGCATAAATCAGGCGATACCGATTCCAAGGCACCACCAGCACGTCCGAGGCGTCTGCCAGAGGATCGCGTGTTCTTGTCACGAACCTTCCCACCTTGTTGTTTAGACAAGACGTGAACAGATCCACGTCCGGGGATCCCCATCGCACACACAGCATCTGAAACACCTCCGGGTGTAGGGACCATTCCCCCTGGCCCAGGGTCTGACGGCTCAGATAGTCAGCCTGCCAGTTCTCCACACCTGGAATGTGAACTGCCGAAAGTGCCGAGACCTGCGTCTCGGCCCAAGACAGAATCTCGGCCACTTCCTTGGATGCCCGGGCACTCCTGGTACCCCCTTGGTGATTGATGTATGCCACCGCAGGTGCGTTGTCCGTCTGCACACGCACAGGGCAGCCCTGAAGCCGATCCGACCAACGGAGCAAACATAGTCTGATTGCTCTCAGTTCCAAGACATTGATCGGTAGAGAGGATTCCTCCTCCGACCAAGTGCCCTGGGCAGACAAATTGCCCAGAACGCCACCCCAGCCCGACAGGCTGGCGTCCATGGTAATCACCGTCCATAACAACGGCCAGAAGGATTTCCCTTGCGTCAGAGCCGGAGACCACCACAGAAGATCCGCTCTGACTTGGTGGCTTAAAGATATCCTCCTGTCCAAGGACTGAGGATGCCTGTCCCACCTGGCCAGAATCTCCGCTTGCAGAGATTGTGTGTGGAACTGTGCAAATTGTACCGCCTCGAAGGCTGACACCATCAATCCCAGGGACCGCATGCAGGTTCTGAGCGATGAGGATTCGTTGTCCCTGAGGGACCTGACCTTGTTTTGTAGAGTCCGGAGTTTGTCCTCCAGCAGGAAGACTTTCGCCTGGGTGGAGTCCAGAACCATCCCCAGGTAAGAGAGGCGAACAGAAGGAGACAATGTTGACTTCTGAAAATTGATGGTCCACCCGAACTCCTGGAGAATCTGAACCGTGGTTGACAGATCGTGCAACAGAGTGGCACTGGGGCTCGACCTTAATAGGAGATCGTCCAGATATCCAAGGATTGCAATCCCCTGCGCCCGCAACAGGGCCAGGACAGGAGCCAATACTTTGGTAAACACCCTTGGAGCCAAAGCGAGACCGAAAGGCAGAAATAAAACTTAAGAAGCAGAAGAAAAGGCTGAGACTGCAGCCCCAGCAAAGGGAAGACTGCCTACTCCTAACTAGGCAAAAGACAAACTGAATTGGGAATTCTGCTAGCAGGGGGGTATTGGACCAGATGGGACAGCCCCCTATAGGTGTGTCTAATGTTTCTAACAAAATCTTCTGCCTAGCTTACTCCTGTGGATAAGACCAATACCCAGTAGTGAAGACTGTATGAGTGGGTGGCGACTGTCAGAGGACCTAAGAGAAAAGGGTATTTACAATGTTCAGCAACGTACATAAGACTTTTTCTGTAGGAGGGTGGCTAAACTTACTAAATTAATTTGAAAGTGACTTTACATGACAGGGGTTATGGTGAGTGAATATAATGGCATTGTAAGTCAGGAGGCGGAGTCTAAATATGTGGGGCTTTACACAGGGTGTTATGTTAGTGGCCTAATTTGCCACTATACACTGGAAAGTGTCTGGTGGATACTGGAAGGAGGCACTTGGTGCTCCTCAGACATGAGGACTGAGTACTGACCCAAGTCCAAGATCCTTGTGACTGTGTGCAGTTTCCCTGTGGATAAAAGTACCAGTGGTAGTTTTAATTGAGACAGCCCAGTTCTCTTTCAAAGTCACATAACTGACCATTTCTCCTTTGTTCTTGGCATAGAGAATGTTGACCGAAGCTTAGGACAGTGAAGGGTGTCCTCTTGTTACTGATTCTGGAGTACCCATATCACCCTACACCCTATCCAAGTTTATTCAGCTATAAATACTTAAAAAACATCCCCTAAACTGTTTTCTGTGTCAGTGTGCCTGAACTGTGCTCTAATAACATAAACGTGTCTTCATTATTAATTCCCGTTAGAGCTAGTTCACACTAGATGCAGTGCGAATTCACAGCGAATTTACTGCAAATCCGCACTGCATCAAAACCGCAACCTGTTCATGGGAACTGATTGCAGAGTGTATGTTAAGCAAACAACACCCCGCAATCAGTTTTCCAAAATGCAGCACGATTTGCAGATTCAGGTCACATGGGTGTGAACACCTCTGACATCCAGTGTGGACAAAAAAAGGGTCCTGCATGAGTTTGGTCCAAATGCAATGCAACTTCAGCCATACAGTTTGTATGGCTTTATTTGCATTGCACAGACATCGCATGTGATCTGCACAGCAATGCGATGCAAATAAAATGTAATGTCTGGCATTGCACTAGTGTGAACCGGCCCCTAATCTCTTGTACAGGGAGTGGGGGCAGCTTTTTTAGCTAATTGCATTACATGCTGCTATTAGATTGTGAACATATTTGCATTAGGAGGGAACACAGAGATGAACCCGTCACCCAACCCTGTTTCTCTTTGAGTGTTTTGGGGGAAGGAGAGGTGATAAAAAAAAAAACAGAAACTCAGCTGCCACAGTTTACTATGGGCACAGAATCCCAAAAGTGAATACCATTACCAGGAATTTGGGGACATTGAGGCTTTTTTCCCAACAGTGCTGTTTGAAAAAACATGCAAAATCCTGAATGTTCCTGCAACTTCTCAAACCATGCCTTACCTTTACAGATGTGCGGTAGTGCCCTTAACCACTTCTGGACCGGAAGATTTTCCCCCTCAATGACCAGGCCATATTTTGCGATTCGGCACTGCGTTAATTAATGGACAACTGCACGGTCGCACAAGGCTGTTCCCAAATAAAATGGATGTCCCTTTTTTCTCACAAATAGAGCTTTCTTTTGGTGGTACTTGATCACCTCTACGAGTTTTATTTTTTTGCGCTATAAACAAAAAAAGAGCGACAATTCTGAAATAAAAAAAAAAAACAATATTTTTCACATTCTGCTATATAACATTCGCAAAAAAAAAAAAAATTAAAAATCAATATTTTTTAACATTGTAGGCCATTTTGTTTTCTGCTACATATTTTTGGTAAAAAAAATTACATTAAGTGTATTTTGATTGGTTTGCGCAAAAGTTATTGCGTCTCCTAACTACGGGAAAGATTTATGTCGTTTTTATTTATTTATTTTTTTTACTAGTAATGGCGGCGATCTGCGATTTTTAGCGGGACTGCAACATTGCGGGGGACAGATCGGACCCCTAACTGACATTCTTGATGGTTTTGGTGGGGCCAGTGACATTACTACAGTAATCAGTGTGAAAAATATGCACTAATACTGTAGTAATGACACTGGTAGGGAAGGAGTTAACACAGTGGGTGATCAAGGGGTTAAATGTGTACCTAGGGCGTTTTTCTAACTGTATGAGGGTGGGGCTTATGGAATGACCATAGAGACCTGTGATCCTATATAGAATCACAGGCACTCTGTGATCATTCCAGGGAGAAGAACGGTCAGCTGTGTTTACAACAGCTGCCTGTCCTTCTCTCTCAGCGGGCAGCGATTGCGGGTGCCAGGCGGCAATCGGAGCCACCTGCCCTGTACATCGGACTCCCCGCTGCCGAGTGGGGGTGGGTGCACGCCGGCGGCGGCGTGCGCTCGCCCCTAGCTGCAGGCACGCGACCGACATAGACCTATGTCGGTTCGTGCAGGAGGGCCTCCCTGCTGCATATAATAGGTGGTGGGCGGCCTGGAACTGGTTAAAGAAGAACAATGGGCAAAACTTTTTTTCATTTTGGATAGAGCAAAGGAGGGTTATAACCCCTTTCAGATTTTTTTCACCATCTCTGTCCCATTACAGAGATTTCCCTTCACTTCCTGTCCCATAGCAAACAGGAAATGAGAGGAAATCTCTCCAAATTAAAGGAATTTCTTGGGGACCCCCCAGGTCACCAGAACTAGTGTCCCCATTGGAAGATTTCCCAGCTATTACTTTTCTGGGGACAACCCAAAATTTTGGATTTTCTTTTACTTTTATTTGCAATGTTTATGGTAAACAGGACAAATAGAAATGGTGAATTACCTTAACCACTTGCCGACCGCCGCACGACTATTTACTGCGGCGGTCAGCCCCTCACAGGCAAAGCGAAGTAGGACTACGTCACTAGCCTGTAAGGGTTTTGGGAGCCAGCGCGCGCCGTCGGAGGTGCGCTCCCGCTCGCTCACAGACCCCCCTGCGCGGGTGCCCGGCGGACCCGATGTCCGCCGGGCACTCGCGATCGTCCGTTACAGTGGGAGAAAGGCAGGCGGCTGATGTAAACAAAGCCGCCTGTCATTCTCCCCTGTGTAAGAATGGAGATCAAACGGTTCTGCTATGCAGGACCGTTGATCTCTGTTCTTACACATCAAGTCACATCCAATCACAGTTAGAATCACGCCCCTAGGGACCAACTTAACCCCTCCCTCTCAAATAAAGTTAACCCCTTCCCTGCCAGTGTCATTTTTACAGTAACAGTGCATATGTATAGTACTGATTACTGTAGTAATGTCACTGGTAACCCCAAAAGTGTCAAAAATGTCAGTCAAGGGTCCGATCTGTCCGCCGCAATGTCGCAGTCCCGCAAACAAAATCGCAGATCGCCGCCATTACTCGTTAAAAAAAAAACAACAAAAATGACAAAAATCTTTCCCTTAGTTAGTAAACGCAATAACTTTTGCACAAACCAATCAAAATACGCTTTTTGCTATTTTTTTTTACCAAACATATGTAGCATAAAACAAATTGGCCTAAAATGTTAAAAAATGTTGATTTTTACATTTTTTGGGGGGAATTTCATATAAAAAAATGGGAAAAATATTGTTATTTTTGCAAAATTTACGCAATTTTTTTGTTTATAGCGCATGATCAAAAAATCGCACAGGTGATCAAATACCACCAAAAGAAAGCTCCGTTTGTGGGAAAAAAAAGTATGTCAAATTCGTTTAGGTACAGCGTCGCACGACCGCGTAATTGTCAGTTAAAGTCACGCAGTGCCGAATCGCAAAATAGGCCCTGGTCAGGAAGGTGGTAAAATCTTCCGGGGCTTAAGTGGTTAACAGTGGCACAGGCAACAATAAGAATTGACAGGGGCTCTAATCCTTCACTCTGCCCAGAAAAAAAAAAATTGCCTTTAGTTATACTTGAATTCTTACTGTGTATATAGAGGTGATTGCAACTAGGACATAATAATAGAGCATACAATTAGAATGCTTTGATGTTGATTCTTGCCAGGAGTTTTGCTATAGCTCACACTTTTTTATTTTAGGTGGATGAGACCCCGTTCACACTGGGGCGATCCGACTTGCCGGGCCGACCTCACAGGTCACGGTGCGCAGCTCGCACCGCGACCTCGGAGCGGCCGGCACGGACTTCATAACATTGAAGCCAATGCAGGTCGCTCCACTTCGCCCCAAAGAAGCTCCGGACCCTTTTTCTAAGTCGGAGCGACTTGTGTCGCTCCTATTAGAACGGGTCCACAGCTTCTCTATGGCAGGCGACCTACGGCGACCTGTCAGGCGACCAGGTCGCCTGACAGGTCGCCCCAGTGTGAACGGGGTCTCAATGTTTTCTTGTTATATGTACATTAAATTTGAAACTTTGCTGTTTTTAAGAATGGGTTTATTTATTAATTGAAGAGATAAAAATTGTGTACTTTCTACATAAATTAATACAAATATTTGAAACTGCTAATCATAACAAACAACTTTCTTGTGCAGCAAATATACTGTAACAAATTTGGACACTATTTTACTGAAGTCATTTCTTATTGTCTAATTTTCTAATGTCTTTCAGGCAGCTCAAGTCCCTGTAATGGTAAACCTTTATCTCCTGATAAGCTCAGGCTGTTTGCTGCTTTGGATAAAACAGAAGTTCCATTGTTCACTCACCTGAACATAAAAAGATGATTATATTACTTAAAGAAAAAGTGAAGTCCAAGTTTAGGGACATGGAAATCAGCAGAATCAATCTGTCACTATTGACAATCATGCTTGAATCTATCCCCAAGGATACTAAAAATGGGAAGATTACTGAGAATTCTTGAACATGGAACCAATAACATTCTTCGATGATTTCTTCGAAGGCGTGATGGAGAAAATAAATGATGAAGCCCGAAAGATTGAAATAAAAAGAGCACAAAAGGCAAAATCCAAGTTACATTAATATAAACATTGTTTTCAATGGGTTACGAAGCACAGAATAAAATGGAACTGCTTACCAATAGCAGCTAATGAGAAGTCTTTATTTCCTAAGATGTACTAAGAATCTAATTAGTAACTAAAGGACAATTTTCTTTTCTCTGATTTTTAACATCTATAGTGTCTTATGCTCTGTAATTGGCCCTATCAGGAGGTTAAAAATTGTCTTAGCTGGGTTAGAATCACCAAAATTTACCAATAAGTAATGCACATTAACCACTTAAGGACCGCCCGGTGCAGTTTTACTGTGGTAGGCAGCCCCTCCTGCGCGAACCGACGTATGACTGCGTCGGTCGCGCGCCTGCTGCCCACTCGGCTGAGAGAGAAGGACGGGCAGCTGTCGTAAACACAGCTGACCATTCTCTCTGGAATAATCACAGAGCGCCTGTAATCCTTCTATATAGGATCACATGTCTCTATGATCGATTCAAAAGCCCCCCCCCCCACAGTTAGAAACACTCCCCTAGGCTTACATTTAACCCCTTGATCATCCACTGTGTTAACCCCTTCCCTGCCAATGTCATTATTACAGTAACAGTGCATATTTTTAGCACTGATTACTGTAGTAATGTCAATGGTCCCCCCAAAAGTGTCAAAAATGTCAGTTAAGGGTCCGATCTGTCCGCCGCAATGTCGCAGTCCCGCTAAAAATTACTATTACTAGTAAAAAATAAATAAATAAATAAAAATGACATAAATCTGTCCCCTAGTTTGTGGACACGATAACTTTTGCGCAAACCAATCAAAATACGCTTATTGCGATTTTGTTTACCAAAAATATGTAGCAGAAACAAATTAGCCTAAAAGGATGAAAAAAATGTATTTTTAAATTATTATTTTTTTAGGAATGTTATATAGCAAAATGTGAAAAATATTGTTTTGTTTTTTTTCAGAATAGTCACTCTTTTTTTGTTTATAGCACAAAAAATAGCACAGGTGATCACATACCACCAAAAGAAAGCTCTATTTGTGGGGAAAAAAAGGACATCAATTTTAGTGGGGTACAGCGTCGCACGACCGCAAAATTTTCCAGTTAAAGTAATGTAGTGCCAAATCACAAAAAATTGTCTGGCCATTAAGGGGGCAAATCCTTCCAGTCCAGAACTGGGTAAATTGTATTTTTTTTTTTTTTTAAATTGGTGTCTGCTTGTACAATAAACTAAAAGCAAATATTACAAATGGAGCCCTTCATATTTCTGCTTAATGAATCATAGGTATTTCAAGTACTGAATCCAATAGAACTAATGAACAACTACAATGAAAAATCTTACAAATTAAAGTATAACAAAATACATGTTTTTAATTTTGGATAGAGTGGGGAGGGAATGTAACACCTGGCAGGTTTTTCTCGTGACAGTCTGTTTACTGTTATCACCCAAAGTGAGACTTTCAAGAAATATCCCAAATTTATAATTGTCCCCAGAACAGTAATAGAAGGGATTCTTCCAATGGGGACACTAGTTCTCATGACCCTGGTGACAACCATTGATTCCTACATTTTGAGGGATTTCCTCTCACTTCTTGTTTTGACTATGGGACAGGAAGTGAAGGCAAACTTCCCAAATGGGACATATATGGCAATAAAAGAAAAAACTGACAGGGGTTATAACCCTCCCTTACTCTATCCAAAATAAACAAACAGTTTTGCATTTAGTTCCACTTTAAATATCCATGTGTATTATTATTGTAATTCTTTCTTTGTATGCTTTAGTTACATATGTACACAAATTACAAGTTCAATACATTCAGTACTCAAATACCAAATTTCACATTCTTGCCCATGTACACTAGCCTATAGTTGGTTGTCTGTAGGAATATATCTTTTTTGTGTAATTCAATTTATATTTTGGATTTCTAAGCAGTAAAGTAAAAACCAAAACAAAGAAAGAGCAAAATTGCTTGATTCATTATTTCAGATAAATGCATTGGAATCAGAAGGGAAGTTGAATTTAAAATGGTTTGAGAATTTTTTTTTTGTTTTTGTTTTTTTTGGGCTAAAATGGCGCATCTGTAGTAGAAAAAAAACCAAGTCAAATCACATTTAAATTGACTCACAGTTTAAATTGCCAGCACCCGGCTATTGAAAAAAAAAAATGAAAACAAAAAAACGGAGTGGGGTCTTCCCCAAAAGCAGGGAACCCAAAATCGCCATGTTGATGGGAACAAGGGTCTCTTCCCCACAAACCTGGACTGTGGTTATGGGGGTCTATGGGTGGGGGGCTTTTAGGAATCTGAAATGTCACCAGGGGGCACTGCCCCTTGTGACATCACTGACCCAGCATGCACCGGTTGGTTGGCGTCGTTGTGACTGTTGATCAGGGAACAACGTTTTTTTTTTTTTTTAAAGAGGAATTGTCAAAAACCTGTCTACTGTTTTTATTTATTTTTACACTTTTGTGGTGAATGGGTAGGGCTTTGTACCCCATACTCATTCACATGGTGGTTGACCGGGATCTGAGGGTTCTCTTGTTAAAGGGGGCTTCCAGATTCCGCTAAGCCCCCTGCTCACAGACTTCAACAACCACAGCTTAGGGTTTTTGGGAAGTGACCCTTGCCCCCATCAACATGGGGACAAGGTGCTTAGGGGTGAGGGGGCAGAGCCCAACGCCGTTTTTTTTTTTACAGTGAAATGTTTTTTTATTCAGCTGTCAGTTGTTGTTAAGGATGCCACGACCGACTTTCTGGCCCTGCTCCTTAACAACCAGCTTTTACTGCGCAATCACGGTGCAGAATGCACTGTGCAGCACGCATGTATTGTTCGGTTAGCACCAAAACCTCTCGAACAGGGAAAAAGTTCTAGCGAACATTCAAACCTTATTAAAATCTATGGGACACAAGCATGAAAAATCAAAAGTCCTCATTTTAACCACTTCAATGCAGGGCACTTTTCCCTACTTTACGTCAGTAGGCTCTTTACCGAGATTGGAGATACGGTGTGTCAGAGTAACCACCTTCCCGCCGACAATTGCCTATAGAGCGGGCGGGAAGTGGTTAAAGGCTTTATAAGCAAGTTATTGCCATAAAAAATGTATATGGGGACCCGGGTCCTGCCCTTGGGAACATGCATCAGGCCGACACTTACCGTTCTGTGTACTATGAACACCTACCGTACCACTAGCCATCAAAAACTACGTTTTTTGCTGTCAGTTTAAACCATGTGAGCTAATTTTTGGAGCCTATACAGACCGACACGTATGGTTCTGTGTACTGTGAATGCCTACTATACCTCTAGCCATCAAAAACGAAGTTTTTTGCTGTCAGTTCAAACCATGAGAGCTAATTTTAGGAGCCTATACAGGCCGAGACTTACGGTTCTGTGTACTGTGGATGCCTACCATACCTCTAGCCATCAAAAACTACGTTTTTTGTTGTCAGTTCAAACCATGTGAGCTAATTTTTGGAGCCTATACAGGCCGACACTTACGGTTCTGTGTACTGTGAACGCCTATCATACCTCTAGCCATCAAAAACTAAGTTTTTTGCTGTCAGTTCAAACCATGTGAGCTCATATTTGCAGCCTATACAGGCCTCACACAGGAACCTGACCCTCCCTACACTGCTAGGAATGTCTCTCTTTAATGTCTGACTCCAAAAAAAACGACTCTGTCCCTGCCTGAATCGCGTGCCTGTCCCTGTCTGATGGCCAGCACAATCACACTACACGCTGCGGCTGCGTGAGCAGCCTTTATGTAGTGTGGGGCATGTACTTGGCCCCTGAACCATGATTGGCTACAGGCAGTCTGCCTTTAGTCCAATCATGGCAGAGATCATTTGATTGGCCAAAGCATGAGGTCAGGGTGTATGCTTTGGCCAATCACATAACATGCTGCGCTAGCGGCGCACATGCAGTGCATTATGGGAAACTCGAATTTCCCGCCAAGAAGCACATTTGTTCGTCATTCGAAGTCGAAGCTCATCCCTATTTGCTACAATGTAAAGTAGTGAGTGTACAGCTTGTGTAAATATAAATTTGCAAAAATGCGCGGGGTGTACTCACTTGTGAGATACTGTGTGTGTGTATGTGTATGTTTGTATTTCAAACTTTGTTAACAAATAAAAAAACTGAAAAATTGGGCGTGCAAAATTATTCAGCCTCTTTACTTTACTTTCAGTGCAGCAAACTCTCTCCAGAAGTTCAGTGAGGATCTCTGAATGATCCAATGTTGACCTAAATGACTAATGATGATAAATAGAATCCACCTGTGTGTAATCAAGTCTCTGTATAAATGCAGCTGCACTGTGATAGTCTCAGAAGTCTGTTTAAAGCGCAGAGCATCATGAAGAACAAGGAACACACCAGGCAGGTCCGAGATACTGTTGTGGAGAAGTTTAAAGCTGGATTTGGATTTAAAAGATTTCCCAAGCTTTAAACATCCCAAGGAGCACTGTGCAAGCAATAATATTGAAATGGAAGGAGTATCAGACCACTGCAAATCTACATAGAAAAGAAAGGAAAAGGAGGCGCAAACACCTAGTGCATTACCCGTGGTCAATATTTGCAAATTTTTAATAAAAATGCCAAATGCATACTCACAGATGTAAAGATAAAATCATGTTACAAGCATCCACCATGTGTGAACTGGAACAAGTCCTTCAGTCAGGACCGCTAACGCGTTTCGGGGGTCAGGCCCCCTTCCTCAGAGCTGGTCTTACCACATGCAGATCAAAAAAATATATGATAGCTTTAATTGCAGGTCCCCACGGCAACCGGCAGAGGCGGGCCCCACATTGCATCACAATCCCGGAAGTGTGGCGATACGGGTCCCGGAGCACAGAGAGGCTGGCGTGCGTCCCGAGACCCGGAACCAACAACACCACACGAAAAGCGCCGATGCCGATCAGGAAGCTGTGGGCACATTCATTTAATGAGGGGACACAATGACATCACCGATGCCGTTGCAACATGGAATATGAGGATACGTGCCAGCGATCACAGCAGGGTATGTACCAAATGCATGTGATCTACTTGAACACTGTTAACCACCGAGCCTCCCACTGACAAGCGCCCACCGCATTTAGAACACATACATCCTGCGACTATCAACAACAATAGTCACTACAACAGTCCCATCATATCACTACTCCTTGCTTATTTTTCTACATGTGCATACTTCAGGGTGCAGAGTTCCTGTTGGGTATTACATGACCTCAAGATCCCAGGGATGAGCAAGGGGTTAACTTTCATTTAAGGCTGAGAGGGCCAAGATCAGAAGCACTGGATGGTCCCGCCCACTTCCTCTCTGGGGGGGAGGAGGGAGGGAGGGAGATTGAACTGATGCAATGAAAGCTATCATATATATTTGTGATCTGCATGTGGTAAGACCAGCTCTGAGGAAGGGGGCCTGACCCCCCAAACGCGTTAGCGGTCCTGACAGAAGGACTTGTTCCAGTTCACACATGGTGGATGCTTGTAACATGATTTTATCTTTACGTCTGTGAGTATGCATTTGGCATTTTTATTAAAAATTTGCAAATATTGACCACGGGTAATGCACTAGGTCACAGGTGTCAAACACAAGGCCCGCGGGCCGAATGCGCCCCCCCCAGGCCATTTCATGTGGCCCTCGCACCTCTCCTGCAGCTGGGGCACCCCACTTGTCTCTTTTTTTTGAAAATTTGTTTTTATTGAATTTTTGCACACAAAAAACAGACAAGACAATGCCACGCAGGGCAACAACCACCCTCAGTGACAACAGGTCAAACCCCTCCCACACCACCCCCCACCCACCCCCCCCCCCACCCCAGGCTCCATCCAGCACGTCCAGTGGAAAAACAAAGCATCCATCAGTAATAAAGATACCCCTCAAGACTGCTCCAATTATCCAGTAACAAGGTCATAGAACATTATAGATTAGTCCAGCACAGAGCCCACTAGCAGCAACCCCATGGCTTAGTCAATAAAAAAAAAAATAGAGAGAGACTTCTATACATGCAGTTAGAGCACAATGAACAGGAATATATCACCGACCGGCATGGCCATCCCCCCCCCCCCAGACAGTCCCGAACAGTAGCACATAAAACACTAAAGCTGATCTACGGAGGTCGAGGCCGGAGAGTCTATCCATGTTTTCCATACTTTATCAAACTTGCGGGGGCACCCCCTACTGAGATACGTGGCCTTATAGAGCGGAGTCACTTTATTAACCAAGCCTTTCCAGAAAAGGATCGTGGGAGCCAAGGGACTCTTCCAGTGTAAGAGCAGAGCCTTGCGCGCATAGAAAAGCAGCAAGCTGACCAGAGTACGAATGGCCCTCGCAGGGGCTAAGCCATCCACCAACCCCAAGAGGCAAACCTCCACGGAGCTGGGGACCGGAATCTTAACCACCTCCACAATACAAGCTAAGACGGATGCCCAATAGTCCTTGACCACCGGGCACCCCCAGAAGATGTGACTGAAGTCCGCCGGTGAATGGGAACAACGCCAGCACTCCGCCGAGGCCGTCTGATAAATACGTGCCAGCCTCGCCGGCGTGTAATAAATCCGATGCAGAAATTTAAAGTGAATCAGACGGTCCCTCGCAGAGACCAGGTAGGCGAAGGGTGAACTCCACATATCATCCCAGTCATCACCATCCAGGTCAGGCACCTCCTCCACCCAGCGTTCCCGACATCTACGTACAGCAGGCGGAGTGACAGCGAACAATTCCCTGTACAATTCTGAGAGAGGCTTCCGCATACCCGCCGCTTGTATCGCTGTTTCAAGAGCTGAAGCTTTAACCACAACCCGAGAGGAACCGAATTGTGCCACAAACGCATGGCGAAGTTGGAGATAGCGAAAAAAATACCCATTTGGAAGATCATAACGCGCCTTCAGGGCATCAAAGGAGCACAGCTCCTCACCAGAGACAATATCCCCCAGCAACTTCACCCCCTTAACGGCCCAGATGGTAGGATCAGGGATCGAGGCAAAATGCGGAAACTTGGGGTTCCACCACAATGGGGAGGCCGGGGAAACACCAGTGGCTCCTGGCTCCACCAGCACCTGCATCTGTTCCCAGGCTTTGATGGTAGAACGCATCGTTCCTGTCAGCTGAAATGTAGCCCTGGACCCTCGATGCAGTAAAAGGCGAAGACTCTCGTAGGAGCCCAAAACAGCCGCCTCCAGCACCGTGGCGGAGTCCCCATCGTCCCCTGCAAGCCAGCGTCGCGCCACCACCCCCTGCCCAGCCAGGAAATATTTATAAAGATCAGGTAAAGCCAATCCCCCCTGACCCCAGGGCTCCTGCAACACCTGCAGACCAATTCTAGGAGGAGAGGTACCCCAAATAAAGGAACCTATCAGGCCATGAACGCGGCGGAAGAAAGAACGCGGGACCCACACCGGGGAATTTCTAAGGAAGTATAGAAAGACAGGGAGAAGTTTCATTTTCACCAAGTTAATGCGCCCCAGAACCGACAAAGGTAAGTCGCGCCACACCTCCGCCCTGCGTTTAAAGACCTCCAGCAGTGGGTTAAGATTCAGAGTAAGATAATCCGCCACCCTCGCCGACACCCTGACTCCCAGGTAGGTGAACTCCGTCACCCATTTCAATGGTAGCGCCCCATCAGCTGCAGCAATGGCACCAGGATCAATAGGGAGCATAGTGGATTTATCCCAATTCACCCTTAGGCCGGAAAAATTTTGCAAAAGTGTCTAGGATATTGAACACCGCCCGCAGAGAAGCATTGGGATCCTTCAAAAATAAAAGCATATCATCCGCATAAAGTGCCAGGCACTCCTTAATGGAGCCCACTTCCAGAGCCCCCACCTCCGGAGATGCACGCAACGCAATAGCCAAGGGTTCAATCATCAGAGAGAACAAAAAGGGCGAAAGAGGGCAGCCCTGCCTAGTCCCCCTACCTACTGCAAAAAATGGAGACAGGGAAGATCCAATCTTCAACGCCATACGCGGGGAGGAATACAAAAGGGAAATCCACTTGCAAAATTTAGGACCAAACCCCATGCGCCGCAGCACCACCCCCATGTACCCCCAATCCACCGTGTCGAAGGCCTTGGCAATGTCCAAGGACACCACCACCCTAGTGCCAACGGAGGCATGGGACACCTGCAAATGAGTAAACAGACGTCGAAGGTTGGTGTCCGTGGACTTGCCCGGCATAAACCCGGTCTGATCAATGTCCACCAGGGAAGGCAAGACCACCGCCAGCCTAGTAGCCAAGACCTTCGTGAGTATCTTGAGATCCACATTGAGTAAGGCAATGGGGCGGTAGGAGGAACACAGGGTGCGATCCTTCCCCGGCTTGGGCAGGAGAACAACATACGCCTCGAGCATGGAACCCGGCAGGGCCCCCTGATCGAAACACGCAGCATACAATGCCCGGAGCCTGGGAGCCAGGGAGTCTGAGTACTGCCGATACCATTCCACCGGGAACCCATCAGGGCCTGGCGATTTATTGGAGGGAAAGGATGAGATGGCTCTCTCTATTTCCTTCAACGTGATGTCATTGTCCAGCCACGCACTGTCCTCACCCTCCAAGACCGGAACCGGCAAGCCAGATAAAAGGCGCTCCAACTCCTCCAGGTCATATGCAGGTAGGGGGGAATAGGTGTCAGAGTAGTAATCCATAAAGACCCGGGAGATCTCCCCCGGGTCCCTAACCAGTTCCCCTGAACTAGACTGGATGCACGGAACACTTACCGAAGCCCTCTGATCTGCCACCAAAAAGGCCAAAAGCTTACCATTCTTGTCTCCCTTCTCAAAAAGTGACTCCGCTCTATGTTTAAGGTTGGCATGCGCAAAATCAGTATCCAACAAAGCCAAACGCCTCCTGGCCTCCTCCAGGGCCGCATAGGCCGCCGGTCCCGGAGTGGCCGAGTATTCATCTTCCAACCTACGGACCTCCAGCAGAACAGCTTCCCTGTCAGCATTAGCCTCCCTACGAGATGCCTTAATCGCAGAGATGTAATGACCCCGCATAACCGCTTTGAAAGCATCCCACAGGACCACCCCTACCGTGGACGAGGCATTATCTTCCCAATATGTAGGCATCTGGGGCTCCACCTGTTGCATCACCTTGTCAGTTTGCAGCCAACCCGGCGAAAGGCGCCATGCACCCCTAGTTCTACCCGTTCCCACCCGCAGAGTCAACAGCAGTGGGTTGTGATCAGAGAGGCCACCCGCCAAATATGCAGCATCCTGGACCAAAGCAAGACAAGGCCCATTAGCAAAAGCCAGATCTATCCTGGACGCCGTTCTGTGCACCCCAGACCAACAGGAGTAGCCACGTACCCCAGGGTTTTTCCAGCGCCACAGCTCCGTAAGCTGAGCCGCGGAAGACCAGGACACCAGTTCAGGAGACGACAGTCTACCCGGGTTAGAGGAGTCCAGCCCGCCGTCCAGAACAGCATTGAAGTCCCCCGCCATAATTAGAGGAAGATGCATATAAGGGGCCAAGGTCACCAGGAGATCCACCAGAATCTGAGAGTGGAACGGGGGAGGTAAGTAGACACTCACCAGTACCACCTGCCGGTGAAAAATCTCCAGTAGAACAATAACATACCGTCCGCCAGGATCCGTAATTACCTTTTGAATCGAGCAGGGTGCATTTCTACCCAGCAAAATAGACACCCCACGGGCATACGTGGAGTAAGTGGCATTGAAGATCCTCTGAATCCAAGGCCTCTTCAAGGCAAGCACCCTGCTCCCATCCAAATGCGTCTCCTGGAGGAGGATAACATGCGGTTGAACAGATTTAATGTACCTAAAAATGGCTGTGCGTTTCACCTTGTCATTGAGACCCCGCACATTCCATGACATGATTTTAAGTAGCTCAGCCATAGAACAGCAGAGGGACATATAGCAGGAGGGAGCCGGAGGACCAAGCACAGCCCGAGGACCAACCCGATCCCCCAACTCCATCCAGACATTCAGCAATACAGACACATAAGTAAAAAAGAACAGTGACCACCGGATGGAGCCTGGAGCCAAAAACAAAAAAACATCCCTGCTGTGATACCCAAACCTGGAACAAAAAAAAGTGCAACAGGGTACCCAGCCTAATCCCAAAACCCAGCAAAAATTTTAAAGGCATGGCTGCAACATAAAAACCGCAGCCGGCGTTACTCTTGTCCACCAACGGCAGCCCCAAAAAAGGGGGGGCCGCTAGATAGTCATTCCTCAAAAAAAAGGAAAAAAAACCTAAAGAGAGGAAAAATAGAGTCAAAACAAAAAAAGAGAAAAATGTCAGTTCAACAACGTGTAGCACACAGAGCTCCAATGACCTGTAGACCAGTCCACAGCCCCAGGAATAGAAGCATGGATCCAGCCCAGGGCAACCCAGGAAACTTCAGGGCAGGATCAACAATACAGGAACCGTAGATGTCCCCCCAGCAGCAATTGAGGAGGCAGACCGTGCGTAGACAGGAGCTGCAAATAGGGAGTACAGTGCAGCAGGGCCCCAAGAGCCCCATATCATCCAAGATAGCAGGTGCATCAGAGGAAATTAAATGGAGTCCAACCAGTCAGCAGCCTCCCCCGCCGAATTGAAGAAAAGGACAGATCCCTTGTAATCCACACGCAAGCGGCTCGGGTACATCATACCATATTTCAGGCCCTTGGTTCTCAGGAGTTTGCGCACTTCAGTAAATGATCTGCGTTTCTTCTGCGTTTCCACAGAGAAGTCAGGAAATAACATTATCTTGCTGTTCTCAAACTGCAATTCCTCCTGCTTCCTGGCCTCAGAGAGGATACGATCCCTGTCACGGAAGTTCAAAAAGCGGACCAGAAACGGGCGCGGGGGGGCCCCGGGTGGCCGAGGTCCCGTGGGAACCCTATGGGCCCTCTCCACCACATATGTCGGGGGAGGGGGAGGCAATTTGAGTAGAGCACAAAAGAACTTCTCAGCAAACAATGTAGAGTTAGATCCCTCAGCCTTCTCTGGCAAGCCGACCACCCTGATATTGTTGCGACGCTGTCGGTTCTCAGCATCCTCCATCTTGTCCGCCAAAGCATTCACCTGGGCCTGCATGGCAATGATTTGTGCCGAATGGGAAGCGGTAACATCCTCCACCTCAGACACCCTGCCCTCAGTCTCAGTCAGGCGCCCCCTGATTTTATCCAGATCATGGCGGATTAGGGTACATTCAGAGGCCAGGTGGTCAATCCGGAGCATCAGGGCAGTTTTTGAGGCGTCTATAGCAGCCAGTATGGGAGCAGTAATATCCCCCCCTCCATGCGACCCCCCATTCTGACCAGCGGTCCCCGGCAGAGACCCCCCGGTACCTGAGTCCATAGGCTGTGTCATAGGAGGGTCCCCGGCCCCCGCGGACATCTTTCCGGACTTCAAGAAGGCCTGGGCGCCTGTGGCTGCAGAGGAAGAAGATGAGGCCTGGACTTGCAAGATGGCGGCGGCCGCTTTCGCGCCTCGCGGCGGGACCGCTCGTTTAGGCCGCGGGGTCGGTGCTGAAACCCGGGATATTCTCCCCGGCATCCGTGCCCCACCTGTGCCCGATGCGGAGGAGGGCAAAACCGCCGCGATCCGAGGCACAGGGGCCGTGGATGGAGCCGGATAAGATCAGGATGGTGGAGAGCTCTGCTAACACACGTCCGGCGCCGTCTACATCCCGGCCACGCCCTCCACCCCACTTGTCTCTGCCCCCACCTTGTCTCTGTAGTCAACAGCAGAGAGGACAGAACTCCTTTGCCAGATCCTGCACTACTCTGTGCAGCTGTAGAAAGGCTCCTCTTTGCCCTACCCAGGACATGGGGTGCTCTGGACATCTAATCCTACAGATATAACCGGCCCTTTGAGGGCAACCATAATGCTAATGCGGCCCGCGATGAAATGGAGTTTGACACCCCTGCACTAGGTGTTTGCGCCTCCTTTTCCTTTCTTTTCTATGTACCCATGTTGGAGTTCCCTGCCTGAGGAGAGCAGCACGCCAGTCTTCCCCTTCGAAGTGAGCGCTAGGTTGAATTTTTGTACACTGCAAATCTATGAAGACCTGGCCGTCCCTCTAAACTTTCAGCTCATACAAGGAGAAGACTGATCAGAGATGCAGCCAAGAGGCCCATGATCACTCTGGATAAACTGCAGAGATCTACAGCTGAGGTGGGAGACTCTATCCATAGGAAAACAATCAGTCGTATACTGCACAAATCTGGCCTTTATGGAGGAGTGGCAAGAAGAAAGCCATTTCTTAAAGATATCCATAAAAAGTGTCCTTTAAAGTTTGCCACAAGCCACCTGGGAGACACACCAAACATGTGGAAGAAGGTGCTCTGGTCAGATGAAGCCAAAATCAAACTTTTTGGCAACAATGCAAAACGTTATGTTTGGCGTAAAAGCAACACAGCTCATCACCCTGAACACACCATCCCCACTGTCAAACATGGTGGTGGCAGCATCATGGTTTTGGCCTGATTTTCTTCAGCAGGGACAGGGAAGATGGTTAAAATTGATGGGAAGATGGATGGAGCCAAATACAGGACCATTCTGGAAGAAAACCTGATGGAGTCTGCAAATGACCTGAGCCTGGGAAGGAGATTTGTCTTCCAACAAGACAATGATCCAAAACATAAAGCAAAATCTACAATGGAATGGTTCACAAATAAACATATCCAGGTGTTAGAATGGCCAAGTCAAAGTCCAGACCTGAATCCAATCGAGAATCTGTGGAAAGAACTTAAAACTGCTGTTCACAAACGCTCTCCATCCAACCTCACTGAGCTCTAGCTGTTTTGCAAGGAGGAATGGGCAAAAATTTCAGTCTCTCGATGTGCAAAACTGATAGAGACATACCCCAAGCGACTTACAGCTGTAATCGCAGCAAAAGGTGGCGCTACAAAGTATTAACTTAAGGGGGCTGAATCATTTTGCACGCCCAATTTTTCAGTTTTTTATCTGTTAAAAAAGTTTGAAATATCCAATAAATTTAGTTAGACTTCATGATTGTTTCCACTTGTTGTTGATTCTTCAAAAAAAAATACAGTTTTATATCTTTATGTTTGAAGCCTGAAATGTGGCAAAAGTTCGAAAAAGTTCAAGAAGGGGGCCGAATACTTTTGCAATGCACTATATATATATATATATATATATATATATATATATATATATATATACAGTGTATATATAAATGTAGAAACACAATAAAAAGGATTTTAAAATTGCATCATTCATCTTCTCTGTCGCACACATACAAATAAGGGGCAGGGAAACAAGCAATTTGACACTTGTGATGTGTTATTCTGTATGCATTTACATGGATGATTTTTTGAGCCTATCAGGTGAACAATATTTTCCGATGGGAAATGTAGTGTTTTCCCTTGGGCAGGGTCTGTCCTGAGTGGTTCTGAATTATTGTCTGCAAAAAAGGACACAGAGGACACAAAGGATAAAAGTAGGTTTCAAAAAAACAGTGTGGTATTTCTTACAATACCTGAGATCAGCCACATCAAATAGCCTAACAATGATCTATACCAAAAATAGACAGTCTACAATGTATTCTCATTTTACTGTCATCAATATCAAATTTTCTGTTTCTAAATATATTGTGTTTTAAAAGTAAAATGAGTAACTAAATATGTATATTATAATAGATAATACCGGTATGTACTGCACCTTCTTTGTGTATAGCTTAGAAACCGTATATAAACTGTTGGGATCTCAATGTTAGTTGTTCTTCCACTGTAGAAGCTGCAGCATTGCACTGATATTGAACGCTCTTCAAGTTTGATTCTACAATGCTGAAGGTCCTCCTTTTCTCCATATTATTGGCTGCTGTGCTAGCTCATGAAAGTAGTAGCGAGTCCAAGGGTAAGAAATGTATATTTTGTGATTATTATTCAATGTCATTCATATTATTTCTCTATTGTTTGAGTTTATTGACCATAACTATAGGGCCTATCATGTTTTCTGTAGATGTTTTATTTTTCCTTCTTGAAAATTAAAAAAAAAATATCTAAACATCCTGCAGATTACAGGTAATGATATGATTATGTAATGTATTATTCAACTCTTGAATTGATATATTTTATGTACTTTGATCGGTAGGCAGTTCAAACAGAGCAGAGTGTCTTTTTGTTTGTTCTTTAGAGTATAGCAGAGAAAAACCTTATTGATCATGCAGTTACTTCTCACAATTTGTATTGCCTTTGCCAAGGGGCAAATGTCATAATCAATAACAAACAAGTAGCTGATACGTGAAAATTCATCTTACATCTCCTTAGGTAATTTTTTCCAACAACAAATACATTATGGAATGAAAGTTTTTAATATATGTTGTTTATAAACTACTTGGTATAAACTAGTTTTGCTTTATATATTTATTTAAATGTAATAAAAGTTAGTCTTGAACCGAACATTAAAAGAACAAATCACTAGAGGGCATTTCTAATGTTTTAAATCTATACTTTTAAAATGATTCTAATAGTGCAGCCTTACCTCTCAGTGAATATTTGATCTATTAAATGTTACTTGTATTTTTTTCCTTTTAGAATAAAAGCCTTAGTTTATGTTGGCCTGATCCTTCCATAGCACAGTGCTGATAACACACAAAAAAAATTGTCAAATAACCAAGCTGACTTCAGGTCAACATGAGCAGTACATACGGGGTGTCACTTATAATGGAGGCCTTACAGTCTGACACAGAGCTGAAATGTAGGACTTACAAGTGAATAACATGTAGGACTGCAATATTAAAACAGGCTAGGAGTGGAGACTCAGATTCAAATACCAAATTACCAAAATCAGCAAATTGCTCACTTTGTATAATTTTTATTTATGTTTTCTCAAACCTGCATTTCAAAATTATACAGCTGTAATTTGAATGGTTATTTTAAGTGTCAGAGACATCTTTCCTTTCCTTCAGCAATATAGAGCATCCTCCAGGTAACATTAAAGCAGCTAATCTATGAATATATTTTCCCTGCAGAGCATTTTTATGAAAAGCAGGCTCAATGCCCAAACGTTACCAGTAACTCCTCTGTCAATGCCTGTACAATGCATTGCTCAAATGGCACTAACTGCACGACTATGAACTGCTCATCAAATGGCACTAACTGCACCACTATGAAATGCTCATCAGATGCCAACTGCACGACTATGAACTGCTCATCAGATGCCAACTGCACTGGAATTCAGAAGTGTTGCCAGACAGACTGTGGAATGAAATGTGTTGATCCTGAGTACCGTAAGTAAAAATATCCACCCAAAATTCAATATGGGTTAGGTTCATTTGTAGATGAAGTCTATTGGGCTAAACTACCCACTAGCTTCTTATATATCCTGCAGAATTGTTGTAACATTATATTTTGTCAGAAGGATTGTGACATTACCCTCACCTAGGTGCTGTGGACAAATCCCGTCTGTCATCATTTTCCCCAGGGCTACATGTTCTCTTTACCTAGTTGGCGTTGGCGTAGGGTGTAGGACTGGGTTAGTGTAGGACTCCCTAGTTGACACTGGGAGTCCTACACTAACCCAATAAAACATCAAAGAACAGAGGGCATGTGTAATATGCCTTGTCCTTCTTCCCCTCCCTCCTTGCACTTGCTAGCAATTCCTGGCTGTCAAAATAATAGCCACAATTAGCTATGCAGCTGTAGATGTAAAAGCTGCTACTGCCAAAAAACAGATAACCACTTGGCGACCCCATAAACATACTTGTACGGAGGCAAAGTGGCTCTCCTGCGCTTGCTCACAAGTACGTGAATCGGCACTTCCGGGTAGGGGGCGAGTGCGTACCGCCGGCGTCACGGCTGTGCTGTGATTAGACATAGCACAAGCCACTCAGCAGATGCCAATTAATGGATGTCCACCGGCACCCGCTGATCGGCGAGGAGAGAGGCTGGACAAAGCTCTGCCTATGTAAACAAAGCAGAGCTCTGTCCTGACAGGGTTGAGGGGATAGATTTTCTTTCCTGCAAACTAGGGAAAGAAAATCCATCACTTCCCTTAGTAAAAGCGCCACACGAAGTACACAAAAACACTAGCTAGGCACACACCTAAAGCGGAGCTCTAGCCCCCCCACCAAAAAAATTAAAGTCAGCAGCTACAAATAGTGGCCATGAAGGGGGGTAAATCTTCCGGACGTCTGACACAGTGTTTGTAAACACTGTCTGGATGTGAGATAAGAAGATACAATGTAACACTGTTACTTTTGTATTAACTCTGTTTCAATCTTCTACAGATTTGGGAGATTAACAATTTATTAACCCATAGTTTACCCCAATCCATCCCAATTACCTCCTTCCCTTCTAAACTATTATTTTCCTGATTTTTTTAATAATGTATTTCTATTTTTCTAATCAATAGCGTTTAAGCAGTTTTTATTTTTATCTGTTGTGTTTTTTTGTTAATGTCACATTGAAAATGTGCAAAACAGACAAAAAAATACAAAACAAAACTTTATTTAATCTGCAGATACAGTGAGGGAAAAAAGTATTTGATCACCTCCTGATTTTGTACATTTGCCAGCTGGCAAAGAAATAATCAGTCTAAAGTTTTAATAATTGGTTTATTTACCAGTGAGAGACAGAATAACAACAAAAATATCCAGAAATATGCATTTCAAAAAAGTTATAAATTGATTTGCATTTTAATGAGTGAAATAAGTATTTGACCCCTTCGCAAAACGTGACTTAGTAGTTGGCCACCAGGTTTGCACACATCTCAGGAGGGATTTTGTCCTCTTTGGAGATCCTCTCCAAGTCATTAAGGTTTCAAGGCTGACATTTGGTAACCTTCAGCTCCCTCTACATATTTTCTATGGGATTAAGGTCTGGAGACTGGCTAGGTCATTCCAGGAACTTAATTTGCATTTTCTTGAATTACTCCTTTGTTGCCTTGACGTGTGTTTTGGGTCATTGTCATGCTGGAATATCCATCCACAACCCACTTTTAATGCCCTGGCTGAGGGAAGGAGGTTTTCACCTAAGATTTGATGGTACATAGCCCTGTCCATCATCCCTATGATGCAGTGAAGTTGTCCTGTCCCCTTAGCAGAAAAACAACCCCAAAGCATAATGTTTCCACCTTTACGTTTGAAGGTGGGGATGGTGTTCTTGAGGTCATAGGCAACATTCTTCCTTCTCCAAACACGGCTAGTCGAGTTACTACCAAAGCAGGGGCGTAACTACAGGGGTTGCAGCGGTTGCAATTGCAACTGGGCCTCATGCTCCAGGGGGCCTGTGCTGCTCCCCTGTACACCTGGATACGAGCAGTGGCGGGGGGCAGCATGTAGAGAAACCACTGTCCTCCTTTTTCCTCCTGTAGCTGGAGGAGGAAAATGGAGGAGATTGGTTCCTCTGTATGCTGCCCCCGCCACCACTTCTATCCAGTTCACTTGTGTTCTGCTGTTTCTGGGCCCCCTGCGTGCTCCCCTGCCCCCCCCCCCCCATGGTGCTCCCTCCCCTCTCCTGACGGCAGCTGCAGGGGATGTGTCACAATAGACAACCAGGAAGGGGTCGGTAAATATGTAATTTACCAGCTCCGTCCTTTTCTGAATGGACAGAGTCATAGTCAGTGACATTGTAAAAAGATAAAATAAAATGAAAAAAAATAATACAATTAAAATACCAAAAAAATAAAAACTACTGACACAAGTGGGTGAACTTCCAGGATCGCAAGGGTCACACTTGCAACCGGGCCCTGGCATTCCACCACCGTGGGGAGGCCCCAAGATGGCAGGAGTGGGGCCCACTGCAGAACTTGCAGGACCATAATAAAGGGCCTCGCAACGAGAGTAAAGTGCCCCAGGATCAGTGGGAAGAGCCCCAGGCTTGAAGGGAAGGGCCCCAGGCCAGGGGTCCGGGGGGCCCTTCATGGTTTCTTGCACCGGGGCCCTGAAGGTTCTAGTTACGCCTCTGTACCAAAGAGCTCGATTTTGGTCTTATCTGACCACAACACTTTCACCAAGTTCTCTTATGAATTATTCAGATGTTCATTAGCAAACTTCACACGGGCCTGTACATGTGCTTTCTTGAGCAGGGGGACCTTGCGGGCACTGCAGGATTTTCAGTCCTTCCAATTGTTTCCTATGTGTCCCATTCACACTGCAACACAGCCTAGGGCTGCACTGCAGCGTGCTGAGATAAAATTCAGACATGCTGCATTTTATCACAGCACACTGCCCCAAATCACACTGCAATATAGGGCAGCACAGTGCATTCTGCCTTCCGACATTGCAGTGCAGAATGAAGTGTACATTTTGTACACTTCAAATAAAGCTAGTACAAAAAAAAAAAAAGGAAGCAGAATTGCTATAGTCTATAGGGGGTGTACAGGTGTGATAGCTGGATCCGTACTATTTTTATTTTCTTTGTTTATGCCAGAAATAGTGTGTCATGACAATGACGACTGTCCAGGGAGCCTGACCTGCTGTGGGAAACTTTGCGTCGCAGTGTGTGCGAATTCCAAGCCTGCCATTCCAAAAAAGAAGAAACCCAAAGGGAGAAAAGGAAGAGATGCAGTAAGTCTGCTTCTATTCACACATATTTCTTGTGCTAGACATTTTTAATTGCTTCTCATTTCCCAGCTAATTTAATTATTTTGTTTTTTCTTTTCAGTAAAAAAAAAAAAAAAGAAAAAGAAAATCAATGACGGAATAAAGAGGATGAATTTAGTTTTTTCAGTTGATGAAGTAAATTCCTATTATAAAGTTCTTTTATCATAGATCACAATGTTTGTGTGCTGTGTTTTATTATATAGTCCCATAAAGTAGCTTTTTTTCTGTATATGTCACTTTCCCTTGGTATTTAGGACATGGACATGCTTCTTGTGATTACTGTAGATCTACAATAAATGTATCTCACTTAATATGAGGAAAGTGTGTTATTGAAGAATTATTTCATGTAAACAAAGTGTGCACACCTACCTGCAATCACGACACTTCAGCCAAGAACAGAAAACACAGATGCAGATTACATTTTAAAAATTAGATGTATTGATTAATATACTGGTAACTTTGGCCTGCTCACCTGTGTGGCTCAGGTGTTTGGAGCTGCACTCTAAAGGGCCATACACACTATAAGGCCCCTTTCACACAGGCGGACCGTTCAGATCCGCCTGTCCGTTTCCCCTCATGCATCTCTATGGGGGATCGGATGTGAAAGGACCCTTAGAGCTGTATGGTGTTTGGATATTATCTCTGCACACGGATTACTGTCTGCTGGTCTGCAGCCGCTAGTCTTTGCTGGCCTGGTGGAATATGTGGCTGCACGGTAGAATTCTGCAGGAAGAAAGACAGAGCCTGAAAGTCAGTTTTCACTGAGACTAAACAAATAATATAAGTACATATATTATTCCCAACTCCTCAGAGTCATAGAAATCCCCTTGCAAAGCAAGCAGCCTATATGCCTTTAGTAAATCACCCCCACTGTATATATAGAAATACTTTCCGTATATATTGTACCCCATTTGCAGCTGAATTGATTTTTCAGAAGGGTGAAGTTGCATATCACACTTGTTGGGTCAGAGTGACGACCACTATTATTGTCTACCCAATGTAATGGAAAAATACATGATGACAAATTATTTTACAACGTGTATCACTAAAACGTATTACCATTTATCAAAAATGTCATATCATTTGCAGTCTTCATATTTCAATATACTATACATCTTTCATTTCATTGGAGTAGGTCAAATTTAATATTTTCTGGAGTAGAGCTAACTGGAATGCTTACAAGTAAATAACAGTGTAGACATTTAAAGTGATACTTTGGGTCATTTTTTTTATAAATAACAAACATGTCATACTCGCTGTCCCGGCCCTGTGCAGTTGGTTTTGCACAGAGCAGCCCCAATTCTCCTCTTCTGGGATCTCCTGCCGACACTCCTGGCTCCTCCCCCCTACTGAGTGTTCCCATAGTCGCTTGCTATGGGGTCATTTATGCGTGCTCGCTCCTAAGCCCTGCATGTCTAAAGGATACACAGAGTGGGGCTTGGCCCTGCCCCCTGTTCCCTCCTAACTGACCATGATTGGCTCCCACTGCTGATTCTGAGCCAATGATGAGGGAAAGATCAAGGAGAGCAGCTGCTCTCGTGCACAACACTTGGATCGAGATCAGGCTCATTTAGGTACTGGGGGGGGGGGGGGGTGTAAAAATGATGTACAATTATTGCAGCTCTGTGATCATTAATAAATACTGTTTTTAAATGTATGCAGCATAAATACCTGAATTAGTTTTAAGAAAAATAAAATGTAGTTGAAGTTTTTGTAAACCCTTACATACTGTATACCCAGTGAGGTGACCGGCCTCAGGTGATACACAGAGAATAAACAAATCCTCCTACATAGGTTTTACCTATTTATCTGCAGCCTTCTCTTCTCTACAGCGATTCAAAGTGCTGAATTCATAAACCTTGCCTGAGACTTCAGGAAAAAGGAGGTGTAGAGCTGAAATGACACTCTGAAGAGTACACAGAGGGCTTTGTGAGAAAAAACTACTTAAAACAGAGGCAAGATGAATATTTCGCCTGGGGTTATGCTCTCCACATGGGCTAAATGAAGGCTTAAAGTGATTGTAAAGCCTTTTGTTTTTTGTTAAAAACAACAAACATGTTCTACTTACCTGCTCTGTGCAGTTGGTTTTGCACAGAGCAGCCCAGATCCTCCTCTTCTCGGGTCCCTCGCTGGCGCTCCTGGCCTTCCCTCCTGTTAAGTACCCCCACAGCAAGCAGCTTGCTATGGAGACACCCGAGCCAAGCCGCAGCTCCCTGTATCCATTCAGACAGGGAGCCTTGGCCTGGCCCCTCCCCCTCTCTCCTCATTGGCTCACTAAATTTGATCGACACCAAACACACCTCCAAGACAACCAATGGCTTGCTTAAAAAAAGCTTAGGGTAAAGGTGATGGACTGGCCAAGCATCTCTCCAGACCTAAACCCTATTGAGCATCTGTGGGGCATCCTCAAATGGAAGGTGGAGGAGCTCAATGTCTCTAACATTCACCAGCTCTGTGAATTTGTCATGAAGGAGTGGAAGAGAACTCCAGTGGCAACCTGTGAAGCCCTGGTGAACTCCATGCCCAGGCGGGATAAGGCAATGCTGGAAAATAATGGTGGCAACACAAAATATTGACACTTTGGGCCCAATTTGGACATTGTCACTTAGGGGTGTACTCACTTATGTTGTCAGCGGTTTAGACATTACTTTACATTGTAGCAAAGTGTAATTTCTTCAGTGTTGTCACATGAAAAGATATAATAAAATATTTACAAAAATGTGAGGAGTGGACTCACTTATGTGAGATACTGTGTATATATACTGTATATATATATATATATATATATATATATATATATATATATATTATACACACACAAAGAAACGCATATATACAGAAACACACACATACACATACATACAGAAACACACATAAACATATATACAGTGCCTTGCAAAAGTATTCGGCCCCCTTGGACTTTGCGACCTTTTGCCACATTTCAGGCTTCAAACATAAAAATATAAAACTGTAATTTTTTGTGAAGAATCAACAACAACGACAGAAAATTAACTGAGCTGTGCTCTCATGCCTAGTGTGGTCAGTTTTTAAATGGAAAGCAGGTTTACTGGCAGGAACACCAGGTATTTCACACAAATGAAGCAATACAAAGAGAACAGAATACTTTTTCATACAAGTACATGGTACAACAGGCACGTATCGGAAATATGAAATGTTGGGTTAACATATTCTTTAAGGCCTACCTCAAACCTGCTATTTGAAAGATTTGTGTATTTGTACTTACAGTTTTCTATTAGTTACCTTAAAAGCCCCGGAGATGTCTTGTGGAGTCTGCCTGTGAAGACTACCTAAAGCAGCTTCCTATAATGGTGTGGCAATGATGCTGCACTGGTTCTGAATTCAGAGAGGAGTTGCCACTCTCATGTAGGTTGTAACTGCTTGCTCTACAGTTGGATGAATACATGTTGCAGGGGGCATGGCTATCAGCTATGTCACTACTGATTCACAAGCCTGTAGCTTATCAGTCAGCTAATGGCTACACCGTGTTCTGTCCACTGCTACCTCTGTTGATGAGATCCTCCCTCTGTAGGCTGCAGTCCCTGAGAGGGGGAGCAAGCGATAATCAAATGAAGGAGGATTTGCCTCAGACAGGGGAGGTAAAGGAAATTTAGTTTTTTTATACTGATGCTTGTGCACTACAGAGTAACTGGATTTGGTATTTGTTTAAACTTTAATACAAGGGCCTTTGGGTGTTGTGTAAATTTGTGACAGATAATAATGAAAAATATGTTTCACTCTGAACTTCCCAGATACAGTTAGTGTCGGTTCACACTATGGCGATCCGACTTTGACTTGAGTCGCTCCTATTAGAACGGGTCCCGTAGCACAGAATGGGCCGCGAGTTGTCAGGCTGACCAGTCGCCTGACAAATCGCGGTAGTGTGAACCGGGACATAGCCATCACTGGTTGATTGTATACCACAATTACACATTTTAATACAATCACAAATAATTACAGCCACTTTATTATTTATTTATTTATGTAAGGATTTGTGTTATAATTACAGGTGCAGCTCAAAAAATTTGAATATCATCAAAAAGTTAATTTATTTCAGTAATTCAATTCAAAAAGTGAAACTCATATATTTTATATAAATGTATTACACACAGTGTGATATATTTCAAGCATTTCATTTTCTAATTTTGATGATTATGGCTTACAGCTAGTGAAAACCCAAAATTTAGTAGCTCAGAAAATTAGAATATTACATAAGACCAATAAAAAAAATGTTGGCTTACTGAAACATACTGTATGTCCATGTACAGAATAGTATGCAATACTTGGTCGGGGCTCCTTTGGCATGAATTACTGCATCAATGTGGCGTGGCATGGAGGTGATCAGCCTGTGGCACTGCTTGGATGATATGGAAGCCCAGGTTGCTTTGATGGTGGCCTTCAGCTCATCTGCATGGTTGGGTCTTGTGTCTCTCATCTTCTTCTTGAAATACCCCACAATGTTCTATGGGGTTTAGGTCAGGCGAGTTTGCTGGCCAACCAAGCACAGCGAGACTATGAAAACGAAACCAGGATTCGGTACTTTTGGCAGAGTAGGTAGGTGCTAAGTCCTACTGGAAAATGAAATCAGCATCTCCATAAAGCTGGTCAGCAGAGGGAAGCATGAAGTGCTCTAAAATGTCCTGATGCGCTGACATTGGACTTGATTAAACACTGTGGACCAACACCAGTAGATGACATGGCTCCCCAAATTATCACTGACTGTGGAAACTTCACACTGGACCTCATGCAACTTGGATTCTGTGCCTCTCCACTCTCCCTTCAGACTCTGGGACCTTGATTTACAAAAATACTCTGTGTGTAACACATCTATGTTAAATCTATGTTAAATATACGAGTTTCACTTTTTGAATTGAATTACTAAAATAAAAAAAACTTTTTGATGATATTCTAATTTTATGAGGTGTGCCTATAAAAGAAGTCACAAGCCATAAAGCTTGTTACCCGGAAGATATGAGATTTAATTTATCTCAGACAATATTTGGGTTAAAAATGAGAGTTCTTTGACTATGAATGAAAGCTTCAAAACAGCAATTATTTTAAATTGAAAGTGTTACTGACTGAGCTAGTGCAGTGACCCCAGTTTCCGTTAGATTGGTACTGCATACATGTTGCCTCTTAACATCATCAGATGGTTCCCCATGTACCAGAGCAATTTGGGTTTGCTGAAGCTATGATGTATTCTCAGTACCAAGATTGTGAAAGCAAAGGTACAATGGCAAAGGCCACTGCTACATTGGCTTAATACAAAGCAAATAACATTATTAGGGGACTTGAGGTCTAGAAAATATAGTAGGGCTAGATGGTGCCACCTTTTGAACATGGAGTTCAACCCTGATTTTTCTAAAACTGGGAATAAGTTTTAAAATAGTGATTGATTGCTGTGATGGCCCAATAGTTTACTAGGCAAGCCAAAATATAAAGTTCAGTGACCCATATTGATCACATCAACATTTCTATCTGGCTTGAAGGGGTCCTGTTTTTGGCATGTAAGCATTGGTCTGAACACCACCTTACTCAATGTAGCCACCTAATGGATGTATCTTGGGTGACAGTTTTGTGTGTAAAAACATTGATAAATAGAGCCACTAATGAGCTTTCTTGCTCAATGTGGTCGAAGGATGGTTAGGTCAATGGTAGGATGTAAAATTAATGACAACAATAAAATGTTTTTGATATGTATTTATTCTACTATCTAATGTTCATCATATTGAGCAACAAGAACCCAAAGTACGTTTTGATCATTGCTTCTTCTTTTGCTAGAATTAAAAAGAGAAAATAAAGACAGCTAGTTTACTAGACAATAATTTAAAAAAAGTAGTTGTAGATTTTTTTTATATTTATATTAAACATAAACCTGTTGTGTATTTTTGGGCTTACATAGAAAACAGTTAAACAGTTCGGAGGACTTTTCAGTCTTCTAAAGTTCATCCTTCCCCTTTTCATCTATATT
The DNA here is from genome assembly GCF_965119305.1 of Pelophylax lessonae. Taxonomy (NCBI): domain Eukaryota; kingdom Metazoa; phylum Chordata; class Amphibia; order Anura; family Ranidae; genus Pelophylax; species Pelophylax lessonae. The sequence goes on from NC_138776.1 coordinate 107,567,578, forward strand.
CTGTTGTTGGAATTCCCCCCCCCCTTTTTTTTTTTCTTATATATAAAACTGAAAAACAGAATTGCTTTTGGGTTGTTATTGGCTTCCTTGTCCCCCATCTATATACTCTATATTGTCAAAAGTATTGGGACGCCTGCCTTTACACACACATGAACTTTAAAGGCAACCTAGTCTTAGTCCGTAGAGTTCTAAAGAGAATATGTAGTTGGCCCACCCTTTGCAGCTATAACAGCTTCAACTTTTCTGGGGAGGCTGTCCACTAGTCATGTTGGAACAGGAAGGGTTCATCCCCAAACTGTTCCCACAAAGTTGGGAGCATGAAATTGTTCAAAATGTCTTGGTATGCTGATGCCTTAAGAGTTCCCTTCACTGGAACTAAGGGGCCAAGCCCAATCCTTGAAAAACAACTCTACACCATAATTCCCCCTCCAACAAATGATTTGTATCAGTGCACAAAGCAATGTCCATAAAGACATGGATAAGCAAGTTTGGGGTGGAGGAGCTTGACTGGCCTGCACAGAGTCCTGACTTCAACCCGATAGAACACCTTTGGGATGAATAAGAGCAAAGACTACATGCAAGGCCTTCGCATCCAACATCAGTGCCGGACCTTACAAATGTGCATCTGGAAGAATGGTCAAACATCCCCATAGACACACTCCTAAACTTTGTGGACAGTCTTCCCAGAAGAGTTGAAGCTGTTAGAGCCGCAAAGGATAGGCCAACTCAATATTGAACCCTACGGACTAAGACTGGGATGCCATTAAAGTTCATGTGCATGTAAAGGAAGGTGTCCCAATACTTTTGACAATGTATCTGAGAAGCTATAATATTTTTAGTTCAAATTAATTTTTTTAAGTTTAAAAAATAATGTTCACTATTTTTTTACTATTTTGTTTTAGAAATAAACAATGAATACATGATGTAGGAATCCCAGAGCGTGGGTTATTTAGAGAGATGACACAACCTTCTATCTGTCATGAGGCTTTTTCTCTGAATAGAATAGCAAACAGAACCATACAAGTAGGGATCAGTATCTCCTCTGATTCATTCACTTGAGTGTGCTAATTCCAGCTTTAGATATTGATCGCTGTAGACAGGCTTTGTTTGTAACAAAGTTGAAAAAGAATACATGTAGAAAAGGAACTAGAGCTATTGTAAACTCTTAATGTTACGATCTAATATTTCATATATTCATAACTAAATTAAATAAATAAAAATAAGAAAATATTTATGTATGTAGTTATTTTTATAATAAATAAAAATCAGTGCACATAATATGCAAGTATTCAAGTTACAACTTACAGGTAGAAAATGAGAAAAAGTCACCAATGAGAGTACTTACTGTAAATGTTTAACATAATATATTTACCGGTACTTTATTATGATTATTCAAATAGGCTTACGTTTTGTGTAGGATCCTTGTTCTTTGGCTGATAGACGCAGTCACTGTCACATACACCTTCACAGCACTTCAGTGACCAAGGACAGTCAAAATTATCTTGGCATGGATTTCCTATTGATTAAAAAAAAAAAAAAAAAACAATAAAAATATACAATTTGGTGGTATCCCAAAATAATTAGCAAAGAATAATGAGCCAATATATGATTCCACACTCTTTACAGTATGTGGTAAAGTAAACTATTTTTTTCCTTTTACAGAATCTAAAATGTTATTTTGAACTTTAGATGCCAAGGCTTCACAATGGCTGATATTTACAGCTGAAAATGTGCTCTGATAATTTTCCCAGCCTTAGTATAGTTTTCAAATACTGCAACTAGTGAATGTAAAATATGATGTACTTTTAGGGGTCTATTTATAATTTTTTTCACCCAAGATTTACACTTTTTTCATTTGATTCAATTGAAAAAATATGGGAATCCTAGGTGAATAAACCTTGTGTGAAAAAATGATAAATATGCCTCATAAAGTATATCTATACCACACCTTTTTTGTTATGGATAAAGTGAGGAAGGATCAGAAACTCTGTTTTTCTGCAGTCGGAAGCTCAATTAGAGAGATTTCCTCACTTCCTGTCTGGTAAAAAGTTTGTCCCCAGGACGGGTAGTGTGGGGAAATATTTCTGACAGCAACATAGACAGAAGTAAAAATGTTCTTTTCAAGTTAAGTATGGAAATGCTAGAACCTCTGTTTTTTTATTGATGTCTATTTCCCTGTTTCCAATGTTCCCTTACTTCCTGGCTAAAAAAAAAGGTTTTGCCCAGAACAGAAAGTAATGGGAAAACTCTCTAACAGAGCCCCAGATAGCAGTAAACCTTAAAGAAGTTTTTCGCCTGTACACGATTCTAATACAAACCTAAAAAAAAAAAGTTGGGACACCACCACAAACAGCACCATGTTAAATAAATAGCAACGGCTTTCTGGCAGACTTCATTGACCATGCCCTTAAAAAAAGGGTAAATGACAAGACCAAAATTCTGAAGCATTGGGGCACTTTTTACACTTAAAATGTTGTCAATATAACAATACTGGAAGAGTAATTTACTGCAGAGACACCAGGAGGAGTCTTAAGCTGCCTACAGACATTATATGAGCACTCAGGCTCAGTGATGCTCATGTTGTCCCCACTGTGACAATAATAAAAAAAGGCAAAAAAATAAAATCTATGTAATAAAATAAAACAAAAAGTACATTCATAATAAGTATAGATTTCAGCTTCAGCTACAGAGTTCTGTTAACAGCAGGTCTTTTTGAGTCAAAAAAGCAAAGAAAGCTTCTCCTGTTGGCTTGATATATAGAAAAATACAATACTAATATGCAAAATAACTGCAATGTAATTGTGTCAATGAAACAGATTTATCTTGTATGCATCCTGTTAATACAAATAAAGATTTGGCATGCATCAAACACATTAACTCACTAAAGACTGGTGGGACACAGGCAGTTCCGCAAATGGTTCTACAGCACTTGAAGCTTCCTTCACACTCGGAGTCAGAATCACATGTGCTCGTTGTACAGTTGTCCTTATCAACACAAGTCTCACTGCACTGAGTGTGGTCTTCACTGCCTTCAGGAATGTTTGGACAGTCACCTGGTTTTCTTAACCCTCCAGCCCCTAAAGAGAAACATTGCATTTAGGCTGGTTTAAGTGTATTAGGAGAATCCAGAATCTAGAATTATTTTCATATGGAGAGTCTATCCAGAAAAAAAAATCATTAAAGTGAGCCTGTGCCCAGAAGATACACACTAAACTATTTACATATTCTAAACAAGCAGTAAAAGCACTTTAAAACATTCCCTCATTTATATCTACAGTCTCTCTATGAAGAAACTAATCAAAAACAAATAATATTACACTATGCCCAAAAATCTACATGTCTAAAGCTGTTACCTTTAAACTTTTTAATGACAAGTTGAAAGATAATAAGGAAATACTTGTAACTATATAAATCTATAACCTAATAATATATATCCCTATCAGTGCCTCTATATACAAAACAAAAACATAAAATAAAGAAAAAGTAGAGAGGAGGACTCCAGTGATCTTGGTCCTCAGCATCTTCTGTGACTTCCATGAAGTTCCAATAACTCCAGCATTTCTGGCCCTTATAATCCTCTGTGAACCTTATGGTCCCCAGCATCCTCAGTGGTTCCTGTGTACCTCCAGTGACTCCAGTGTTCTTGGACCCAGAATACTTTATGACCCCTGTAGACCTTCATAACTATTAAACTCACAATGACCCCTGCTGTGTCTACAGTGGCCCTTTCTCCCCTGGACTTCCAGAGACTCTTGCGCATTCCAGTGACTCTAGTGTAACCTGTGACCTCTGAGCACCTCTAAGAACACATGGATCCTGTTCTTTCTGTGGCTATGTTCCCATCTCACCACCCAGTGATCCCCGAGTATTTATGTCAGCTAGTGCCTGCATGGGTGTGTCCAAGCATCACAAACTGCATGCTTTCCTGCAGCATTGTTCATAATCCCTGGCAGGGTGCTTGGGTGCTCAGGTGATCAGGCAAATACCAGACAGTTCCCCGGATGCTGCACCTTAGCCTGTCTTAGAGCTCATACCACTGATAAATGTACAGACACCCAGACTTGCCAGCACCATGTATCTCCAAAGCATCCAATGTCACTACATAAAAAAAGCATAAGTGCAGCACTGAGTAAACTAAAGATTTACCAATGATGTAATCGTGCAAACCCAACAAATAGATATGCATGTAAATAAGATAGTAAACATAAACACAAATACATTAAAAAGTGCAATACAGTACAATATGAAGATGTATGCACACACTGTGAACTCAAGAAGTGCAATGAAATACAATGTGAAATACAAATATATATGGTGCACACCCTGTGAATTCAAACCAGTGTGACCTCCAAAGTGCAAAAAAACTAGTGTTCAAAAACAAATCAAATAGGTCTTATCAGTGCAAGCAAAGTCCAAACAGAACCTTAAATAAGTAAGCCGATGTCCATTAAAGCTTTACAATATACTCTTGTGCATCCAGATTTCACATGTGATATTTCCTTCACCTGGTGTCACCCAGAATGCTCACCTTAGGTACAGACCCCTTAAGTTGTAGGAGGTTTATAAATGTTAATGAATAAATATAATGTTCCAACTTGATCAGCATCAGCTTGAAAATTACAAAGTATTAAACTTCATACAGCCCCACATGTTACAATAGTTCAGAACCAAAACTGAAAAACATCAGTAGTGCTCACTGTGTAATTTTATAAAAATTCATTACAAAGCCAATAAAACACTCACATGCATATAGGCAATGAATGAAGCTTCAGTGTAATAAATCCTTCATGGAGGTAAACATAGCCCACAACAGGATTGATCCAGCACTCTGCAGAGATCAGCAGCAGCTTCTACTTTCCAGCATGATTGAAGTCACTACATGTCTCCTTAAAATAAAGTTTCACTCTGTATATCCTAAATATTTTGCATGTCTATGTGTTCCCACAGCCTCCTTCATCCCCAGAGACCCTACAGCTTCCAGTGTCACTGTCACATCTGGGTAACTAGTATAACCCTGTGTCTCTATTTACCCTTAGGCCTCCATCACCTGGGTCTCCACACAGCTTGGTGCTCTATCTTCTCCTGAAATGTACCACTCCCAGAGTCCCAGTGAATATGGACCCTAGTCCTTGGTGCCAACAGAGTTAGGGATCGCTTGTTTTAAAGATATTTTACTGCATGTTATAGATATTTAAATAGTTAATTTCTATAGTCTGAGCACAGGTGAACTTTTACATTATATCACTATTGCTCATTTAATCATTATTACTTATTTAAAGGAGTAACATATAGAAAAATGCATTTAAGAGGATGCTGTTCCAGTATTATGAGCTTCTGCCATGGTCAGAAATTCCTTAAATGGATTAAAGCATTTTTATTCTCTGGCCATCCTGAGTATACACATATAGGCTTGATTAATAAGGTGCTGCAAATAGCAATGTGAATTTGCAAAGCACAATAACTTCTAATGATTATTCAGATTTTGAATTTTACCTTGGCAAGGCAACTCAAAATATTCATTACAATTTGAAGATTACTTCACTTTGCACATCATCATTGCCTTCTGTGGTGCCCTGTTGAATAAGCCAGTAAACTGACTAAAGCTACACAAATTACATATTTATACTTAGGAGTTACTGTAATTGTATGCTAAACACCAATTACAACTAACAATTTTAGCATCTGGATAGTACCTTCCTAAAAGCATTCTTAAGTGCAAGAAGCCTTATACTTACAGTAGGTGTCAGTAAAAAGATCTGGCCAATGTAGACATCTTCTCCTAGCTACAACCCAGTGCACAGATCCCTAGCCTACATTTCCAGATAATGTCATATAATTACTATCAGAGCTCATGCTTCAGGGAAACTACCCTAAGAACGCTTTACTTTAAGGATGTATTTTTCATCACCTTGGTGTAAAGAGCTCCTGTCGGAGTGTAAAAGAACCTCCTTCTACCCCTGTGTAAGATGACTTGTTTGTCTCTTCTCAGGGGCAGGTTCTGTTTAGTGTATGGAGTGGCTCTGTCAGTCCCTAAATGAGTTGACACCTTTAAGAAGAACTTCAGGACTGAGGCAGACACATTAGGTCTGTGGGTCAATGGACATCTATGAGGCTGATAATTAACTCTGGTTAGCTTTAGGGAGGGAATGGAGAACAGGGAGTGAAAGTGATTCAGCACAGCAACCTAAAGTATGAAGATGTCTATATAAGGGCCATCGAAGAAAGTGTAAAGCACATCATGAAATTAACTGTTCCTTGGACCAAGAGTCTTTCATGCCTCCCTCATTCCTAGGATTCTACTTTCAAATTTCAGAATGCCCTCCAGCATGCAGAATAAGTCCCTGCTCCTCCACAGTGCATTGCTCAGTGTGCAGGTTGACCTCCTCATCACTTTAGTGTAAAGGACATCTCCTATTGCCTAGAATGATCCACTCAGTGTACGTGACCAATTAAATAATTGGTCCCCTCAGTGTACAGAAGAATCCCCTTCCTTTCTCACTGTGCAGGACCACCTGAGATAAATTCCAGAGCTGAGGACCTATTAGAAATACCATTCAGGAAGATTCCGGTAAGGCTTTAATAAATTACAGCATTGAAAAATAGGCTGCAACTGGCCTCAGAGCAAACATAAAAAACAATGCCGACATCATATTTTTACATACATAGAAACATTAATACATTCGGGATAAGTAATGGATGTACTTTACATTTTTTGTCTATAATATGGAACGTATTTCTCTACTATTATGATAGATAAAAAAAACATCAACTCAGCTCACTAGAATACACTGCAAACCTATTCTATTTTCAGTGAAGGTCATTCCCTGGGGTACTAGTCCCTCCCAATTATATCCTATTGGTGTTTATAACCTCTTTATTTCAGCACTTCAAATGTTCTTTTCTCAGAAAAAGGTATTTCTGTAATTTCACTATTTCATTTTTACTGTTTGTATTCTGTTACTGCTCTTGTTGTAGGTACTGGTTGAGTGATCCCATGTATGTAAAACTGCATTAAATGTACTTACCTATTTGAGAATCACGCAGATCTTGTGAGAGAGCGACCGCAAAAGCTCCACACATTACCAGCAAGAGAACTTTCAGGAATCGACCCATAACAAAAATGTGTGTTGACAAATGACGTGAGGAACAAATGGTTCAGGTCTTCTAGTTATTCTGTTTAAATGGGTGTCCCAGTTTCCCTAGGATATTGGGTATATATATACATTTGTGAAAAGGGTGTATCTATGTTATCCCATAACATGAATGTGTAACTGGATGAGCGTTTTTTTATTGACATGCTCAAGCTAAAGGATCCCAAATAATAGCTCTCCTTCCTGTTCTTTGCTACTGAGGGTCGCTATTAGAAAGCCTAACAAAGAAATACATCATACTTTACTGAGTAGATACTTAATATTAAAGCATCCTCACCACAAAAGAACAAGATCAAGTTACATGCTTTAGGATGTGTTCAAATATTCTATCACACAGGTCAAAGGGATAAGGGCGTACGATGGAAATGTTACTGCATAAAACAGCAACAGAATTCTAGGCAAGACATAGTGATATTTAGTTTCAGCACAGACAGGTAATATGTTCTCAGGTAAACTTGGAATTTTAGTCCAATAAGAATGTAATATGATTTTTTTTTACTGCTTTACTTCCTTTGCGTTTTCTGTTTAAAATTAATTTTCTTTATATTGTAATTGATTTATTATTTATCTATTATAATTCCATTCCCCCAGAGTTTGGCAAATCGACTCCAGAATTTTTAGTTATATTGCACTTAAATCAGTGGGCTCCATTCACAAAGTGGTATGGTTCCCCTTAAAAAAAGCGATAAAATATCACTCAGCATTTTTGTTATTCACAAAGAAAAACACTACTAACATAGCACAAGTTATTTTATGAAGTCCCCAGCAATGCATGATCCAATTTGCTACAGCAGGGGAAAAAAATGTATTCCTGATCCCCGAGAGGCAATCTGCTATTCCCTGGATCAACTTTACCTATAAATATTAGTACCCACTAATATTAAGTCCACCCAGGAAGGAATCCAGGCCTTTTTTAAAGCAATCTAGTGAGCTAGCCAGAACCACCTCTGGAGGGAGTCTATTCCACATTTTCACAGCTCTTACGGTGAAGAAAACTTTCTGTATTTGGAGATTAAATCTGTTTTCCTCTAGATGTAAAGAGTGCCCCCTTGTCCTCTGTGTTGACCTTAAAGTGAACAATTCAACACCAAGTTCACTTTGGACCCCTTATGTATTTATACATATTGATCATATCCCCCCTTAATCTCCTCTTCTCAAGAGAGAATAAATTCAGTTCCTCTAATCTTTTCTCATAGCTGAGGTCCTCCATGCCTCTTATCAGTTTGGTTACCCTTCTCTGCACTTTCTCCAGTTCCCCGATAGCCCCGAAAGTCTCACACATGTGATATCACCATGCTCAGGACAAGTAGCAAAATGCATTTTGGGGTGTAATTTTTTTCTATGTACATGCTATTTGTTAGAAAAATGTTATAAATTGAAAACTTTGTGAAAAAAACATTTTACAAAAACTTGTGGGGAAAAAAAAAGACGTTCAAAAGACTCATTATGCCTCGTAGAATATACGTTCAGGCGTTTTCTTTCCCAAATGGGGTCATTTTGTGGGCGTTTCCATTGTCCTGGTGCTCCAGGGCCTTCAAAAATGTGATAGGTCATTAGAAAAATGTTATGTGTAATTTATGCTTCTAGAATGCCTGATGTGCTCCCTGCATGTTGGATCTCTCTATGTGGCAAGGCTGTGTAAAAGGCTCACACATGTGGTATCATCACAGGAGTAGCAGAATGTATTTTGGCGTGTAATTGCAAGTATGCATATGCTGTGTGTGAGAAATAACTTGTTATTATGACAATTTTGTGTAAAAAAAAAATAATTAATTTCTTCATTTTCCCAAGAATTGTGGGGGGAAAAATACAACTTAAAAAAAACTCACCATGTCTCTTACTAAATACCTTGGACTTTCTACTTTCCAAAAAGGGATAATTTGGCAGATATTTGTACTGTCCAGCATTTCAGGGCCTCAAGAAATGAGATAGGCCGTCAGTACATCAGATGTGATAAATTTTCAATGATTGCCACCATAGCTTGTAGACTCTATAACTTTCACACAGACTAAATAATATCCACTAATTTGGGTTATTTTTTGCCAAGGATATGTAGCAGTATAGATTTTGAACAGAAATTACTTATTTGCAAAATGTTATAAAAGAAATTTAAAAAAGTTTTTTTTTTTTTTTTTTGCTCTTTTTTCACTTATTTTACAAAAATAAAAAACCCAGTGATGATTAAATACCACTAAAAGAAAGCACTATATGTGTGAAAAAAAATGAAATAAAATTTGTTTGGGTACAGTGTTGCAATTATCATTGTCAAAGTGTGAGAGCAATGAAAGCTAAAAATTTGTCTGGGCAGGAAGGGGGGGGGGGGGAGGAGTGCCCTGTATTGAAGTGGTTAAACAACATGGTTGTTAAGGAGCAGACGACCGCCGTGTCCTTAAACACGAATGACTCATCAGCTGTCGGCGGGGGTTCAGCGTTTCTCGGTAAATGACGAAAAATGGTCTAATGAACTGACAGTTTTGGGATCACATGCAATATTTAACCGCTTTACCACTGGTCACTGTGCTGCTACTGCAGCACAGTGGCTCGTTATCATCTGGCGACGTAGGTCTACGTCACCAGACATTCCCCTCTCTCTGTGGCGTGCGCGATCGCTCTTCCCCGATCGTCATGGAATCTAGTTTGGAGATCCGCCCGCCTGTGTAAACAGAGCGGGCGGATCTCCTAAGTGACAGGCAGGGTCAGATTTCAGGGTTCAGCAGGGCTGAACCCTGGATCTGTCCCTGTGTCACACAGTCACCTCCCCCCCCACACGTTAGTAAGCACCAGGCATACATTAACCCCTCCCTCTCCAATAAAATTAACCCCTTCCCTGCCAGTGTCATTTTTACAGTAACAGTGCATATATATAGCACTGATTACTGCAGTAATGTCACTGGTACCCCCAAAAGTGTCAAAAATGTCAGTCAAGGGTCCGATCTGTCCGCCGCAATGTCGCAGTCCCGCAAAAAAAATCGCAGATCGCCGCCATTACGCGTTTAAAAAAAAACACCAAAAATGACATAAATCTTTCCCTTAGTTAGTAAACGCAATAACTTTTGCGCAAACCAATCAAAATACGCTTATTGTTATTTTTTTTTATCAAACATGGGTAGCAGAAAACAAATTGGCCAAAAATTTAAAAAAAAAATTGGTTTTTACATCTTTTTGGGGGGAATTTCACATAAAAAAATGTTAAAAATATTATTTTTTTCAAAATAAATGCTCTTTCTTTGTTTATAGCGCAAAAAGTAAAAATCGCACAGGTGATCAAATACCACCAAAACAAAGCTCTGTTTGTGGGAAAAAAAGGACATACATTTCATTTGGGTACGGCGTCGCATGACCGCGCAATTGTCAGTTAAAGTCGCACAGCGCCGAATCGCAAAAAGTGGCCCAGACGTAAGACAACAAAATGCTCTAGTGGTAAAGTGATTAAGCAAAATGTATCCTGACACCTAAATATCTCTTGTGAGTTAATTCTGTGAATGGAGCCCATTAGGAGCCAAATTTTGATGAACAATTGTGACCCTTAGGGCTGCAGAGTATGTTGCTGCTCAAAAAATCATAAAGAAGACCAATGCAAAACGGAAGGGGGGGGGGGTGGGGGGGGTTCATACAGCTTTAAGGGCAACATGGAAAATATACCCAATGTTTCAATTACAGGTTTGAGGGATTTTGTATGGAATCTTAGGGTTTCGAATCGCAGGTGGAATCATGCAAACAGAATCCTGGGATGCCTGTCGCCCAAAAGAAGTTCTGAAAGTCTTCTTCATTACTTTTTGAGCAGCAACATACTCAGCAGCCCCCTGAGGGATCACAATTGTCCATCAAAATTTGGCTCCCAATGGGCTCCATCATGCTGCGATTAGGGTGCCATTGAAAGTAACAAAGATCTCAAGCGTATTTTATGTTTTGCAGTGATTCAGGTTTGCAGGCAGAATCGTGGCAATGCCATCTACGTTTCAGAACACCATGGTGTAAACAGAGCCTAGGGGAACTCGTACAGTTTTCATAGACAGCATAAATATACAGCATATTTTTGGCTATAGGATTTCTATTCCTTCTATAATTAGCTTTTTATACAGACAGCAGTATGGCATCAGTTAAAAAAAAAAGTCTTTGTCAAGTAGTTTTAGCAATGACTTGTGTGTTTTGAGGAAGTAGTACTAGGCCTGCTTGGACCAGCTGAACTGTAGCCACATAAATGCAGTGCATGAAGCTACACGAAGGTGTGCCCTAAAGCTATCAGTGGGTAAAAATTAGCCTAAAATTTATTTTTACAATAGATATAGGGGGTCCAGCAGATGTAAGTGTAGTGAGGTGGTTTTTGCACTTAACTTTGTTTTTTTTCTTTCTCTTTCAAGAGATGCAGAAGCATGCTGGGAATGAATGTTCAGTGAAATGGGATTGCTGCTTTTTATTTACTCCAAACTTAAAAAAGTCCATATCAACATAAAATAAGAACCAGATACACACCAATCAATAAACCTCAAACTCCACAACCTCCCTCCCTTCCCAGAACAAAGGCCCAATGTTTGTTTGTAAGTTTGTTTTTGGGTTGCCACCTCATCCCTTAAAACCAGGTCAAACATTAATTACACAGTTTCTGTGGCTGATTAAGGTGGTAATTAAACTCACCAGGTGCCTTATGTGCATTATATCAGCCTCAGAACCTGTGTAATTAACCAATTCTGGACCAGTAGGATTTAACCCCTAAGGCCCCTTTCACACATATAGTCAGTTCAGTTCATCAGTTCGGTCACGTCAAAATGTATCAGTTTTTCATCCGTTTTTCATCCGTTTTTTTATCCGTTTATTATTACATCCACTACCAATGCAAAAACGGATGAAAAACTGACCATTTGTCCGTTTACATCTGTTTTTCCGTCCGATACGTTTTTTTTTTTTTTTTTTGATGGATGAAAAATAGGGCATTCATCCGTTCCAAAAAACGGATATTGATGGAAGCGGATGAAAACAGATGTTAACGGATGATCATCCGTTCTCATCTGTTTTTACATAGAGATGCATTGATGTCCGTTTTTCATCCGTCAACGGATAACTGGCAAATGGGCCGTATGTGTGAAAGGGGCCTTAATGACCAGGCCATTTTTTGCAATTTGGCACTGTGTGATTTTGACTGACAATTGCGCGGTCATGCAATGCTGTACCCAAACAAAATTTACCTCCTTTTTTTTCTCACAAATAGAGCTTTCTTTTGGTGGTATTAGATCACCTCTGCGGTGTTTATTTATTTTTGCGCTATAAACAAAAAAAGAGCGAAAATTTTAAGAAAAAATTACGTTTCTACTTTTTCTTATAAGAAATATCCAATAAACTCAATTTTTGCCATACATTTAGGCCAAAATGTATTTAGCTACATGTCTTTGATAAAAAAATCTCAAAAAGTGTATATTTATTGGTTTGCGCAAAAGTTATAGCGTCTACAAACTATGGTGTAAATACTAGAATTTACACAGCCTTTACTTTCTGACTGCCATCTCATTTCTTGAAGTGCTAAAATGGCAGGGCAGGACAAGTCCCCCCCCCCCCAAATTACCCCTCTTTGTAAAGAAGACACCCTAAGGAATTTTCTGAGAGGCATGTTGAGCCCAATGAATAATTCATTTTTTTTGTCACAAGTTTGAACTATGACAAAAAAAAATAATTTTACATAAAGTTGTCATTGAAATGATATAATGCTCACACATGCCATGGGTATATGAGGAATTACACCCTAAAATACATTCTGCTGCTTCTCCTGAGTACGAAGATACCCCATGTGTGAGACTTTTTGGCAGTCTAGCTGCGTACAGGACCCCACAACCAATCACTGCCTTCAGGACCCCCCAAAACCAATCACTGCCTTCAGCCTTCTTAATGGCATAAATTGTTGATTTTCTCCTCATTAGGTCGTACAGTGACACATGCGCCAATTTCAAAATCAAAAAGGTGTCTAAAAAGTGGCAAGCTTGTAAAGAAGTTATCCACATATAAATGGTACACCTTTTCCGAATAAGGGTGACACCAAATCCCAAACAATCTTGCCACTGCTCCCCATGTAGTCTGGACAGTTGGGGGGCTCCACATTGCTATCTTTTCCCTCATAAACCTGGAAACTACAATTATAGCCTGTTGCCTGTCACAGAGCTTATACATATTGACCCCATATCTGTCACGCTTGCTGGGGAGAAACTGTTTGAAAGCAAAGCGGCCAGAAAATGTAATCAGGGACTCATAAACACAGACAGCTTGTTGGGTCGTATACAAGGCTACAAATTTCTGGTTGAAGTGGTTTACAAGGGGCTTAATTTTGTGGAGCCGGTCAAATCCAGGGTCACCCGAGGGTGACAGAGTTCATTGTCACTGAAGTGCATGAACACCAAGATTAGTACTAGTACTGGCCATGGCAGTAGAGCACATGGGCATATGGTAAATTGAGCCAGTGAACCAATATGACCGCAACTAATTCTTTTTAGTAATGCCCATGAGGAGGGATAGGCCCAGAAAAGTTTTAAATTCGGAAACCGTAATATGTTTCTATGCAAATTCTCTGGCAAATGTCAAATATGTAAAGATCTTCCATGAAAAACAGCTCATGAAAATCAAGGGAAGTAAAATTGGCTGTTCGCACCTGAATTCCGGGTTGGCCAGTGAATGGGGGATGCACGGGCGCTGCAGAAGTGGTGGGCTCCCAATCAGGATTTACAAGCGCATCAGGAAGGACACTATGGCCTCTATGGGCCTGTCTTCGAGTTCTTGGTGGCTGCGAGCCACTACTTGTGCTAGCCACCACACCAGCTTGAACTGCACTTATGGGACTCGCCACGTCACCAAGTGTTACTGCAGTGCTGGTTTGACTATGACCAGGATGTACTAGGCCGCTGGTGCTTGCCAGTTCACCAGAAGGATGAGCGGCACTAGTACCGACTCTTTGCTGCATACGTGAACCGTGCGGTTGTTGCACCTCATCAACAGAAGAACGGGGTCCGGTACGCCTGAATTTAGCAGGGACCACTACTCTGTCGTCAGAGCGATCTGTCAGGGTGAAGCTGCGGTCTACAGGTTCAAATTCTGAGCCTGATTCTGACAGTGAGGTTTCCCCATCACTTTCATCTGTCATGCTCAACATCGTGTAGACTTCTTCACTAGTGTACTCTTTTTGGACATTTTAGCCAATAAATTTATAGGTACCTAGTGTGACTCACAGGTAAAAAAAGCATCTGGTTGTTGAGGACTGTTTGAACTGGTACCAAAAAATGTAACTGCTAGTGCTAGCAGAGATCAGGCCTTATTCTGCTAACGCCACGGTTTAGTGAGCTGTGTATTGGAAGTGACAGTAATCTGCTGATTCTGCACTTCTTGGGGAGGGGGGGCTGAGGGGCTAAACGCATGTGCGGGCAGGTGTCAAGGCTGATCCTGCTAACACTGCATTTTGGGAACACTAAACTATTGAAGACGCAAGTATAGTTCTGATCATATCAAAGATATTGATGCGTTCCGACACTATACTAGTAGTGGAGGTGTTCAGTGTGTGTGTGTGTGTGTCACTGGCAATCAAAGGGTTAAAATATATTTCTAAATATGTGGCGAGCACTAATACAGTGATCAGAATAGAAAGAAAAGGGGGTCTCTATGGCCCCCCTTTTCTATATGGGACAGTGACAGGTAAATTAGACATGACAGGAGTTAGTTTTGGCGGGCTTAGAGAGGAAGATTATAGTTACTAGGAGGTAACAGGGTTCCTAGATGATGGTTGGCTGAATAAGCCTCTATCAGATTAGAGATAACAGGTAGCTGGGGAGATTGTGTGAGGTACCTGTTTTTTCTAGTTAACTTCCCGCCTTCTGAGCCTGTTCCCAGCCCTATTTAAGGGGGCACTCAGGTAGCTGGACCCTCAGATCACCTCAGCATCCCGGATCGTGCGGTTCCTGTATCTTCTAGACCGTCCATCGAGATGAGCCTCCTTCGCCGACTGATAGAGCGAGCTGGGGAAGAAGGGGGAGAAGAATGGGTCAAGCGGTGTCTCGCTATCCCTAACCCGTCTACAGTGGAGCTGCCGAATCCGTTACCTGAACCGCCAGCGGAGTTGGAGCCCGTCGCCGGCCCGAGCTGGAGAACTGAAGCCGTGACCATGGCGAGAGGAAGTGCGCAAGTCGTGACCCCGGCGAGAGGAAGTTCGCAGCCAGTGACCCCGGCGAGAGGAAGTTCGCAACAAGTGACCCCGGCCAGAGGAAGATCTTCGTCTACCCCGGAACCGGATGAAGATCATCGGGTGACGTCAGAAGTGCGCAGGCGCAGCACATCGGGCCCGTCCACCGAAGATGCCGTGCCAAGAAGAGGAGAAGACTCCCCCGTCGGAGATTCTCGCCGCCCGCCGTGGACCGGACAGCGCCAAGACGTCCAGGGAAGTCCGCCTCGCGTGCCAGAGATGCCAGTCAAGACATCCTCCCCGTCACCGGCAGGCTGGCCCGTTCCAGGGCAGCTTCTCCACGGCAACCACAGACTCAGGAGCGCCCGTCCAGGAGTGGAGCTGATCACGCTGCAGGTGAGCTTTTTACCCCTGTGAGCGCCGTTGTCCATAGCATGTCATTTTCTGCCCCTACAGGTGGTAGCGGAGGGGAGCCTTTGGTGACAAATGAGGGGGACGGGAGCAGGGGTTCGTCTGCTCAGTCCTCAACAGGTGATATTGCTAATATGCTGCAGAAATTTTTGACAGATTTTAAAAGTTTGATCAGTCCTCCTGGTTCGGTTCCCTCCAGTACAGAGGTTTTACAGCATGTGACTGCTTCTATTGTTGACGTTTGGGCGCCATCTAGCGGCCAGTCCGCTAATTGCGCTCCAAGCAACAATAATACAAATTCTTTGCCTGATTCTATTATATTGCAGGATTTAAATGCTTCTCACGGTTCTTCTGCTTTACCCGCTGAATCCAATTCTTTTTTGTTAGCTAAAGCACAGAATTTGCCTGAGGTTTGTCTAAGAGAAGCTCTGACTTGTGAAATGTCCCCGCTGGGATTTCACTTGTCCGATTCTGTTAAGGAAAAAATTTGGAACTGTAGCTTTGTAGACATGCTCTCCCTCCTACCCTCAGCCAGGGATTTCGTGTCCAAAAGTGACAAGAAAGAGGATGAGGAGAGGAAACGCCCCGTTGCAAAAAATTTCAACAATTGGTTGCAATCATTTTTTATATATTCTGCTGTATTATGTGAAAGATTCCCGTCCAAAAGTACTGGCCTCTTTCAACACCTAGACATTGTTCTGGAAGCGTTTAAAAATTTTGGTGGCACAGCGTGGTACAACTACGATGTGGCTTTTTGCCAAAAGTTGGCTGTTCAGCCGAACCTGAAATGGGGGGTTAAAGATGTCAGCCTCTGGCTGGATCTGTTTCTCCCTCAATGGCCTATTATTAACCGACAGTCCTTTCCTGGCCAGCAGCCTCAACCAGCCACTTCCACCTTTCGTAAGGGAGTGTGCTTTAATTATAATGAAACGCAGTGTCGATGGCCTGGGACCTGCAAATATAGGCATGAATGTGCCTTCTGTGCAGGATCCCACCCCGTCCACAAATGTTTAGAAATTGCAGTGCGCTCAGAACCCAGGAAATTTTCCAAAAAGCCTCAACACCGGTGAACCTGCCCGCAATGCTCCCCTGGCTGCAGCGGTACTCCGACAGGGTGAAGGCCACCTTAATAACTGAGGGCTTTAGAGATGGTTTTATTTTGCCCAGGTTTTCAGGACAGGGCTGTTCTTTGGTACCTAATTTGAAGTCCGTTCTGTATTTGGAAGATGTTGTTACAGAAAAAATTAATAAAGAATTACAAGCCGGAAGGTTTTCTGGCCCTTTTGTTTACCCTCCTTTTGTCAACTTCAGAATTTCTCCTCTGGGCATTGTACAGAAGAAGGAGCCGAATACTTATAGGCTTATCCATCACTTATCGTTTCCCTTCGGCGGGTCCTTAAATGATGAGATAAGCGAGGACCTGGCTTCTGTGCAATACTCAACATTTGATGATGCCCTGGTTATACTTAGGCGTTTAGGCAGGGGTGCACTCATGGCAAAGACGGACATCAAGTCCGCCTTTCGCTTGCTGCCGGTGCACCCTGAGGCATTCAATTCTTTAGGTTTTTATTTTCTAGGCCAATTCTTTTTTGACAGGTGTCTCCCCATGGGCTGCTCCTTGTCTTGTTTTTATTTTGAATGTTTTTCATCCTTTTTAGAGTGGGTAGTGTCCTCAGTATCTAATTCTGCTAACATAGTCCATTATTTAGACGATTTTTTGTTTTTAGGTTCAGCCAGATCTTCAGATTGTTTGCATTTATTATATTCTTTCTTAAATATGTGCAAACAATTTGGCATTCCATTGGCCCACGAAAAAACTGAGTGGCTGTCAACGTGCATTCAGTTTTTGGGCATCAGTATTGATTCCAACATGATGGAATTCAGGTTACCTTTAGAGAAGGTAGTTAAACTAGAACATTGCCTTTTGACAATGATGCGCAAGAGGAAAGTTTGCTTAAAGGAGGTTCAGTCTCTTTTGGGCTTGCTCCCCTTTGCGTCTCGGGTCATCCCCCTTGGCAAATTATTTGCCAGAAAGCTTTACTCTGCAATTTCCGGTTTAAAATCTCCTTCAGCCCATGTCAGACTGTCAGCTGATATTAAAGAAGATATGCTAATTTGGATTCAATTCCTGATACATTTCAATGGTAAGTCTGTCTGGCAGGAGGACTTTATTTTGGATAGGGATTTTTTGTTATCTACTGACTCAGCAGGCTCAGTGGGGTTTGCCGCCATTTGGCGCAATCATTGGTGTGCTGACTCGTGGTGTCATAGGTGGGTTTCTTTAGGATATACCCGGAATAGTGTGCTTTCAGAGCTCTTTCCCATTATAGTAGCTTTAGAGATATGGGGTCATCAGTTCCAGAACAGGCGCTTGATGGTCAGGACAGATAATAAGGGCGTGTTATTCGCTATAAATTGTCTGTCTTCCAAGTCCCCGCCTGTCCTGAAGTTGTTGAGGTATCTGGTTTCTAAGTGCTTACTTTTGAACATTTGGATTAAAGCTACTTTTATTGCGGGCAAGGACAACACATTGGCAGATTCTTTGTCTCGCCGACAGATGGATCGTTTTTTCCAGCTGTTACCAACCGCAGATCAGACGAGTCATCAATACCCGGCCCGCCTTTGGGATATTGTTTAAATTTAGTTTCGGACAACATATCAAATTCATTGGCCCCAGCAACCATGGCTGGATATCAGTCAGCTTGGTCTCTGTGGTTATCTCATTTGAACGAAATGGGTGAATGTCCTGATGCTTTTTCTGAACATCTTTTATTGTTTTTTCTGAATAAATTGTTCGCACAACACTACTCGTGGTCCCACATTAATAAAATCCTAGCGGGGATATCTTTCTTTGTTAAACTGCGTAATTGTCCCCCATGTTCGTCCTTTTTTTCAATAAGGCAGGCTATGAAAGGTTACCGTAAGTGTACCTGGCAGAGAGATTCCAGGCAACCTATTACACAGGAAATTTTGGAACGACTATGCGAAGCTGCTACAAAGGTATGTTTTTCTTTTTATGAATCTGCTCTTTTTCAAGCTGCCTTCTCCATTATGTTTTTTTCTGCTCTAAGGGTTTCCGAGTTGGCCATGGATGTGAAGTATGGCAGAACTGGTTTGCTACTGTCTGATGTCCTTTATTATGATAATTCAATGAGCATTTTGTTGCGCTTTTCAAAAACCAACCAGTTAGGAGTGGGCAAATGGATTCACCTAAATGTTTATAAAGATTCTTGTATCTGTCCAGTTTTCCTAATGAAACAGTTCCTGCTGATCCGGTGTCCCAATCCTGGCCCCTTTTTTGTTCATCAATCCGGAAAACCTTTAACAAAGTTCCAGTTTGTTGCTGTGTTTAATAAATGTTTACGTTTTTTAAAACTTGATCATTTGAAACTGTCTTCCCACTCTTTTAGGATTGGGGCAGCGACAGAAGCTGCAAGATTGGGTGTTGATACTGAGTTGTTAAAGAATATTGGTAGATGGCGATCAAATGCCTATTTGTCATATATCCGACCTAATTTTATGTTTTAATACTTCTAGGACGCAGGGTCTCAGTGTGGATTGTGGGCCATTCTTTCATCCACTGGGCCTGGGCGAGAGCTAGAAGACGCAGTTACACGGAGAATATCGGTTTGGATCCACGTCATTTTAAGGTCCACTGGTTCAGCAAGAGGGGCATGAAATGGTCTGAGCTTATATTTGAAGTCTGTAGGCTAATGCAGCTCCTTTCCCCTCCAGATGTTCTCATCATTCATCTGGGGGGAAACGATGTGGGCAACGTAAAAACGCTTGATTTAATTTTTAGGATTAGGGATGATTTTTCTTTTTTGCAATCCTTTTCACCTCACACGGCTTTTGTTTTCTCGGAAATTATTCCGAGGTTGTCATGGTTTAAACATGCACACTTGAAGCCTTTAGAGAAAGTCAGGAGGCGTATCAACAGGGCTTTAGAGAAGCTGCTAGGAGGTATGGGAATTGCGTCCTTTCGACATCTTGAGCTGGAAGGTGGAATTCCTGGTCTCTATAGAAAGGATGACACACATTTGTCTGACTTGGGTCTGGACATTTTGAATGCTAATCTGGGCACTTGTGCCGAGAGGGCCGGGCTGTGGGGTGGTGACAGGCGGGTGTGATGCCGCCTGTCTATTGGATATGTTTATTGATTATTTATTATTATTGTAAACCTGGATCGTAGTGGTCGGGTTTATTATTTATAAGTTGAAAGCTTTGATGAGTTTTAAATGTTATTATATAAATAATAAACGGCCGCGGCCTTTTTATCCAACAGCTGTTGTAAAGTGTCATCTTTTCATAGATAAGTTTAGCTTTAAAGGTTAAAGAATCCTGTCTACTGTCCCATAGAAAGAAAAGGGGGTCTCTATGGCCCCCCTTTTCTATATGGGACAGTGACAGGTAAATTAGACATGACAGGAGTTAGTTTTGGCGGACTTAGAGAGGAAGATTATAGTTACTAGGAGGTAACAGGGTTCCTAGATGATGGTTGGCTGAATAAGCCCCTATCAGATTAGAGATAACAGGTAGCTGGGGAGATTGTGTGAGGTACCTGTTTTTTCTAGTTAGCTTCCCGCCTTCTGAGCCTGTTCCCAGCCCTATTTAAGGGGGCTCTCAGGTAGCTGGACCCTCAGATCACCTCAGCATCCCGGATCGTGCGGTTCCCCTCCCCCCCTCCCTTTTTGTTTTGTCGCGGCCAGTTTATTATTTTGGGTCACCTTTGTCAGTTTGCAAAGGGGGACAATATGTTTTATATTTATTGATGATTTTGATGGATATGTTTATTCATTATTTATTATTATTGTAAACCTGGATCGTAGTGGTCGGGTTTATTATTTATAAGTTGAAAGCTTTGATGAGTTTTAAATGTTATTATATAAATAATAAACGGCCGCAGCCTTTTTATCCAACAGCTGTTGTAAAGTGTCATCTTTTCATAGATAAGTTTAGCTTTAAAGGTTAAAGAATCCTGTCTACTGTCCCATAAAGATCTGTACACTATAATAGTGACACAGGGCAATGAAGGGGTTAACTGGGGGTGATCAGGGGGTTAAATCTTTATTAGGGGATGTATGGCGGGGACCCTAAATCTATCTGGTACTGCCTCCAACTACCACTAACTGTCTCTCAAACGAACTGTAGTCACAAGTGACACTAATACAGGGATCAGTAAATTGTCTGTATACTGTAATTAGTGTACACTGTGAAAGGGTTAATGGGGGGGGGGTGATCAGGGGGTTAAATCTTTATTGGAAGATATATGGGGGGGCCCTAAACCTATTTGGGACTACCACTAACTGCCTCTCACACTATCTGACACTAATACAGTGATCAGTAAATTGTATCTGTACTGTATATAGTGTATATAGTGTGCAATGTGAGAGGGAGCGAAAGGGTTAATTATTGGATGATTAGGGGGTTAAATGTATGCCTATGTGTACTGGTGCCAGTGTGCTGCTTGTATACCCACAGTAGATGTTCTCTCTCTCACGCTGGAACCAAAAAGGATTCCAGGAGAGGAGATTACTTCATATCCTGTGCCTATGTTTACATTACACTGGTACAGGATGTTCTGCCATTGGTCAGAACTGATCAACAGGTCCAGGCCAAAAATCATTGGCCTGGACCTGATGACTGATTGGTTCTGACCTGAATCAGAACATTGCAGGGATAACAGGGGCGTGCGCGACGGACGTACCCATACGGAGATTCACGCAGACGAGCCAGCCTTATCGCACCGCCTCAATGTGAAAGCATTCATTGATTTTATTGGGAAGCATTTTTGTGGGCTTTTCAGATGCTTTTTTTAACGCCAAATCGCTTGGAAAAACTCAGTGTGAAAAGGCTCTAATCTCTCTCAATGTACAGTGATCATTTACAAATCTCCCTACTGCAGCTCATACACATCAACAATCTGGCTTCTGTCTTCCCACCCTTTTATAATAAGAGTCTCAGTTATCCAGCTTCCTCCCTTCCCTAAAGGCCCATACACACGATAAGAAAATCTGATGGGAAAATTCGTCCGACGACCGATCTGCCGATTTTCGGATTGTAAAGCCCCGTACACACGTACCAATTGTCGGCCGTAAATATTCGGCCGACGACCGATCGGCCGATTGTAGGCTTGTTAGTATGATGCTTCCGACAGCCGACAGCGCATTTTCGGCCGAACAGAATCTGTCGTACAGGCATTAAAATTTTTGTCGGCCAACACCAGAACGGCCGATTGTTCGCCAGTCAGTACAGATTTCGGCCGACAGACAGCAGATTAGCAAGACTGGGCATGCTCAGAAAAGAAAAAAGACAAGGAAAGTTAACCATCACATGACATCACTTCCGCAGTCGGCTGTTGTTGGCCAACAAAATTCGTATGCAGTCTTTTGCACTTTTCAGCCGACAGGACAGCCCTGGACAAAAGACGGCCGATCATTCGGCCGACGATCGCTACGTGTGTAAGGGGCTTTAGTATGGAGCTTCTGACAGCCGACTCCGACTTTTCGGCCGAAAAAATCCTGATGTGCAGGCTATAAAATTTTTCTTGTCCGTCAACCCAACGTCCGATTTTCATCTCATTAGTACAGATTTCGACACAAAATCTTAAGAGCAAGACTAGGCATGCTCAGAGACGAAAGAACACATACAAAGCAATCTAACACATGATATCACTTCTGAAGTAGAATTCTGTCTTCTGTGTACGGGAAAATTCGTATGAAAATAACCTCTTCACTTTCTACATCAGACTAGCATGCCACAAAAAACGGACGACAGATCGTTCGATAATCTGATCGTGTGTACGAGGCTTTATTGTTGTCTGCTGGACAAGGTTAAAGGTTGCACAGGGCATTATAGGTGGGAGCCATAATATGCCCACCTATTGAACTATATATTTCTTTTTCCATGCCCAATCACTGATTTTTTTTTCCAAGGCCTTAATTTACAAAGGATCAACAAAATAGATTCTGCTTTTAATTTCATAAATATTGTACTAGCACTGGCAGTTGATGCATATCAAATCTTGATAATATTTGGTGCAAAATGTAGAAATTACTAGAAGCCCATCGTATTTCTAGGTTACTAGGTTAGTGAATGTGATTACTAATTGGTTGCTGTGGATAAGTTACTGCACCTTGCACAAAACATTTGCATTTTCCACTGCCAAATTAAGCCAAGTAAAGTGCATTCATCCAATACTATCACTAGAAGAATTTTCTATGCATTGCTCTCAAGGGTTAAAGCCCCACCTTTTAAGTCAGCTGCTCCAGTCTAAGTGATCAGGTTATTTAGCAAGTGTAGGTTGGCTGATTAACTCTCCTAGCAGTGACGTTTCAGTAGCTGTAGTAAAATGTGGAAAATCCTTTTAGTTTTCGCTTTACTGATTGTGTCTTCAAATGCTGGTGAGTAATGTTCTATATTTTTGTACAACTACTCCTTCAACCCATTCTAAAATATGGTAAACTATTTACCTAATTTTCTTCATTTGATTGTTGCACATCCTTCTTGAGCTCCAATTATGTAGGATTCTTTATCACTGAGTAGTTACAGATGCATTTTTGGTGCAGTTGTGCTTAATGCATAATAAATGTAACTTTAATGAACATTGTTTTCCCTTCCATCAAGCCAGTGGTAAAGTGTTTTGTGCCTTGATTTGGTTGTGATAGCTTTTCTACACTGTTAATAAAGGCATTCTGATACTCCTAGGTTTTTTTTTTTTTTTTTTTTTTTTTACGGAGCAGATGACATTTGTGTCATCCGCTCCGTATGCCCGCATATCATCCCATCCGTTTGCGGATAATATGCGGACATAATGTAAGTCTATGGCATTGCGGATGACACCGCTGACATCCGATTTTTGCTTCCTTTCCGTTTTTTTGAACGGATGAATAAATAGGGTTCTGTTCCGTTCCAAAAAACGGAACAGAACTGAAAGGAGGAGGCAAATCGGATGTCAGCGGATGGTATTCCGCTGACATCCGCAATGCCATAGACTTACATTATGTCCGTAAATCATCCGCAAAAAAAAAAAAAAAGAAGCCTTACTGTGTTTTGCAGCCATTGACCTATCCCAACATTTTCCAGCATCTAACTGTTGCAGTAACATGTATTCCCTAAAAAAAAAAAAAAAAAAAAAAAAAAAAATAGTGCTGATTAAAGCCTCCAATGCTTTGCCAACCCTTAACCCTTCATAGGGAGCCTGTATAAGGTATCTTAAAAAACAAAAAAAAAATGACCTATGAAAATAACTACTTGCACCCCTGGAAGTGCATTTTATTAAATGACTGTTTGGGTTTTCTTCTTTATCATGTTGTGTGGGGGTCTTTTTCTAGTTGAATGCACATGCAATGTGTTGAGGCATGCTATTTAAAAAAATGTGCATGCCCTAATTACTTTTTTTTTTTTTTTTTTTTTTTTTCACAGTAGCATGCTACTTTTCAGTGCAATGCTGGTAAGATGCATTGTGTCGTTCAGAATGAATGGCTCAACAATATGTATCAATGCACACTGTCAGGCTTCATTTGCTGCTATAGGCAGAGGAATATATAGGAAGCTAGCTTTTCTTCTAAACCGTGCATTCAAATAACTGATGCTCTACTATATATGATTTATATTGCATGGTGTTCACCTTTTTTTAATTTTCAAACCTTCTTCCTCCTCTTTTTTTTTTTTTTTTTTTTTTTTTTTTCTTTAATCCAGATACACACAACAAAGACCTTCTTGAAGCTATCAAAAATGTTGAAAAGGTTGCTACAAAGTTGATGGATTATGAGACCCAAAAAATATTTTATGCAGTACAAAAAAGAATTGCATCAATGCTGAGCAGTACTGAACTGAGCACTGAACAGCTCTCTTCAGCTATCAAGCTTGTTAATTTGATATCCAAAAGGATGTCCGAAGGTCACATCAAGGTGCATCATATAAAACGTTTCATAGACTTTGCACTATCCAGCAGGCTGAAAAGACTTCTATCCACGTGGGACGCGGAACTCTTGAAGTTGCATTAGGTAATTTGTGCAGGTTTTATTGCTGGATGAGTGTATGAGGGTTGATATGCATATTTGAAGAGCTAAAACCCTGCAGGCCTCAGATGGTTCATGCAATCAGTGTTATGGCTGCCCTTGCTGTAGGCACTGTACTTGGTTAAAAAAAAAAAAAAACACAATGCTTCTCCCATGTAAATGCATTTTTAGAACACTTTTTAGTGAATGCCCTATTCATTAGGGAATACTCCTAAAACAATCCTACAAGATCAGTGAGGTTACACTTGACTGGAATATGACATTCATGGCTCATTCACACTATAACATGCATGGTTTCAGGCTTGCTCCAGGTCATTTGTTTTTAATCTGGCCTTAATGCATGAAAAATCCACGTGGTGTGTTTTTTTTTTTTTTTTTTTTCTCTTTCCCCTGTTGCAGTGCCATTAAGAATTACCATGCACATCTTATTGTGTGAATAAGCCATTAGAAGGCTCTACTTGCCAGTATTTCTGACTTCATCCCTTTTCCAAGGTTCTGGACTCTTGGTTCTCATGCATTTTACTGTCCTTGGTGCTGCTACCATTAAAGCAACAAGGTATATCGGTGTACAGTTCTGTCTCCTAGGCCAACTGTCTTGTCCCCATTGTGCCAAATATTTTCAGTTGACTAGCCTTAAGTGGGGTACACATAAGAAAATCGGGCTAATCGTCCACTTTTCCTCGTCGTTGCACAGCAAATCCAAACCGCCGAACTAAAATTCTCGTGTGCCAAAGGTGGGGTTTTTTTTTTTTTTTTTTTTTTTTAATGAAACCTCACGTTAATTGGTATAATGCGATCAGTCATGTATACTGCTGTGACTGTGTTTGCCAAAGGGGTTTCTGAAAAGTTTTGAAGGCCCGTTTATACAATATTAAATTGTGGTGTTAATTAGTCTATGTAAAATGGTATGCGTCTAAACGCATCCTGGTTTTTTGTTGCCCCTTTTCAGAGAAAAGCACTCTAGATGTACACTGCTCCAAAAAAAAAAAAAAAATTAAAGGAACACTTTGAAAACACATCAGATCTCAGATGCCCCCCCCCCACCCCCCCAAAAAAATCAAAGCAAAAAAATTATGCAGCAGGCTAGTCCATTTTGCTTAAATTTCATTGCAGCAACTCAAAATGGTACTCAAGATTGTATGGCCCCCACCTGCATGCCTAACCACATTGGGGCATACTCCCAATGAGACAATGGATGATGTCCTGGGGTATTTCCTCCCAGATCTGGACCAGGGCATCGCTGAGCTCCTGAACAGACTGGGGAGCAACCTGGCGGGAGTCGGATGTACCGACATAATGTCCCCGAGGTGTTATATTGGAATTGTGTCAGAGTGCGGGCCATTTAATAGCAACAATTTCTTCATCCTCCAGGAGCTGGCTGCATACTCTTAGCTGCATGAGGCTGGGCATTGTTGTGCACCAAGAGGCACCTAGAAACCACTGCACCAGTAAAGGGTGTGATAATGGATGCAAGAATTTCATCCTGATGTCTAATGGCAGTCAGGGTGCAACTGTCCAGCCTGTAGAGGTCTCTACGTCCCTCTATAGATGGGCCTCCCCAGACCATCACTGACCAACCACCAAACTGGTCATGCTGAACAGGCAGCATAATGTTTTTCACGGCTTCTCCAGACCCTTTCATGTCTGTCACATGTGCTCAGGGTTACATAGTTAGTGAGGTTGAAAAAAGACATCAGTCCATCCAGTTCAACCTATGATGTGAGTGTGTGTTTGCTGTTAACCGTACATTGTATACCCCTGTATGTTGTGGTCTCTAAGGTGCCCATCTAATAGTTTTTTTTAAACTATCAATGCTCCCTGCGGATACGACTGCTTGTGGAAGAGAATTCCACATCCTTACCGCTCTTACAGTGAAGAACCCCTTACGCATTTTAAGGTTAAACCGCCTTTCCTCTAGTTTTAGTAAGTGGCCACATGTCTAGTTTTAGTGAGTGGCCACGTGTCTTATTGTATCTCCTTTCTCTGAATAGTTTGTTACTTATGCTAGGGTCGCCAGTACAGTATTTGTACATTGATAACATATCCCCCCCCTCAATCGTCTCTTCTCCTTTATGAATAAATTAAACAGGATTGGTCCCAGGACAGAACCCTGGGGGACCCCACTTTCCACACCCGCCCAATCCGAGTACTCCCCATTAATCATCACCCTCTGGACTCTCCTCTGGAGCCAGTTCTCTATCCAGGTACTCACCTTGTGGTCCATACCTACCTTCCTTAGTTTGTACAGTAAGCGTTTGTGGGGACTGGTGTCAAAGGCCTTTGCAAGTCCAGATACACCACATCCACAGGCTTTCCTTTATCTAGGTGGCAGCTCACTTCATCGTAGAAGGTTAATAGATTGGTTTGGCAAGAACGATTTTTCATGAATCCATGCTGATTACTACTACTAATACAGTTTTCATTACTAAAGTCTTGTATGTGGTCCCTTAACATCCCCTCCAAAATCTTGCAGACTACAGATGTTGGGCTGACCGGCCTATAGTTACCCGGGATACATCTCGGCCCCTTTTTAAATATTGGTACCACGTTGGCTTTTTTCCAATCAGCTGGCACCATACCTGTCTGTAAACTATCCTCAAAGATCAAGAATAATGGTCTAGCAATCAGCTGGCTGAGCTCTTTAAGAACCCTTGGGTGCAAGCCATCTGGTCCCGGTGATTTATTTATGTTAAGTTTCTCTAGTTTAGTTTTAAGTCTATCTTCTGTTAGCCATGGCGGTATTTCCTGAGGTGTGGTGTTTAGTTCGGCCTTACAAGCTAGGTTCGTGTAGCCCCCCGATTCTTTTGTGAAGACTGAAGAGAAGAAATTATTTAACACTTCGCCTTTTCTCTGTCCTCAGTGGCCATATTTCCTTTGTCATCTTTTATGGGGCCAATGTGTTCTGGCCTCACTTTCTTACTGTTTATATACTTATGGCACTTTTCCACTGCAAGTACCGGCTCGGCTCTACTCGGCCCTGCTTGGCCCGGTTTGCTTTTCCACTGCTGGTACCGCATGGTATAGGGTCGGATCGGTTCGGTACGGTACGGTATAGGTTTGCTTTTCCACTAAAGTAGTACTAAGTTAAGTGGGTGGGATAACAACGGGGTGGGTGGGATTCTCTGACCAATCAGTGGCTAGTAGTGACTGCATGCAAAGGATTGTGGGATATGGTACCAGTTTGGTACCTGTTGGAACCACAATCGAGTAGGTACTGTTTTTTTCAGAGCCGTACCGTTCGGTTCCATGCAGTGGAAAAGCAAACCTATACCGTACCGTACCGAACCGTTCCGACCCTATACCATGCGGTACCAGCAGTGGAAAAGCACAAAAGGGTGCCGAACCGGTATGGTTCCATGCAGTGGAAAAGCGCCATTAAAGAACTTCTTGGGGTTCTTTTTACTCTCCTCCGCTATATGTCTCGTGTTCTATTTTAGCCGCCCTGATTTCGTTTTTATACATTTCTTTATTACACTCTTTGTAAGGCTTAAATGCTGCCAATGACCCCTCAGTCTTGTATTTTTTGAAGGCCTTTTCTTTAGCACTAATATGCATTTTTATGTTGGAGTTTGGCCACCCAGGGTTTAGTTTTTTGCTCTTTTAAATTTATTTCCCTTTGGAATGCACTGGTCAATCCCCTTAAGTATGCTCTTGAAGCACTCCCATTTTTCCTCCGTGTTCTTTGTTCCCAGGGTTCTATCCCAATTGATATTTTCTAGCAGCGAGCGCAGTTTTGGGAAATTTGCTCTTTTGAAATTCAGCGTCCTTATATTACCCCTCTGCTTCCTATTACTGTAATTAATACTGAAACTTATTGACCTATGGTCACTGTTTCCTAAGTTGCCCCGTATTTCTATATTCATGAGCAGGTCTGTATTGTTGGTAATCAGTAGGTCAAGTACCGCATTGTTTCTTGTTGGTGCATTCACCATCTGACCCATGAAATTGTCCTGCAAAACATTTAGGAACTGCCTAGCCTTGGCTGAGTGTGCGGTTCCTTCTGCCCAGTCTATATCAGGATAATTAAAGTCCCCCATTATAATGACATTGCCAATCCTATCTGTAAAATGAGGTCCGCCTCCCCCCTCCTCCCTCTGGTTGGGGGGGCCAATAGCATACGCCCAATATTGCCTTCCCCACCGTGCCTTCCCTTTGAAGCTCTAGCCATAGGGATTCTGCCTCGTCCTTGGCTCCGTTTTATTAATATCATCCCTCATATTTATCTGTATACTGTTCTTAATATACAGACATACCCCTCCCCCTTTTTTTACCTTCTCTATCTCTGCGATAAAGGGAATACCCCTGAATGGTCGCCATCCAGTCATGAGAGCTGTCAAACCCAAGTCTGTTATCCCCACAAAATCTAAGTCCTCCTCAAACATCAGTAGCTCCAGCTCTCCCATCTTGTTGGCCAGGCTTCTGGCATTGGTATACAAACCCCTTAGGTGAACCTGCTCTCATCTGTGACAAGCACAGGGTGCCAGTGGCAGACCTGCCAATTCTGATGTTAAATGGCAAAATTTAATTTGAGCTCCACGGTGCCAGGCAGTGAGCACAGGACCCTCAAAGTCTTTCTGATTGTTTGATCAGACGTTCACACCAGTGACATGCTGGAGGTAATTGTATAGGGCTCTGACAGTGCTCATCCTGTTTCTCCTTGCACAAAGGAGCCGATACCGGTCCTGCTGATGGGTTAAGGACCTTCTATGACCCTGTCCAGCTCTCCTAGAGTAACTGCCTGTCTCCTGGAATCTCCTCCGTGCGCTGTGCTGCGAGACACCGCAAACCTTCTGACAATGGCACATATTGATGTCATCCTTTAGTTGGACTGCCTGTGACACCTCTATAGCCGTGGTTCTCAACTCCGGGCCTCAGGACCCACTAACAGGCCAGGTTTGCAAGATAACTGAAATGCATCACAGGTGATATATTTTGCTGCTCAGTGATTGCAGTATTCTAGTCTGCATCTCCCAAAGGTGATACTTAAAATCTGGCCTGTTAGTGGGTCCTGAGGACCAGAGTTGAGAACCACTGCTCTATAGGGTCCAGGTACTGCCTCATGCTACCAGTAGTGACACGGCAGCCTAGCCAAATGCAAAACTAGTGAAAAAGTCAGACAAGATGAGTAGGGAAAAGTAAATGTCCATGGCCTCCACCTGTAAAACAATTCCTGTTTTTGGAGGTTGTCTCGTTGTTGCCCATCTAGTGCACCTGTTAATCAGTTTCAGCTGCTTGAGTATTATTAAAATTAACAACCCCCCTCTGCTACCTAACTGACCAGATCAATATCCCTGGAGTTCAACTGACTTGGTGATTTGTAAAGTGTCATGTTTTGAAAAAAAAGTGTGTATGTATATTATATATATATATGTATATTATATATATATATATATATATATATATATATATATATATATATATATATTATACATTATACAACCTCTCTTGCAGTTGGTTTTACACAGGGCAGCCCGAATCATCTTCTTGGGTCCCTAGTTGCTGCTCCTAGCCCCTCCCTCCTGGTGAGTGCCCCCACAGCAAGCAGCTTGCTGTAGGGGCACCCGAGCCAAGCTAAAGTTTTGTCCATTCAGACAGGGAGCTGCCATTCTCTCTTGACTGACTGACTGCCGCGGGAGCCAATGGCACTGTGGTTGAGTCCCAGCCATTCGGAAAGGAGAGTTGCCGAGGGACTTGTGGATATCGCTGGACAGAGAAGGACCTCGGGTAAGTATTAGGGGTGCTGGGGAGGCTGCTATACCCAGAAGGGTGTTTTTTATGCAAAGAATGCATAAAGATAGGAAAAAAAAAAACCCAACTTCTGACTTTACAACTCCTGTTAATGCTATATTCTGATTTAAAGTGTTCCTTAATTTTTTTGCTGAGTGTATGTTTTGGTGCATTACCTTGCATTTATAGTAACATGCCTTATGTTTTGTACAGGTCCAGAAGTCCTTTTGTGAGGGGAAAATTGGGAACTGTAATAGCTTTGCCTGGCTGTAATGATCGATTACTGTTTCCCTGGCTAAATCACACACACGTGTGTGTGTGTGTGTGTGTGTGTGTGTGTGTGTGTGTGTGTGTGTGTGTGTGTGTGTGTGTGTATAATTTCTCAGCCTGCCCTGGTCACAAGTCCTTTCTCCTCGGTGTCAGCCAGAAGCTGCTGTAGGGGAGAGCATGGAGTGCTGAGACATGGGGGGGCCTATGGGTGATGCCACTATTCCCAGCAGTTGTCAAACACTCTCCCCTTTCTCCTGCAGTTTGCATAGAGGAGATCATGTGACTGGAGGGGCCTGAGGAAGAAAAGTGGAAGAAAAGCCTAAATGTAATAATTCTGTTCCCCCTCCTAACCTGTATTACACAAAAGTGTACTTGCCCATTTTTAATCTTCTCCAGTCTGATCACATGATCCCACAAGTTCCAGCTCCCCTGTGTCAGTAAGCAGCTGCTGCATGGGGTGGGAGCACCAACAACGGCTGGACAATGGGAGCCTATGGATTATGTCCCAGCAAAAAAAGTTCACAAGCCTAAATTATATTCCTCAGCCTGGTGTGAAATTTTAGTTAAAAAAAAAAAAAAAACATTGTCTTTCAGAAAACAGGAAAAGGGCTAAAAAACATGTTTAAAGCACCATTGTTCTAATCTTTTGTATTTCAGGTAACAGCTTGACTGCAATAGCTGGAATTATGATCATTGATTATTTGGACTACATTAATTTTCATCACTACCAGCTGACCAATTGGGAGATGGGATTGATGGCCATTCTATTTGGGGATGACCTGACTACTTTCTGAAAAAGTCATGATGTGGTGTACCACAAAGCAGTTCACAGCAGGCTAGAAGACCTATGAATTATTGGTTGCGGAAATTTTATAGCCTAACAAATTACAACTTTATTTGCCTGTTACCTGTTATGCTGCTCTCTATTACTTGTTTTAAGTGTAAGACATTGTATTTTTTTTTCAATAAATTTTTATATTTTTAATTGTCGGTATGTCTTGTGTATCAAAAGCTCCCTGCATTTGACAGTCCTTTTTTTTTTTTTTGTTTTCTGGAGTTAAGGCGTAGTCTAGTTGTCTGCTTAAATTACAAGAGCAAGTTTGTCATATGAAAATGGCAGCATTGCATTCAAATGACTGATGCAGTGCTCTATCGGTTCATGCATGGCATTTGACTTGGAAAAGATGACCATGGAGTCATGGGTGCCTGGGAACCCGATATTTTTTTTTTTTTTTTTTCCTCCACTTGCCTTGTTTACTAGCCATACAAAAGACCTGATCAATGTTGCCGGTAGAACTTGGCTCTAGACATTTTAGACATGAGTCATGTGGTTGAATAGAATTTGGTCTGATGGTCTTAAGTCGGGTGTAGAATTTTTTTATTTTTTTTTTTTGTGAGACCAAAAGCCTGTGTGCAGATTTTAAGCTTTTTATGATTTTAAATACATATTTGCTGGATTAACTTGGATAGGGTAAGGTTTTAGGAATAGCAAGAGAGGCTTTTATTAGTGCCATAACATCCCTTTTTTTTTTTTTTTTTTTTTTTTCTTGCTATACCTAAAATACTTTTCTGGGATGAGGGTGCCCTTGATCTTTAGGTGTAGCTGGCATATCAGTTTTGGCTAGGGTGAGGGTGAACCTTGGGATAATCTAAAAACCACTAACAAAATTGCAACAGAGGACATGAACACTTCTGAAGATTTGAGGGTGCTGCCTGTTCCATACTCCTCATTCAGCCTTTTAGGGGTACAAACAATAGTAATTGGGGCCTAGTGTCGTTTTGTACGTGTGAGATACATACACTTTTTTTGATCATATTTCCTATTCCGCTATTCAATAAAAACCTTTGGGGATCAATTAAATTGCGGGATAGTTTGTGTTAGTACGTGTGAGATCCACCTTTCCAAGTTTTTAGGGTTCATCTCATACTTCTGAAGATTTGAGGGTGCTGCCTGTTCCAAACTCCTCCTACTCCTCATCCAGCCTTTTAGGGGTACAAACAATAGTAATTGGGGCCTAGTGTGCTTCTGTACGTGTGAGATACATACACTTTTTTTGATCATATTTCCTATTCCGCTATTCAATAAAAACCTTTGGGGATCAATTAAATTGCGGGATAGTCTGTGTCGGTACGTGTGAGATACACCTTTCCAATTTTTGGGGCGCATCTCATACTGCCAAGGATTTGAGGGTGCTTCAGTCTGCCTCCTGCCTGTTCCGAACTCCTCCTACTCCTCATCTTGCCTTTAGGGTACAAAAAATTGTAATCGGGGCCTAGATTGTGTTTGTACTTGTGAGATACACCGTTTTGTAAAATTTGTCCTATTCCGCTATTCAATATACACCCTGTTTGAGTATAAAAAATTAAATTGCGGGATAGTCTGTATCGGTACATGTGAGATACACCTTTTTAAATTTGTTTGGCGCATCTCCTTCTACCGCCGAGGATTGCAGGGCGATTCAGTTTGCCTCCTGTTCCCAACTCCTCCTACTCCTCTTCCTCATCCTGCCTTTAGGGTACAAAAAATTGTAATCGGGGCCTAGTTGGTGTTTGTACGTGTGAGATACACCATTTTGTAAAATTTGTCCTATTCCGCTATTCAATATACACCCTGTTTGAGTGTAAGAAAATTAAATTGCGGGATAGTCTGTATCGGTACGTGTGAGATACACCTTTTTAAATTTGTTTGGCGCATCTCCTTCTACCGCCGAGGATTGCAGGGCGCTTCAGTTTTCCTCCTGTTCCCAACTCCTCCTACTCCTCTTCCTCATCCTCCCTTTAGGGTACAAAAAATTTTAATCGGGGCCTAGTCTGTGTTTGTACGTGTGAGATACACCGTTTTTTTTATCCTTTTTCCTATTCCGCTATTCAATATACACCCTTTTGGGGTAAAAAACATTAAATTGCGGCATAGTTTGCATATTTGACTGTCAGATACACCTGTGCGATACTGTTGTTGTTTTGTTCCGCTATTCAATAAACACCTTTCTAGGGCAAGATCATAAATTACAGAAATATGAGGAGACCGTCAAATAGGGGCTGTGGCCTGGGTCGTGGTGCTGCTGGTAGAGCTCCTGTTGCAAGGAGAGGATGTGGTCGATCTGTGCCAGCTACACGCACAAGTGAAACACCTTCCTCAAGTGTTAGTAGGCGACAGAACCTGCATCAGTATTTGGTAGGGCATCATACGCCTCTAGAAGTGATGAGGCCAGAACACAGAGAGGCGATAGTAGATTGGTTTGCTGCTGACAGTGCCTCCAGTTCCTTCACATTGTCTCCCACCCAGTCTACCGCAGAAAGGTCAGAGTTGGCACCTGCAGCCGATGTCCAACCGTCTTTCACCTCACCCCCTTGCAAATCAGGCAAGCAGTCTGAGCCCCAAGCCATACAGCAGTCTCTTATTCTTTTTGAGGACTCTGTCAGCAGGGTTTCCCAGGGCCATCCACCTAGCCCTGCCCCAGAAGTGGAAGAGATTGAGTGCAGTGATGCCCAACCACTCATTTCTCAAGATAAGTACATGCAAGGACCATCGCAGCACGTCTCCGATGATGACGAAATGCAGGTGCCAACTGCTGCGGCGTTCTGCATTGTGGAGACCGACAAGGAGGGCAGGGTGAAGACTGGGTGGAAGATGATGTAGAGGACGATGAGGTCCTCGACCCCACATGGAATGAACGTCATGCAGGTGACCGGGGTAGTTTGGAGGAAGAGGCGGTGGTCGCACAGAGCCACCAGCACAACAGAAGAGGGAGCAGGGTGCAGAAGCGGAGCGCCCGTGCCCTAGACACTACGCCTGCTACTGCCCAACGCAGCAAGGGAACAAGCGCACCAAAGTCAGCTCAAAGGAGTTCTCTAGCGTGGAAGTTCTTTAGAAAATGTGCTGATGACAGGACACGAGTGGTTTGCACCCTGTGCAATCAGAGCCTGAAGCGAGGCATAAACCTTCTCAACCTGAGCACAACCTGCATGATCAGGCATCTAAGTGCAAAGCACGAGCTGCAGTGGAGTAGACACCTTCAAAACCAAGAAACGTCTCTGGCTCATCCTGCTTCCTCTTCTGCTGCAGTCTCGGCCGCTCCAGCCACATCTGTAGTGATACCGGCACCTGCCACCCCGCAAACAGAGGATCTGTCAGCAACACCACCACCTGGGTCACCAACCATCTCCACAATGTCCCGTGGAAGCGTTCAGCTTTCCATCTCCCAAACACTTGAGAGGAAGAGGAAGTACCCCCCTACCCACCCGCGATCCCTGGCCCTGAATGCCAGCATTTCAAAATTCTTGGCCTTTGAAATGCTGTCATTCCGTCTGGTGGAGACGCACAGTTTTAAAAACCTTATGTCGGTGGCTGTCCCACAGTACGCCATGCCCAGCCGCCACTACTTTTCCAGGCAAGCAATCCCTTCCCTGCACAACCAAGTGGGGGAAAAAATCAGGTGTGCACTGCGCAACGCCATCTCTGGCAAGGTCCACCTAACTACCGATACGTGGACCAGTAAGCACGGTCAGGGGCGTTATATCTCCCTAACGGCACACTGGGTAAATGCAGTGGCGGATGGGCCTGAGGCGGATAGCAATTTGGCGCATGTCCTTCCACCACAGTGGATTGCAGGGCGCTTCAGTTTGCCTCCTGTTCCTAACTCCTCCTACTCCGCTTCCTCATCCTCTACCGCCTCCTCATTCGGACAGCGTAACACCTTCACCTCCAACTTCAGCACGGCCAGGGGTAAACGACAGCAGGCAGTTTTAAAACTTGCCTGTTTGGGGGACAAACCACACACCGCGCAGGAGTTGTGGAGGAGCATGGAACAGCAGACAAATGAGTGGTTGCTGCCAGCGAGCCTCAAGCCCGGCCTGGTGGTGTGCGATAACGGGTGAAATCTCATAGCAGCTCTGGGCCTAGCCGGTTTGACGCACATCCCTTGCCTGGCGCATGTGCTGAATTTGGTGGTGCAGAGGTTCCTTAAAAACTACCCCGATATGTCAGAGCTGCTGCAGAAAGTGCGGGCCGTCTGTGCGCACTTTCGGCATTCTCACCCTGCTGCTGCTCGCCTGGCAGCGCTGCAGCGTAACTTCGGCCTTCCCGCTCACCGCCTCATATGTGACGTGCCCACAAGGTGGAACTCCACCTTGCACATGCTGGAAAGACTGTGCGAGCAGCAGCAGGCCATAGTGGAGTTTCAGCTGCAGCACGCACGCGTGAGTCGCTCTGCGGAACAGCACCACTTCACCACCAATAACTGGGCCTCCATGCGAGACCTGTGTGCCTTGTTGCGCTGTTTTGAGTACTCCACCAACATGGCCAGTGGCAATGACGCCGTTCTCAGCTTAACTATCCCACTTCTATGCCTCCTTGAAAAAACAATTCGGGCGATGATGGAAGAGGATGTGGCACAGGATGAGGAGGAGGAGGAGGATGAAGAGGTAACATTTCCAAGGCTTTCAGGGCAGTCATTCGCAAGGGGCTCCGAGGGTGGGTTCCTGCACACACAAACGCCAGGGACACAATTGTCCAGCAGGGGCACAGTTCTGGAGGATGAGGAGGAGGAGGAGGAGCTGGAGGAGGAGATGGAACCATGTTCACAGCAGGGTGGCACCCAGGCCAGCTCATGGCCATCACTGGTGCGTGGCTGGGGGGATACAGAGGACACGGACGATACACCTCCCACAGAGGACAGCCTTTCGTTGCCTCTGGGCAGCCTGGCACACATGAGCGATTACATGCTGCAGTGTCTCCACAACGACTGCCGAGTTGCCCACATTCTAACTTGTGCTGATTACTGGGTGGCCAGGCTGCTGGATCCCCGTTACAAGGACAACGTACCGTCCTTAATTCACTCACTGGAGCGCGATCGCAAGATGCGCAAGTACAAGCACACGCTGGTAGACGCCATGCTGCTGGCATTCCCACCTGACAGCGGGGCCACAGTTGAAGCACAAGGCAGAGGAGGAGGAGGAAGAGGTCTCCAACGCAACCAGGGCACCGCCAGCACCTCAGAAGGCAGGGTTAGCATGGCCGAAATGTGGAAAAGCTTTGCCAGCACGCCACAACAAACAGCAGCAGCACCAGCAGCTCATATGGAACGTCTTAGCAGGAGGCAGCATTTCACCAACATGGTGCAGCAGTATGTGTTTACACGCCTAGACGTACTGAATGAGGGGTCTGCCCCCTTCAACTTCTGGGTCTCCAAGTTGGGCACATGGCCTGAGCTTGCCCTTTACGCCTTGGAGGTGCTGGCAGGTGCCTGTTATCACAGACAAGCGCAGCCGCCTGTCCAGAGATAATGCGGACAAGCTCACGTTCATTAAAATGAACCAGGCATGGATCCCACGGGACTTTTCCGTACCTTGTGCAGAATAGCGATGGATACCGACCTTACCCACCCATTGTTCCATTTTTGCTCTTTCTTACTCTTTTGGGGTACCCTCATTTAAAATTTGTGAAAAGAAGCAGTGTTGGCTACCTCGTCCTCCTCAGGGCCAGATTAACGTAGGGGCTATTGGAGCTGCAGCTCCAGGCCCCTACCTTTTATATAGGCCCCGGGTTGGCCATATTCACTGTTACCGCTCTTCTGTCACTTGTAAACACAGAAGTCTGGCTTCTATGCTCGCTTCCCCAGGCAGCTCCCTCAGAACCTCCCCACACAGCACGAAGGCCGGACAAGGAGGGACAGTTGCTGATGCATGGATGTGTTTATGGGCTTCAGAGACAGCATCCCATGTGGAATTAGGCATGCATGGCTGCACCCTTCCTCCTCTGGGTGCATGCCAAGGCACGGCCCTTAAGGCCCTTCAAAATCCTCAGCACCAAGCCCATGATGCTCTTAATCCGGCCCTGGTCCTCCTCCACCGCCGCTTCCACCTACACTGTCCATAGGTGTGCGCAGCCTATTGCATTAGGGTGTGCATCCCAAAGTTTAAATACACATGCATGTGTTTGCCTACATGTACATGGCCCCGATACCTTACTCTCCCTGCTGGCAAAGTGAAATAGAGCAGAGCAGGTCCGAGGGAGATCTTTCCCATCTCCTCACTGGCAAACAGAGCGATAATGCTAATGAGCCCTAGGTGATTAGGGTGTGCCCAGGTACACCCGGCACACCCTGTGCACACGCCTATGACACCGCCACATCCACCACCACCTCAACCTCCCTCCTACTCCATATGGGCCTCGTCCTTCAGAGATGAAGAACATTGTTTTATTTTTCTGGGTGTTTTTTTTGTTGTTTTAAGTTATTTCCCTATCCACATTTGTTTGCAGAGCACTTGCCATGCTCTTAACAACGTTTTGCTGCCATTTGCAGCATTCTAGCCCTTTCCATTGGTGTTTTAGAGCCATTTTAGTGCCTGAAAGTTCGGGTCCCCATTGACTTCAATGGGGTTCGGTGTCCGGGAAAAGTTCGGCAAAAGTCCGGGACACGGACCCGGACTTTTTTTTAAAGTTCGGCCGAACCCGCCGAACACGGACATCCAGGTGTCCGCTCAACTCTAGTTATTGAACTTCAAAGAAGGAACTCCTAAAGTCCCGAATGTACTGTAGTGAGTTCTCCCAAAGCTGGCAAGGAAAAGTCTCTAGAATCCATAAGGCAGGTACTGGCGCTGCCCTGAACCACTGTATGTCTTGTGGTACCAGCTGGTTTCTGTACTTGGTTTTTGGATACTCTTCTATATAGCCTCCTGCACAGTTTTTTTTCAGGATACTCAGGCTGGAGGTCCCGGAGCTTAACTGGAGCTGGGACCCCAAAAGGATTTCTTAGGTGCTGTATTTAGACTCCCAGGAATGCCTCAGCTATCCAGGCTAGGTCTTGCTCCCCCAGGAAAGAGGCAGCTGTTCTAGGTCCCAACCCAATTATACCCCCTTCTGGTCACTCACTCTTGACCAGGGATTGGCTGAAAGAGTGTGAATTTGCAGGACAGGGTCATTCTTCCACCCACTACATCCCATAAATCAGTGGGACCCAGGGGAAAATAGGCGAGCCTACACCAGCAAAACCCAGAGCAGACAAATGATCACTTCTCTCCCAAACTACAAAAATTTTACCTAACATTAGCTGCCTACTTAGAGGGCGCTACACGTGAAAAAAAAAATTATTTTCTTTGGACAAAAGTGTGGCTTTTTTCCTCCTTCAAATATGCCACTAGTGTTATTGGCGATTTGTAGATCACAAGCTAGCCTGTAGTCTTGCAGTTTAAGCTTGTAGTTCAGGAGGATGGCAAGCAGCTCAATCTTTCACACTTTCTTGGAGAATGTATATTCACTTTCAAAGATTCCATGCCTAGCTGCAATTATTCAGTCATAAATATTTGCTCTTTTACTATGGAAAGAACTGTACACATATTGTTAGGAGGGTAACTTGCATGGAGTTTACTGATTTCTGGACATGAGCATTTTTAGTGTGCTTAAGGCTGACTGATGTATGTGTCAACCATGCTGCTTCACAATTCAGACTCCACTTCAACAGAATATTTGTCAGACGGTGTTTGGCTTTTGCCTGGAAAACTGCAGAAGAAATGTGCATGACTTGACATGGGCTTTACTGCTAAATAGCTGCATGAACTCCTATTCTAAGCAATAGGAAGCTATAATCGGCTGCAGCTATTTGCTGCATGACCAATTACGTGCAAATGGCCATCCATTGCTTTGAATGGTGCTTCCTGTCTGCAGCAAGGAGCCCTGCTTACAGTAATGCAGTGGGCACTATTTGGAAGTGTGAATTGGGCCTTCTTCAGTGCTGCCAGCAGGCAAAGGATTTGGCAAAAGACATTTGTGTGGGGGGGTGTCATTATTGTGTGTTGCTGATGGCTACTTCTGCTAAAATCAGAGCCAGGAAAAGGAGGCTACTATCCCAAATCTTCCGAATAACCTCCCGAGCTGTCGGGTGCAGGAAAAGCAGTCGCTCAGCTGCCAGCACGATAATCCAATAAAGATGATCCACAACTCCCATACATGCTCTTCATCTTTTCAAATTTATTGATGTGTATATAAATATATGGAGAAGGCAAAATGTGTGGG
Organism: Pelophylax lessonae; assembly: GCF_965119305.1. NCBI lineage: Eukaryota > Metazoa > Chordata > Amphibia > Anura > Ranidae > Pelophylax > Pelophylax lessonae. Next base: position 107,607,322 of record NC_138776.1, read on the forward strand.
CAGTGCAACATTAAAGTATCATTCAGAACTGCACCTTGAGAGATGGCTCCTCCTCTTTATTACCAGGATACTCTGCCAAAACCTTTCTCCAGCCTGGCCTCTTTCAGTTTTGTTTCCTCCATCCTGAAAGGAGACATGGCTTAGGAAACAAAGGACAGGGGGAGGCTCTCGTGTTTTAACGCCCCATGGCTTTTCTTTTTTACACCACCTCAGTCTGTTCCATGATGGGTGGGGAAGGCTCCAGGGATTGGCTCTTATTTTTTTGGCCTGGAGAGGGTCAGTACCATCTCATTTCCTTGGGTGAGAGGTAGGGCTTGCTCTCTCCCAGCCTGTGTGGTGTGGGGAGGGTGGGTGATATCGTTTCTGGGAAGAAGAAAGGCCCCTGGCAGGCAAACGGCTTCTGGGCCACTTAAAGCGCAGGCAGAGCAAGTTGAGCAGGAGTTGGTGCAGAAGACATGGGCCACGCACAGAGGTGGTTTGTGAAACCACCTTCTGGACACCAGGAGCCACCTCCTCACCTCTAGAGAAGGCAGAAGAGGTGGGCAGCACAACTTTTTTCAGTAGCAGCAGCTGCTGTTAACCTTAACCATGCAAGAAGACAGTCATCTGGTGGTTGTGAAAAATGTACATACACACATGTTTTGCTTTTCATTTCAATTTTAAACTGAATGGGTTGTTTTTCAAGGTAAGGGTCCACATATACTTTAAAGTTTAGGGTGGTGGTTTTATTTTCCTACAGCACACAACAGTGTGCTATCCTATTACCTGCAGCTTCTGCTAACGCTCATATATATATATGAGCACATAATCTTTTGTTCTCAGCTGCATAAGAGGCTTTGAGGTGGAGAAAATGCAGTACATTGATATGATCAATGAATGTCTGTGGAGAGGGGGAGGGGTCAGCACAGCCAAAAAACTGCTGAGATGGATGTGCTCTCATGCCTTGTGCACCCAGTTTGAAATATTCTACCTTTTGAAGCATGTTACACCTATATTTAGGTGTAACATGCTCCAGGTTTGCCTATCACAGTGAGCAAGGGTCCTTCTGCTTAGAGAGTGGCTGCTTCAAAGAAAAAAAAAATACGACAACATTGCACACCTTTTTTGTTTTAATGTACCTGGAATGTTTTTTTAAGATATAAACCCGAAAGTTTACTTGGGCTTCAACTTTTCATTGAGGGAAACACGTTACTGTACCTTACATATGTTAGTGCATTCTGGCAGAGGTGGGGGACTTGAGTCACATGACTTGACTTAAGTCACCAGTTTGAGGACTTGAGACTTGCTTGACTAAAATTATTAAAAGCGGGACTGTGACATTGCGGCGGACAGATTGGACCCTTGACTGACATTTTTGACACTTTTGGGGGTACCAGTGACATTACTACAGAAATCAGTGCTATAAATATGCACTGTTACTGTAAAAATGACACTGGCAGGGAAGGGGTTAACTTTTATTGGTGATCAAGGGGTTAATGTATGCCTGGTGCTTACTAACGTGTGTGGGGGGAGGGGACTGTGTGACACAGGCACAGATCGCAGGTTCAGCTATGCTGAACCCTGCAATCTGTCCCTGCCTGTCACTTAGGAGATCTGCCGCTTTGTTTACACAAGCGGGCGGATCTCCACACTCCATCCCCGACGATCGGGGAAGAGCGGCGGTGATCACCGCCGCTCCTCCCCTGGCCCGACTCCCGCTGTGACTGAATACAGCGGGAGAGAGCCAGGGGAAGAGCGAACGATATCGAGCCACTTTGCCGCAGTAGGGTCAACGTGACCGGTCGACAAGTGATTAAAGGTGAAAATTGGGGTAGATCAATATTTTTACTTGATTTGTGACTTGACCAAAATAAATGACTTGACTTGCTTGACTTCTAGCAGGGACTCAACTTGACTTGCTTGCTTTTCGCCACAGTAACTCGGGACTTGCTTGAGACTTGAAGGTTAAGACTTGAGACTTGCTTGTGACTTTCACATGTGTGACTTACTCCCATGTCTGCATTCTGGTGCCATTTACTGTATTTTGGATAGCACCCTAGTGCACTAAACCAAAGCAGCTCTGATGCACATGTGTTGCAGGGCACCACAATGCACTGTTATACACTACTATGTGCTGCATATGAGAAAATGGTGCATTTCTGTTCCCCTGTGTTGGCAACGAATTCAGAATGAATGGGTAATCCTTAACACAATGCATATAAACACGTGACACAGTGTTACCTTACATATGTACATTAATTAAAAGGAGTCTTATGCCGCTAAAATAAATTAGAAAAGTGTTAACTATATTTTTTTTATATTATTTGTATTTTGGGGATATGTATATATATATTTATCCACTTGGTCATAATGATGGGTTTTTTTTCAGCATAATGTTAAATACCACTGTTTTACCAGCTAAAGGATTCAAAGTTCTGTCAAAGCAGTCCTGAGAAATACATATCTCTGGGTATGGGTTGGTAACCTTGCTTTTCATCACCTCCTTGCCTCCAGCTTGTGATTAGACAATAAATAAGGTGAAGAAGAACACTAAGGCAATCCTCACTTTGCTGTCTTCTTTTGTCAGGATGTTCATTGTCAGCATGTTCATGCAGCAGAGCCTGTTTGGCTCAGAGACCTCCCCTCTCCCTCTTCCATTCTGAGTGCCACTGTACAGGGGATTACAGCAGACAAATACAAATTCAAGCAAAACTACACTTGTTTCATTTAACTATTTGTTAATGAAATTATAATATAAAAAATCGTTAAATGAAAATATGCCTAGAGGTCCGCTCTAATTTGAAGGCTGCTTCTTATTCTGACATGAAACAAAGTTTACACACCCTCCTGCACCCGCGCCTAGGATTAGCTTTAATATATTTGTAAGGGTGAACTTAAAGTGTTACTAAACCCAGGATCCTCCATTCACTGTATCTGGTCTCCCACAGTATACAGAACATGGAAATGCAGTCATTTAGATAAATATAAACTGCTAAATACCTTTTCTCATCAGCAGTATATAGCAGTCTTATGACCAATGTCCAAACCGAGCACTGTTTAAAGCTTGTAGGAGGAGTTTTCACTCTCCTCTGACAGTCCTATGATGCTGCATGATCCCTGGCCCTCTCTCCGGACAGTGCTGATTGGCCCTGTGCTAATCACATGCACTCTCCCAAAAAAAAAAAAAATAGCAATACACACCAGATTGAGCATGGGCAGAGTGTCCCCAAGGCTCTGTCCTATCAACAGATCGACTGGGGACAATGGGAAAAGGGGAGGATCAGAAAAGACAGGATTAAACAGCCTTTTTATACAATGCAGAGGATTAACCCATTAGGTTCTATAGTGAGTATAGCACACATGCTTTATTGCATATACAGCTTTTACTTTATGTGTTTATAAACACTTTAAATTTGCTTGATAAATTTGAAGTACAGGATGTGGGTCCAGGTTTTTCATTTGGTTAACAAAAACATCAGTAAAGCTTATTGAAAAAAATGAACCAAATTCAAAATACTCAGTTTAAGGATTGTCACACAAATCTATAACATATATAATGATTTATATGCATTTAATGAAAGCAGCCAGACAAGAGCCTAACATATTACAGAAGCTTTATTGGACACGCTAATTGGGAAGATTTTAGAGAACACAGGATGCTGAAGTATTATTGTGTTTAATTACTAAATGAAGCTAAGAGGACAAAAATGGAGCGTTAAAAGAAAATTGGGTGGAATCAGTTAAAGTAAGGAAATCAGTTTAATATAATTTATACACTAAGCCCAGGATTTTTATTGTATTTAAAGCCATTTATTTTCATTTTAAATAGAGTATTGAACGGTTAACCCCTCCCTCCACCATCAGTTTTTTTTTTTTTTGCCATCTATGTGCTACTGGGGTGATTTTTCTTCACTTTGTGCCCTCTAAACACAACAGGAAGTAATCAGAAATCTCACCAAAGTGCGGGCAATTATCTATTAGATGTCACAGAAACAGGTGTTCTCATTGGAAGATCCCCCTCTATTCTTGTTCTGGAGAAAAAATAAAAAGTTGGGTTTTCTCTTTCTGTCTTGGTATTAATAGTCACCAGGACAACAAAAGGGAGTAATCCTCCCTCATGCTACACGGACTGTAGAGAAAAAAAAAACCTGACAAGGATTCTAACTCCACACCACTCTATCATAACTATCCACATCTACAAATGTTTTGGCTTTAGATACACTTAAAAATATTGTGCTTATTATATCACAATGAATAGCACATTATTTTTTGCTTGCCCTCCCACGTTTCCGGGGGCCTGCTCCCAATATTTGCCCTTGCCGTCTTTCTTTGCCAGCTATGTATGAGAGCTTAGGAAAACTGGATGCTATTTCTCTTGGGTGCCTTGGGCCTGGAACATTCTCTTGTTCTGGAGAATTTCGTCCTACATGATCAACATCGCTTACTCTAAAAACTAGTGGTCTGCGGTTATTGGAGTATTTGACATCCACAAATGGTTGAAAGCCAAGATTTGAAGCATCATCTTGTTTTTTAAGCCTTTTTCCTACTTCTGCTTTCTCTTCCTGCGATCCAGGTGCACTTGCACTGGGTTCCCCTTGATTAGCAGCTGATAAGGCATTTTCCTCCTCTTGATTGGCTGATGGTGCAACATTTTCACTTAATCTGGATTCCCCTTGATTAGCAGCTGATAAGGCATTTTCCTCCTCTTGATTGGCTGATGGTGCAGCATTTTCACCTAATCCGGATTCGCCTTGATTAGCAGCTGGTGCACCATTTTCTTCACTAGATGAAGACACCTCTTGATTGACTGCTGGGGCATTGCTGTCCTCAATGGAACTGGATTCTCCTTGGTTAGCAGCTGTTGCAGAATTTTCCTCACTAGATGAAGGGCTTTGGTTAGCAGCTGGATCAGCATTTTCCTCACTAGATGAGAAATTGTTGTCTGAAGCGGACTCCCCACTCTGCCCATTAGATGAGGATTCACTCAAGGAAGCTTTATCCTTCTCAAGGACTGGTACTATATTTTCAGTAAATAAGGGATTCTCTTGATCATTGTAAGATGCTTCGCTATTTACAATAGGGTCAATCTCGGAGATGCCTCGCCTTGCTTTTTTTTGGATACCATATGGTGCTGGAAAATCTGCTGTTAATATAATCAGACATAACAACACTAGTTAATGAATGTCTGTGTGTTGTCAATATATGTCAGCATCAGTAATCATAAGTTATAGCATTGGTCCATCATTATACAAGGTAGATAGAGAGTGAAACTTCCAAGATCTAACTCAGGGGTCTCCAAACGTTCTAATCAAAAGGCCAGTTTACTTGAGGCTGGGTTCACACTGGCACACAGAGTGGCTCACAGCAGGGGTCAGCATCTGTCAGCATCAGTAATCATAAGTTATAGCATTGGTCCATCATTATACAAGGTAGATAGAGAGTGAAACTTCCAAGATCTATCTCAGGGGTCTCCAAATGTTCTAATCAAAAGGCCAGTGTACTTGAGGCTGGGTTCACACTGGCACACAGAGTGGCTCACAGCAGGGGTCTGGTGCGTCCCTGTTCACCGTTTCATGTCTGATTTCAGTCCGAATTTTTGCCTGAATTCGGACCTAAAACAAGCCAGAAGACGCACAGGACTCCTGCACAATTTGCACCAGAGCCGATCCGGACATATGTGAACCGGCTCCTTAGAGAGCTGGTCACAATCTCCTCACATACGAATTGGATGCAGGTTTCCCCGCATCCAATTCACAATAGTATGAACTCAGCTTTAGACTTGAGAGGGGCCGAACTGTGCTCATTGGGAGTAAACAATCCTCATCATTGGTATTAGGGGAGAAAAAGCTGGTGTCAGTGGGAGGAATAGTACCTCATCGTTGGTGTCAGTGGGAGGAATAGTACCCCATCATTGGTGTCAGTGAAAGGAATAGTACCCCATCATTGGTGTCAGTGAAAGGAATAGACCCCCATCGTTGGAAGGAATAGTACTCCATCACTGGCGGCAGTGTGAGGAATAGTGCCACATCATTGGAGCCAGTGAGAGGAATAGTGCCTCAAGGGCTGGATAAAGGCAAGCAAAGGGCCACATCTGGCCCCAGGGCCACAGTTTGGAGACCGCTGATTCAACTGTATATCACAAAGAAAAATAGTTCAACAACAATCATAGGCTGCTGGCTGTAATAATGTATAATGTAAAACATAACAGAGTAGATAATTATTTTTCTAATGTATATATTGTTAAACGTTTCAGCTGTGAATGTCTTTACTGGCATTGTATTCTGTTACTGCTGGTCCCATTATCACTGGCAGAGCTTTTCTGTTCCTATGTATCTCCTTCAAGTTGCAGGGAACTATAAAGCCTGCTTGTGCATGCTACTGTGAGCAGATTATAGGCTGACATGAGAATGCTGTCTGCCTCGACATGCACATGTCTTCCGGAGAGAACAACATACACAAGATGTTTGGTCTTCCTTCAAAGGAAATACTTGACACTGGCTCCTGGGGCATAGGCAGCGATCTCACATCATCCACATTTACTAAACAATCATGGTACATGTAGCCCCCATAAATGTGATTTTATGAGTGAATGATCCCTGACCAGAAATTCAGGAAAACATCACACAAGAGGCCAAGGGATGAACCACTAAAAAGGGAATAATATGTGTTTTTTTTTTTTTAATTTCATGTTTTCCAGCATAGAAGAGAGATGTGGGGTCTTATAAGCCCCACATTTCTCCAATAGAGAGGACATGTCACGCCTTATTTCTATCACATGGGATCTTTGCATTCCTTGTGATAGAAATAAAAGTGATCAACAATTTTTTAAAGAAACAGTGTATATATATATAAAAAAAAATACTTGTTGGATACTCAAATTTTATTGATGATTCAGAGGGAGCCTAGGGAGGTATGGAAAGCACAATAAAGGCAGGTATGGGATGGTCAAGGAGAGGAAGGGGGGGGAGAGAAAAAAAGGGGGGGGTGAAGATGTCCTGCTGGTGTGCATATGTCCAACTAGACAAGTACTGTGGCCGGTATCTGGCAATAATGTCTCTGGGTGTCTCCTTAACCATAGAGAGATGTTTCCATTTCTTCAGCCTACTTAGCTTTTAGGCGGTATCTAGGAAATTCCATTCCAATTCCAATTACCATCAACATTAGTTGGGCATCTTCAAATTTACGGAGCTCTCTTTTACTTATATGTACTGTATGTAGCTGTTAAAGCGGAGTTCCGGGCACAGAAGTCATTTTTTAATAAACATAGCCCCGGGACAGTCAGGGCTAGCACATTCCACAATGGCTAGCCTCTGATCTGTCCCGGTTCGCACTTACCTTTTAGAAGAAATACTTACTTATAAAATTTCTTCCACAGCGTTTCAATCTCTCTTGTGGGCAGCTGAAGCCGGCGCGGTCCTCTTCTGTGTCTTCTTCCGCATCTTCTTGTCCCAGATTGCGCCTGCACCGGCTCCTCTCGTCACTTCCGGTGCAGCGCCGCATTCCTCCACAGCTTCTGGGCATGCCCAGAAGCTGTTTAGCAGGGGAATGCGGCGTCGCCCAGAAGTGACGAGCGGGGCCGGTGCCGTCGCATTGATTCCTGGGAGCGATGACGTTCAGCTCCCAGGAATCATAGCGAGACAGGAAGTGACGGGGTGAGCCGCGGCGCAGAGGGAGGAAGTACTCTGAGGTGAGTATTTACGATCTTCAATTAAAAAGTGAGTAAACAAAAAAAAAAAAAATAATAACTATCCAATTCCTTTTCAGGTAATGTCGAACTAGCGGAGGGGCACAAAAAAAAATATTGTTTTTGTGCCCGGAACTCCGCTTTAATTTATTTTTTTTGTTATTCATATGACATTTCTGGGATTATATGTCCATTATACATGCCCTAACACAGGGATCCTCAAGCTACGACCCTCCAGCTGTTGCAGAACTACACATCCCATGTTGCATTGTAAACCTCTGACATTCACAGACATGACTAGGCATGATGGGAAATGTAGTTCCCGAACAATTGGAGGGCCATAGTTTGAAGACCCCTGCCCTAAAAGTTACTTCATATATGTTTTTTCTTTTGTGGGACGCTAGTACTGTTTTGTATTGCATTGCCTTGTTGGATGCTTTATTACTATAAATAAAGAATTTGAAAAAAAAAAATGGAAAGCAACCCCCATTCCCCCCATGCATGCGCACAGTTACAAATGCATACGTAGGTTGCATTTGCACCACATGTGTGAGGTATGGACATGCACATTATAGCAAGAGCACTATTTCTAGCACTAGACTCCCTCTGTAACTCTAAATGGGTAACCTGTAAAAAAAATGTAAAGTGTCTCCTACAGAGATTTTTAAGTACCGTAGTTTGGAGCCATTCCACAAGCGTGCACAATTTTAAAGCGTGATATGTTAGGTATCTATTTACTCATCTTTTATATTTTACAAAAATTGGGTTGTTTATTGTGTTTTTTTTTGCATTAAAATGCATTAAATTGTATATTTGCTAAAAAATTGCATTTGAAAAATCATTGCATAAATTCCATGTGACACTGTGTGCAACACCCACCATTTTATTCTCTAGGGCCTCTGCTTAAAAGATATGTATAATACTTGGGGTTCTGAGATATTTTTAGCAAAAAAAAATTAAGATTTTTTACATGTAAGAGAGAAATGTCAGAATAGGCTTGGGAAGCAAGTGGTTAATATCATTGTTTCTTACCATTTTTTACACGTTTGACATTGCCTAAAACAAACTGTTTTGGTTTCTCAGGTGATTCTATATCAGCCTGTCTTCGGGGTCTTTCAGGTTGCGGTGGGACACCTAATTCACCTATTCCACCAATTCCACCAAATCCATTCCAGGAAAATGAAGGAGAGTTTCTGCCCTTACTGGGCCCAGGGAAAACGAATGCTAAACAAAATACAAGAACAAATCACATGTTTTAGCAGAAATGTTTTAAAATACTTACATCAAAATGTTTAGTAAACACAAAAAAAGAACATGACCGATTATTTAATGCAATAAATATAATATAGTGATGAATCAATATATTAATACAATAGCAAAAGAATGCCGGCTTGTTTACCAGGATGAAACATTAAATGTGTAGGAAAAAAAAACAATAAATTCTAGTATTCTATATGTACAATACAGCATACACAGTTTGGAAGTCTGGGTAATATAAGGTATAGTACAGTATACATAGTGTAGAAGTTTGTGGTATGCCGCTACATTGGTGCAGTCAGTGGAGAATTTGACCTCCAAACCTGGTGTATATTATGGCATTCAAAGTGTTCAATTTTGATCTCATCTAACCAGACTACATTCTCCCAGGATTTCAAAGGCTTGTCTAAATGTTGTGCAGCAAACTTTAAATGAGCTTTAACATGCTTTTTCTTGAGCAATGGAGTCTTGCGTGATGAGCGTGCATTACAGGCCATGGCAGTTCAGTGCGTTACTTATTGTTTTCTTTGAAACAACTATACCTGTTAATTCCAGGTCTTTCTGAAGCTCTCCACAATTGGTCTTTGGCTCTTTGACAACTCTTTTGATAATTCTTTTCACTTCTCTGTCAAAAATCTTATGAGGAGCACCGGGTCGTGGCCGGTTTTTGATTAAATGATGTTCTTTCCACTTCCGGATTATGGCCCCAACAGTGCTCACTGGAACATTAAGAAGCTTAGAAATCCTTCTGTAACCAATGCCATCAGTATGTTTTGCAACAATAAGGTTGCGAAGTTCTTGAGAGAGCTCTTTGCTTTTACCCATCATGAGTTGTTTCTTGTGTGACACCTTAGTAATGAGAAACCCTTTTTATGGGCCATCAGTTAAGACTGAACCAGCTGATACTTACAAGGGGCAGGATTGCTTTCTAATTACTGATAGATTTTAGCTGAGGTCTTGGCTTCCATACCTTTTTGCACCTCCTTTTTATTTGTGTGTTCAATAATTTTTACTTGTGTCATTCCATTTTAATACACATAATTTATTTCTGAACTTATTTGTGTTGGTGTCTTTGTATGTATGGATGCAAGGGTTGTTACCAACTTGGTGGAAATTTCATGTCAACAGCACTTTTAGAAATATATTTACCTAGAAAAATAGTGACGTGTTCAATACTTATGTTATATTACAAAAAGTATTGGGACACCTGCCTTTACATGCACATGAACTTTAATGGTATCCCAGTCTTAGTCTGTAGGGTTCAATATTGAGTTGGCCCACCCTTTGCAGCTATAACAGTTTCAACTCTTCTGGGAAGGCTGTCCACAGGGTTTAGAAGTGTGTCTATGGGGAATGTTTGAACATTCTTCGAGTAGCGCATTTGTGGGGTAAGGCACTGATGTGGATGAGAAGGCTTGGGTCTCAGTCTCTGCTCTAAATCATCCCAAAGATGTTCTATCGGGTTGAGGTCAAGACTCTGTGCAGGCCAGTCAAGTTCCTCCACCCCAAACTCACGTATCCATGTCTTCATGGACCTTGCTTTGTGCACTGGCCCAAATTATTTGGTGGAGGAGGGATTATGGTGTTGGGTTGTTTTTCTCAGGTTGGTTTTGATCCCTTAGTTCCAGTGAAGGGAACTCGTAAGGCGCCATGATACCAAGACATTTTATACAATTTTATGCTCCCAAACTTATGGGAACAGTTTGGGGATGGCCCCTTCTTGTTCCAACATGACTGCGCACCAGTGCACACAGCAAGGTCCATTAAGACATCGATAAGTGAGTTTGGGGTGGAGGAACTTGACTGGCCTGCACAGAGTCTTTACCTCAACCCAATAGAACACCTTTGGGATGAACTAGAGTGGAGACTGTGGGCCAGGACCTCTCGTCCACATCAGTGCCTGACCTCACAAATGAGCTTCTGTTAGAATGGTCAAACACTCCCCTAGGCACTTTCTCAAACCTTGTAGACAGCCTTCCTAGAAGAGTTAAAGCTGTTATAGCTAAAAAAAAAAAAGGGTGGGCCAACTCAATATTGAACCCTACGGACCAAAACAGGGATGCCATTAAAGTTCATGTGCGTGTAAAGCCAGGTGTCCCAATACTTTTGGTAATATAGTGTATGTTACCCGCTGTATGGAGGTGTGCAAAGTAAGTAAATGGTGTGCTGACGAAAATACTTTTTTTTTTTTTTTTTTTTCATTTTTTCCTTATAAAAACCAAGCAAATTAAAATATATCTATCCATATTTGCTACCAAATTTAAGCCTCAACTGTCCCAAAAAAAAAAAGAAGTATATAATACATTAGGTTAGACTACAAAATATGAAGGATATAATGTGCATAACTGGAAAACTTTATGGAAACAAAAAAAATCTGAAGCTCAAGGAAATTTAGGGAGCAAAATGCTTGGGGAATCAAGTGGTTAAGCAGTATTTTTGATACATTTAATCAGAAGCTATCCCAAGCTGAATGAACAGCGTATTAGAGTAACCACATTGGTCTGTTATCTAGCTCTAGTTTTGGTTTCTAACATTGCTCAGAGACCCTTTATCAGTCAGTCTATTACACTACATTCATATTCCTTAATTATTTGTTCTACATTCATACAAACCTGGTACATTGGTTGTTATGGATTACCTAATAAAGTGATTTCCAGGTTCCAGGGAAACATTGACGCCTGGAAGATTCCAAGTATGACACATGCATACTTACATTGATCTAAGCTGGACTAATGTATCTATGCATAAATATCCATACCTAACCTTCAGCTTTTATAGTAAAATCTAAACAAATCATACTTCTGCAAAATCAATCAGAAAGTAAAGGACTAGATTTAAATACGGCAAAAGGCAGTAATTCACTGCAACTCCAAGCCGCCTGAGACTTATTTTTTTTAAATGTATGCTGTATACCCAAAACTCTGTTTTTCAGTTTTGGATAGATTAGTAAAAGGTTAGAATTCCTGTCATGTTTGTATTGCTATTTTCATTGATTTCCATATCCCTTGATGGGCAAGTTCACCCTCTCTATATGTCCTGGTGACCATTGTCAATGAGACAAAAAGTAATAGAAAATCTAACATTTTACAATTGTCACCAGAACAGGAGGTGAGGGGAAAACCAAAATGGGGACACCTCTTCTGGTAGCAACTATCTAAGTCTCCAATTTTCAGAGACTTCCTCTCAGTTTTGGTGCATCTTTGGGACAAGAAGTTAAGCAGTATGCCATTCCTGTCTACATGCACGCACTCCAGCAATGGCTGCATGGCATTTCGTAAGGTGGGTTTCCTGACGATGATAACAGTGAACCATTCCTGCGTAACATTGAAACAGCTACTTGTAGTCTCTTTGTTTACAAGAATAAAGCATTGTTGTCCTATAATGGAAAGTGTTTGAACAAAGACCTTCATTTAGTGATCACCAACTATTATTTTAATAAAAAACTGCAAATTTGGAAAATATCAAAAACGACTTTTGAAATTACATTTGAAAGTTTGTAAGATATGTAGTGGTTAGCTTTGTATGCTATATACTTTATTTCAGCATTAGGGAACTGCCTAAGCCCCCGTTCACACCAGTGCAACTTGCCATGCGATTTGAGAGTTATAAATCACATGACAAGTCACACACCATTGACGACAATGGAACCATTCATATCGACGCGACTCATGTTTCAGCGATTATAAAAAAGGTTCCTGCGCTACTTTTTACCAATTTTATTGCAACTTGCATAGACTTCTGATGTGTGAAGCCACAAGCGGCAATGAAATCGGCAGTGAAAATCGCACTGATGTGCAGCTTTGAAATCGCACTGAAACAATGTGATTTCAAAGCCGCACCAGTGTGGACAGGGGCTGAGTGTGAATGTATCTGTTACTTTCTACTTCTCTGCACACACAAGGCCATCTACTCTACCTGAGTATTTGCCTGTATTTACATTAGGAAAAAACACAAAAATACATGAATACAGTAAATAGAAATTGTATTCTTTTTACTATATTGCAATCAACATGCATATGCATTTCAAATTAAATAAAATAATATAGGACTGTCAATTTACAAAGCATAAAAATATAGCAATCTGTCCAGCCAATAGCAAATCAGAAGCAAATATTTTAAGAACATTAGGAATATTAGGGATATTAAGAATATTACTAAGAAATTAGTTCTTCATTAGATGTTATTTGCTACTTGCTAGTGATCTATACACATTATTTTTACCATGCCAGCTTATTTATTGCATCTAAATGACATCAGTTATTTGTACCTTTGTATCTATACATGGTATAGAAAAACTTCTATCCTGCACATGGTCCTTGCACAAGGAGATTTCCACAGTTTTAAACGTTGCCTGTACATTGATCATATGATATAAATTTAACTTCCAAAACCACTCACCGCCATTGACGTATTTGGCCAGGCCAATGGCCACCAAGGAAAGTATAATTAGATTTTTCATTCCCAACAACTCAGCTTAGAGCTTCCCACTGCTGACTGCCAAATGAAAGTTGCAAAAAAAAAACAATCAGCATTTAAATGGGGTAATATATAACCCCTCCCACACATACTATACACTTGGAACTAGAGGAGGATCTGGTCTGTACTTCTATAAATGTTTCCAGGATTTCGTCTCTAACAATGAGTCAGTTCAATTGTTCAAACACTCTACTTAAAGTTTACACAATTTTCATTGTAGGCAAGATAAGCCAAGCAATGGAAACTTGGGTGGATGCTCTAGCTCAAATTGTAGGCTGGTCAGCTATGTGGTTGGAACAGGCAAGTGAAAAGGAAGTTCCCATGCTGAGAACTGGTAGATTATTTCTGTGTTAACTTTTTATTAGAAAAAGGGCTTTATAACTAGACTTAATATAAAAGGTTTTAAATCCTAATTAACTTCATAGCTTTGGATATAATGAATAACAAGGACAACATTTTTTTTTTTTTTTATTAATGAAATTCAATTGCTAACATAATATATTTATTTTTACTGTATAGGATAAGGTATTGGTTATTTTGATATCTTTTTCTTTTAAGAAGATATTTCAATTATGTTTACCAAATCAGAACCAATAAAAACAGGCCCAACCCTCTGCCTTGACAAAATTTAATTTCAATTACATGAGCAGGGGCAAGCAACAACTTCTGTGCACTAAACATAGACGCCATTATCTTCAAGTAATTTGGTGTGACGTATATATGTGTACAGTTTATAGAGGTTCAAGCCATTGGTTAGAGAAGATATGACATGTATGTAGATATACATAAGTTATAGTCAGGTGTGATAAAATGCTTTAAATTAAGAATGGTTTCAGAAGAAGTGGTAATAGTTTATTTTTATCATATATAACAAAATGGAAAGTAAATGAACAGAAGAGAAATTTCATTTAAATCAAAATTTGGTGTGACCTCTATTTTCCTTTAAAACAGCGTCAACTTTTCTAGGTACACTTGCACACAGTTTTTGAAGGAATTCAGCAGGTAGGTTGTTCCAAGCATCTTGGAGAACTTGATAAGCCATGAAATCATTAAACTTCGTAGATTTCAGAGGTGCTAGATATCAAAGTAACTTTAATAAATAAGTGCCGAACAATTCCAACAAAGAAGCAGCAGTGATGAAGATGATGTGCAGATCCCTCATTTTAATTCGTCACCCAAAGTGCTCCACCGTAATTAATTGAAGTGAGAGATCTGCTGTTGGGGTCTTCTTTAACATCATCTTCATCACTAATGCTTCTTTGTTGGAACTGTTTGGCACGTATTATTATTTAGAGACACTTTGATATGCAGGACCTCTGAAATCTATGAACTTCAATGATTTCACATCTTATCAAGATTAAAGCCTTAAAGGGATTGTAAAGGAAGATGATTTTTTTATGTTAATGCATTGTATGCATTAGGATAAAAAAAAACCTTCTGTGTGCAACAGCCTCCTTCAGCCCCCCTAATACTTACCTGTGCCCATCTTTATCCAGCGATATTGCAGGAGTGTCTAAGCTGACTGGGACTCCCCCCCTCATTGGCTAAGACAGCAGCGTGGTGCAATTGATTCCCACTGCTGTCATTTAAAATCGTTCAGCCAATCAGAAGAGAGAGGGTGGGGTCAGGTTGCGGCTCAGTGTCTGAATGGACACAGGGAGCTGTGACTTAGCTTGGGTGCCCCCATAGCAAGCTGCTTGCTATGGGGGCACTCAAGAGGAGGGAGGGGCCAGGAGAGCCAAAGAGGGACCTGAGAAGAGGAGAATCCTAGCTGCTCTGTGCAAAACCATTTCACAGAGGAGGTAAGTATAACATGTTTGTTATTTAAAGAAAAAAAAAAAAAAACAAGACTTCACAATCACTTTAAGGAGAGACTAGCATTATTATTATAATTGTTTTGTTTGATGATTTTGATCTTTGTTTGGCTTTTTTAGATTTTATTCACAGAGCGGTGTTGTGAGAGATGCAGCATCTTGGAGAACAAACTGCGGATCTTCTGTGGAGGTAGGTTGCCTCAAATCCTTCTATTTCTTCATGTAATCCATGACAAAATCAATGATTTTGAGATCAGGGATCTGTGGGGACCCAACCATCACTTCCAGTACTCCTTGTTCTTCTTTATGCTGAAGATAGTTTTCAATGAATGTTTGGGGTCATTGTCCTGCTGCAAAATAATTTTGGGGTTAATCACACACCTCCTTGATGGTTTGGCATGATGGATAAGCATCTGCGTGTATTTCTCAACATTGGCGACACCAGTGATCTTGACCAAATCTCCAACCCGATCTACAGAAATGCAGCCCCAGACTAGCAAGAAAACTCCACCATGCTTCACTGTTGCCTTCAGGCACTCATTGTTGTCCTGCTCTCTAGCCCTTCGGCAAACAAACCGCCTCCTGCTAAAGCCAACTATTTACAATTTTGACTCATCAGTCCAGACCATCTGACACCTTTTTTCTGCACCCTAGCCTTGGTGCTATGGTTTTTTGGCCACAATTCTCCTATGAAGACCACTTCTGGCCAGACTTCTCTGGACTGTAGATGGGTGTACTTGGATCCCACTGGTTTCCGCCAGTTCTGTACTGATGGCACTGCATCTTTCGATGTCCTTGCCATTGCCCATTTCTTTGTGCTTCTTCAAAAGAGCTTGAACAACACATCTTGAAACCCCAGTCTGCTTTGAAATCGTTTGCCTGTGAGATACCTTGCTGATGCAGTATGTCTACCTTGTGTCTTGTTGTTGTGCTGCTCAGTCTTGCCATGGTGTATAACCTGTGACATGAAACTTCCACAACCTCACCTTCTAAGCAGAGTCTCACTGTTCCTCTCCCAGCTTTAAGCCTCCTACACAGCTGTTTCTGTTTCAGTTAATGACTGTGTTTCGACCTCAATATGAAATTCATGATCATTAGCACCTGCTTGGTATATTTGGTTCATCGTGCTCCTGACTCTAAACCTACAAATTCCCTGACTTTGTGCAAATGTAAGAATTGATGCTGGTTTGAAGCCAAAGAGTAGTCCCACCAAATATTGATTTGATGTAGATTTTTCTTCTGTCTGCTTATTTTGCATGTTGTAAATTATTTTTTTTTATCAAACAATTAAAATGTATATTTTAAAAGCATTCTTACTTGACAGCATTTCTTCACATTTGCCTAAAACTTTTGCACAGTACTCTATATGTAGTCCAGTTACAGAACAGGATATGTACTGATGTAGAATTCAGTAATTCACAACAAACCCAACAAGGAGGCACTTGAGCAGGAACACTCACGGTACACAACAGCATTGTTGAAGGTTCAAGAGAATATCATCAAACTCCTGTGTTGGTGTCAAATCTGTATGGAAGAGGATAACCGGTTTGGTTATTAAACTTTAAAAGGTTTAAACTCAGATATTCTTTAAACCAAACTTTCTCCATCCACGCTGAGTAGTAGCCACCATCATTATCATGTTTCAGTTCTCAGTGCTGTGATAGTTTGACTAACAATTTCTCAGCAATGCAACATTATATCAAAATTATTTTTTACTAATTTTTTGAGACAGATAGAGCTTTCTTTTGGTGGTATTTAACCACTTCAATACTGGACCTTCCTGCCCAGGCTATTTTTCAGTTTTCAGCACTGTCACACTTCAAATGAGAATTACTCAGTCATGCAACACTGTACCCACATGAATTTTATATCTATTTTTTTAAGAAAGATAGAGCTTTCTTTGGTGATTTTGAATCACATCTGAGTTTATTTTCTGCTATATAAAGAAAAATAGATCGAAAATAAAAAAAAATGTGAATGTATTCTGCTACATTCCTTTGGTGAAAAAAAAAAAAAAAGAAATAGATATACAGTATATCATTTAGCCTGTGTAAAAGTTATAGAGTCTACAAGCCATGGTATATATATTTGAAAATTGATTGATCCTGATGTATTCACTGCCTAGCTCATTTCATAAATCCCTAAAGATACCAGGACAATGCAAATACCCCAAAAATGACACCTTTTTTGGAAAGTAAATAGTCCAGGGTATTTAGTATGAGGCAAGGTCAGTTTTCTTTTTTTTGGAGCTCAAATTTTTTTGTCACAATTTTTTGGAAAATTAAGAACTTAACTAAAATTTGTTAATTTAATTAAGTAATTTCTAACACACAGCATAGGCATGTGGGGAGGGGCACCGTGGTGGGGCAGTAGTAAATACTCAGTCCAGTTACAAAACAGAATATGTACTGATGTAAAATTCAGTAATTCACAACAAACCCAAAAAGGAGGCATTTGAGCAGGAACACTCACGTTACACAACAGCAATGAGTAGCGGAGCAGGTCTCAGATGTGTTGACAGCATCTATCTTAGGAAGCAGAATGCAGCCTGGCCAGTCTGTACCCAAAGTTGGGAGGTTTCCAAGAAGGATGGCATGTCCATATCCTTTCCCTACTTGTCTTGAACCTCTCCCTGCTGTTAATCACTGTCCCTGTCAGACGTGGTACCTGTGCCTACACTACTACAGGCAAAATATTCACCAAGCTCGGGAGCCACAGTCTTAAATGAATTCTGGGGCAGCAGCATTGAACCTGATAGCTTCTCCAGTGACCCAGAAAAACATTCCTCTCTCCTGCAATGCCCCTGCAACTGAGTGCCACCCGAAGTGGAGATAATATACTGCACCTGCTGTCCTTGGCATCATAACACAGTAAGGAGCAGCGTAAGATATGCAATAAACATAATTAAAGCATAACAGGAACAAGTTAAAAAAACATAAAGTATCTTGCAGTAAGCTGGCTGCGGTTAGCCTGAAAGAATGGCGAGCAACAGTGTCCTCTGAGGAGTCAGGTCGCAGGTAATTATATTTTACTGTGACTCTGAGCCATAAGTGAATAGGGGTCATTTGGGCTTTCCATATCCCTGTCACTTGGGCCCAAGTCCGAATCCTCAGTTGTTCAGGACAGTCTGTGGAACTTGCAGGAGTGGCTGGACAGTCCGTAGTCGCTGTACTGGGAGTTCCTGTTTCCAGATTAAGAGGCTTGAGCAAGAGAGGAGGCAGGTACCATTCAACTGTGACTTCCTGCACAGGTGGGACATCCACAGAATTAAAAATGTTACTATCTCTGGCTGTTTTGGCAGAACAGTCAGCACTTAGCACACAGGGCCTCGGCAGGTTGCAGTGGAGACGTCTCTTGCAGGATTAGGTTCCTCTGAAATTACATCATACACAGGAATAGGAGGAAAGGGTTGTTATTCAACCCAATAGGGAGTATGCTCTTAATTGGATTCCAGTTCACTGCCTCACTCGTTCTTGGTATTTTTCACTAACGCTTGTTCGCAATGGCAGATCCTCTAGGACAGAGTCCTCGGCCAAGTTTTTGTATCTATTCAGTACCCCCTGCTTGGCTTTCTGTAGCCTGTCCCAATGCTCTTGCACCCAGGTGCTAGGTGGCAAGAATGTCACATTTTCAGAAGAACCTAGTTGGCCATAGCATCCGAACACCAAAAAAAAAAAAAGAGCGTGTGACCAGTAGCCTGGTGGACAGCATTGTTGTAGGCCCACACCACAGTTCCCACATGTTTGTGCAATCTGTCTCGGTGACCTTGTTCAAGAGTCCGTAGCATGCCCTGCAGGGTGTGCGCAAACTCAATTACCCTGTGGATGGTAGGGGGTGGTATGTGATTTCCTAATACCACTGATGCAGCACAGCTTGGAGATAATTACTGACTCAAAGTTTGGGCCTTGGTCTCAGATTATCCACTTGGGGCACTCGTAGGGTTGGACCTCATGCTCCCAAAAAAATGTAGTTATGGTTGGGGCCATTTGGTCCTTAGTGGGAACTACCGCTGCAAACTTTGTGAAATTGTCAACAAATAACAAGGCATCTCTATAGCCTTAGGGCAAGCTGGAGATTGTTAAAAAGACCATGGTGACCAGCTCAAGGGGCTCCAATGTGGTAATGGTTATTGGCGTGGTCCTTTTGGTGGGGACTTATGTACAGAGCAAGTTTTGCATTCCTGGCAAACCTTCTGGACCCAATCTGCCAGCCCCGGGCAGAAGTATCTTCTGACCAATGACTCAGTTCTGCTGACTTTAAATTGTCCACTCACAGTGTGTAGTACTTGGCAGACTTGGAGGATGTAAAATTGGGGGACCACAATGTGTAGGATGATCCCATTGTCTCAGAATCACTTGGTATATGGCTATCAGTGGTGCAGGGCCAAGGCCTCCTCTTTCATATGTGCTGAATCATACCTTTTGTCATCGCCACAGTTGATTCCTCATCTTCCTGCTCCCGCGCAACTGCTTTCACACCACATCCAAACAGGTCCTCCAAAACTTATCACTATTTGTTCCAAGGTGGCCCAGTCTTTTTCCAGCAGCAACATCTCTCTGCTGACTGCTGCCAAGCATGGAGAGGTGCAGTGTGGTGCAGCAGCAGGAAACACTCAGAGTCCCATAGCAGAGAACAGAACTTGTATTGATGTAGAATTCAGTAATCCGCTACAAACGCAAACAGGGAACACTTAGGGTATACAACAGCAATGAGTAGCGGAACAGGTCTCAGATGTGCAGACAGCGTCTGTTTTTATGGGCAGAATGTGGCCTGGTTGGTCTGTACCTAAATTGGGAGGTTTCCAGGAAGGATGGCGTGTCTGTATACTTTCCCTACTCATCTGGAACCTCTACCTGCTGCTAATCACTGTCCCTGTCAGAAGGGTGACCTGCCCTTACACTACCCACAAGCAAAATGCACTCCAAGCCCAGAAGCCAAAGTCCTAAAAAGACTCTGCCTGACCCAAGATGGCAGCCAGAGTCACATGTGGTGGTAACATCCAACCAGATACATTCCCCAGTGACCCAGTAAACTATAGAAGAATCATGTTCCTCTTGACTTCCTCTCCCCTGCAATGCTGCTGCGGTGGAGTACCACCTGCAGTGAAAAAAATAGACTGCATCAGCCTTAAGGCATACTTACAATTGCAAAGACAGGGGAGAAAAGAGAAGTGCCTCTAAGCACCGATACTATACTATTATTATACTTACAATTGCACCACAAAAAAACATTCTAATATTCCTCCCAAGTGTAGCACCCTCCTAGGTAGGTGCTAGTGAGAAAGTATAGTTTTGAGCTCTGTCTGCTTACCAAAAGTGCTGCAGGTAAATCTATGTTGTTCTCTGCCTACCGGAGAGCAGGATCTGTTAGTAAGGTCTGCTCATTGTGCTCATAGTGCAACTCATTCTGTCTAGAGAGTGTTTCACACTGGCCCAATAGGGAGGCATGTTGGACAGTGGGAGGAAACCTGACGAATGGGTGCATGGGCTTTTGATACAGTCCTGATGATTGGCAGAGGGAATGTCGCCTAAGTGCATGTTGGGATATTGTATAAAAGCCAGGAACACATGTGCTCGAGGTCTTTCATTGGGTAGTGGAATCCCAGAGGGAGGGGGCAGCTGCCTCCTCCTCTGTAGAGGTGCTATGCGGTCTCAGGGGGTCGTCCTGAGGGCCTGAAGAGTAGCAGTGAGAAGCTGAACCCAGAGGTCCAGAGAAGCTGACTGAGAGGGGAGACACTGAAGGATCTGTCTCTGCAGAACAGAGAGTACAGAAACTCGTGTCGAGGGGCCTGACCTGAGGGGGGCCACCCCTGCTCCTAGGATAGTCAGTGGACGGGTGTCAGCGGGAAGAGGATGCTAGTGAGAGTGTCCTGAAGATAGATTATCGTCCATCAAGTCACCATTAGATTGTAAGCTCTTCTGAGCAGGGCCCTCTTAATCCTCTTGTATTTTATTGCATTGTATATGTAGTGTCTCCCTCTAATATTGTAAAGCGCTGCGTAAACTGCTGGCGCTATAGAAATCCTTAATAATAATAATAATCTTGTTAGAGACCAAAGAGAGCAAGATACCTAATCCCATCCACACTAGTGGCAGTGTGGATTAACAGCCTGGCTGTTCCATATTTTCCAAGCAGAGTTCCGAAGATAGAAGTCCTCATTCAATGTGAATAGTTCAAATGGAGTATCCCACTATTCCCTTCTCCTATCCCAAATTATCATTAAACAACAAAACAAATAACACCCCTAGACTGTTCATTCATGTCACAAGCCATTGGGAACAAGGAGGGATTCAGAGACATGTTCAAGTAAATGTGTGCTGGTAACCAGGGGAACCCTAAAGACAATACTCAGCAGTTCCTACGGGGACAGTGCTACTCAAGTACTTCTTCACAGCCTAGACGCAGAGAGGAGCCCAAAATCCAGAAAGCACCTTTGCTTTCAAGGAGCATAAATTACAAGACTAATTTCCTGAATATCTATCATATTTCTTAAGTCCCTGAAGTGCCAGGACAGAAGAAACACCCACAAAATGCCCACATTTTGAAAAGCAAACACCCCAATGTATTTTCTAAAAGGCATTTTCAAAAACACTGGCTATTGGACTGACAAACAGTGTCCTGAGTGTAGCTGTCAGTGTCTCTGATCTCCATACAACAGAGTAGCACAATGTCCCAATAGTGCTTGAGGGGCAAAATCAGGAGGTCATTTTAATACACTCTCCCGAATTTAGGACACTCTATTAAAACAGCTAGGTGGGAAGCAGTTAATAACCACTGGGTTTTTTCATGTTTTATTATACCAGGGGATAAGACCAAACATTCAAAAAAAAAAAAAAGGTTTCCCTTATTTTGTCATAGAACAGTACAGCACCCTTAAATGCACCATTTTTTGAAAAGTAGACACCTCAATGTGATCTATTTTTTGCTACTTTTTGGGGAAATAAAGAAACATGCTGGAATTGAGGTGGTTACATGGAGCTTGGTAATAGTGCACTCAATACAGTACATCATTAATGTACAGGTCATACAAGTAGGGGAAGTCGATGGAGTTAATGTACAGGTCACATCGTTAAGTTATGGGATGGAGATAGTGAAGTTGGGAAGGAGGGAGATGAGATTAACAGTGAGAAGGGGATTAAAGTCAATTTAATTGAAATTCCCCACCTTAAATCTGTTTAATTCACAAATCCTCATTTTTTCCCTTTCTCTGTTGTCAGAGGAAGGGAGGGCTCAGAAATGTAAACACTTGTAGTGTTTACATTTTTGATCATTCTGCTGGGCCAACGCAGTGATCACAAAGTACAGAGCCACTATAGCCACTATAGCCACAATCACAGGCATTGCACACAGGGCCTGGCACATGCACAAGTAGTAATTTGATCACTGTTCTTATACAGGTCCACCAATCCCCCGTGTATCAATGTATGGCAGTAGTAGATGGTTATAAAAACTAAGGTTCAGGAAACCACTTGTATACAGCTGCAAGAAAAAGTATGTGAACCGTTTGGAATAATATGGATTTCTGCACAAATTGGTCATAAAATGTGATCTGATCATCACAACAATAGACATTCACAGTACAGGTGAAAAAAGTATGTGAACCCCTAGACTAATGACACTCCAAGAGCTAATTGGAGTGAGATGTCAGCCAACTGGAGTCCAATCAATGAAATGAGATTGGAGGTGTTGGTTACAGCTGCCCTGCCCTATAAAAAACACACACCAGTTCTGGGTTTGCGATTCACAAGAAGCATTGCCTGATGTGAATGATGCCTCGCACAAAAGAGCTCTCAGAAGACCTACAATTAAGAATTGTTGACTTGCATAAAGCTGGAAAGGGTTATAAAAGTATCTCCAAAAGTCTTGCTTTTCATCAGTCCATGGTAAGACAAATTGTCTATAAATGGAGAAAGTACTTCTGCTACTCTCCCTAGGAGTGGCCGTCCTGTAAAGATGACTGCAAGAGCACAGCGCAGACTGCCCAATGAGGTGAAGAAGAATCCTAGAGTGTCAGCTAAAGACTTACAAAAGTCACTGGCAAATGCTAACATCCCTGTTAGCGAATCTACAATACGTAAAACACTAAACAAGAATGGATTTCATGGGAGGATACCAAAGAGGAAGCCACTGCTGTCCAAACAAAACATTGCTGCACGTTTACAGTTTGCACAAGAGCACCTGGATGTTCCACAGCAGTACTGGCAAAATATTCTGTGGACAGATGAAACCAAATTCTAATTGTTTGGAAGAAACACACAACACTATGTGTGGCGAAAAAGAGGCACAGCACACCAACATCAAAACCTCATCCCAACTGTGAAGTATAGTGGTGGGGGCATCATGGTTTGGAGCTGTTTTGCTGCGTCAGGGCCCGGACGGATTGCTATCATTGAAGGAAAAATGAATTCCCAAGTTTATCAAGACATTTTGCAGGAGAACCTAAGGCCATCTGTCGACCAGCTGAAGCTCAACATAAGATGGGTGTTGCAACAGAACAATGACCTAAAGCATAGAAGTAAATCAACAACAGAATGGCTTAAACAGAAGAAAATACGCCTTCTGAAATGGCCCAGTCAGAGTCCTGACCTCAACCCGATTGAGATGGTGTGGCATGACCTCAAGAAAGCGATTCACACCAGACATCCCAAGAATATTGCTGAACTGAAACAGTTCTGTAAAGAGGAATGGTCAAGAATTACTCCTGACCGTTGTGCACGTCTGATCTGCAACTACAGGAAACGTTTGATTGAAGTTATTGCTGCCAAAGGAGGTTCAACCAGTTATTAAATCCAAGGGTTCACATACTTTTTCCACCTGCACTGTGAATGTTTACATGGTGTGTTCAATAAAAACATGGCAATATTTCATTCTTTGTGTGTAATTAGTTTAAGCAGACTGTGATTGTCTATTGTTGTGACTTAGATGATGATGATCAGATCACATTTTATGATGACCAATTTGTGCAGAAATCCATATCATTCCAAAGGGTTCACATACTTGTTTTTGCAGCTGTATGTTTACAAGCAACAGTAATATACAGTGGGGGGGGATAAGTACTTGATCCCCTGCATATTTTGTAAGTTTGCCCACTTACAAAGAAACGAAGGGTCTATAACTTTTATCATAGATGTATTTTAAATGATAGTGATAGAATATAAACCAAAAACACAGAAAAAAACACATAAAAGAAATGCTATAAATTGATTTGCAGTTCAGTGAGTGAAATAAGTATTTGATCCTCAAGCAAAACATGACTTAGTACTTGGTGGAGAAACCCTTGTTGGTAAGCATGGAGGTAAGACGTTTCTTGTAGTTGGTGACCAGGTTTGCACACATCTCAGGAGGGATTTTGGTCCACTCTTTTTTACAGATCTTTACAGATCTTCTCGAAATCCTTAAAGTTTCTTGGCTGTCGCATGGAAGTTTCAGCTCCCTTTACAAACTTTTAATAGAATTAAGGTCTGCGGACTGGCTAGGCCACTCCATAACCTTAATGTGCTTCTCCTTAAACCACTCCTTTGTTGCCTTGGTGGTATGTTTTGGGTTATTGTCATGCTGGAAGACCTATCCATGACCGATCTTCAGTGTTCTGGCTGAAGGAAGAAGGTTCTCATCCAATATTTTACAATACATGGCCCCCTGTCCATTGGCCCCCCAATGCGGCATAGTCGGTCTGTACCTTTAGCAGAGTAACAGCCCCAAAGCATAATGTTTCCACCTCCGTGCTTGACTGTAGGGATGGTGTCCTTAGGGTCATAGTCAGCATTTTTCTTAAGGAGGCAAGTCCACCTCCTCAAGAAGACACTTGTATAGTCATGCCAATGAACATCTAAATGATTCAGAGAAGGATTGGGAGAAAGTGCTGTGGTCAGATGAGATCAAAATTGAGGTCTTTGGCATTAACTCGACTCACCTTGAATCTTCCTGTCAAATATTTTAAGTCCATGACTCCATGTGATTTTGGAAAGAAAGCAATAGCATTTTATCTAGCTTAAAAAATGTGGCTTTTGATATATAGTGCTGGAAAATATTGGTTAAGGCAGTGCTGGAAAATACTTGTGTCCACAAAAAATATTGACACTTTGGGCCCATTTTGGACATTTTCACTTAGGGGTGTACTAACTTTTGTTTTTGCCAGCGGTTTAGAGATTAATGGCTGTGTGTTAAGTTATTTTGAGGGCACCGCAAATGTACACTGTTACTGTATACAAGCTGTACACTCACTACTTTAAATTGTAGCAAAGTGTCATGTCTTCAGTGTTGTCACATGAAAAGATATAATAAAATATTCACAAAAATGTGAGGGGTGTACTCACTTTTGAGAGATACTGTAACTTTAATATAGTTGGGAAACACAATTGCAAAGCATCACAATCAGTCAAGCATATGATCTACATAGAAAAGTAAGAGCCAAGTCGCCATACTGGCATTCCTTCCTCAGTGTAGCCCAGTCACACTGAGTTCTATGTTACAACTGCGCCTTTCACATAGATAGATGCAACAGCTGAGGAGTGATGCATACTAACAAATTTTGTGACACTTACCTGCAAACGAATCCTGCATCGTCCCGGCTGGAGGTCTCATCCATCTTCACCCGTCTTCCTTCCGGGTTTGCGGGCTTCGGCTGTGCTACTGGCCAGAGCCCCGTGACATTACTGCACAGGGCTCTGCAGAAACGACACGGGTGGCAATTCCTTCAGAGCGCATGTGCCGATTACGTCATCGGCTGCATGCAATGTAAATATCTCCTAAATGGTGCAAGTTTAGGAGATATTTACAGTATCTCCTTATTATAAGGCTTACCTAAGGCCCCTTTCACACGGGCATTCCGTATGTCCATATATCACCCCATCCGTTTGCGGGTGATAAAAGGACATAATGCATGTCAATGGGATTGCGGATGTCAGCGGATGACCATCCGCTGACATCCGATTTGCATCCTTTCAGTTCTGTTCCGTTTTTTGGAACTGAACAGAACCCTATTTTTTCTTCCGTTTAAAAAACGGAAAGGACGCAAAATCGGATGTCAGCGGTGTCATCCGCTGACATCTGTAATCCCATAGACATGCATTATGTCTGTATATCATCCGCAAACGGATGGGATGATATGCAGACATACGGATTGGATGATACAAATGTCATCCGTGTCCATGAAAAATAAAAAAAAAGTGCCGAAGCGGATCGCAATACGGTCCGCTCCGCGTGAAAGGGGCCTAAAGGTACAAACAGCACCCGGGGGTTTACAATCACTTTAATAACACAAAGCTGGTTAAATAAAGTAAACACAGCTTCACATTATTTACTAAGGTCAGTAAACATTCACTTTCCTAAGTGAACAGACTCTACCCCTATAGTAAGTCAACTCCAAAGTGTTAACCCATGATGAGCTAAAAAAATGAATCCTGTCATTCATCCTATACTCTTAAAGTAAAATTATGATCTTCAAAAAATACTTCTGAATTCTTATGTCACTTAAAGCAATAAATGTGTGGCCCTTGCATACAGTAAACTTATTCAGCTCATTTAATAAGTGTATCATACAGCATCATGATCAATCAATGAATGTTTTGCCTGTTACAAATACTGCTCTACATTTGATTGTTGGGGGTTATACTGCTGTCTGGGGCTCTCTTAGAGAGATTTCAACCCCACCTACTGTCCCGGTGACAACCTTTTTCACAAGCCAGGAAGTAAAAGAAATACTCCAATAGCAACACAGACAAGAGAAAAAAATATTTTTTAATTCCTTCATGATTGAGGATAAAATAAATCTTAACGCCTAAACAACTCTTAATGCCCTTGGAACTTTGGCAGTTTAAGAGCACTAAGTGTCACTTTTGTCTGCTTCTTTGTTCTCCAAGAGAATGGTGACAGGGGAGGGAGCTCCAGCAGATTGACAGCCTCAGTTCTGTTCATGTGTTCAGTTCTGTTCATGTGCGCTGTGTGAAGGGGGGTGTGTCGCTTCCCTCCAATAAGCCCTCAGAGCTCTGCAGAATTCTGCATTTTAAATGGATATAGATAAGAGAAGACTTAGATAAACAAGTACAACTCATGTAGGAAGATTTGTTTCATCTCTGAGGCAAGTAACTTTACAGGGTATATGTAAAGGTTTATAACCACTTTAAGTTAAACAGGGAAATGTGAAACCCATGCCAATTTTATATTTGTATCTGTTTTTTTGTTGCAAACTTTCCCTCACTTTCTATCTAGTAAAACCTTATTCACAAAACAAGTAGTGAGGGGAAATCTCTCTTAGACTACATTCACACCTTGGCATTTTGAATCGTGGGCAGATTTTCTGTGAATCTACCCGCAATGTCAAAACCCCCAGGTGTGAATGACAAATCACAGGACACACATTTGAAAATGAGTGCATGTGCAATGGTTCGCTGTTTGGGTATATACTAATGAATGCTTACAAATAATAATAATATATCTCGTGATCATATAACAATCCCATGTGCTAAATGTTACATTCAAATAATCTATATATAGAGTATATTTCAATGTGAAAAACCGTGCATCATCATAGGTGTAAATACAAAATATTGTGAAAATATTACATGCCAATTAGTAAACTGTACAGGCCTTACAATACCATTTGGATTCCTTATTTTTCCTATTTATTGTATAATAAAATGAGTAATAAAAAATGAATAATACAATTGAATAATAAATTCCTACATGTGCATAGTGTACCAGTAATTGAAGTTTGTGTTATTTAACAACTGCATGGTCCATTGTATAGTATAGAAAAGTGTATTACTATTAATGTAAAATATGCATATAGAGATGAATATACTATATATGTAAATTTCATGTATTTAATTAGAAGTTTCATTCTCTGTATGTACTAAGACGATTATATGACCCATCTAATGGTCATAATTTTATAGTTAGAAATAAAACAATTCAAATCAAACTCTATGTTATGGCCTTTGGGCTGAAGTGTACCCAGTTCAAAGATCCAAAAAGATTTGCGTTTGCTAAGTTCTAAAACTTTGTTACTACCTCTCCATTGTGGTTTAAGTTTATCTATAGCCCAGAACTGTAGCAGAGTTAGATCATTATTGTGGTATTGTGAGAAATGTCTTGATATGTTATGTTTGGGGAAAAATTTTTGGATATTCTTTTATTCCTTTCCACTTGGGTCTCTTGGTTCTACCAACCAATTGTTTTTTGCAAGGACATTGGAGCACATACACAACCCTCTCTGTTCTGCAGGATATAAAGTCCTTAAGCCTATATTGTCTCCCTGTAGACATAGATGAAAAATAGTCACACTTTACTCCGTTTTTATTCGTCTTATGACAGGCATAACATCCCTTGCAGGGAAAGACGCATTTTCCCTTAAAGAAGGTAAAGCTTTGACTTTTTGGAGGTTCTACAAAATTTTTGGCTATGATATTTCATAACGTTGGGGCTCGCCTATAAATTAATTTCCGTTGCTAAGGAAGTATCCTTTGTAGTCGACTGTCTGCGTTTAAAATGGGCCAATATTTTCTAAATACATTTTCTATCTGTATTTGTTGTATGTGATAATCCAAAACATTTGAAAAACCATTCATTTGAATGGCACCTAAAATCGCAGTTCGGTTCTGCCGCGATTGTCGCACAATAAATCTAGCTGCAATTCTAGAAAACCACGTCGGGTGAAGCTTGTCGCCCAAAAAAGTTCAGGAGCTACTTTTAGGTGACATGCTTCACACAATACAGTTTGCCACGATCTATCGCACTGTGTTGGCAAAGTACCTGCTGAGCAGACTGAGTTGCCGAATTTGACCCTGTGGGACACCGGGGGGCGACTAGTGCCCAAAAAAAGTCTGGCCCTGTGCAGCTGAGGGGACATGGAGCATCTAGGACTGGTATGTAGCAGATGCCTGAATGTGTTCATGCAGCTGCAGGCATGGGGTCAGTGTGGGCACTGTGGTGACATGTTGTTACAGATTGAACAAAGTAATTGCCAGCCCAGAAGGTTGTATGTAAGCTGGGAGACAGGAACCACACAGAAACTGCTGACACCTAGAGTGGCTATCCCTGTTGGAAGAGGATGGAGAGTGCCGAATGTACCACTGGGGCCAGGACCAGTGATGCAAACCCACACTACTATCTGCAAAATCAGGGAGACCCACCTCTCAGAGGTGCAGTGCATGCAAGTTGTGAGGGCCGAGCAGCGGCCACAAGAGACATCAGCAACCATTGCAACAATTGACATTCTAGCTCTTACAGAGCCAGAGGGGAGTCAATGGGCCCAGAGGTTGAAGGCTTCCAGTTCGTCCAGTGAGGGGGAAGCCAGGGCAATTGATGTAGGGTCACCCAGTTTCCAGCATCGTTGTGGATCCCTGGAAGAAGAAATTGATGAC
Source organism: Pelophylax lessonae (assembly GCF_965119305.1). NCBI lineage: Eukaryota > Metazoa > Chordata > Amphibia > Anura > Ranidae > Pelophylax > Pelophylax lessonae. The sequence goes on from NC_138776.1 coordinate 107,636,895, forward strand.
TGGAGATCAGATGTGGAGACTGAGTGGGACTGGGGAACTCAGGAGAGGAGAAGCTCTACGAGTTCCAGTTTGATCAGTGAAGAGACTGAGGCAGCTGTCACCCACATGCAGTGCGCAAGGAATTTGAGGTTCTGTGAGGCTTATGCCACTATGGTCCCAGATCTGTCCCCACCTCACAACTAAACCCGGGCTTGGGCCCAGAATGAGGCCTATTCAAGTCTGATCAGGAGAGTATATATATATATATATACCCTATACACCCCACCTGGGAGAGGACACAGGCAAAAACTTCCCAGGTTATCCTGCTTTCAATGCCTTATTCAGAGGAAGGTGGCCATGAAGTATGGGTACGATTATCCATATGCTTCCGGGGAGATAATGGAGGAGATTGAGAATCAGAGAGGGGCTTGGTGTGAAGAAGCTGTCTGGGACTTTCTATATGTCTCCAAACCACACCAGAACAAATCCAAGCCGCAATTATGGGACACCTTCCTATCTGCCAAGGCAAATTGGAATCTGGGGCGGTCCGTCCACACTGACCGAGTGGAAGTCAACTGCCCAGATGGAAAAGGCCAAGCCTTAGCCATCAGTATCCAAGATCCGGAGGGCAAGATCGTCCTCATACCTCATCATGATCACTATTACTGAGGTGTGCTGAGTTCTTGTCCTTATGTAAGAAGTTGAGTAATCAAGGGGCTAGTTTGCCTGAAGAGTGTGATGTGATGACTGGAAAGAGTTATAAAGGGGCTGGTGTGCCTGAAGAGTAGTGATGAGCCGAACACCCCCTGTTCGGTTCTGTCAAGGTCTTACCTTGCCTTCCTGTTGGCAGCCATCTTGGACATGTGCAGACTGCTGTCTCTTTTAAACTCTGTTTGCATCATCAATTGCCTGCTGCCTGGGCGTCGCTCAGTGATGATGTTGCACACCTACTATATATGTCACCTGATTGCTTTCAGACCTTGCCCTTGCGTTTGTGCTCCAAGGTGCATTTCTGCTAGCTGTCCTCTGGTCTCTGTGGTTTCTCCGTGCATGGCTTGGCTGACGACCTTCCTGGCTCTGGATTCTGCATCAGCAGACGACCCCACATCAGACGACAACCCTGCTTCGGCAGACTACCCACTTCTGGACTCTATCTCGGCTTGGATGACTACCTGTTCCTGGACTCGATTCTGGCTTGGATGACTACCTGCTTCCGAACTTGACCCCAGCTGTTCTTGAATTTGCTCCTCTCTTTTGCTGTGCGAATATTATTGTTGCATAAATAAATCGCTTTATTTTACTTGCATCTTCGTGCAGTCTAGTTTCGTGCCTGGGGGGTCCCCTTAATGTGACTGTAAAGTGGCGCATATGTACCCTGTTCCAGCAATACTGACATTTCAAAAGGAAAAAATGTCATTTAAACTTGCTTGTGGCTGTAATGTATTGTCAGCTTCCGGCAATACAGATAAAATAAAAAAAAAATTAAAACAATGGAGTAGGGTTCCCCCCCCCCCCCCGTTCATACCAGGCCCTTCAGGTCTAGCATGGATTTTAAGGGCAAAATCCATACCAGACCCTTATCCGAGCCTGCAGGCCAGAATGGGGGGGGAGAGTGAGCGCCCTCCCGCTCCGGAACCATACCAGGCCGCTTGACCTCAACATGGGGAGGGTGCTTTGGGGTGTCCCCCATATTGATTGGGACAAGGGCCTCTTTCCAACAACACTGGGCTGTGGTTGTGGGGGTTTGCGGGTTGGGGGCTTATCGGAATCTGGAAGCCCCCTTTATCAAGGGGACCCCCAGATCCTGCCCCCCATGTGAATGGGTATCAGGTACATCGTACACCTATCCATTCACCAAAAAAGTGTACAAAAAAAAATAAACACAAAAGACAGTTTTTGACAAGTCCTTTATTCAAAAATAAAATAAAAAAATAATGTGCCTTGATGTAAATCCATCGTCAATCACGACACCCGCTGAACCCAAAAATAGAAAATAATTCAAATTCATTGAGTTTTGACAGCTCTTTTATAGGAAAGGGGCAAGGCCACCCGATTACGTCACCCAATGGCACTACCCACATCTAATGTCATGTGACATCATATGACGTCAGAAGGGGCGGTGCCTCCGGGTGATGTAATCAGGTGGTCCCGTCCCTTGCCTATAAAACAGCTGTCAAAGCTCAAGAGCATCATTCGGCGGGACGCCTCAGAACTTAGGTTCGACTTGAACATCAAGCCCATCGCTACTGAAGAGTCCCTGAAGAGTTGCTATTAGGGCTGAAGACCCTATTCCCAAATCCCCTTCTCTTCTATCCTTGCAAAAGAAGATGGGATTCCGTGAAACTGCTACAGTTTCTTCACTTGGAAGAAATACATTTTGCCACAAACAACTTATCCTGTTAAAGCCAAGGGCTGCAATCTATAGGGGCAAACACCCTAGTTGAGAGAGACTTCCCATTTAAAGGACTCTGTGAAGATCTTGTTGGCCTTGGGTCACTATTGCTGCTGAAAGGAGTGTTGAGAAAGGACACTTTGCGAAGATACTTTGTTTTACCACTTTACCTCCAGCCACTGTGCTGCTACTGCGGCACAGTGGCTCGTTCCCGTCCAGCGACGTAGGTCTACTCCTCCCACTGTAGGCGGCACGCTCCTGCTGTTTTCATTCACAGCGGGAGTCAGGCCAGGGGAGGAGTGGCGGCAATCGCCGCCGCTCTTCCCCGATCGTTGGGGAATCTAGTTTGGAGATCCGCCCGCCTGTGTAAACAGAGCGGGCGGATCTCCTAAATGACAGGGAGTGACAGATCGGAGTGTTCAGAATAGCTGAACATCCGATCTGTCCCTGGCTCACTCAAGTCACCTCCCCCCCCACACGTTAGTAAGCACCAGGCATACATTAACCCCTCCCTCTCCAATAAAATTAACCCCTTCCCTGCCAGTGTCATTTTTACTGTAACAGTGCATATATATATAGCACTGATTACTGCAGTAATGTCACCGGTACCCCCAAAAGTGTCAAAAATGTCAGTCAAGGGTCCGATCTGTCCGCCGCAATGTCGCAGTCCCGCAAAAAAAATCGCAGATCGCCGCCATTGTTAAAAAAAAACACCAAAAATGACAGAAATCTTTCCCTTAGTTAGTAAACGCAATAACTTTTGCGCAAACCAATCAAAATATGCTTATTGTGATTTTTTTTTACCAAACATAGGTAGCAGAAAACAAATTGGCCAAAAATGTGAAAAAAATTAGAATTTTACATATTTTTTGGGAGGAATTTCATATAAAAAAAATGTTAAAAATATTGTTATTTTTTCAAAATAAACGCTCTTTTTTTGTTTATAGCGCAAAAAGTAAAAATCGCACAGGTGATCAAATACCACCAAAAGAAAGCTCTATGTGTGGTAAAAAAAAAGGACGTAAATTTTGTTTGGGTACAGCGTCACACGACCGTGCAATTGTCAGTTAAATTCGCACAGCACCGAATCGCAAAAAGTGTCCTGGACGTAAGACAGCAAAATCCTCCGGTGGTAAAGTGGTTAAAGGACACTGCGAGGATCCTTTGAGCCAACGGCCAGGATAACTAAGTGCAGAGAAAGGACACTTTGCGAAGATACTTTGTTTAAAGGACACTTTGCGAAGATCCTTTGGGCCAGTGGGCCAGAGTAATGCTGAAGGAAACTTTGCGCGTTGCTTCCTTGTGAGAGAAGGCCTCTTCAGAGAGAGGGATGCCAGAGTGAAGGATTCCTTTTAAGAGTTCTTGCAGAGACTCACAAGTAAGGCAAGCTTTGCTCAGGCTCCAGCAAGAATACCTTGCCGCCAGGAGAAGATGTTTTGCCTCAGTGTTACAGAAGGAAAGGACACTGTGAACACCAGTCGGGTGGACTCCGCATTTCTTCATCCTAACTTGTGGGTCTGAGTCACTGTCCTGGTGTCTGAGAGGGACTGTGCCTATTAATAGTCATAAACGGTTCCCAGATGGAACCGGTGCTAATGTGCTAGTTAGTCATATTAGCAGAAATTGTTCTGTTTTGTCTATTACAGGTGCACAACAGAGTGACGAGTCAAGCGTGCCCTTAGGGGGCCAGCAGTGTTGGAGATCGCTACGGGAATGTTAGCATCAGAGATTTTGTGGGTGAGAAGGTCGCCTCTACGAAGAGGGCAGTCGCAATGTAAGTATATAGGATGTATATATTGCTATGTACTTACCTTTTCCTTTGCAGGCTTGCGAAGGACCTTCTGGTCTTGGAAAGGCCGGCCACTGTCTATAATTGTTCATATGTGAAATTGCATTTGTAGCTTAGTTAGTTAGGATGTTTACCTTTACCTGTCAAGCAGATTTTTGTTTGGCGGGGGTGCATTGGTTCAAATGTACTCGGTATCATTTCATGTGTAAATATTGTACAGCAGAGTCATATATATTTTTTCACTTCATTTATTGTATCCACTGGCCACATATGGGGCATGCCCCATGGCCCTGTACATATGTTATTTCCCTTTTTCCCCCTTTCCAAGTTTGTGGGATACTCCTTGCACATATGATTTTTCTACAGGTATTTTTGTAGGGGGCGAATGCCCATAGCCAGTAAGGACATGGCTTAGTTTGGTGGGGGGGGGGATGTAGCACCCTCCTAGGTAGGTGCTAGTGAGAGAGAGTATATTTTTGAATCCTGTCTGCTTACCAGGGAGATTGCCGGTAAATCTTTAATGTTCTCTGCCTACCTGAAAGCAGGATCTGTTAGTGAGGTCTGCTCATGTGCTCAAGTGCAACTTATTCTGTCTGCAGAGTGTTTCACACTGGTCCAATAGGGAGGCATGTTGGACAGTGGGAGAAAACCTGACAAATAAGTGCACAGGTGTTTGATACAGCCCTGATGATTTGGCAGAGGAAAGTGCCTCGTTGTATGCTGGGATACTGTATAAATGCCAGGAGCACATGTGCCTAGGGTCTTTTGGATGGATAGCAGAGTCCTGGGGGGAGGGGGGGGCTGTAGAGGTGCTGTGCGGCCTCAGGTAGTCGACCTGAGGGCCTTTAGTTAGAGAGGAACAGAGCCCAGAGGTCCTGTGAAACTGACTAAAAGGGGAGACACTGGAGGATCTGATTCTGCAGTACAGTAAGTACAGATCTGTGTCAAGGGGCCTGACCTGAGGGGAACCACCCCTGCAGCTAGAAGAGTCAGTGGACGGGTGTCAGTAAAGGGGATGCTAGTGAGTGTCCTGAAGAGAATGTAGTTCACCAAGTCTATTGCTGGAGAGAAATGAGCAAGGAGACTTAACCCTTTCCATACATGTGGCAGTATAGATTAAGCAGTGCAGCTGCTTCCACAAGCAACTTTGTGAGGCCAAGTGAGAGTTGTCCTTATCCTTTGTGAACAGTTACAGTTGGAGTATCCCACTATTCCCTTCTCACATCCAAGTTCCAAAATAAACACTAAAAAACAACACCCCTGGACTGTTTATTGAGTGACGAGCCATCGGGAGTAAGGAGGAATTTGTGAACTGTACCCTAAGTGACTGTGTGCTGGTAATCAGAGGAGGCCCAACAAGTCATCATACAGCAAGCCCTATTGGGACAGTGCTACAGACAGAATCGCAGGAAATATGCCAGAGATTCAAAACGTCAAGGTGTGAATGCAGCCTTAGAGAGTCCTGAATAGAAGTAAAATTTGACAAGTGTACTTTTTGAAATTTCCTTTCTGAATAAACAGAGAAGGATAAGAAACTGTAATGTAGTTGTAATAAAAATGACTAGTTTAGCTATATAACAACTTTCATATAGGGTGGAGAAATTGCAACTGTTTACTGTGTGTGTTTCTTGACAGAACTACTTTTTTTTTTTTTTTAAGTTCCACATAGGCAATTTACTTTGTATGACATTTACATTGAAAGACTTCATGACAGATGTATGGAAGGACAACATATGAGGTCACAAAGCAAACACCAAGCAATCATTTCCAAGTAGAACGCTTATATGCGTCAGACTCCTTTTCCACGTATGCACTAAGCATTGGTTTTGCAATATTTCATCGCCTTTATATGACTCAAAGGTGGGCTTCAGTTAACATATTAACTAATAAACGTATCATATTGTTCCTGTAGGGCAAATTCACACCAGCCGCTGTGCACATCGCACTGTTCACTTTTTGTTTAATATTATATTAAAGGCTTTCTTTTAAAAAATAAAATAACAAACATATCATACTTACCAGCTCTGTGCAGTAGTTTTGACAGAGCAGCCCTGATCCTCATTTTCTCTGGACCCGCGCTGGTGCTCTTGGCCCCTCCCTCCTGCCAAGTTCCCACAGAGCAAGCAGCTTGCAATGGGGTCACCCAAGCAGGCTCATTTCCAAGCCGTAGATCTTCGTGTCTTTTTGCCCACAGAGCCACAGCTTGGCCCGCCCCCCTCTCTCTCCTCATTGGATCACAGGCTGTGGTTAACAGCAGCAGGAGTTGATGGGTCCCGCTGCTATCTCAGCCAATAAGGAGGGAGAGTCCCTGGAGAGCAGAGGCTCTCGTGCACATCGCTGGATCAAGATGGTGCTGCTGCACAGAGAAGGTTTTTTTACCTTCATGCATGTAAGAAAACCTTGAACCTTTAGAACCATTGTAAACAAATGTTATTGAAATGTCACACAGACATTTTATTAAGTTCAGTAGCCTGCCACATGGTGCAAGGTGGCAGATTGCCTCACCCCACTCTGTGCTAAAAAAAAGTACTGGATGTGGTATTTTTTTCTGTGCACACCGCCCGTAAACACCACCACAACTCAGTGGCGTGAATCAGGAAAATAGGGGACAAAGCATTTTGCCATATCTTGCATTGGGACTGTGCTGGAACATCCACTCAACACAGTTTCACCGCACCTGGTGTGAATGGGCCGTAATGTAGTTGAAATACTGTAAAACAGCCACTTCTGTATGTGAAAAGTTTAGATGGTTCAGTGAATTCATACAGGTATCTAGGAAGCTATATACAGCAGCTCTAAACGGAGAAGCACTGATCATGACTGAAAAGTTCCTTGTCAAGCCTAAGTGACATTTAAAGAAGAGGTGGAGATCGCTATATTGGATTCAATAACCCTTTGTGGTTAAACAAGCTTTTTTTACTGGTGGGACGGTAAGCGGGAGTGTGATTGGGGTCACTCTCTCTCTGGTGGTGGTGGCACTTCAAGGAGACCAATCAGCTGGACCTTACCTATACTTTTGGACTTTTAATTACATAGCGCTGCTTTTCAATTTTAAACTGCTCAATTGCCAAACATGAGAATGTGAGGCAATTAGGTTTTATGAGTTTAATTCTAATAGGGAAGAGATGATTGGTGCACACGTGGTATGGTGTGAAGAACTCAAAACTCTTGGAGGGCTTTTCGTTTCCCTATGGCATACTTTGGCATTACGTTTTATGGACTTGTATTATTGTATTCCTTCTAATTTTATTCTCACCTGGGTGATTTTATTTAAAGTGATTGTAAAGTCTAATTTTTTTTAATAACAAACATGTTATACTTACCTCCCCTGTGCAGTTGGTTTTGCACAGAGCAGCCTGGATCTTCCTCTTCTCGGGTCCCTCATTGCTGCTTCTGGCCCCTCCCTCCTATCGAGTGCCCCCACAGCAAGCAGCTTGCTATGGGAGCACCCAAGCCAAGCTGCAGCTCCCTGTCTCCTGATTGGCTAATTGACTTTGACAGCCGCGGGAACCAATGGTGCCGCGGCTGTGACAATCAGGAGAGAGAGTCCCAGGTGGCCAAGGGACTCGTGGACATCGCTGGAGAGAGAGATGGGGCTCAGGTAAGTTTGAGGGGGTGCTGGGGAGGCTGTTACACCCAGAAGGTTTATTTATCTTAATGCATAAAATGCATTAAGATGAAAAAATGTCTGACTTTACGACTCCTTTAATCACTTCATGTTTGTGTCACATATCACATTGTCATTGTGTATTTATCACTATTATCAGTGTTTCTGTCAGCATGCACTGTTATTTTCTTGTGTGTATTTGATTTTGCACTTTATTTTTTTCAAATTATATCTTTATTTCTTTAAGTTCAGTTACATATACAGTATATTCATTACATTTTAGCTTTCAAGGTTATAATTACAAACCATTTATTCCCTTTAAGGAACCTTAGCCTTCCTTTGGCAATCTATTACCGAACCCAAAACTCCCATTTCGTTCCTTTTCCTTCTTTCCCCCTTTCCCCCCTGTCCCCCTAAAAAAAAAAAAAAAAAAAAAAAAAAAAAAGGGAGAAAAATAGTGCGTAGGTCTCTACACTCCTATATCATTATATATCTATCTTCTCCGCACAAGTTCTTGTCCTGTACTTGGAAATTACCTTTCTTCTGAATTAACATAATCTTTCCACTGTTTCCATTTCTTCTCATATTTATCAGTTTGTTGATGAGCAGATAGGACCAATTTTTCTAGGTTATGTATTTCCTCAACTTTCCTTAACCACATGTTTATGTTAGGTGGTTCAGTCTCTTTCCATTTAAGAGGGATACATATCCTGGCAGCGTTCACCAGATGTGGTATAATGGATTTTTTGTAATTTTGTATCGGTATGCTGGGGGTATGGAGCAGAAAGAGGGCAGGTTCTTTGGGAATATGACATTTCATAATTTCCTGTATTGACCTCCAAATCTGCTCCCAAAACTTTTCTAGTTTAGGACATTCCCAGAATATATGGAGCATTGTCCCTCTCTCTGTCCCACATCTCCAGCACAAATCTGTATTTAATATAGAAATTTTATTCATCTTGACCGGGGTGTAATACCATCTGGAAAAAATTTTGTAATTCAGTTCTTGAATTTTAACGCAAATTGAAGTTGAGAATACTGACTTAATTATTTGATTTTCCCGTTCTAGTGAGAAGACAATACCCATTTCCCTCTCCCATTCCTTCAAAAAAGGAGGTTTACGCCGTTCTACTGATGTCATTAGCAGAGAGTAAATTTTAGATATAGTATGTTCCATAATTCCATTTTGGGTGCATAATTTTTCGTAAGGTGTTACCTCTTTATCATCCTGGGAGGGGACTTGCAATGTTCCCAAAAAATGGCGTAGTTGGAAGGCCCGCCATAGATCTAGGCCGAAGTGGCCTGAAACGTCTGTTAATTCCTCCATCGTTACCCAGCCTGTCTCTGTTAGGAAGTCAGATATTTGTATAATTCCTCTATCTGCTAAGGTCTTAAATTTCCTGTCTTGATATCCTGTCTCAAAGTGGGGGTTTCCTAGTATTGGATACAGTACGGAGTTCTCCCGTATTAATTTATCCTGTTTAAATATTTTTGCACAAGTTTTGATCGTGTTTCCTATAATAGGATGTTTCTTTATTGATACTGGTAGGATCTTATAACACCATGGGGCTCTTTTCAACGAGATCTCACATTGTGCCTGCTCTAAGTTTGGCCAGAGCTTATATTCTCTGTGTCGACACCAGTCAATCACTCTTCCCAGTTGAATGGCTTGATAGTATTTCTTTATGTTCGGGACTGCCAGCCCCCCATCTGTTTTCGCTTTAAATAGATATTTTTTCCCTACTCTCGGACGTTTTGAATTCCAGATGAAATTCATTATCATAGTTTCAATCTGCATCAAGTATTGAGGTGGGATGTGTATGGGGAGTGCCTGAAAAATGTACAGGAATTTTGGTATAACACTCATTTTAATTATATTGCACCTTCCCATCCATGAATGCATTCCTCCTCTCCACCTTAGCAGTAGTAGTTTTATAGATTTTAGTAAGGGAATAAAGTTCAGATTAAACAATTGCGATATATTTGGTGTGATCGATGTCCCCAAGTATTTAAGGGCTGTCTTAGTCCAGTTCAATTTAAAATTTGCCCTTAACTGTTGTTGGAGTGTCCCTGTAAGTTCTATTCCCATTGTTTCGGATTTAATGAAATTTATCTTCATATTAGTTTGAGTTCCGTATCTCTCCAGCTCGTGTAACAAGTTGGGGAGTGATATAATTGGATTCGTGATCGAGAATAGGACGTCGTCGGCATACGCTGATATTTTATACTGATCCTTTCCCACGCTGATACCCGAAATATCCGAGTTCATTCGGATTCTGCACAGGAAGGGTTCCAGTGATAATACAAACAGGAGCGGGGACAGGGGGCAACCCTGTCTCGTTCCGTTTGTAATTAAAAACTCTGTAGATAAAATTCCGTTTACCCTCACTTTTGCAGACGGGACTGAATAGCTCTGTGTTATCCATTTTAACATTTTCTCCCCTATCCCTATATAGCGAAGGACCGTGAACATATACTCCCACCTGACCCTGTCGAACGCTTTCTCTGCGTCGGTATTAAGCAAGACTGTTGGTATTTTATTTTGGTGTGTTATATGTAATAAGCTCAATAGCTTGGTCGTGTTGTCCCTTGCCTCTCGGGTTGGGACAAATCCGACCTGGTCCAAATGGATCAACTTTGTCAGGTATTTCTGTAGTCTGACTGCCAAAATCTTTGTGAAAATTTTAAAGTCAGTGTTCAACAGGGAAATTGGTCTGTAACTTTTGCACGAGGTAGGGTCTTTCCCTTCCTTAGGGATTACCGATATATGTGCATGTATGGTTTCTTTAGGGATTCTATTCTCTGCCCCCCAGGCGTTGAACATATCCCTCATAAATTCCTTCAGGTGTGGCATTAACTTCTTATAGTAATGAATAGTAAACCCGTCAGGTCCAGGTGCCTTCCCTACTTTAATATTCTTTATAGTTTCCATTATCTCCGCAGATGTTATAGGGGACTCGAGTATTTTACTCTCCTCTTCTGACAACTGAGGCATTTGTGAGGTATATACATATTCCTCCATCTGCGTCTGTGGGGCTGTCTGGGCCTTCAAGTTATATAATGTTTCATAATATTTTTTAAATTCTTGAGTTATCTGTTTGGGGTATACAAGTTTCTGTCCTGCGTCTGTTACTATATGTGGTACATATGTTGTCAGATTTTGGTCTTTGAGTGATTTTGCTAATAGCTTCCCACATTTATCCCCTGCTTCATAGAAAATCCTTTTAGTTTTCTGAATTGCTGCTTTAGCTCTAAAGGATAAGAGTTCATTAATGTCTCTCCTTATTTTCAAGAGCTCATCCTTTCCCTCCGCTGATGGTGCATGCTTATGTTTTGCTTCTGTTTTATAAAGAGCTTGAAGTAGGTGATCTAATTGTTTAGTTCGCTGTTTTTTGATCCTGGCCCCATGTTTTATAAGAATTCCTCGTATAACTGCTTTGTGTGTTTCCCATATTATCCCTGGGTCTGAGTCTGCAGTGGTGTTAGTTAAAAAAAAATAAACTATCTCTGACTCGACCTCTGCCATAGTCTCCTTATCTTGTAAAAGACTTTCATTCAGTCTCCAGGTTGTTTCTCTCCTTTCTCTTTTGTTTGGTAACTCATAAATTAATGTAATTGGGGCATGGTCTGACCAAGTCACTGAGCCTATCGTTATGTCTTTTATAGCGTGTAATTGACTGTGTGGGATTAAGAAATAATCTATGCGGGAGTATTGTTGATGCAAAGAGGAATAGAATGAGTAGTCTCTTTCTCTGGGGTGCATCAGGCGCCATGCATCTATTAATTGTCCTTCCTGTAGTATTTTAGCAAAGTGTTTTCGCACCATAGGCGGGATTGAGGATTGGCCCCGGGATGTATCTTCTGAAGGGATCAGGGGGATGTTCATATCTCCTCCTATTATTAAATGTCCCCCCCTAAACTCGTTGAGCATATCCATGCCCCTCCTCAAGAAACCATCCTGCTTTATGTTTGGAACATACATATTGGCTAGTGTGACTTCGGTCTCTCGTATCGTCCCTTTTACAAATAAATATCGGCCATTTGGGTCGCTCAAAACTTGTGTACATTTCCAGGGTATGTTCCTTGATAGGAGGATGGATACGCCCTTCGACTTAGCCTCCCAGTTAGTCGAATGATATACTATAGGAAAAAGATTATTGTTTAACTTAGGGCATTTATCCTCTCTGAAATGTGTCTCCTGTACCATCGCAATATCTATCCTTGATCTTTTCAGATCATCTAACAAAATTCTCCTTTTCTCTGGAGTGTTGAGACCTTTTGCATTAATGGATAAAATCCGTATATTCTCCATTATAATAAAAAAAAAAAAAAAAAAAAAAAAAAAAAAAGGGGGGGGGGGAAACTTAGGGGGGGAAGGGGGGAGGAAGGAGAGTACCTTCTTGACCTCTCTACTATAGAGGGGTCACTATATAGCTTCACGCTGGGTTGCTCATCCAATCTATATTGGTTCTTTGAGCAATTTCCTAAATGGGGTTATGTTTGGGTTAGGTTAGAGAATAAAACTCTCCCCTCCCTCTCCCAACCCCCAACACAGATCATTCACAGGGTATTCCGGCATATATATATAAATAAGATTCATTATTTTTGTATATCTACTTCTCCCGGCCTCAATTTCTCACATTCCTTGTATCTCATTTAGAGGCAAAGGAGAATAAAAAAAAAAAAAAAAAAAAAAAAAAAAAAAATCAAGGATATAAACATTATATTAAAGATAAAAAAAAAAAAAAAAAAAAAAAAAAAAAAAACCCATTCAATTCCCCCTGCAAAAAGGGAAGAAAAAAAAAAAAATTAGAAAAGAAAGAGTAACAAAAAGAGCAGGGGGGGGTGGGAGAAGGAGGAGATGGTTATACGGGGGCTCTCTTCTCCCCTCGTCTCTCCCCCATCCCATCCATCCCCACCCCTAGATCTCACAATATATTTGCCATCTACCATCTGCCCCTCTTCTTCTCCTAGTTCCTTGGTAGATCAAGTATTGCCCAATGCTTCCTCCGCCCCTCCCCCCCGCCTCTAGGGCACCCTGTGCTCTGTCACCTTCTTAGAGACCGCTGAGATTGGTCGTATTGTGAAATGTATTTATATTCAAAAATAGAAGTTAAACAAAAACTGTGCTATTTAATAAATCAGATTATTACCATTATTACCCTTATTACCATTATTACCCTTATTAGTGTTTTATAGGTTACAAAGTGTATATTATACCCAGAAAAAAAAAAAAAAAAAAAAAAAAAAAAAATTTCTAATTGTTGTGTCCCAAAACAGAAAAAGAAAAAGAAACAACATAATTTCCCATAATCATAAAAAAAAAGAAAAGGAAAACACCTCCACTACCACTCTACACTCGTGTCTCATGTGTTTTAAAATTGTGCAAAAAAAAAAAAAAAAATATAAGAATATATGATATAAATATAGGAATATATGAGAATACGGAAAAAAAAAAAAAAAAAAAAAAAAGGTTCAAATCAATAGTGATTTTGTGCAAGAAAAAAGAAAAAAAAAAAAAAAAATATGACCTTATCTCTTATCCTCCTCCCGGGGGGGGGGGGGGGCGGGGGTGTATCCATGTATCCATATACCCTCAAAAAAAAAAAAAAAACATGTTGGAGCTGACTGCTTCAAAAAGAAAAGGGGGAACAGCCGACGAAGGGGTGGGGGGGTAAAAAAAAAAAAAAAAAAAAGAATTATTGAAGAGAGAATTTTATAATAGCAGTATTTCTTCCTGTCATTTCTTCATTCTCTCGTTCCAATTGGATCCTCAATTTCACTTAGTTCTCTCAGACCTGTCCTTTCTTATTACCATGTCCATTCAACCTCCGTTCACGGGGTCCCCAGTTTGGGTACCCCATTGTTCTGGGGGAAATTGTAAGCCAGTCCTCCACCTGAACAGATTCTGTACCCAAGAACTCAAATAAGTTGGGTAAATCCGCTGGGGTACGAAGAACAAACATGTCTCGTTCTTTAAAAAAAGTCACTGCCAGCGGGTATCCCCATCTGTACCTAAAACCTTGTTGCTTTGCTCTCTCCAGCACTGGCCGTAGTAATGATCTGCGGTAAAGCGTGGTTTTAGACAGATCCGGGAGTATTTTTATTTTAGCCCCTGCGACTTCCACTGTACCTATGTCCCAGGCTTTCCGGAGGATCTCCTCTTTCTGTGTGTAGTAATGCATTTTACATACTATATCACGGGGTCTGTTGGAGTCTGTATATCTGAACCCTGTCAGTCTGTGGACCCTATCAATTTCCATAGGGGCCGCAGGGTGTGAGGTGGGGGCTAGCACTTTTAAAAAAATGTCTCTCACCTTTTCTTGTAAATTTTCCCCTTCCACCTCTGGTACGCCTCTCAGTTTTAAGTTCCCCCTGCAGCTCCTATCTTCTAAATCTTCCATATGAAGTTGCATATTAATGGTGGCCTCTGATAATGTCTCTGTGGTCTTCCTTATGTCCGCTACTTGGTCCTTTACTTGTGTGATCTCGGTATCTTTTAAAGTAACTCTATCTGATAATTGGACCATATCTTTGCGGAGTTCCTGGATATCACGTTGGTGTGTTTCCTCAATCCGCATTATTAATGCCTCTATCTCTGCCTTAGTGGGCAATGCTTTCAATAAGTCTTTGATATCCAGATTTACCTTTTCCTGCTGAATCCCGGGGTCGGCTTCGGGTTCTCTCGCTGCTGTCCCCCCTGGGTTTGTCATGTTCCCCTCTGGCGGCTTCTCACCTTTCTCCGCATGCTGTGTGCACTGCACTCCCTGTGCACTCTGTTTGGGCTGTGTCCCCACACGTGCCGCCGCCATCTTGGTTTCCGGCACTCCGGACAGCTGCTGCTGAAAGTATTGCTGTATTCCACCACCTGATCTCCTCTGTAGTTGACGCCGGTCTACTACCGAGCGATCGCTAACCGAGCGGGTCACTGGACGATTCCTGACCGGGTTACTTGTTTGCATGCCGTGTAGCTATGCCGTGTCGGGGCAGTCCGGGAGAGGGGTTAGCGGGAGCTCCTACTCACACGTCCTCACATCTCTTCCTCTCCAAGCCACTCCCCTTTAGCGCCACTGTTTAGCTATAGTTACTTGTTTAGGTGAAAGGTTGAGATTTTTTTATCATTGAAAGTGGCAGCTACACATTTAATATAGTTTTTCTATGTAGCACCCTGCTTCACAGGGGAGCCTGAACAGTAGTTTGGCCTGTTGCATGTGTCCATGTGTGATTCATCTGGCTTTCCAGGGGTCTTCCCAGGATGGGGACCACTCCAGTAGGATGTCAGTGGACAGGAGGTCAGTGCACACAGTCAGTGAGAAAGGGGGTGCCAAGTTAGACCCTGAAGAGTAATCTAAGTGAGAGTACATATTCTTTATCTGCACTTCAGTAGCAAGGTGAAGCAGCGGCCTTGCAGCATTCTACAGTCAGTTGTCCTCAGGAATTGTGCATAGTTCAGGTTGGAGTATCCCACTCATTCCCTTCATCCAAGTTCTAAAATAAAATACAAAAAAACAAATCCCCTGGACTGTTCGTTGTCTGAGCCAAGAAATTTTAATGCAGTGTGTCTGCTTTCAGTTGCTAATAGGAACTTAAGAAGTGCAATTCTCAGCAGCTCCCTAGGGGGCAGTACTACATCTTCATATATATTTTCTGTGACGCATTGGTGTTTTATACACATTTTTTTTAGATCACTTATTCATAGATTATATACAGGTATCTAAGTTCTGCCTGGACATCATAACTTAAAGCTAAACTCTAGGCAGACATAAATTAATGTTGTTCTGTAATCATTAATGCATCATTAAATATATTTTAAATTATTTCTAAATCCATTCTAAGTTCCTGCATTTGGCGTGGGAGAAGCAATGTACAGTATTTCACAAAAGTGATTAAACCCCTCACATTTTTGTAAATATTGTATTATATCTATTCATGTGACAACACTGAAGAAATGTCACTTTGCTACAATGTAAAGTAGTGCGTGTACAGCTTGTATAACAGTGTAGATTTGCTGTCCCAACAAAATAACTCAATACACAGCCATTAATGTCTAAACAGCTGGCAACAGAAGTGAGTACACCCCTAAGTGAAAATGTCCATATTGGGCTCAGGTGGCTACCTTTATTTTCCAACACTGCCTTAACCCTCTTAGGCATGGAGTTCACCAGAGCTTCACTGGTTGCGACTGGAGTCCTCTTCCACTCCTTCATGATGACATCACAGAGCTGGTGAATGTTAGAGACCTTGCGCTCCTCCACCTTTTGTTTGGTTTGAGGATGCCCCACAGATGCTTAATAGGGTTTAGGTCTGGAAACATGCTTGGCCAGTCTATCACCTTTACCCTCAGCTTCTTTAGCAAGGCAGTGGTCGTCTTGGAGGTGTGTTTGGGGTCGTTATCATGTTAGAATACTGCCCTGTGGTCCACTCTCCAAAGAGAGGCAATCATGCTCTGCTTCAGTATGTCACAGTACATGTTGGCATTTATGGTTCCCTCAATGAACTTTAGCTCCCCAGTGCCGGCAGCACTCATGCAGCCCCAGACCATGACACTCCCACCACCATGCTTGACTGTAGGTAAGACACACTTGTCTTTATATTCCGCACCTGGTTGCCGCCACACACGCTTGACACCATCTGAACCAAATAAGTTTATCTTGGTCTCATCAGACCACAGGACATGGTTCCAGTAATCCATGTCCTTAGTCTGCTTGTCTTCAGCAAACTGTTTGCTGGCTTTCTTGTGCATCATTTTTAAAAGAGACTTTTTCTGGGATGACAGCCATGTAGACTAATTTGATGCAGTGTGCAGCGCATGGTCTGAACACTAACAGCCTGACCCCCCACCACTTCAACCTCTGCAGCAATGCTTGCAGCGCTCATACATCTATTTCCCAAAGACAACCTCCTGGATATGACGCTGAGCACGTGCACTCAACTTCTTTGGTCGACCATGTGCATCATCTTTAAAAGAGACTTCCTTCTGGGATGAAAGCCATGCAAATAATTTTGATGGGTGTGCAGCGTATGGTCTGAACACTGACAACCTTACCCCCCCCCTCCCCTTCAACCTCTGCAGCAATGCTGGAAGCACTCATAAGTCTATTTCCCAAAGACAACCTCTGGATATGATGCTGACCACAGCACTCAACTTCTTTGGTCGACCATGGCGAGGTCGGTTCTGAGTGGAACCTGTCCTGTTAAACCACAGTATGGTCTTGGCCATCGTGCTGCAGCTCAGTTTCAGGGTCTTGGCAATCTTCTTATAGCCTAGGCCATCTTTATGTATAGCAACAATTCTTTTTTTAGATCCTCAGGGAGTTCTTTGCCATGAGGTGCCATGTTGAACTTCCAGTGACCAGTATGAGGGAGTGAGAGTGATAAGACCAAATTTAACACACCTGCTCCCCATTCACACCTGAGACCTTGTAACACTAACGAGTCACATTACACCGGGGAGGGAAAATGGCTAATTGGGCCCAATTTGGACATTTTTACTTAGGGGTGTACTCACTTTTGTTGCCAGCAGTTTAGACATTAATGGGTGTGTGTTGAGTTATTTTGACTGGACAGCAAATTTATACTGTTATACAATCAAATGTATCTGTTTCTGCAAAGTTCCGGACTATAAACTCTATGGCTCCTCAACTAAATATTTCCAGAAAACTGTAAAAGACTGTTTGGGACTGTAATCAGAATGGTGGCCACAGATGTGTCTTTTGCACGGTTTATACACCACACACACATTTCTCTGTTTTGCATTCAATATGGAGTGGTATGATGCATGAAGGAATCCCCACTAGTGTAAAAAGGACTAATTTCAGGTTGATAGGTAACTTGTCATAATAAAAATATGGCAGCTGCTAATAATGGTTTCTGTATGAACTATCACACTCTCTATCTGACCCCAGCATTTTAAGTTACTCTTCTAAAACAAATGGGCTGGGCAGGCAAAGACTTTCCCAACCTGCATGTTCATTCTGGATTAGAAACTCTTAAAATACTGAAGTCCAAGACAGTGGGCCCAATAAGTTATTGTTTTTTCAAGCATTTTTTTTTTTTTTTGGTTCACGTGTGATACACACTTGACATGTGCCAAATACACCAGCCACACACATCAGCCATAACTTCATGACCACTTTATGAGCGGCTGGATATCAGTATACTATCAAAGTGCCTATGTGACCATTGCCATAGAGTTTTGAAATTTAGGACGTAGAATCTGTCAGTTGATTTAAATGCAAAGTAATGGCATATGATAAATGGGCACACTATACTAATTGAAATTAATCTTGATATTCAACGGAGTGAGTGTTGTGGTCTGAAGGGGATGTCCCGTTACTAGGTGACCACGCTGTCACTTTGTTTTTAGGTAAAGGTAAAGGTGGTTACATTTATTGGTATTTTTATTGTAATTTGAGATTTGCTAATAAAAAATAATATATAAAAAAAAAAAAAAAAAACAAAAAAACATTATTGCATGAAAGCCATACAATCCTCATTATTACCTAGCATTTGAGTGGTCTCTCCCACAAGTATTTATAGTTTACCATAGCCATTGGAGGAGTAGCCCCCCCCCCCCCCAACTTAATACTGAGAAGGGCCCCCCTTTTGCCACCAAAACAGTCCTGACCCATCGAGGCATGGCCTTCACTAGATCTCTGAAGATATGCTGTGGTAACTAGCACCACACTGTCAGTAGCAGATCCTTTAGGTCTTGTAAGTTGCAAGGTTGGGCTTCCATGGATTGGACTTGTTTTTCCAGTACATCCCATAGATGCTCAGTTGGAATGGAGGAACCTCTGTTTGTTAGTCACTCTGTGTGCATATTTGTGCACACAAATATACATGACACAGTGCAGGGCACTGTGCCATGTATAGTTTATCATGCCCAGTGTGGCAACAAGCATGACAGAAGGAGATCATCAGTGGCAGTCCCTATGTTTCTGTCATTGCAGTAAACAATAGAATCACATTATCACACTGCACCTACACAGGAAAATCTGTTTTATTAAAAACAAACAAGTTGAAAAATGTTAAAATAGAAAAAAATGGGACCTGTTGGCTAGTCAAAATTTCCATGAGATAGGCTCATGTTCATCTAGCAAACTTTGCAAGGGAATTTCACCTCTACCATGGAATTTTCCCTTAGCTTGTGAATGAGGTGAAGCTTTACTGACTTTCATCATCCAACAACACTGTTTTCCTTTCCTTTGCATAGTAAAGAAACCCCATTATGTTTGCTTTGCAGGCTATATGTTAACAAGTAGTAGGGTCATATGTTGGGTGAGCATATATTATGTCTCAGTTCCACCGTCATCATCTTACAGTATTGCCATAACCATAATAGTATTCAGACCTGTTCCTTTCATTATATAATTGCCCATCTGACAGTTGTACTCCTAACACATTTGCTCTGCCTCTTAAACACGTTTGTTATGGCACTGGTGGATTTGGAACTGGATGGAGTCACCATGGATCAGTGGGCATCCTATTATTATTATTAATATAATACAAGATTTCTTTAGCGCCAACAGTTTGCACAGCACTTTACAATATAAAGAAAGACAATATAGCAACAATACAATTCAATACAAGAGGGTTAGAAGGGCCCTGCTCCTGCAAGCTTACAATCGAATAGGGACAAGCTGGTGGAACAAAAGGTAATAACTGTGATTGATGAACTGATGGGAGAAAAAAGAAGATTTGGATAATATCTGAAGGCAGGATAGGCTTCCCATAAGAGATACATTTTTTAGGGACCACAAAAAAGTGGACAGAGTAGGAGATAGCCGAGCAGATTGGGGTAGTGAGTTCCAGAGGAAGGGAGAGGCTCTGGAGAAGTCCTGGAGATGAGCATGTCTGTGTCAATGAAACCTTGAACCAGTGATCACATTTTTTTTTCTAGTTGTGATTTTGTTTTCTATCATTCTGTTTAAAAAATAAATAAATAAATAAGCTATTCAGCTTTGTGCTAATCCTATGAACTCTGACATTATAAAAAATTACAGGATAATATTAATCTTAGAAAAAGTTCATGAAAATAGATTGTGGTCTGATTTGTAAAGGGCAGGTAAACATTAAACTTAAGCAGACGTACATTAGAATACTTATTGTTATTTGTCTGCCAAGCTTTGTTAATAGACGCAGGCATTACCTCTTAAGGCTATTTGAGGCCATAAAGCTCCAATGTTTGGAAGATTTCCAATATTTGGAATTTGGGTCAAGGGTCTCATGGTCTATATACATATATACGGTATATGCACTTTGTATCTCGTACACCTAAGGATTGGTCCTTGGGTTTTGTTTTGGATAAATCACTCACAGAAAGGAGAAAAAGAACTTTGGAATTACTTGACTGAGTCCATGTCACATAAATGAGAGGAGACTGAAATTACGAGGTTGGCCTCTCTTGTATCTTCAGACCAGGCCCCTCTGGAAGAGATACAGAGGGAGCTGAGAGACAGGAGGAATACGAGTGCCTGCAGATGTAGATCAGGCGGACTTGCAGCAGGAGATGCTGTTCCAAGGCAACAGAAGAACCATAAGGCCAGGAACAGTAGCCGTGCACAGTAGTTCTGCTGAGGTTAGCACTCCACTTCTGCTGCAGGGCCGCAACATCTGGCTGGTCAGTGCTCTCAGCAGACTTGCAGCAGGAACACTCAGTGGGGCATAGAACTGCAACAGCAGACAGCAAGGCAGATACTCGAACGGGTCAGTAAGCCAGGATCAGAGACAGAAGCGTGGTCACAGAACTAGGCAGGATCATCAACAAATGGCCAGCGAGGTACCAAATCATGAGCAGAGCCAAAGTCTGAAATGACCTGGGTCAGGAACTAACAACAAGACAAAAGCAGGATCCGAGATCAGGTCAGGAGTAAGCCTGGTCAGCAACTGAGGAAACACACTGGGAGTACACAGGACACAGGGAACAGTTGAAGACCAGTCATCAGTAGAGCACAGGCAGAAGCATCCCTAAATAGTCTCTCTGGCACCAACAGACATTGTGCGCACACCCATGCATTTCTGCGCGCATGCGCATTGCAAATAGCAGTTCTGAGGCGATTCATGCACGCATGCGCAGTAGCCAAACATTTTCGTGCCTGCACATTTCTATTAGCCAAAAGTCTGGTTGGTATTCTCTCACAGTCAAGTATAACAGGTATAGAGGTATATTTGTAACAGCAAAAGGTAAACAGCTTTTGAATATTGGCTAAGTTAGTTGAATCCATGCAGCTGTTTATCCTGCTTGATTTGATTATAATCAAAACAATTCAGAATAACAACTATTTTACATGCCCCTTTAGAGTTTTGTATCTTTCAGATGCAATGATATTTTGCTCCACCCAACTGATGGTGTCTTCTTTTTTTAAGGTAATCGTATATTAGGATCAACATGAAGCATTTATTATTTATTTTTGAAGGAGCCTGCAGAACAGTGCACCCATGATCACCAGATCGCTGATGCAATGTCAGGCTCCTACAAACACTGTCTACAGCTTCATACCTTTTGTATGGCTTTCTGTTTGAAGAAAGAGCCCTCGCAGTTCATTGAACATCGCCACACTGGAAAACGAAATTTGTAGTTCATTTATTCACAGATCTCTGTGAATGAATGACGCAGCTGTGTGGGCAGAGCCCCTTTTTTTAAATTGTGATAGTGAGTGGGCTCTTACAAGCTTTGTTGAGAGCAGAATAAGTCATTGGTTCCTGCTGCTGTCAGTCAAATCTTGTGAGGAGGGAGCGGGTAGCTTGCTATGGGTGCACACACAGAAGAGGAGGAACTGGGAGCATGGGTGGGGGACCCTAGAAGGGGCTCTGTGCAATACACTGAGAGTTTTCCTTGTTTACTATTTTAATTAAAAAATTAGGTTTTACAACTGCTTCAAGGCCCCTGCTCACAGCACAAATGTATCAGATTGATTTTATACTGTTTACTCTTCAAAAAAACTTGCAAAGAATGCCCAATTACGTCAAAGGAAAGTCATGTGTGTGTGTGTGTGTATATATATATATATATATATATATATATATATATATATGTATATATATTTTTTTTTTTTTTGGTTGTATGTGGGTAGTCAGCACCTTATTTACTAAGCTAAGGGAAAATTCCTTTGCACAGTGAACAGCCTGAAAACAAGAGACTTTCTCAGCCACTGATGTCGTATCACATCATTTCTTAAAGTAGATCTAAGGGCAAACTTTTTTTTTAATTATTTTGGTTACAGTAAAAGAGAATTAGAGCAGTTTTATTTTGGCATCTGTGTCCCATTGCGGTGATTTAACTTCCCTTACCTCAAACTTCTGTCTCATAGCCAAAACGGGAAGTGAGGGGTAATCTCTCCAAAGTGAAGGAACAGCTAAGCGCCCATTCAGACTAGCGCGACACGACTTGCTGGGGCGACCTCGGCGCGACTTGCAGGGACTTCATATAATTGAAGTCAATGCAAGTCGCCTCCAGGTCGCCCCAAAGTAGTACAGGACCCTTTTTCTAAGTCGGAGCGACTTGTGTCGCTCCTATTAGAACGGGTCCTGTACTATTCAATGGCGAGTCCCCTGACAAGTCGCGCTAGTGTGAATGGACCCTTATTGTACCTAGGGTTACCAGAACTAGTTTCCCCATTGGATGATTTCCCCTCTAATTCTGTTCTCATGACAACTCAATATTAAGAATTTTATTTCACTTTCAGTGAAACAAAGCAGGACAAAGAGAGAGAGAGGGTGATTTTTCCTAACAGGGACACAGACAGCAATAGAAAAAAAAACAGACATGTGTTCTATTCCCTCCCTACACTATCCACAACTTAAAGTTTTGCCTTTAGGTATACTTTAAAGTCTCACTCCAGGTTTAACTTCAGTTCACATAATGTGTTTGGTCAAAGCTGGTCCAATCAAATTATTTCCTTTACCAATATATGTGTCCACAGAGAGTATTGTAAAAAATGTATGTAGCATCAGCTACAGTACATACAGTATACAGCGCTGTTTTCAGACAGCGGAACAAGACTTCCTGTCCCTTTCCCAAAAATAAAATCAAAAAGATCTAGTCAGGTTTAACACTGCTCGGCCATTCACAGTAAGTATTAAAGGGATTGTAATGGCAGAAGGTTTTTTTTTTTTTATCCTAATTCATTTTATGCATTAAGATAAAAAAAAAACCTTTGTTTCCCAGCAGCCCCCCACAGCCCCCCTAATACTTACCGGAAGCCCATCTTATGCATGTTGCAGGAGTATCTCAGCTGCCCGGGACTCCCCTCCTCATTGGCTGAGACAGCAGCATGGCGCAATTGGCTTCCGCTGCTGTCAATCAAAGTCAGACAAGCAAACAGGAGAGAGAGAGGGGCGGGACGGGGTCAAGGCTCTGTGTCTGAATGGACACAGGGAACTGTGACTCGGCTCGGGTGCCCCCATAGCAAGCTGCTTGCTGTGGGGGCACTCAACAGGAGGGAGGGGCCAGGAGCACCGAAGAGGGACCCGCGAAGAGGAGGACCAGGGCTACTCTGTGCAAAACCAAATGCACAGAGGAGGTAAGTATAACATGTTTGCTAATTAGGAAAAAAAAAACAAGATTTTACACTCACTTTAAATTTCATGAATGAGTACAAGGCTTCCTATGATTGGCTGAGGTAGAGAGGTGGGCAGATTAAGTTGTGATCTCTGCCTATTCATTCAGAGTAAGCCTTTAATTCATTCTTAAAATACAAGGCATCCCATAAATGGCTGAGAAGCGCTCAGCACTATACAATTTTGATCTAGGAACAAATCACTGTCCTTTTCCCACTGCTAGAGCACAGTACTATATCATGGGATTGATTTACTAAAACTGGAGAGCTGTACATTGTAGCCAAAGTACATGGTAGCCAAAACTTCAGGGTGTTCAATTAAGCTTTAACAAAAAAAAAAAAAAAAAAATGGAAGCTTATTGGTTTCTATGCAGAGCTGCACCAGATTTTGCACTTTTTAGGTTTGGTAAATGAACCCCAGTGTTTGAAGCTGATGCTACTTACAATTTATACAATGCTCCTAGAATCTTTTACTGAAGTAAATAGTTGGTTTGGGCCAGCTAAGGTTATCATAAACCTGGCTTTAAAGGATAAATTTACCTTTGTAAAAACAAATAAATGAACATCTTTTTGCAGGTAAAAAAAAAAATATGCATTTACTGCACCCACAATCAGCAAATCATGGGTGCAATCTCTGGATGCGCAGAGCCACATTTTTTTTAAAATAGTGACAGCAGATGCAGGGAGAAGATCCCTGGAGACAGACAGGAGGCAGACTGAATGGAAACTGAGCGATTGCTCCCCCTAGTGGTCAATCTAGAGATATTGTTTAATAAAATACACACATCAAAAATGACTTTTAGGAAAATATTGTAATAATAAACCAAAAACACATGCTCAATTCATTTATGGCAAACTTTGTCTTTTAATAAAAGAATAAGGAGAAGGTGTGCACGTGCATCTGGTATAATTATGATTCATGTATGTGAAAATGAATGCATAATGTAAGTAAATGCTTTGCGTCAATGCAGCTAGGAAAGCTGTATTGACCACTAAGATTTTCATAATCCTCTTTATAGAGGTATTTTGTTACAGGTCCACAAAGCTTATCACATTGCACATAAGGTTAACAATTAACTTAAAAGGTTACAAACAATGTCTTCATTTGAAAACCTGTGAAGTGGAATAATTGTATGGTATAGGGCTAATGATCAAGTCCTTGATTCAACAATCTTCACACTGTATAAAAAGCTTAGGCAAAATCTAAAGACTGCAGTCCATTCCTTTTCTCTGGACTGACGGCTTGTGTACAGTCCACCATGAAGACTGGAATTCTTGCTACGCTGATGTTCATAGCTGCTGCTGGTTTACTTGTGGAAGGTATTGTTTATGAAAACCAAAGAATTATATAGACTCTTATATAGATGAATATAGTATATAACACATACCTGAAACTGAAAATTAGAGATTTTACCAATTATATTAGGCAACATTCTGAATGCTTTTGAATTTGCAAACTAAGGAAAATAATATGATATTATCAATAAGAACATATTTTGTGTCATTATTGCAACAATTTGATGAGGTTCTCATTTTTGTACATGCCTGATGTTCCATTATTTAATCAGAAAATGTATAGAGTCTCGTTCTATTGACCACATTTAAAGGGATTCACTTGGCAACCTTGCTATATGCTGATCATACAGCCTTTCTTGGGTTTTATTTGACTTGAGCAGAGTGATGAATATGCACTGGAGAGAGGATCGACAAGGTGTTAACATTGTGCACTGCTACTAAGCAAGAAGCACACTGCATATGTAAGTATTGAGCAATCTCAATATGAGCATCTAGGGTCAGTCCACCTCTGATATTCTGTTTTTTGTAAAGGCTGGGGAATTAAACCACCAGACAATTTCTATTAGCTCTCTGTGATTTTCTTGGTGGGATACGTGTTCTTGATATGCTGGTTCTACACAGAGGCCACTCTCTCTCTCTTTTTCATTTTTTTAAATTTAATCTGTTTTATGGAAAATGTTGCAAGAAGAGCTAAAACACACAAAGATGGCAAGAACATTCAAAACTGCCAGGTAATATGAACAAGTCAGGAATCATGGCAAGGAGATTTTGGTGTTTAAGTATACAAGACATATAGGCTGGGCTAACTCTGCCTACTATATTCCACACAATAACTAGAGTATCAATTTTGGCTGGACTGGACCAGATCATATGAAGGAACAAAATGTATAAATTGTTAATTTGGAATTTTTTTTTTTTTGTAGAAGGGAATGTGGTAGAACCACTTTCAAGTTTTAGTTTTAATTTTTTCCCTGATGAGGAGGAATTCTCTCTGTTCCTTACTATATGGGTATGATATATATATATATATTTTTTAGAGAAGCATAGCCAAAGCTTTTTTGTCAATACTTATTTTGTGGGTCACAGGAGTGCCAGTACTTTTGTTTTCCTGTGACCCAGAGTCAGATTATAGCGGTCATTGCCTGCTATAAGCTGACGCAGCAGCTCCGGATCCTCCCAGCTGCCCGATCAACAACTGGCTCCACCTCTTAGCATGTGGCTGAGAGCCATAGCCAGCTGCTCCCATCCTCTCTCTCATTTAATACTCCAGCGAGTGCTGGAAGAGCAGAGTAGAGAACGGTGACTGACAGTGACAGCTCTCCACTCTAAGCAGAACAAGATCTGAGCGATCAGTGGTCATTTGAGTGCTCAGTTCACGGTCTTAGAACCGATGTGGGACAGCTTCAGCATCACAGCGATGCTGCAGCATGGAGGTGAGTAAACTCCTCCTTTAAGGCAAAACACTTTACAAGAAAAATTGCACTCTAGAAGGAATTTTCCCCAGAGATTAGTGAATGGGGTTGCACATGCATGTGTACACAAAAATACAGTTTTCTCTGTTTCCCTGTATGTGATTGGGTTTTGCAAAGTGAAATTTCACCACTTTCACTAAGCTCTGGGACAAATCCTCTAGCACGGTGCATCTTCTCTTGCAAAGTGAACAGTGTATTTGCCTTTAGTAAATCAGCCCCAGTGTTGGTGGCTTTGAAGGGGGAAAGTGAAGGGCAATCTTTTCAATGGGGATACAGATAAATAAAAGAAATAATAAAATCACTTTTACGTAAAGTTGGGAAAGGTTAAGATAAGGTTTTAATCTTAAAAAAAAAAAGATTTTTTTTTTGAGTGACATAACAATACATACTGTACATGTTTTTGTGTTTCATATTCTAGTAAATGCTGATGATGGTGACCAGATGTGCCCACATGTATACCTTAAAAAGCATCCTGATGCCTTTCAGAAGACAATGAAGATGATGAAAGAAAGGGGAAGCTCTGTGGATTTCACTAAACTTCCAAGCTGCTCAGAAAATGAAAACTGTCCAGAAAATAGGTTATGCTGCCAGTCTCCTTGTGGAATGAAATGTATGAGGCCAGTCACTGGTAAGTGCCAGAGTCCTAGGGCATATCCAAAGTGAATTTCCCATTATAAAAGATAAAATACACAATTTTTTTGCAATGCATACCGTTTTTCTTCTTGTGACTCTAAAACTTTTGCATGCTTTTTTTATATATTTTTTTAAGCCTTTTTACAAGCATTTTTTAGAAAGCGAGATTACCTCTTGCACTTAAATTTCTGTACATAACTCTTATATAATAAATAAATAACTATATATAATAACTCAATCTCTGCAGCTGAAAATAATGGCATGTACATAGTCAGTTAGTATAACTAAAGGCAATTTTTTTTTTAGTGGAGAGGGATCAGAATCCCTGTCAGGTTTTTATTACTGCAGGCATCCCTGTTAAGGAGATTCACACTCTGTATTTGTCCCGGTGACCGTTTATACCGAGAGTAAAGTAAAGGAAAACCACAAATTTTGAGTTTTCACCAGCCCAGGAATAGAGTGGAGATCTTCCAATTGGGGCAGTATATATACTATAAGAGAAGGGAAATCTTCCTGATGGGATACAGATGGCAAAAAAGCTGACAGGGATTATATTAAAAAAAATTATTTTGCCTTTAGTTCTACGTTATCTTATATCTATAGTTAAGACATATTAACCCCACATAACATGGGTGCATGTCTTCATCAGCATTGGTGTTGTTACTGTATGCCCATTGTAATAAAACCTATTAACCCTAAGTTCCCCCTTGCCCTCTCTTTATGCCATTGACATCCCCCACCAAAGACTTCAGTATGGTGGGAAACCTGGAGCAAAAAGTGCGCCATGTTCTGGATTGGCTACAGGTGTATGAAAACAAGCACCTAGGCATGCAGACTGCTTCTACAAACATTTGTGAAAGAATGGGTTGCTCTAAGGAGCTCAGTGAATTCAAGCATGGTACCTTGATAGGTTGCCACCTGTGCAATAATTCCATCCTTGAAATTTCCGTGCTACTAAATATTCCACGGTCAACTGTTAGTGGTGTTATAACAAAGTGGAAGCAACTGGGAACACAGCAATGATAGATCATTAAAATGATAGAGTGGGGTCAGCGCATGCTGAAGCGCACAGTGCGCAGAAGTTGCCAACTGTCGGCAGAGTCAATAGTTACAGACCTCCAAACTTCATGTGGCCTTTAGATTAGCACAACAGTGCGTAGAGAGCATCATAGAATAGGTTTCCATGGCCAAGAAGCTGCATCCAAGCCTTACATCACCAAGTGAAATGCAAAGCCTCGGATATGCAGTGGTGTAAAATGTCTGGGTTTGGTGGTTGCCAAGAGAACGGTACTTGCCTGACTGCATTGTGCCAAGTGTAAATTTTGGTGGAGGGGGGATTATGGTGTGGGGTTGTTTTTCAGGAGTTGGGCTTGGTCCCTTAGTTCCAGTAAAGGAAACTTTTAAGGCGTCAGCATACCAAGACATTTTGGACAATTTCATGCCCCCAACTTTGTGGGAACACTTTGGGGATGGCCCATTCCTGTTCCAACATGACTGCACACTAGTGCACAAAGCAAGGTCCATAAAGACATGGATGAGCAAGTTTGGGGGTGGAGGAACTTGACTGGCCTGCACAGAGTCCTGACCTCAACCCCATAGAACATCTTTAAGATGAAATAGAGCGGAGACTGTGAGCCAGGTCTTCTTATCCAACTTCAGTGCCTGACCGCACAAATGTGCTTCTGGAAGAATGGTCAAACATACCTATAGACACACTCCTAAACCTTGTGGACAGCCTTCTCAGAAGAGTTGAGGCTGTTAGAGCTGCAGAGGGTGGGCCATCTCAATATTGAACCCTACGGACTAAGACTGGAATGCCATTAAAGTTCATGTGCGTGTAAAAGTAGGTGTCCCAATACTTTTGGAAATATAGTGTACTCATTGCAGGTATTTTCTGACAGTTTATGCAGGGTTTTATATATATCATGTACATTCACATCAGTCCCTGACCTCCAGGAGCTTACAATCTAAAGCCACCACCAACCAAATTAATCTACAAGCAAGTCTTGCAAACACACATTAAGTGTCATGGTTGGGATTTGAACCAACAACGCTAGTGTTGCAAGGCAGTAGTGTGAAACACTAAGCCACTGTCCTTAGGTCTTGTAAATATTATACCCATGCTATTCTGGGGATATAATTACTCTCTATGCGGACCTAGCGTCTCTGTTCCTTCATTTACTTTACTAGATAACTTTTTATGTTGAAGTCAAGAAAGGAGTACAGGGGGATACTATAGAGCAGCCTTTATCAAGCAAGGTACTTCCAGAGATTGCCGGGGTTCCTTGAGCAATTAGCAACTTTTACCTCTCAGATGAATAACAACTGACTGCGGGGAAATTTTTCCCAATAAACACAAATGTATGGAGCACTATTTCCAGCGCCCATATATACTACTCACCCTAATGTACTGTGAGTTGTATATATATATATATATATATATATATATATATATATATATATATATATATTCATTATTAGAAGAGGTTCCTTGAGCTCAGAAAGCTATTTCAAAGGTTCCTTCCCTTAAAAAAAAAAAAAAAAAGTTTTGGCTATAGTAGTTTAAAATTTCAAACTGTGCAGGCTGAATGTACCAAGTTGATTGATCGATCAAATTGAGTGCAATCAGCCTGTCAAATTTACTTGTGATTATCTTTCCCTGCTGGGAGAATACATTGTTTCAGCAGAAGGGATTCCCCTGTCAGCACCCATGGTTGCAGGAAAGAAATTTTGTCAATGGCCTGTCTTAAGCCTCGTACACACGATCAGATTATCGAACGATCTGTCGTCCGTTTTTTGTTGCATGCTAGTCTCAGGTCGAAAGTGAAGAGGTTACTTTCATACATAAATTCCCGTACGACAGAATTCAACTTCAGAAGTGATGTCATGTGTTGAATTGTTTTGTATGTGTTCTTTTGTTTCTGAGCATGCGTAGTCTTGCTCTTACGATTTTTTTTGGACGAAAACTATACTGATTAAACGGACGTTGTGTTGACGTACGATAAAAATTTTATAGCCTGCACATCCAGTTTTTGTCGTCCGAAAATCCGTAATCGGCTGTTGAAAGCACTATACTAACAATCTGAAAATCGGCAGATCATTCGTCAGATGAAATTTTCCTTCCGATTTTCGTATCGCGTGCACGGCCTTTAGAGTGTCATTCGGGCGATAACTTGGGCAGTGCCCAGCATCAGCCTCAGGGCTTTTGAATGTCTACAAATGGTAGGTTTTTTTTTTTACAGGAAAATAACATGCATAAAATAGATATAATCTATTGGGAAAGTTTTAACTGAAAAGAATGGTGGCAAGAGATTTAGGTGAAATATTTTTTGGGGTGGATTGACACTTAAGCAACATATTTTACAAAATAGATTTTTGGAGCTATGCAGGATTATTTTGTAACTATAAAGTATGTGTCTTGTGTTTTGTCTTTAGAGGAAAATGCAGAGGAGGTACTGGATCTAATACATAAAGACATAGAAGTAAAAGAATCCTTGGAACCATATGGTAAGAATACACCGTATGTATGAATACTGTGTGTGTGTGTATGTGTATATAGTGTACACAGTATAGTACAGTTGGAAAATTTAGCTTCAGTTAGCACATGCAGTCAATTGGCTGCAGCGTTGATCAGTGTATCCTGACCTGTTGTCAGAATACAATAGCACAGCAGGGAGAATTCCCTTGTTTTCATGCCTGTAATCAGAATTAAGTTTCTTGCTTAATAATTTATGTCTGTGGTTGGGTGGTTGCCTGAAGGTTGCATTAGGGTTTGTTGGATTTTCATGGTCTCATCCTCTGTTATGATGGACTGCAGCAATTTATTTATCTTTTTTATCCATTCTAGTGCTGGATAGTATGTGATTACTAGAGGTACACAGTTTTTCTCTATGTATTGTAGGAAATGTGCTCTTTGGGTTTTCAAGGCAGCCAGAATGTTTGCCTTTACTGATTTTGTTGCTGTGACATTTCTTCTCTGCATTCTGTTAGTTTTCTGAACTGTATTATACTGTACTATCTGACCCAGGAGACTGACTGTCTTCTGGGTCCGATCACATGTAGTGGTGTCTAGTGGCCTGGCTGTGTTTGAAGGGTGTGTTGGGGGTGGAAGCTGGAACTGTAGAGATTGCATCATTCAGTGGGTTTTATCTATATTTTGGGATGCAGTTTGTCATCCCTGATGAAAACTGTGTGGATTGATAGGTGACATGTATTAGGCAATGAGTGATTTTTTTTTAGATTTTCCTCCTCTGCTGTCCATGTGATGAAATTGTTGCTGTACTTTGGTAAGGAATTTGTTTAAAGTGCAGTAACGTGGCTACAATCCTGTTATCATGGAATATCAGGCTAAATCTAACTAGTCATATTCTCCCCCCCCCCCCCCCCCACATACCCATGCTGACTAATCTGTGAAAGAAAGATATATATACTTACGGTATCTATTTTGAGCCCTCACTGGTCCAGTCACGTGATTTGGCTCCCCTATGTCAGCCAGCAGAGACTGCAGGGGAGAGGATGGAGTTCTGACAACTGATAGGCCATGTGACCCCATGGATAGCTCACAGGAAGTTACAAGGACATGCCTAGGCAAATGACGTCATACATCCAGTGGTGGGATTCAAAAATTTTAGTAACCAGTTCCGACTTTCCCAGCAGAATGACCAGCGTGCCCCCTTTCAATGCACAGTGACCAGCGTTCCCCCTTTCAATGCACAGTGACCAGCGTTCCCCCTTTCAATGCACAGAGACCAGCGTTCCCCCTTTTAATGCACAGAGACCAGCGTGCCCCCTTTCAATGCACAGTGACCAGCGTGCCCCCTTTCAATGCACAGTGACCAGCGTGCCCCCTTTCAATGCACAGTGACCAGCGTGCCCCCTTTCAATGCAGTGACCAGTGTACATGCCCCCTTTAATGCACAGTGACCAGCTTGCCCCCTTTCAATGCAGTGACCAGTGTACATGCCCCCTTTAATGCACAGTGACCAGCGTGCCCCCCTTTCAATGCAGAGAGACCAGCGTGCCCCCCTTTCAATGCACAGTGACCAGCGTGCCCCCCTTTCAATGAACAGTGACCAGTGTACATGCCCCCTTTAATGCACAGTGACCAGCGTGCCCCCCTTTCAATGCAGAGAGACCAGTGTGCCCCCCTTTCAATGCACAGTGACCACAGCATTGCCCCCAATCATTGCAGAGCGCCAGCCACAACATTGCCCCCAATTGCAGAGTGCCAGCCACAGCATTGCCCCCAATGATTGCAGAGTGCCAGCCACAACATTGCCCCCAATTGCAGAGCGCCAGCCACAACATTGCCCCCAATTGCAGAGTGCCAGCCACAACATTGCCCCCAATTGCAGAGCGCCAGCCACAACATTGCCCCCAATTGCAGAGCGCCAGCCACAACATTGCCCCCAATTGCAGAGCGCCAGCCACATTGCCCCCAATTGCAGAGCGCCAGCCACAACATTGCCCCCAATTGCAGAGTGCCAGCCACAACATTGCCCCCAATTGCAGAGCGCCAGCCACAGCATTGCCCCCAATTGCAGAGCGCCAGCTACAGCATTGCCCCCAATGATTGCAGAGCGCCAGCCACAACATTGCCCCCAATTGCAGAGCGCCAGCCACAACATTGCCCCCAATTGCAGAGCGCCAGCTACAGCATTGCCCCCAATGATTGCAGAGCGCCAGCCACAACATTGCCCCCAATTGCAGAGCGCCAGCCACAGCATTGCCCCCAATTGCAGAGCGCCAGCTACAGCATTGCCCCCAATTGCAGAGCGCCAGCCACAACATTGCCCCCAATTGCAGAGCGCCAGCTACAGCATTGCCCCCAATGATTGCAGAGTGCCAGCCACAACATTGCCCCCAATTGCAGAGTGCCAGCGATCCCCGCGAGACCCATGCACTTACCTCACGGACGGTCTCGCATTCGGCTCCCCGCGTCTCCGAGTCCTCCCGCGGCGCCTCCTCCTCGTCCAATGGCACGGTGTTTGCCTTTCGGCCAATCAGGAAGCGGGAGGACCCGCTCCCTGATTGGCCAGGAGGAGGATCATGTGACAATAGCGAATTCTCATTCGCTATTGTCACAGAATGGGCGGGTCGGGCGCACTGCTCCGCCCCCCGGCCGCCACGTCTGCCCGAGCGCGGGACATTCAATTGTCCTGCACGTCCTCAGACGCGCAGAGGGATTCAGCCGGTTCTGCGAACTTGCAGAAAGTTAGCCACCGGTTCTATGGAACCGGTGCGAACCGGCTGAATCCCACCACTGCATACATCCCAGGTGTCCTCCGCAAGGTTTTTTTCAGCTGAGCAAAGCCTCCTGCCTGCATGCCTGAGCTAAGGGCCGATGGAATCCAGGAAGTGAATGCTACATGAATCATCTGCCCTTACTCAAAATGGCCACTGCCAGGGGGTGTTTTTCATAGTGATTTCTCAGCAAAATAAAACATGGAGACATGAATGGATGGGTGAGTTTGCTTTGAATATTACAAATTAATTAAATAGTTTTTTTGGTTTGTGGTGCTCAGATGCAGTGTAGTTCTGCTATAAAAGGCATTTTTTGTGCTTGTGTGTTAGCCCAAAAAAATTAAAATGAATGCAGTCACCCCTTTAGGAACAGTTAAGCTGCAACATATTATGTTTTTTTATTCTTTGGTTTAGATATCCTTAACTTTAAACTCCAACACAAAGGCTGGTTCACACCTATGCAGGTTGCAGTTTGCATATTCCAGGTGCATTTTGTATTTTTCAATACATATTTTTGTTCCATTGAAGTCCATGGAACCAAAAACCTGAAAAAAATCCCTGGCCCTTTTTATAAAATGCACAGATGTGAACATGACCTATAGTAAAACCATGTTAAATGGACTGTAGTGTGTTTCTGCAAAACTGAAAACGCACTAATAAATGAAAGTGCTAGTACACAGCGCTTTATTGATTTATTGATTTAGCACTAGTAAATGCATAGATGCGAGTCAGGCGTTAATATGAACTTAAAATACAGAGGAAACATGCTGGAACACCCATTAATGCACATTAGTGCATGAAACACATGCAAAAGAAAATGTGTTCTAAATGCAAAAACTGCATCTGGACCTTTCCTTAGGCTTCATTCACACTAATGCATTTTTTCATCCTTTTTGCATGAATGCATTTCATTTTTTTAACATGGGTTCCTATCAAACACTTTCACATCAATGCATTTCTGTGCCTCTGCATTTTTGGAAAATGTTGGAAATTTTTTTCCTGCAAAATGCAGCATTTTGCATGTAATAGACTTCATGGATCTGCATCCAAAAAGCAAGTATTGCATTTCTACAGTGATTTTGCCACGATTTGCGTTTTGCACTTTTAAATCTGCCCAACAACAATTTTTCAAAAAAATAAACCCCATAAAAAACACAAAAGGCAAATCGTGGCAAAATCATGGTAAAGTCACGGTAAAAAACGTGGAAAGCACAGCAAAAAACACTACATAAATGCTCAAAAGCAACACGCATAGGTGTGAATCGAGCCTAACAGTAATATACAAGTTCCAGACTTGTATGTACTAACAGATGTGACCAATAATTCCAATCCAGCTACTCAATATCATGTATGCTTTTCTTCATCTAGAGTTCATATGCTATGAAAAAATATTTGATTAGGTAAGATTTCAATTCATCTGTAATGCATTCATAGACCTTACATCATGTCAACTAGGTTATTGATCATTTGTGAAAGCAAATAATAATATTAAAAGAACATGGTAATATTACTTTCCTATGCTTTTGTTTCACCAGTGGAGACTGAAGATGACAAGAAATTTGGCATGTGCCCTGAGAATTATCTCAGAACACACCCAGAGTTTAAGGATAAATTGCACAACGAATGGCATAAAAAACACCAGCAGCACAAACATGATGGCCAGTGTAATGGCAAAGATTGTTCTTTAAAGCACAAAAAAAAATTTGAAAAACTTTTGTCCAAGGCTGACTGTAGCGTGGATGGAGACTGTTCTAATCAAATGAGGTGCTGCAGGACCATGTGTGGGAAAAAGTGCATGAAGCCAGTGTTCAGTAAGTACCTAGTAGAAATTGATATAACAAATGTGGCAATGACAGTTATGAAAAAATGGTTTTTCTAAAAGGCTGTATTCTGGATTTGTGAGTAGATCTCACAGTAACAACAAAACCAATGTGATTTTCCTCTCCCACAGTAAGTGTAAATGACTGTTACCAGTACAGTAAATGCATACCGTTAGGCTCCTTTCACACTAGCGGACCATTCAGATCCGCCTGTCAGTTTTTCAGGCGGATCTGAACGGATGCCCCATGCATCTCTATGGGGCATCGGATGTCAGCAGAGACATGTCCGCTGACATCCGCATCCGATTCGGTCAGTCAAATCTGGACAGATGGAAACCCTATGGAAACCAGCAGATCGGATGGGATGGACAGATGTTCTCATCCGATTCCCCCATAGAGAACAGCGGGGACCTGACAGCTCTGTCTCTGCACACAGCCTGGAGACAGAACTGCCATCCGCCTGCTCAGCGGGGGATCGGGGAATCCATCCTCGCTGAGAAAAACGGAGTCCGCCGACAGACTCCAAGTGTGAAAGGGGCCTTATTCTTAGTGTGCTGGAGTAGAGGTCAGATTATTTGATGGTCCTACTGTAATTGATGTATTTGATGTATTGTAGAGCATGGGGCTTTACCAGTCGTTATAGCCTTATCCCCTCAATATGCAGAACTAGCTTGAGAAAATAAGACCCATGTGGCTTGTCACAATGTTAATTTCATCAACAAAAATATTTTTCCAGACTAAATTAACGCCATTTTAGTCAACTAAAATAAGATTAAAACTAAAACAATTCAGATGACTATAATATGACTAAAACTAAAATGGAATTTTAGTCAAAAAACTATGACTAAAACTAAAATGGAATTTTAGTCAAAAGACTATGACTAAAACTAAAATGGAATTTTAGTCAAAAGACTATGACTAAAACTAAATAGAAATTTGATGTCAAAATAAGCACTGCACTACCACATAAGAATAAGTAGGGAGCATCTACTAAGCTGCTAAAAGAAAAAAAAAATAAGAAAAATACTTTTCTTATTTTTTTCTTAATATTTCAAGTTGGTAATATACCTGTATTCAGGCAATATGTGCCTGTTACAGCTAATAAAGTTTACAGCTTTTCTTTTTTTTTTTTTTTTAAGTTGCACTTCTGTTTGTCAAAAAGCAATATTTTTGTTTGTTTATAAAAATTAGTTTTATTTAAAAAGTCATTATAGATCACAACGGCTCAGACCCCGTTCACACTGGGGCGACGCTACTTCCCGGGGCGACCTGTGAAGTCGCGGTGCCCTGCTCGCACCGCGACCTCGGAGCGGCCGGCACGGACTTCATATCATTGAAGTCTATGCAGGTCGCTCCGGGTCGCCCCAAAGAAGCTCCGGACCCTTTTTCTAAGTCGGAGCGACTTGTGTCGCTCCTATTAGAACGGGTCCACAACTTCTCTATGGAAGGCGACCTACGGCGACCTGTCAGGCGACCAGGTCGCCTGACAGGTCGCCCCAGTGTGAACGGGCGCTAAATCTGTGTCTGTAGTGCATGTTCAAGCCTTAATATCATAAATAATTAACGTTATTAGATTTTTACTCTAGGGGTTTTTAATGAGTTTGGCAATTCTAAAGAATTGCTTAAATAATGCATTACAATTTAACTAAACCAATTCTATTTTAGTCAACTTAAATGTAGGAGATTTTAGTCAACTAAAATATGACTAAAACTAAAAAAATCAAGATGACTAAAATATGACTAAAACTAAAATGGCATTTTAGTCAAAAGACTATGACTAAAACTAAATAGAAATGTGACGTCAAAATTAACAATGTTTTGTCATCATGTTATCACAGATGATTTGTAGCAACTACTGAAACAAAAAATACTAGGCTGCGAAACATTAATGTAGAACTCAAAACACAAAAATACTAACCGCGCTAGTTTGATATAAAAGCAACAACTTCCAGTGTGACAACACAGTAAACAATAAAAATATAAATAAGTTGCGCTAGAAATGACGTGAGATTATGCAAATAAATATACCTGTAAATGTGACTATAGGAGTAATACACAAGTTAGAATATAAATACGGTGCAAAAAATATTGGCATAAATAGGTGACCATGCAAAATAAAAAATTAATATGAGTGCAAAAGAGCATAAAAAGCAAAAATTATATCAATATTACAACAATGTTTTGCATCTAGACCATGCAAATTAGACAAATGGCAAAGGGAAAAAATGTGCAAAAAAATATAAATAAACATAAATTCCAGTGTAGGTGATAAGAAAAATCAAGTGAAAATTGGTGACAGTCCCAAAAATTGTGAGATGTTTGCAGAGATCTCAAACAGTATCCACCGCTGGTGTGACATTAGCGCAACTTATTTATATTTTTATTAATGTAGAACTATAGGCAAAACCTTTTTTTTTTAATTTTGGATTGAGCAAATGAGGGTTATGACCCCTGTCAGATTTCTTTTTTTTTGGCCATCTATGTCCCATTGCGGAGATTTTCCTTTGCTTCCTGTCCTATTGCCGAACAAGAAGTGAGAGGAAATCCTTGTAAATTAGGGGAATTCCTTGGAACCCCCAGGTCACCAGAACTAGTGTCCCCATTGGAAGATTTACTTTTCTGGGGTCAACCCAAAATTTTAGACTTTCTTTTACTTTCACTTTCAATGATAATAGTAAACAGGACAAATAGAGAGGGTGAATCTCCTTGACAGGGGTTCTAATCACTCTTCAATCTATCCAAAACTTAAAAAAAAAATGTTTTTGCCTTTAGTTATACTTTATTATCGCATGTGATGCAGCATCACCCTGAGTAGTGATCCACTGGCACCAAACCTATTAAAAAAATATATTTCAATCTGTCCCGTTTCTTCTGCTATGCCCTACAACGGTACAGCATTTCCTGTCTTTGTATATACTAGAGAAAAAAAAAGTCCCGTCTTACAGTCCTACTCTTAATGTCAGTGCTTTATATGTCTTTATAGGTCATTTTACAGCACTGCCCTCATAACCACAGATATATCAACACACAATTTAAAGTGGTTCTAAAGGAAAAGTTTTTTTTCTACCTTATTGCATTTTCTACATTAGGGTACATAACCTTTTAATGGTGGCTTCCCCCAAGCCCTCCAAATACTCACCTAAACCCCATCTCGGTCCAGTGCTGTGCACATCTGCAGCAGCTCTTCTCCCCTCTCCTGGCGCTCACAGACTTGGCTGAGAGCAGCGGGATCCATTGGTTCCTACTGCTATCAATCAAAACATGTGAGCAGAAGTGGGGTGCGGGGCGGTGTGTCTAAACAGACGCAAACAGCCCAGCTCGGGAACCAGCATGCACAAGTGCCCCCCATGGGAAGCAGCTTCCTATGGGGGCACTCCCAGGAGGGAGGAGCCACAAGGACCGATGGGGAACCCGAGAAAACCAAAACGATTGCATAGAGCAGGTAAGTATGACATGTTTGTTGTCTTTTTATATTTTTTTAAATCAAGCCTTACAATTACTTTAATTAGCCTCATGAAATAATGAAAAAGGAATTTCTTAGACCTTTAAGGACACCTTGCATTTAGGGATGTATTTACAAAAAAAAATGTACATAGCAATTAACCCAGTGAAAGTGCATGTGCATACTGTAAGATGTATTGTATATATGAAAATGGAATTCTCCGTACATCCCAACTTTTTGAGATGAGAACGAGGGACACCTATTAGCAAAAGTATGTAGCTATAGGACACACCCCCTGCCACACCCCCTAAAGGAGAATTATACAAAATAAAAAGTTTACAAGTGCTTTTTTTTTTTTTTTTTTTTTTTTGAAAAATTCTTTTTATTGTTCCTTTACATTTGCTTTTGACACTTACAAATGCAGCAATTTAGAATTTGGATGAAATGCTTAGCACAGTAAAACACTTTTTGAAAGATAAATAGTGCATTTTATATACAACTATATAGATGAGACCAAAATGAGGGACAAATGAAGAGGAAAAAGGGACAGAGGGAGATTGTCCCAAATCAAGGACAGTCCCCCCAAATCAGGGACAGCTGGGAGCTATGGATTTCTTTGTATTTTACTGTACCAGCCCAGTTTCCATGTAAAATATCCGCTGTTTTCTACATTATGGGGTCTGTTTATAAAACATTTGTTGGATGAATTTCGCACACATTTGTGCAGACTGCATGATTGTTTGCCGCAAGTATTGTAAAAGATTTATTTCTAAGTTTGTCAGCTCCATCTTGTGGCCAAAAATCCAATATAGTTTTCTTACAGAGATCCTAAAGTCTTGTTTTTTTTTTTCTATAAAAATAACAAACATATTATACTTACCTGCTCTGTGTAATGGTTTTGCACAGAGCAGCTCACATCCTCCTCTTCTTGGGTCCCTCTTTGGTGCTCCATGCCCCTGCTTCCTGTTGAGGGCCCCTAGAGTAAGCAGCTTGCTCTGGGGGCACCCGAGCCGAGCCACAGCTCTGTGTGTTTATTCAGACACAGAACCATGGTTCAGCCCCTCCCTCTCTCTCTCTCCTCATTAGCTAACTGACTTTGATTGACAGCAGCAGGAGCATATGGCACTGCTGCTCTGTCTCAGCCAATCAGGAGGGAGAGTTCCGGTTGACCAAGGAACTTGTGGACATCACTGGATCGAGATTGGGCTCAGGTAAGTATTGGGGGGGCTAAAGGGGCGCACTGAAGGTTTTTTAATCTATTGCATATAATGCATTGAAATTAAAAAAAAAAAACTTCTGCCTTTACAACCACTTTAAATACCTCAATGAGAAATCCACCTCATTTTGGCCACTAGATGGAGCAGACAATCCTAGAAATTAATCTATTTCAGAAATGACTATCAAATTTAATGCAGCCTGCATAAATGTGTGATATTTATCCAACAAATGTTTTATAAATAGACCCGTATGTGTGGCCATTTTCTTTATTTGTTTCTATTATTCTTTCTTTGGCTGTAGGGCTACGTAAAGAGAATAATCAAACATAATGTAGATATTAAAGAGTAACTTTGCTGAGAAAGAAACATTCCCCTCTGGGTGAACAATGAGCATTGCAGGGATTTTAACAAGTATAAAATTTGCAAATTCCTACCTGTTTTGGCTCTGAAGAAAAAAAATGTTTGTTAGTATATGTCAATGTATAGTGTGAATGTGAGTGACTTTTTCATTATTGATCAGTTGATGCATTGACATGGCTCTAATTAGGAAACGAACAGGGTCTGCATTCCTTTGGAAGTGATTAACCCCTTGGGAGTATCTCACCAAAACATAATTTTTGATGCAGAGCATGCCCAAAATCAGATTTGTATTTTAGTGCAGACTTGTGAGAAAATCAGTGAGCCAATCACACATTTCTGGGGGCATTCTATAGAACAACTGTGTACTGAATGCCCCCAGGTTGCCATATTACATTGAATTTTACAGAAAAATTACAGCACTGCAGTTTGCAAAGAAAATGTCATTTTTAAAAACATTCAACGTGGCCTGGGTAGCAATTGTATATGCAATATTATTTTATTTTTATTTTTTTACTATTTTTTTCCACAAAGTGGAGTAACCCTTTAACTAAAAGTTAGATTTTGTTTGTATTTGATATATTAATCTACCAAGCCAAATGTCAATCAGATGGATGGTCTCATTGCATGCGGTGGGCAAATGTTGTTAATTTCTGTATTATATCTTTGTCTACACTATATTGTCAAAAGTATTAGGAGGCCTACTTTACACGCACATGAACTTTAATGGCATCCCAGTCTTAGTCCGTAGGATTCAATATTAAGTTGGCCCAACCTTTGCAGCTATAACAGCTTCAACTTTTCTGGGAAGGCTGTCCACAAGGTTTAGGAGTGTGTCTATGGGAAGGTTTGACCATTCTTCCAAAAGCGCATTTGCGAGGTCAGGTACTGATTTTGGATGAGAAGGCCTGGCTCGCAGTCTCCACTAATGCATCCCAAAGGTGTTCTTTTGGGTTGAGGTCAGGACTCTGTGCAAGCCAGTCAAGTTCCTCCACCCCAAACTCGCTCATCCATGTCTTTATGGACCTTGCTTTGTGCACTGGTCCAAATTTGTTGGTTGAGGGGGATTATGGTGTGGGGTTGTTTTTCAGGGGTTGAGCTTGGCCTCTTAGTTTCAGTGAAGGGAACTCCTAAGGCGTCAGCATACCAAGACATTTTGGACAGTTTTATGCTCCCAACTTTGTGGGAGCAATTTGGGGATGACCCCTTCCTGTTCCAACATGACTGCCCACCAGTAGCCAAACAAGGTCCACGGACGAGCAAGTTGGGGGTGGAGAAACTTGACTGGCCTCCTGACCTCAGCCTATTAGAACACCTTTGGGTTGAATTAAAGCAGATACTGTGAGCCAGTCCTTCTTGTCCAACACCAGCGCCTGACCTCACAAATGCCCTTCTGGAAGAATGATCAAACATTCACATAGACACACTCCTAAACATTGTGGACAGCCTTCCCAGAAGAGTTGAATCTGTTATAGCTTCAAAGGGTGGGCCGACTTAATGTCGAACCCTACATATTAAGACTGGGATGCCATTAAAGTTCATGTGCATAAAGACAGGCGTCCCAATACTTTTGACAATAAAGTGTGAATCTCTATATCATGGTTCCTGTTTGAGAAATGTTCAAAGACCTAAATATTACAAATCCTCCTAAAATTGTAAAAGGGCAGTAGCCAATCAGCAACTGGCTAAGTGGAGCAAGCTGTATGCATCTGCTACCCATTTTCCAAGCCACAAATCCAGGAAGGTTACTGAATTCCTTCAGAACCTATAAAGATTAACACTAAATATCTTCTTTCATAATAGGCTGTTACAGTATTCCTGTTGTAAACATACATTTTCTTTGTATTCTGAGCAGATACACTAGAAAATTGACTTGTTTCTTTGAATTTTTCAGCTGAAGAAGATTATAAGAAGTCAATGTTTGGAGAAAAGGACGAGAACAAGCAGAAACGAGATCTAGAAACACAAGAAGAAGAACCCGACAGCCCTCCTGAAGAAGAACTGGATCATGATAGCAGCCAATGTAAGCATGGCAAATGCCAGAGAAAAAGAAAGGGCCATAACAGAGACCAAGAAGAAGAATCTGAAGAAGAAGATGAACATGGCAGGGGCCATGGGAAAAGAAGAGAGCATGGCAAAGGACCTAAGCATGGCAAAGGCCAAGGGAAAGGAAAAGAGCATGGCAAGGGCAAAGGGAAAGGGTTACAAGAGGGCAAGGGACCTAAACATGGCAAGTGCCATGGGAAGGGAGCTAAGCATGGCAAGGGCCATGGTAAAGGACTAGAGAATGATGATGACGACTCAGAAAGCCAGGAAAATAAAGGCCAGGTTGAAGAGGGAAGTGAAAATTTAAGAGAAAAACGGCTTGCTAAATTTCGACCAGATGATGAACAGGGCAATGGAGATGGACATGGATCACCAAATGGAGAGGGAAGAAGCAAAGGCAAAAAAAAGGGCAAAGGTAAAAAGGGGAAAGGTAAAGGCAGAGGCAAAGGGAAAGGCAAAGGGCAAGGCAAAGGGCAAGGAGGAGGACCTGAAGAGTACCAATAATAATCTGTGGAATAACCTTAGTCCTGAGGACATGTAGCACAGACCACAATTTATATGTTATGTTATTTGTTACATGTAGAAAAAATGCAAGCATTAAAATTTTTAAAGCATCAATGTTTGTCCTTCTTG
Source organism: Pelophylax lessonae (assembly GCF_965119305.1). Taxonomy (NCBI): domain Eukaryota; kingdom Metazoa; phylum Chordata; class Amphibia; order Anura; family Ranidae; genus Pelophylax; species Pelophylax lessonae. The sequence continues at coordinate 107,679,381 of NC_138776.1, forward strand.
TATTGCCTATTATATTACCACCTGTCAAATCTTCTGCTCTTTTGTTTCCTCCCCCCTCTAGTGCCACATTTGGCACCATTCATGGGTTGGGGGGAGGTAATGGGTACCTGTTTTTGACAGGTACCCTTCCCCACTTCCAGGATACGGCACCGCTGCGCCATCCATCGGTAGTTTGGCTGCCTCCTCCGCCGCCGAGCCAATAGGAATGCGCAGCACGCTTCGCACATGCGCTGTAGGGACCCGCCCATGAAGCCGCAAGGCTTCACTGCCGGGTTCCCTTACCGGCAATGGTAGTGGCAGCACCCGACAGCCGATGGAAACATTGGCTGCGGTGCCGACATCGCTGGAATCCAGGACAGGTAAGTGTGCTAATATTAAAAGTCAGCAGCTACAGTATGTGTAGCTGCTGACTTTTAATTTTTGGAGGGGGTGGAGGGGGTGGAGGGGGGGGCGGAACTCCGCTTTAAGGTTTAAGCAATGATGCAGCAGAAACACAGTTGTCATGAACCATATGCAGTGAATCTAACAACCTATTACTGTGTACTGGATGTAACCTTAAGAAGAAAAATACAACAAAGCACTAGTTTAATTAATGGTGTTCTTATTGTTAGCAATTATTAGGGTTACAATTTTTTAAACCGTTCTCCTTGTCAGAGCACTTTTCCCAAGAAAAACAGGAAAAAGAAAACAGAAAATAAAAAAAGTTACTTTATGTTAAATAGCGGGTCATGTTCTTTTCACATATCCATTTGTTGGGGTTATAGCAGCTTTCAGCCGACATGTCTCTTCCAAAGGTGGCACACTTGTGTTCATTAGATGTAATAGATCTAAATAAAAGTGAGAAATTACAGGATAAGCATTAATCACATTCAACAGATATTGACAAAAGCAACCCTTTCGCTAAAACTCCTAAAAAGCATGTTACCAGTGAAAGAATTTAGTAAATACTCACTTTTCCCGCTCCCCACACCCTGAAGGTCATTCCATTCAAGAGGGATTGTCCACCAAAGTCTTCTTCTGAAAGCAACACATCCAGGAGTTTTGCTCTCCTGATCCCCAGCATAATTTATTGATTCCTCCAGCTAATCTCCACGTCACAATTGTGCTCTGTAATGATGTGTAGGTCAGAGGAAGGAACCAGTAAACAAACACTGTGTGGATCAAGAGATTGACACTCCTACAGAAGTGTTGGTTTAAAAAGAAGACTGGGGGATAATTCTTTCTGAATAGAGCCTCTTTCAGTGGCACAAGCAGTGGGAACGGTAATGCTGGCCATACACTAGCCGAAAAATCGTTTGAAAATCTGTCATTTGGTCCATTCGTTCATTTTTCGTCCAGTTAATGGGCACATTTAGAAAATCGGTTTTAACTTTTCAGAGCCGGAAAATCGAAGGAACAGTTTGGGAAATTCTGCCGAACAAACAATAAATTGAAAGGTTAATGTGTTTCTCGCCCGAACTGTTTGCACTAGGCATATGTGACAAACTGAACGAAAAAGTGATTCATTTATGTCCATTGAACGATTTATCGTTAAAAATTCGGTCATTACATGATGGCATGATTGTTTGCTCTCACGGCCAATTTTTCATTTTTTGAAAATGAGTTTGAACAATTTTTCGGCTAGTGTATGGCCAGCGTGTCTTGACAATTTTCTTCAACATGGTTTTGGGGTTCATTTTTAATACGAAGTTGCTTAAAATGTCTAATTTTATGTAGCTATTACTGCCAACTCTCCTATTTGTCCATAGTTAGATTTACATCCAGGTATGTGCAATGTTCCTGGAGTGCTTTGTATCGCTATTATTTTAATGCATATGTAAAGTTAAAATCTTATTTCACTTGGTGAGGGGGACCAGGCAGGGCTGCCCCTTGTCCCCTTTGCTGTTTGCCCTGGCCATAGAGCCCCTTGCTGCACAAATTAGGGCCAGTGCCTCTGTGGTGGGCTTTCTGTATGGGACCTTACATGAGAAAATATTATTGTATGCGGATGATATGCTGCTGCTATTGGGAAACACGGGACCCTCTTTGCGGGCAGTAATGCGCATTATCACTGCCTTTGGTGGCTTTTCTGGTCTTACCATCAACTGGTCTTAGTCAGCCCTGTTGCCGCTGGACCAAGGGCTGGATCTCCAGTTGGCTACCTTTTGCCCCGTGCCGGTGGTGCAGCAATTTAAGTACTTGGGTATAGTTATCTCGGCCACTATTACTGACTACTGACGCTTGAATATTTTTCCACTTCTGACATGGTTAAAGGACAAAGTGAGTATCTGGTCCAAGCTATGGCTCTCGGTGGCCAGAAGGGCGAATTTGGTAAAAATGATTTTGATGCCTCAACTATTATACTTTCTCCACAATACTTCGGTAGTTATTCCGCTGAAGATATTTCGATTGGTGAACTCCATCTTCCGGTCTCTGCTGTGGAGGACGGGTGTGGCCAGGATTAAGTTGGAGCAATTACAGCGGTCCAAGGATGGGGGGGGGGCTTGCCTTCCCTAACCCCTGGATTTACTATTTGGCAGCGCAGCTGCAGCACTTATTGGGGGCCCTTAGGATGCGGGACCGGGGGAGGAGGGACTCTACCTTGGGGGTTATGCTTCATGCGGTGGCTGCAGACAGTCTGCCAGAGGCCCTGGAATCCCAGTTGTTCTTAAAATCAAATAAACTATTCCCCACTTATAGATTGATACATAAAATTTGGGCCAAGGTAAAAACAACTTCAAAGGGTTACCAGTTTAACAGAATACAGTCCGATCTGGCGCAACTTAACTTATCCAGAACTGGCTGACCTGCCGTGCGCGGCTCTGTGGTGGGCGCGGGGTGTTACTCATCTTCGCCATGTGTTTGAGAGTGGCCCGTTTCTGACTTTTGAGCAGCTGCAGGCCAGGTATGACCTACCCCAGAGCATGGTGTTCCCTTACCTTTAGCTGAGACATACCGTTGGTGCTCAACCTTCACTGCTGTGCCTGGTGATGTCCCCGACACCGGTTTTCTCATTGATGAAACATTACGATTCTACTAAGGGGTCCATCTCTGGGTGCTATGCAATACTGTTGGGAGACTATTTGGACAGGTTCCCTAGTCCGGCTAAAGTACAGTGGGAGGTGGATGTGGGGGTTATCACTAATGACCAGTGGAACGAGGCGCTAGAGTCGGTGCGCCATTGTTCCTTAAACATTGGGCAGCGGCTCTCGCAATTATACATACTCCTCAGAGTGCATTGCACCCCACTCCGACTGCATAGGATGGGCCTGAGGGCGGACTCATTGTGTACCCGGTGTAATAGGGATTGCGGTGATCTCGTTCACCTCTTGTGGCATTGCCCTAAGCTTCATCGGTATTGGACAGCAGTAGTTCGGACCATCAATGCTGCATACCTCCTGTCTGTACCGGTGGACCCGAAACCTTGCCTTCTTGGTATGGTGGAGGACTATACGTCAGACGTCAATGTTAAATTGGCGGTGTCCAGGGCTCTGTTTCAAACCCGAAAACGTATCTTGCAACACTGGACCTATCTGTCCCCTCCCACGCTAGAAATGTGGGCACATGCCATGGGTGTTACTCTAAGATGTGAAGGTATGATCTACCAACATAGGGGCGTACCCCTTAGATTTGACGGAATTTGGGGTGGTTGGCTGGCGCAACCGGGTTTGGCTCCTGCTGATTTAATTCTTGATCGTCTGCTACAGTAATGTAATGTTTCTGCTGCTAATGGGTGGATATCATGGGGGGGGGGAGTATACAGGCTGTCTCTGTGCTATGCTTGATTGGCCAACTGTGTGTTGGTGGGGGAGTCTGTTCTTCTGGGTGTGTACTACTCATGGTATACAGTGGGGATCGAAAGTTTGGGCACCCCAGGTAAAAATTTGTATTAATGTGCATTAAGAAGCCAAAGAAAGATGGAAAAATCTCCAAAAGGCATCAAATTACAGATTAGACATTTTTATAATATGTCAACAAAAGTTAGATTTTATTTCCATCATTTACACTTTCAAAATAACAGAAAACAAAAAAATTGTGTCTGCAAAAGTTTGGGCACCCTGCAGAGTTAATATCTTGTACTGCCCCCTTTGGCAAGTATCACAGCTTGTAAACACTTTTTGTAGCCAGCCAAGAGTCTTTCAATTCTTGTTTGAGGTATCTTTGCCCATTTTTCCTTACAAAAGTCTTCCAGTTCTTTGAGATTTCTGGGCTGTCTGTCACGCACTGCTCTTTTAAGGTCTATCCATAGATTTTCAAATATGTTGAGGTCAGGAGATTGTGAAGGCCATGGCAAAACCTTCAGTGTATGCCTCATGATGTAATCCCCCTGTGGATTTTGAGGTGTGTTTAGGATCATTATCCATTTGTAGAAGCCATCCTCTCTTTAACTTCAGCTTTTTCACAGATGGCATCAAGTTACCATCCAAAATTTGCTGAAATTTTATTGAATCAATTTTTCCTTCTACTTGTGAGATGTTCCCTGTGCCACTGGCTGCAATACAACCCCAAAGCATGATTGATCCACCCCCATGCTTAACAGTTGGATAGAGGTTCTTTTCATTAAATTCTGTGCCCCTTCTTCTCCAAACGTACCTTTGCTCATTCCGGCCAAAAAGTTCAATTTTAACCTCATCGGTCCACAGAACTTGTTTCCAAAATGCATCAGGCTTGTCTATATGTTCATTTGCAAAGTTCAAACGCAGATTTTTGTGGTGAGGATGTAGAAGAGGTTTTCTTCTGATGACTCTTCCATGAAGACCATATTTGTACAAGTATCTCTTTATAGTGGAATAGTGTACCGGAGTTCAGTGTCTGCCAGATCTTTCTGGAGGGATTGTGCAGTCAAACGTGGGTTTTGAATTGTTTTTCTCACTATCCTGTGAGCTGTTCTGTCTGATATTTTTCTTGGTCTTCCAGATCTTGCTTTAACTTCCACTGTTCCCGATGACTGCCATTTCTTAATTACATCCTAAACAGAGGATATTGACATCTGAAAATGCTTTGCTATCTTCTTATAGCCTTCTCCAGCTTTGTGAGCGTTAACTATTTTCAGTTTCAGTTTTCTAGAAAACTGCTTAGAAGATCCCATAGTGCTGATTGTTGGGGCAAGGTCAAATGAGTTTGGGCATTTAAAACCTTTGAGAATGACATCACCTGGTCTTCCCAAACGATGATTGAGAACAATCCATGACACTGGCAGGTCTCAGCCTTGCAAAGGGGGCAGTGCATGCTATAAATTCTGCAGGGTGCCCAAACTTTTGCAGACACCATTTTTTTGTTTTCTGTAATTTTGAAAGTGTCAATGATGGAAATAAAATCTAACTTTTGTTGACATATTATAAGAATGTCTAATCTGTAATTTGATGCCTTTTGGAGATTTTTCCATCTTTCCTTGGCTTCTTTATGCACATTAATACAATTTTGTACCTGGGGTGCCCAAACTTTCGATCCCCACTGTATGGATGTATATTCCTCTGTGCAGGTGAGTGTGTTTTGTGAAGCCTATAAATTCTTGTTTTCTACAATAAATTTTGTTTCTGATTTAAAAAAAAAAAAAAGTTAAAATCTTTTTTTCTTTTTTTGGGAGAGAGTAGGGTATACAGTGAATCTGGAAAGTATTCAAAGTGATTCACTTTTTCCACATTTTGTCATGGTACAGCATTATTCCAAAATGGATTAAATTCATTATTTTCCTCAAAAATCTACAAACAATACCCCATAATGACAACGTGAATTAAGTTTGTTTAAAATCTTTGCAAATGTATTAAAATTAAAAAATTAGGAGATGATATGTTCATAAGTATTCACAGCCTTTGCCATGACACTCAAAACTGAGCTCAGGTGCAGCCTGTTTCCACTGATCATCCTTGAGATGTTTCTACAACTTAATTGGAGTCCACCTTTGGTAAATTTAGTTGACTGGACATGATTTGGAAAGGCACACACCTGTCTATATAAGGTCCCACACTTAACAGTGCATGTCAGAGCACGAAACCAAGCCATGAAGTCCAAGAAATTGTCTGTAGACCTCTGATACAGGATTGTATCGAGGCACAGATTTGGGGAAGGGTACTGAAAAATGACTGCAGCATTGAAGGTCCCAATGAGCACAGTGGTGTCCATCATCCATAAACAGAAGAAGTTTGGAATCAACAGGACTCTTCCTAGAGCAAGCTGTCTGGCCAAACTGAGCGAATCAGGGGAGCAGGGTCTTAGTCAGGGAGGTGACCAAGAACCCAATGGTCAATCTGACAGAGCTCCAGCGTTTCCCTGTGACGAGAGGAGAACATTACAGAAGAACAACCATCTCTGCAGCACTCCACCAATCAAGCCTTTATGGTAGAGTGGCCCGCCTGGAGTTTGCCAAAAGGCACCTGAAGGATTTTCAGACCATGAGAAACAAAATTCTCTGATCTGATGAAATAAAGATTGAACTCTTTGGCCTGAATATAGCAAGCGTCATGTCTGGAGGAAACCAGACACCACTCATCACTTGGCCAATACCATCCCTACAGTGAAGCATGGTGGTAGCAGCATCATGCTGTGGGGATGTTTTTCAGCAGCAGAAACTGGGAGACTTTTCAGGATCGAGTGAAAGATGAATGAAGCAATATACAGAGACATCCTTGATAAAAACCTGCTCCAGATTGCTCTGGACCTCAGACTGGGGGTTAGGTTCATCTTCCAACAGGACAATGACCCTAAGCACACAGCCAAGATAACAATGGAGTGGCTACGGGACAACTCTGCGATTGTCCTTGAGAGGCCTAGCCAGGGCACAGACTTGAACCTGATTCAACATCTCTGGAGAGAACTGAAAATGACTGTGCACTAACGCTCCCCATCCAACCTGATGGAACTTGAGAGGTCCTGCAAAGAAGAATAGGAGAAACTGCCCAAAAATAGATGTACCACGCTTGTAGCATCATCCTCAAAAAGACTTGAGGCTGTTATTGGTGCCAAAGGTGCTTCAACAAAGTATTGAGCAAAAGCTGTGAACACTTTTGTACATGGATTTTTTTTTTCACATTGTCATTATGAGGTATTATTTGTAGAATTTTGAGGAAAATAATGAATTGAATCAATTTTGGAATAAGGCTGTAATATAACAAAATGTGGAAAAAGTGAAGTACTGTAAATACTTTCCGGATGCACTGTAGTTATATCTGATGCCCTTCACTTCCTGTCCTGGAGACACAACAGAAAGCGCATGGAAATCTTCCCAAAATTGTAAAAAAAAATCATCTTTCTGGCTATTAAATTCCTTACTACTGTAAGCATATCTTACTAAAATTGGCAAATTCAGAAGGTAAAACACAAGTCTGTCGTGTCTGCGTGAATACTATTGAGCATACTAGGAAACATCAGCAACCAATAGATTATTCTATAAATAAAAAAAAAGGTATTAAAAACGGCAGGAGTACCAGTTGTCTAAGTTGCTGCTATTCACTTTGAGGACAGTCCGATCTTTCGTCTTTTATGAAATCCTGTATTACCTGCCTTACTTATGAATTTGCCCTGACATGCAATGAACTTACGGTTCTTTGTGGTATTTTCCTCCAGTCTCCCAAATCCATTCTGATGTGTGTTTCCTAAGACCAACCCAAAAGTGTCCATTCTTCAAAGTAACTTGTTTAGAAACGAATGTCTATACAGAAGCATATAAATTACATATAATTCTTTGGCAATAGGTGAAACATACATGAAATACCTAAGGGATTTATCAAATCCAGCACAAATAAATAACATGCAATTTAGCAGCGGAGTTATCACAGAAAAACAGTCTGAACACCAATAGGTACATAACACCCAGGGGAAATGTTCTAACCCCAACAGCGAACCCCATTGAAGTCTATCGGAGCCCAACAGGAAAAATCAAAAGTGCCCATTTTGAAGGCTTATATGCAAGTTAATAGCCATAAAAGGGGTATGGGGGTCTGGTTACTGCCCTGGTGGACATACCCACTGGACCCTAAAAATAGAAAAAAAAAATGAAAACGCTTCCGCCTCCTGGGAGACCTCCCGCCGACTGCTCTCTCTTCACTTTGAAAGCTCCTATACAGGCAATGGGCGGGCCACCTGGTTACCTCTTCCGGTGGCACCGCCCTTTCTGACGTCATGTGACATCATGTGACATCAGAAGGGGGGTGCCACTGAGTGACGTAACCGGGTGGCCCCGCCATTTGCCTATATAAGAACGGTCACGGCAAAGAGAGGGCAGTCGGCAGGAGGTCTCCCAGGCGGTGGAAGCGTTTCCTTTTTTTTTCAATTTTTCGGGCTGACAGGCGACATGATTGACGATGGATTTACATCGAGGGACACTTTTTTTCTTTTTTAACAAAGGTTTTGTCAAAAACTGTTTCCTGTGTTTCTTACTTTTTGATGCTTTTTTTTGGTGAATTCATACGAGTACGATGTACCCGATACCGATTTACATGGGGGGGCAGGATCTAGGGGCCCCTTGTTAAAGGGAGCTTCCAGATTCGAATAAGCCCCCATCCGCAGACCCCAACAACCACAGCCCAGGGTTGTCAGGAAGAGGCCCTTGTCCCCATAAACATGGGGAAAAGATGCTTTGGAGTGGGGGGCGCAGTGCCCCCCCTGCCCCCAAAGCACTCACCCCCCCATGTTGAGGGCATGAGGCCTAGTATGGTTCAGAAGAGGGGTGGGGCACTCACTCGCCATGCCGTTTTTTCTTTTATTTTTTTACCGGGGCACTTTTTTTTTATTTAGCTGTCAGCGGGAAGCCCATTGACAGCTGATGACTCATCGGTTAAGGATGCGGCAGCCAGCTTCCTGGCCCCTTCCTCTAACAACCAGCTTGCTCTGCACCAGTTTACACTGCACTGAAAGCTTTGCCCAATCAAGGCACAGAATTCACTGTGCAGCGCTCAGTGCATTGCAGGGTGTTCTTCAGGGCGAACACCCTGCAAATTCAGGTGTTCGACAAAAGGGCGAACAGGCAAATGTTCGGCCCGAACTCATGCTCAGGCCGAACCGTTCACACATCTCTATTGCATACAATAATAAGTGAAGCACCCTCCTAGGTAGGTGCTAGGAAAAGCATATATGTGGCCCTGTCTGCTTATCAGGGGGGTCTGATCAGTCAATTAGGCTGTCATGTGTTCCCAGGTGTGGTCTGTTGAGTCTGGGGAGTCTCCCCACTGCATCCAATGAGGGCTCTTGTTGGATAGTGGAGGAAACCTGGCCAATAGTGCACCAGGGCTTATATCTGTCTCAGTGGGCGGAGTTTGCCGCAATGCACCCTGGGACTGGGTATAAGTCTGAGGGGAGTACGTGACAGCGGGTCTTTGGCGGGAAGCAGAGTCCCAGGAGGAGGCGGATGGCTGTCTCTCCTCCTGTCAGAGCAAGTGAGGGTGTCCTGGGCGGTCCGCCTAGAGGACCGGAGGCTGAGCTGGGCTGCAGGAAGGATCCAAAGTGCTGTGGACCGAGTGGAGCTGCTGGGCAGAAGTTTCCTGGAAAAACAGTGTTGTGAGTACTCGAAACTGCCCGGGGGTCTGCCTAAGAGAGAGGGGACCACTCCAGAAGGTCAAAGGGATCCAGGACCCAGCTAGCCAGTAGTGGTGGCTTAGAAAGGGGGTGCCAGTATCTAAGCCCTGAAGATTAGAGAGAGAAAGGGGGCGCCGGTGCGGGCCCTGTAGTGTTCAGCAGTGTATTCAAGTAGCTACCTCAGCAGGAGTGCTTAGGGGAGCTGGGAGAGGACACTTTTAGTCAGAAAGCAGTCCCAAATCAATTCAGCATTAACAGGCATCGTCAAGTCAGCGTTGATAGGCATTAAGTCAGCGCCAAACAGCAATGCTCAAGTGTCCCCGCCGAATGAGCCTAGTTGAGTTCCAGGAGTATCCCACTTATCCCTTCTCCCATCCAAGTTACCAAATAAATACAAAAAACCCAAAGATACTGGACTGGTCATTGTCTCAGGCTACCTATTTTTGGCCAAGATCCTCAGCTCCTAGGAGACGTGACATCCTGGTGGTGTGAAAGCTAGAAGTCAGAATGGGTCTTACACATTTGGAGCCATATTACGGATTATTTTTTTATGCCCATATCAAACGCTGGATGACAATTGAGTGCTCAATGACTTCCCTGCCATTAACTTCTCTACCCTGAATTTAAAGCCACAAACAAACTGTTATAGACTGCACACAAGCAACAAGAGATTGTGAAAGACTATTGTCATGCCACAGGAGATGTTGAGATACTATATGCATGCTACACGAGATAGTCAGAGACAGCAGACATGCTACAGGAGATGGTTAAAGACTGGGGACATGCTTTAGGGCTCATGTACACTATAGCTGCTAAATTGTAGTTTAGGAACAAGTGGGGATTTTTTTTCTGCAGCCCCTGAACTCTCCTCTATGTTATCTTTTGTGTTCATGTACACTCAGTCATTTATAGTTGTTTAGAGGCAGTTGAGGTTCCAGACATTTTTTTGAAAAGAGAAAAACCACGTTCAGGACTGTAGTTTACTGGCATTACAAACGTCAAATGCTTGTAACCACAGTAAACCGTGTTTATGCGCATTTGCAATTATAAGCGTTTTTAAAGGGGAAAACATTTCTGATAATTTTTGAACATACAAAAATGTTGAAAAAACACAAATTTCACCACATGCTGTTGCCTGCATCAATGGATGAGTCCAGTAGTGATGAACTCTGGTCCTCTCACACTATTTTCTATGTCTTCAGCGCCTCAGCAACGTCGACATCAGGAGCATTTCCTCACCAAACTATTAATGACTGGATTCTTAGAGAAAACACAAAAAATAAGACAGCTATCTAAAAGCACACTGCTCTCTCTGCTGCTGCTTTGTCTTCTCCCACAGAATGGCTGAAATAGTTTATAATTTACTTGTTTTTCATGCATTGTGGGCAATTGGGAGGGTCTCCAGAGGTTATCTCTAAAAACGCTTCTAACCTCAAATTCTCATAACCGCTGCTAATTTCACATAAACTTGGTATGTAAAAGCTGTAAAGCAGATGTTTTTCACTGTTCGTTTCCAGCTGTTATGTTTACAGCATTCAGAAAGGCCTTTTAACTGCTCTGTGTACATGAGCCCTTAGGAGACAGATAAAGTATAAGCTAGAAAACAGTAAAATGAGACTGCAAAAGAATACTGCTATTATTCCCAGTTTACAAATCAATTTTCACACATTGGTTTTCCCTACAATCCCCCTAAGTCCCCTTTCACACAATCAAACCTTTCCGTTTTTTAGACAATATAATAGTATGCTGCGCTTGGCTTGAATTAAATCAACTACCATGTAAAAACGAAAAGCAGCCAGCACAAGATCTTGAATATAGTAAGAGATCATTCAGACAGTAAACATAGGTGTAGCGCTAATCAGAAAAACAAATAAAATCAATGTCCACATCCAAGAGAAGAAACCAAAAGAGTGTCCACTTGTTGAGGGAATCCTCTATGAGTGATAAAAGGACTGTCACCAGCACCCAATCACACAGCCTCTTACCGAATCATATTGACCCTCATCACAAAGGTCAATATAGACAGCAAATCCTATGTGAAGCATGTATAGCCCTAAGATCCTCCTAGCGTTTACCCTGTTGTTCCTCTACCTCACTACCAGTGGTCTCATAGAATCATGTGGGAACAAGTAGGACACCTCTCATAGTGTAGTATTGTCAAGTACATTTATTCTAAAAAATAGTAACTTACAATTAGGAATAGATTTGTCAGCACATCCTCCACTTCAGAACATTTGTGTTGAAACCACGAGTACTGGTTTCTAACCAACAAGATAGCCGCTACTTCCCCCGTCTGTGTATATGTCACACATCGTTGGCTCCTCCCTACGCGTTTCCTCACTAGATGACGTCATCAGGGGTTTTAGTTTCTTCTCTTGGATGTGGACATTGATTTTATTTGTTTTTTTTTTATTAGCACTACACCTATGTTTACTTTACTTTTGCTTACTGAAAACAGACGTATGGCGATATATTCACCATACATCCAGCGGGTCGGATCGGATGACAATGATGGAAATGAGCATGCAGTCTGTTTCCATCCGACTGCCCATAGAGGTGAGAGGGTTCTGTCCTTGTCCGCTCTACACAGGCAGACTCCTCTCGGATAGATCCACCCCATGTAAAAGGGGTCTAAAAATTACTTGTGCCAAATGTAATATTTCCCTCGGATCCATTATAAAAGATCATGGCTTAAAAAAGAGAAGAGTAAACCAAAAGAGAGTTAGACGTTAGATCATAAAGTGGTAGAATAAGAAATATCAAATATCTCTTTTCCTGGGAGCACCATCCACCTAGGTTGCACAAAACCATATCTATGAGAAATAAGGACTTTAAATGTACTGCTAAGAAATAAATCATCTTGTATTATACAGTACATACCCATATAAAAGGGGATGAGTAATATATATATCACTGTTTAGTTCATATTTTATTGTAAATATGACAATAAAAAAAGAAAACTCATGGACAGCACCGAAAAATGTAACAGTGTAAGGCTAGGTTCACGTCTATGCGGTTGCAGTTGATGCATTTTTCCGGCGCATTTTGTGTTTGTGACACATTTTTACATGTGGTGTTTCACATTTTATTTCTCCATAATTAACTGGAAATAGCTAGTTGTTAAGGAGCAGGCTGCCACTGCGTCCTTAGCAACTGATGAGTTATCACAGCTGAATGTAAAAGAAAAAAAAAATGACATCCCCCAATCCATACCAGGCCCTTAGGGTCTGGTATGTATTTTGAGGGGAACCCCATGCCGAAAAAAATGTAAAAAATTGGATTGGGGTCTCCCCAAAAATTCATACCAGACCTTTGTCTGAGCATGCAGCCCAGCTGGTCAAGATTGGGTAGGGGGTGAGCTTTAGCCCCCCCCCCCCCATCCATGCCACTTTTGTTAAAAATTTGGGGTGGGGTTCCCCTTAAAATCCATACCAAATGCAAAGGGCCTGGTATGGTTTGGGAGGACCCACTCTGTTTTATTTCGTATTTTTCCTTTGCCTGCTGACAGCTGATGACTCTTTGGTTATTAAGGACACAGTGACTGCCTGCAAAACTCATGTAAAAAATGCATCAAAAACGCAACACATGCGTTTTTGGTGCGGGTCCATTAAAGTCTACACACAAAACGCAATATGCTGCGGGAACAAAATTCCCTGACTCTTTCTAAAATTGCAGCGGCTGAAAAACGCACGCATAGATGTGAACATGTCCTATAAGAAGCCATGTTAATTGGACTGTAGTGTGTCTCTGCAAACTGCAAAATGAACAAAAAACACATAGGTATGAACCTAGACTAAAGGAAATAAACCAAACAATTTAACTACTAGAAGCTAGTTTTTTTTCACTGTCCTGAGTAAGCACTAATACATAGACTACTGCCAGCAGAGTCCCTAATGACTGCATAATAACTGCAAAAGGGCTACTTGAGGCCCCAAAGCAACAGGGGTCATTAGGGGCCTGTAGGATGCAAGTTTAGCCTACCTATACGTCCCGGTAAAGGACAGGGATGGGATGTTTTCCACCTATAGGCAAGTTAGTAAGGAAACTTTTGTAACATCTGCTGATGGAGGGTTGAAATGGCAAAAAAATGCGGAGAGTGGCAAACCATGCCTGTGAGGCAGAAGTACAGGTGTAATAGAGATAAGAGCAGCAGCACAGGGTACACCACCTCTAGAAATCATGTTGCAAAGCTCTTCCAGCAGTAAATGAAAATCAAGAAGAGGTAGGATTTGGTGATCAGCAGATGATCAGAAGGAGGTAGGAATGTAGAGAATCCTAGCATTCTATACAGCCTTCCTGATGGTCATGTGTGGGTCTATCAACCAATAGGTCCTTTAATTGTATTGTAATGCTAAATACTAATGTTTGCTCAATTATTAAGATATAGAAGTAACAAGGATAAAGATTTAAGCCTTCCTTATTCCACTCGCATATAAGGAATGAGATGTATGATCGGTAATGATCAAAGGAGAGAGTTAATGTATAAGGATAATGCGATCCTTACTGACTCCTACATTGTAGTACACAATAATTAGTGATGGGTTTTATATTTGAGTCGAACCTACGTTCGACTTGAACATTGGGTGTTCGTGTGTTCACTGAACACACGAACAAATGGAGCGCTCAGCGGGATGTTCGCCTGCCAACGAGCTCCCCATAATGTACTGCGAGATTGCAGTGCATTAAGTGCTTGTGTTTGGTCAAAGCATATACCTTACCTGTATGCTTTGGCCAATCACAGCACAATGTTCTGTCAGAGCCATGATTGGCCAAAGGCAGGGTGCCTTTAGCCAGTCATGGCTCAGGGCTAAGTCCACACCCCACATTAAAAAAAGCTGCTTACACGGCAACCCTGTGTAGTGTGTTAGGAATGGAGATTAGGTGGGGTAGTTAGTGGATTGTGCTTTCAGTCAGTTTATTGCAGTCGGTGCAGTGTAGTGTAGGGCTGATTCTTGTGTAACACAGTTTAATGCAGTCAGTGTAGTGTAGCGCTGTGCTGATTCTTGTGTAACACAGTGTAGTGGTGCCACTGAAGTGTTAGTGTATAAAACACGTCTATGTGACCCCACTGTCACACCCCTTTTTTTCGATATATTTTTTTCTTTTCTTTTATTTTGCAGTCAGGTTCTGTTGCTGCAATACAGTACTCCACCTTCTGTGTCGCAGGTGCTATTCCTTCTGTGTCAGCAGTGATTTTTTTTTTTCAATTTTATTTTGTGGCGCAGCAACACTAAGAATATTTAGGGCGTAATTGCTGTACCCCCTTCTGCGTTGCAGGTGCTATTCCTTCTGCATCAGCAGTGTGGGGTTTTTTTTCGTGGCACATCAGCACTAATTATATTTAGGGCATAATTGCTGTCCCCCCTTCTGCATCGCAGGTGCCATTCCTTCTGCATCAGCATAGGTTTTCTTTTTTTTTGTGGTGCAGCAGCACTAATATTATTTAGGGCATAATTGCCATCCCCCTTCTGCATCGCAGGTGGTATTCCTTCTGCATCAGCAGGGGTTTTCTGCTTTTTTGGCACAAAAGTATTGCACCCAAGAACCGTATTCCCTTCCCACACTCTATAATAAAAAGTTATAAAAATCCCCCACAAAAAATAAAAAAACAATAATAAAACGGTTTATAGTGCACCAATCACAAAAGTATTGCACCCAAGGGCCATATTTCTATCCCACGTTCTATAATAAAAAGTTATAAATACCCCAAAAAATCTCCATCATGTCCAAAAGGCCAACAAGGAGAGGCAGACGTTCACAGGCCACTAAAAGAAGGCATGCCACCTCTGTGTCCACAGTGAAAATTGGTGGTCGCGGACATGGTGCATCCTCTGCAGACTGGGCATGCTTATCCTTTTTTTCCATTGCTGGCCCTGTTATTGAGCCACAACATGCAGAAGAGTTGGTAAAGTGGATAACTAAGCCGTCCTCATTCTCCTCATCCACTGTCACGAAGGCTCATACTAGTTTGCCTTCCACCACAGCTGCCTATTCCACATGCTCCTTGTTCACAGCTACTCCTTCCGTAGCCCCACCATCATGCACGTAGGAGTCACCTGAATTATTCTATCATAGTGTCAGTTACATGATGATGGAGCAATCTGAATGCTCCGATGTTGGTTCCCAGGTTGAGGAAGGGAATAGCGTCAGCCTAGAGAGAGGGGGTGACAATGACGAACAAGAAACTATCAGTCATGTTCCCCCAGCTGCAGCATACTGCCAAGTTTGCTCCAGTGACAAGGAGGGAAGGGATGATGAGGTCCCTTACTGTACTTGGGTGCCTGAGAGAATAGAGGAAGAAAGTGAGGAGGAGGTACGAGTCAGGAAGTCCTCCAGGGGCTGGCTTAAGGGCAGCCACCCTATTGCATTACACCACAGAGCTCAACAGGTGCAGGGCACTGCTAACTCCCCACTGACTTCCAAAAGTTCATTGGTGTGGGCTTTTTTCAATACATGTGCTCTGACAAGACATATGATGACCTGCCATGCAGTCCGTTGGCAACAGCACCTGAAAGACCCACATCATAAAAAATTGCAGACTTCTCCTTGCTCCTCATCTGGGATCTCTGTCTGGGATCTCAAGTCTTATTAAAACCTGCACTGAGAGGGATGATGGTATAGCAATGGGTGCCACAGGTACTTGTAACCAATCTGCTAGCAGTACACCACCTGTTGATTTCACCACCAGGCAAATTTCGCTACCCCAGTTGCTGAACCGTAAAAAAAATACTGTCCAAGCCATCCAAATGCTCAGCATCTAAATGCTGGCTTGGCCAAATTGCTAGCACTACAACTGCTGCCTTTTCATTTGGTGGACTCTGCCACTTTTCGTGAATTTGCGGAATATGCTGTACCCCAGTAGCAGGTTCCAAAAAGAAATTTGTTTTCACGTAAGGCCATTCCAGCTCTGTACCATCATGTGGAAGGCAATGTTTTGGCCTCATTGGACAGAGCGGGCAGCAGGAAGGTTCACATTACTGCTAGCTCACGGTCCAGCAGGCATGGTCAGGGAGGATACATTTCCTTCATGGTGCACTGGGTAACTCTGCTGGCAGCTGGGAAGGATGCAGGACAGGGTTCCGTGTTGGAGCTTGTTACACCACCACGCCTCTAAAAGCTGGTGGTGATTCTGCCACATCTGACTGCTCCATCTCCTCCTCTTCTTCTTCCTCTATGGCCCAGGGGATTTTGGCTTCTTTTGGCCATGCCAGTGGCTGCTGATAAAGGATGCATGCACCATCCTGTAACACTCTGAGGAGGCAACAAGGATGGTGAGCCGCAACGATGCATGCATCAGTGACACTATCCCTCTAGTCTTCCTGCTGGAGCACACACTTTGTGGAATCATCATAGAGCACTTGAGGCAGAACAGTGGAAGAAAGAGGAGCATCTGTATCATATGGTGCAAGATTATCTAGGGGCAAGAGCAGACTTGGAGACCTTTCCAACTGAGCATCCACTGGGTTACTGGGTCTTTAGGATGGATCACTGGCCAGAACTTGCTCAATATGCAATCGAGCAACTGGCCTGTCCTGCTTCCAGTGTGCTTTCTAAATGGACATTCAGTGCTGCTGGAGGTTTTGTGACAGATAAAAGTGTGCATCTGTCCATAGACTCCTTTGATCGGCTGACATTTATCAAAATGAATCAGTCCTTGATCAACAGCAGCTATCAAGCCCCTGATGCTTATGTAACTGATTGAATTTGCTAGGGATCTGGAATCCCTTGAAGACTGCCTATGCTGCCTTTCCTATTCCTGAATCTTTATTATGGTAGCTCCCAACAATGTTTTTGGTTTAGGCACCACCAACACCCAAGGTCCAATTTTTCTGCACCTGTTTAACAGGTGCAAGTAACTTAAATTTTTTTCTAATTTTATAAAGCAGGGCCCGTTCCTGCACCCAGCAAGAGTAACTGTGTTTGGTTACAGTGTTCAGGCACCACCAACATCCAAGGCCCAATATTGCTGCACATGTGTGACGAGTGCATGTATTTTCAAATTTTTTTCTAATTTTTAACAGCAGGGCTTGTTCCTGCTCCCAGCAAGAGTAACTGTGAGGGGTTACAGTGTTCAAGCACCACTAGGTATGAGTGAACAGTTTGGGCCGAGCATAAGTTTGGCCTAAACATCACCCATTCAGGTATTCCCCTAACACCTGAACTTTCTTGGCACTTAGTGGGATGTTCGCCCACCGAGCACAAAGTCAATAAGTTGTTAAGGCTTCCCTGCTGCGAGCTGAATTTAAAAAAATAATTGTAAAAAGAAAATATAAATTTAAAAAAATTTGGGTAAAAACACCTTTGGGTCTTGTATGGCTTTTTAGAGGAACCCCATGACAGAATTAAGAAAAAAATGGCATGAGGTCCCACCCCAAAATCTATACCAGGCCCTTTTGGTCTGGTATAGATTTTAAAAGAAACTCCACGCCAAAATTTAAAATAAAAACGGCGTGGGGTCCCCCAAAATCCATACCAGTCCCTTACCTGGGCATGCAGCCTGGCAGGCCAGAAAAGGGGGCATGAGCGAACCATACCAGACTGCTTGCCCTCAACATGGGGAGGGTGCTTTGGGGTGCCCCCCATAGCACCTTGTCCCCATGCTGATGGGGACAAAGGCCTCTGCCCGACAACCCTGGGCTGTGGGGGTCTATGGGTGCGGGGCTTATCGAAATCTGGAAGCCCCCTTAAACAAGGAGGACCCAGATCCTGGCCCCCCCCCCCCTATGTGAATGGGTATCATGCCCCTACTCATTCATCAGAAAAACTGTACAAAAAAATAAACACATAAGACAGTTTTTGACAAGTCCTTTATTTAAAAAAAAAAAAAAAAATAGCGTCCCCCCATGTAAATCCATCTTCAATCACGCCGCCTGCCGGACCCGTTGACCCCCCAAAAAAAAAAGCTCCCCTCTCGGTGAACGCTGCCCGCGGACTGCCTATTCGCGGTTTGACAGTTCTTATATAGGGAATGGGCAGGGCCACACCGGTGACGTCCCCCGGCAGCCCTGCCCCTCACAACACCACCGACCCAGCATGCACTGGTCCGTGACGTTACGAGGGGCGGGACCACCGCCATGGCTCCGTCCATTCCCTATATAAGAACTGTCAAACCACGAATATGCAGTCCGCGGGAAACGTTCACAGAGAGCGGAACTTTTTTTTTCTGGGTTGCGAGCACCGTGATTGAAGATGGATTTACATTGGGGGACACTATTTTTTATTTTTTTATTTTTGAATAAAGGACTTGTCAATAACTGTGTTATGTGTTATTTTTTTGTACACTTTTTTGGTGAATGGGTAGGGGTACGATGTAGGATCTGGGGGCCCCTTGTTAAAGAAAGCTTCCAGATTCTAAAAAGGCCCCCAACCTGTAGACCCTGACAACCACAGCCCAGGGTTGTCAGGAAGAGGTCCTTGTCCCCATCAACATGGGGACAGAATGTTTTGGGGTGGGGAAGGCAGAGCCCCCCTCCCCCTGCCCCAGAGCACCCCCCTCATGTTGAGGGCATGTGGCCTGGTATGGTTCAGGAGGGGGGGGGCGCTTGCTCATTCCCCCCCCTTTCCTGACCTTCCAGGCTGCGTGCTCAAATAAGGGTCTGGTATGGATTTTGGGGGGCCCTACGCCATTTTTTTTTTTTACATTTTGGCGTGGGGTTTCCCTTAAAATCCAAGTTTAAATTGCATTTTTTCTCTTAAAAATGTCAGTATTGCTGCAGCAGATTCCATACATCGTACAGATGTGCCACTTTACAGGCACATTAAGGGGACCCCCCAGGCACGATATTCAAAGGAATTTTTCATTTTTATTGTTTCACTTTAAGCATCAATAAAATCACTACTCCTTTAAAAACGATTGTTTTAAAAACATTTTTTTTGCATTGATACATGTCCCCCAGGGCAGTATCAGTCCCTATACACTTTTTATGGCAATAACTTGCATATAAGCCTTTAAAATGATGACTTTTGATTTTTCATTTTTGTGTCCCATAGACTTTACCCACTTACCGGCCAGCCGTCGCAGTTATATGGTGTCAGGTCGGCAGATTCCTGCAAATCGCCGTACCTGTACGGCGGTCTGCGGGAGCGATCCTGGAGGCGCGGGCCTGCCCACTCGCCAGCAGGGAAGCCGATCCACAGGGACCGGGCACCCGCGATTGCTCCCTGTGAAGAGGGAACAGTTGTCTGCTGTTGTAAACACAGAAGATCGTTGTTCTCTCTGGTATCAATGCAGAGCTCCTGTGTTAGCCCTATTTAGGAACACAGGTCTCTGTATTGATTGATAAGCCCATCTCCCCCACAGTTAGAAAACACTCCCCTAGGCTCACACTTAACCCTTTGATCGCCCCTGGGTTAACACCTTCCCTGCCAGTGTCATTATTACAGTAACAGTGCATATTTTTTGCACTGATTACTGTAGTAATTTCCCTGGTCCCACAAAAGTGTCAAAAATGTCAGTAAGGGGTCTGATCTGTCTGCCGCAATGTCACAGTCCCGCTAAAAACCGCTGATCACCACCAATACTAGTAAAATAAATAAATAAATAAATGATGTAAATCTTTCCCCTAGTTTGCAGACATGATAACTTTTGCACAAACCAATCAAAATACGCTTATTCGTATTTTTTTACCAATAATATGTAACAGAATACAAATTGGCCTAAAATCTTGAAAAAATTTGATATTTAATTTTTTTGAGGAATGGTAAATAGCAGAAAGTTTATTTTTCTTGTATATAACGCAAAAATAAAAATCGCACAGGTGATCAAATACCACCAAAAGAAAGCTCTATTTGTGGGAAGAAAAGGACATTTGTGGGAAGAAAAGGACATCAATTTTATTTGGGTACAGCGTCACACGACCATGCAATTGTCAGTTAAATTAACTCAGTGCCGAATCCCAAAAAATGGCCTGGTCATTAAGGGTGCAAATCTTCCGTTCCAGAAGTGGTTAATAGAGTTTGCATGTTCGCTAGAACTTGTACCCTGTTTGAGATGTTCTGGTGCGCACTGAACAGGGGGAGTGTTTGGCCCATCACTAACAACAATAATACATTTATGAAGAAAACCAATACAGCATTGATGTTAAAATATATTGATAAGTTAACAAAACTTAAAAGCGCCATTTTAGCTCACTTCTATGAAATGGAGAACACATCAGAATATATATATATTATATACTAAAATATATTGATAAGTTAGTATATAATACACTGTATACTGTATATTCTGATGTGTTCTCCATTTCATATTAGTGAGCTAAAATGGCGCTTTTGAGTTTTGAGTTTTGTTAAAAACATGTCTTTTTGCTACTATGCTTACCAGAAGAGTAAATAAATAAAATTGCTATGTATACCAAGTGGCATGTTTATTAACCACTTCAGCTCCGGAAGGTTTTACCACCTTAATGACCAGGCCATTTTTTTTCGGCACTGCGTTACTTTAACAATTGCGTGGTTGTGCGACGCTGTACCCAAATACAATTGATGTCTTTTTTTTCCCACAAATAGAGCTTTCTTTTGGTGGTATTTGAATACCGGTTTTTATATTTTACGCTATAAACAAAAAAATAGCGACAATTTTTTAAAAAACACAATATTTTTTAATTTCTGCTATAAAACATTCCCAAAAAATTGTAAAAATCTATTTTTTTTAGCAGTTTTATGCCAATTTGTATTCTGCTACAAATTTTTGGTAAAAAAAAAATCCCAAAAAGCGTATTGTAATGGCGGCGATTTTTAGCGGGACTGCGACATTGCGGCGGACAGATCGGATCCCTAACTGACATTTTTGACACTTTTTGGGGACCAGTGACATTAATACAGTAATCAGTGCTAAATAATATGCAATGTTACTGTATAAAGGACATTGGCAGGGAAAGGGTTAATACTGGAGGTGACCAAGGGGTTAAATGTATGCCTACTTGTGCTTGCTAACTGTGTGGGGGGGGGAGCTCTGTGACAGGCAAAGAGAGATCTGTGTTTGTTGCTTAGCTGAACCACACGATCTCTCTCTGCCTGTGTGACAGAAGAGCCTCCTGCTTTGTTTACATAGGCAGGTGTCTCTTCTGTCAGTGTCTGAAGATTGTGGGAGGCCGGCGGGGATCAAGCCCACTACTCCCACAGTCTGACTCCCGCTGTGTCTAATCACATGATCACTAGATCTACGTGATTATGCGCAGCTGAGCCACCCTGCCCCAGTAAATCTGCTTGGGATGGTCGGCAGGTGGTTAAAATGTACTGATGTCATGTTGCTCTTGAAAAGGAAACCCTATAAAAGGTTAATCTGACAGCCTTTTGTGGGTGTGCTCTTATGCAGCTACGTTTAACAATAAATCTCTGATTTTGAACTATCTCAGTCTGAAGGTTGATTTTTCAGGTGTCCCAGAATTGAGGAACTTGAAATAAAATCTATATACAAAAAGATACTGGTGCTCCCGACCCCGAAATTTTCTGTCATATCAAACCTCTTCTGCAGAGTCTTCCATGCATAGGATGTCCGCGTTTCTGATTTGACAGTTCTCTCTGCTTGAAGTCCAGTTATTTCTTTCTTCCGAAAAGAAATAACATTTACCACTAAATGCCACCCAGTTTAAAGGACATAGTTCGCACACTTTGCCTGTCAAGGAGAAACAAGTCATTTATTCTATTTGGTATATAAGTATATGTTTAGGATCTTTTCACATTTGTCTGTTTTCCTGCAAAAAAGCACATGATAGATTTTACTGCATGATTTTTGGGTAGAATTTCCTATCTTTTTTTATGCAGCTAGTTCATATTTATGCACTGCAGTTTAATGTGTTTTTAAAGTGACCCTGTCACTTTTCTTTCACAGGGTGTTCTTTGAATTCAATTGATGCTGTGGTGATAGGGTCACTTTACAGGGAAATGTTCATTCACACCCACACATTATCACATATGTTTCATATAAATGGACCCAAAGGAATGTCTGATCTTTCTGCTTTTGAATTAGAGATTTTGTCAGGCTTTTATTTTTGCTTGTGATCACTTCTTTCCTGTCCCTTTGCCACCAGGAGAGGAAATGGGTTCGTTGTCACTGCAGCAGGAAGACACAAACAGTAATTAAAACTATGTCAGAAGTGTTTAACCCTTTCTCATTATATTAGGAATTTTTTTTTTGTCTGTATCCTCTTAGAAGAGATCTTTCAATGAATCCTGTCTTGATCATAAGTGAGGGGAAATCTCCCTAATAGTAACACATAAAAATAACAACCTGGCAGAAAAAAAAAATTGTATTATTTTAATTTGTTAGTTTACTTAAAGTTTACACACCTATTAAGGACTAAGCCATACCTCCCAACTTTCTGAAATGGTAAAGAGGGGCCCCTTTTAGCACACAGTATGTAGGCAACAGAAATACCCCTGCTACGGCCTGTTTTCATGGACCACAAAGATCTAATATGCAGAAAATGATTAAACCATGCATGTGCTTTTTTGATCTCTATTTTTCCTTTTTATTGGCTTTCCAAAAACAACAAATGTAGCATATAGAGGTTGGATAAAAAGTTTAGTAAAGCATGACACTTTTGGCATACCTCCCAACCATCCCGGATTCTGGGCTGGAGTCCGGGAGTCCAGAGCCCAGTGCTGGACAGGTTCCAGCACTGCGCTCCACTCCAGTGGTGGAATCCTCATTGGGTCCATTGTGTGCTCTACACCAGGGTTTTTCAACCAGGGTTCCTCCAGAGGTTGCAAGGGGTTCCATGAGCAATGAGCAGTTTCTGCCATTCAGATAAGTTCCCACTGACACCATTGATCTTTTTAGTTATCTGTAAGGGGGTAATTCTTCCAAATGACCACAAGGGCAAGAAGCAGTCTTCTCACTGACCATCACACTACTGTATCAGGAGTTGTAGATATAGTCATTTTTAGCAGAGGTTCCCTGCAATTAGAACATTATTTCAAGGGTTCACCTGTGTTGAAAAGGTTGTGAAAGGCTGCACTACACCGAGTGAGGATTCATATGAGCAGAGCATGCTGGCAATCTCTGCTTCTCCCCTTAATCTTCAATACCGTCATGGGTTGCTAGGACCGTGACATACTTTGCAGACAACCTCCCAGCACCGCCTACCATCTCTGGCTTCCTGTCTCTCAGAGCCTCCTACATGGCAAACTGTGTTCCTTGGGAAGCCGAGCAGAGGCAGATTCAAGAGTTGCAGCCACTTGGCAGCTGGGGAGCAGTAAGATCCTCTTCAGCAGTGAGAGCTGCTAGCCAGGTCTCTGTGAGCCAGGGCCAGTGTGGTGTGATGGCAATGCTCCAGCAGTGTAATAGCTGCCGCTTCCACACGCATCCAGGCTTTAGAGGTTCAGTCTACAGCCAGATCCTAGGGAGAGCAAGGCTGCTGGTTGGAAAATTAGGCTGAATGGGTAGTGAGCCAGCAGGGGATGTAAACTGCCACACTCTGGGGAGTAAAGGAGCCAGATTATTATGTAGCCAACTTGGGCAGCTGCTTGCAATGCCCCCCCAGAAATTTACTTTGTGTAGTGGCTTTCTTAAAACAGTGAAGGATAGTGATGAGGAGGCACAGTGATGGGGGAGCACAGTGACAGGAGAGCAGAGTGAGGGGGGGGAACAGTGACAAGGGGAAGCACAACGACAGGGGGTCGCAGTGATGGAAGGGCACAATGACAGGGATGGTATACTGATGGGGGGGCACAGTGACAGGGGGAGCAGAGTAGGGGGGAAAATATGTGCTAGTAATGGAGATTGGGGGGGGGGGGGACTTGTGCTTGAAGAAGGGGAGAAAGATTTGGTTGGAAGGGGGATTGGAGGATTTGTGCTGGGGAGAATTTGGGGGAGGGGGGTTACTGGAATGGGGGGTTGTGCTGTGAAGGAGTATTTGTGGGGTAGAAGAGGATTTATTCTGGGAGGAGGGATTTGGAGAAGAAGGATTTGTGCGGGGGGGGGGGACTGGAGCGAAAATGATTTTTTTCTGGGAGGGGAGAACTGAGGTGGGTGGGGATTTGTGCTGAGATGGGGAAGAAAGATGGATTGTGCTTGGAGGGGTATTTTGGGGGCGGTGGAGGAAAATTTGAGCTAGGGAAGGGGAAGAAGATTTGTACTGGGAGGGAAGATTTGAGGGGGATGATTTGTGATAGAACTGGGGAGAGACGTGTGCGATTTGGGGGAAATAGGATTTGTGCCGGGGGGATTTTGTGCCACAAGTCACTCCTTTCCTCAAGTGGCCCTCTTTCTGAAATTCAAATGTTGCAAGGTATGACTTTTGGTAGTAAAAAAGTATATTCTGTATAGAGATGTGCATATTAGATGAAAAAGAGAAGCAGCTGAGGCTGCACAAGGGACTGAGGGATTGGTCTCAAAAGAGGGACGTTCCCTCCAAATGAGGGGAGAGCTGGGAGCTTCAGCTACATTACTGGAGTGATCTAAAGATAGCCCAATAAGTGTATACAAAAATTCTTTAAGTAAAGTTATTAATCTGCTGCTACACTGATTACATTTTAGGTAAAGCCGGGTCATTACTTTACCTGTGGCAGCACACAGGTCTGAAATCATGTCAAAAGCATCATGGTAGTGTTTCGGGATAGAAGAAGTTCTGTCGGTGCTGTTTGCAAAGGATGGTTCTGAAGAGTTCTGAAGAGTATCGCAGGGCATCTTCCAAACTAACAGTAATATATAAACACACATATAGGTTAACTCCTTTATGAAAATTGTTTTATAACATACAGTAACTTCTACTGCAAACCTGCTGTTATTATTCAACATTATTACCCTTCCCTTTATTATTAAAAGACAACTTATACTCCTGTAAATGTATTGTTTAGCATATATATATTTATATATATATATATATATATATATACACTAAAATGTTTTCATCAATACACATGTCCAACCTCTTCCCCTTCCAATTCTTACTTCCTCTTCTTTACTTACAAAACAATAACAAGATAATATAGAAGAAAAAATCGTAAGTTTGGAATATGTACAGAGACTAGATACTGCCTCTTAAATGCTACATAGGTTAAAGGATATTATACATTACCTAATATAAATATCACAGCAATTTCAATCACCTTCAAAATAATAACCAGTGACAAGGCTGTAGGTTGGCGACATAAGTGGTATGGATCTGAACAGTAAGGAAATAAAATATTAGATGTTTAATTAAGCTGATTGTAGATGAGGCCTCACCAAGAAAAAATAGCAGAGATAGTAATTTGAAACCTGTTTGATAGCGGGGTGACTTGGAAATAAAGCATGGGGACATGGGTTTGAATCTTGTAACTGGTTCCCATTTGAATTTAACATTCCTAGAACTTTTGAAGATGAAAAATTATCTAATTTGTCCTTTTTTACATTGCGTTCATGTAAACCGCTACTGGAAAATTACTTCACCTACCAAGTGCCCAACACAAGGTGACATACGATTTTCTGTTTTGGAATACATTGACAAACATTGGCATTTGATGTTCTTCAATTCAACAGATCTCTGGTATGAAAATGCTAAAATAATAAGACATGAGCTTGGGAACACATTTACAAAGACATGAGTCAAATGCAAACATTTCTGTAAAATCAATATCACTGACCATTTAAGCTAAAATCCTTTTTCTATTGCAACAATCAGCCAATGAGAAACTAGCACAAAGGATATTTTTAACAATCAATAGTGGATCATTCATAAAATCACTAACTTGCCATTTGATAACAGTACTTGGTTAAAGCCCATTAGCATCAGCATTGTAATACCAACACAAACAATAGTTATTTTTGACAATGCAATATAAGATCATTTAAATAATCTCCTTCAGTGTTGTGAGTGTTCCCTGTCTGCTGCCCATCTCTTTTAACACCTTGATGCATTCCCTACATGCCTTGCTTCTCCTCTGCTGTATATTTTATTTCTAAGGACTACATATCCAATGTACCTTGCTGCCTAAGCTGTGATTCCTGTTGACTCCACCTCCTAAAAACTCCTTCTCTCAGCACCTCTGTAGTTCAGAAGAAGGTCTCCATGAAATAAGTGACACAACAGTGCCCACTCACAGGCCACAGTAACTACATGTCACAGAATTATAGTAAATGTGTGGGGATCATCACAAAATAGGTTTACAAATTTCAATATCTCTCAGATTAGTATGAGTAGGCAAAAAATAACAGAAATACAATGTGAAAATAAATATATGATTTTAAACTTTGACTATAGATATACGTTAAATGATTTTTATATCTCTTAGGAGAAATCTGTGCTTGAGTTTCTAGATCTTTATATGCTCTGTGACCATTATGAGTGGTTCCTTTCCCTGTTAGCTTTATAATGTAATTTATTTTCTGGAGAATGCAACAGGAGGAGCAAAAATACCCAAACTCGCAGGTGGAAACAAATAAAGTCAGATGTTTTAGCAGTGAGATATTACTGTTTTCAAGAAACATACAAAACAGAGACTGACTGTGCATTAATGTCACAAACATTTCTAAACCACAAGTTGAGAATTGGTTGTGCCACCTGCTGCAGCATGATCCATCCTATTAAACACAGGGATGCAACATATGCCCACATAGCCAACTGATACAACACTACGTTCAGGCCATCAGCTTAGAAATTGCCAGCATAGGGAACCATGATGGATCATCCATACTCTGAAAACTGCTCATATTTTTTGTACACCACAGTATAATCGTGAGGATCCACCTACAATCTCTTACTTGAAAATTCTTGCCATTAATATACATGCACCTACCCACTCTCAGACATAAATTCAGATTTACCCCCAACTTACCTGAAAGTACCTGCTTGCATATTGTATCCCTACTCCTGCAAGAACTTACACAAGACCTACCACTGCATGCAGGATCTACTAGTCTGGCATTCTACCTTGGTCCTGCCTTTCGGGTCCCCCCTCCTGAACCACACCAGGCCACATGCCCTCAACATGGGGGGGTGGGTGTTTTGGGGCAAGGGGGCTCTGTCTCCCCGCCCCAAAGCACCTTGTTCCCATGGGGACAAAGGCCTCATCCTCAAAACCCTGGCCAGTGGTTGTGGGTGTCTGCGGGGGGGGGGGGGCTACTGCAGGCTCCGGCATTTGATATTTTTGTTTTTTTATTTTTCAAGTGCGGCATGATTGATGATAGATTTACATCGGGGGGGGGGGGGGGTGGGACACTGTTTTTTTTTTTTTTTTTTTTTTAAATAAAGGAATTGTCAAAAACTGTCTCTGTGTTTATATTACTTTTTAATACATTTTGGGTGAATGGGTAGGGGTACTATGTACCCAATACTCATTCACATAGGGGGGCAGGGATCTGGGGGCCCCCTTATTAGAGGGGGCTTCCAGATTCCAATAAGTCCCCATCCATAGACCCCCACAACCACCAGCCACGATTGTGGGGATGAGGCCCTTGTCCCCATCAACCTGGGAACTAGTTGCTTTGGGGTGGGGGGCAGGGCCTTTCCTGACCTGCCAGGCTTCATGCTCAGGGTCCGGTAAATATTTTGGGGGGACCCCATGTCGTTTTTTGTCTTTTTTTTTAACCAGCAATTTTTTTTTTTTAATTCAGCTGTCAGCAGGTAAACCCATCGCCAACTAATGACTCATCAGTTGTTAAGTACGCTACGGCTGGCTTCCCGGCCCCGCTCTTTAACAACTCATTTATACTGTACCCTGATTAGACAAAGCTTTGCCCAATCAGGGCATACAAATTGCAATGAGCAGCGGGCAGTGCATTGAGGGGCATTCGGCGGGGCAAACACCCACCAAAACAACCTGCAATTTCGAGTGTTGGACGAACGGGCCAAATCGTCAATGTTCGGCCCAAACTCATGTTCAGGCCGAACCGTTCACCCAACACTAATAGGAGGCATGGAGGTGTTTAGCGATGAGGAAAGATTAGCTGAGCTGAATTTATTCTCTTTTGAGAAGAGACGATTAAGTGGGGATATGATTAACATGTAAAAATACATAAGTAGTCGATATAGTGAATTTGGTGTAGAGTTATTCACTTTCAGGTCATTACAAGAGGGCACTATTTATGTCTGAAAGGAAAATATATTTAAAGGGATTGTAAAGGCAGAAAAATGCATTAGGATAAAAAACCTTCTGTGTGCAGCAGTCCCCCTCAGCCCCCCTAATACTTATCTGAGTCCATCTTTATCCAGCAATGTTGCAGGAGTTTCTCAGCTGCCCAGGACTCCCCTCCTCATTTCTCACCTGCACGATTGGCTCCTGCTGCTGACAAAGTCAGTCAGCCAATCAGAAGAGAGGGGGTGGGGCCGGTTTGAAGCTCTGTGTCTGAATGGACACAGGAAGCTGTGACTCAGCTCAGGTGCCATAGCAAGCTGCTTGCTGTGGGGGCACTAAACAGGAGGGAGGAGCCAAGAGCACAGAAGAGCGACCCGAGAAAAGGAGGATTTGGCCACTCTGTGCAAAACCAACTGCACAGAGCAGGTAAGTATAACATGTTTGTTATATAAAAAAACAGAAAAAACAAAACTTTACAAACACTTTAACTTTCACATGAATGAAGGCTTCTTAACAGTAAGAACTGTGAATATATGGAATAGACTCCCTCAAGAGCTAGTTTTGGCACCAGCTTACAAGATTGTTTAGAAAAAAAAAAGAGTTGGATGCATTCCTAAATGCACAAAAAAACTGGATACTAACATTTATAGGGGATAAAACCTCAAGGGGTAGTTGATCCAGGGAATTTCTCAATAATATTACAATCAGGGAATATCCAAGAACCTTCTGAGGGAACAGGAAGGATTTTTTTTCCTCCACTGGAGCAAATTGTATCATGTTTAATTGGATTTTTTTTTCTATGCCTTCCTCTGGATCAAGTGTTGTAGAGTACAGGCGGTCCCCGGGTTACAAACAAGATAGGGTCTGTAGGTTTGTTCTTAAGTTGAATTTATTTATAAGTTGGAACAGGTACATTTATTAAGTGTAGCTCCAGCCAAAAAAATAAATTTTACATTTTTTGGATAGAAGGGTTAACACCCCTGTTAGATTTGTTCAGAAGATTTCACCTCACTTTCTGTCCCTGTGACAATTGGATTTTGAAAATTTTGGGATGTTGTGGAAGGATTGGTGATAAAGCTTCAGTAGAGGCACCTTTTTCCCATAATAACTCTTACAGGAGTGAATTTCCCTTCCTGGGGGTAGATTTCCTCTCACTTCCTGTTGTCTCTCTCCGTTTGTAAGTAGGAGTCGTTTGTAAGTTGGATGTTTTTAACCCGGGAACCGCCTGTATAGTATAGGATTGTTTATATAGAGGTTTTTCCCCCCCAGCTTTTTAATCTTAGCTCATTTCCCAGTTGGGGAGCTTCTATTTCTTTTCACTAAAATTATTAAACATACAACCCATTCCCTGCGTTCTACCTCCTTGTGATTTTTCTACTTAGTTTCCCTTTGTTAAACATAGGCATAACTATGAGGCACATATACTGCACTTATCATCATAATATGTCTCACTTTGCACAGCATTAGCCAATAACATTCTCACTTTATTTTTAACTAAGCTGTATTCTGTTTATTCATAAACATAAAATATACTTTTGACTTAATGTACTTTTAATTTTATTCTAAAGAATGTTAAAATAAAACATGTTTTAAATAAAAAGAATTCACACAATAAAAAAATCCACTGCAAGCTTGTAATCTCTGTAAGGTCATTTGCCATCTTCCCTGTATAATAAAATCAGGGTCATTTCAATGTACATGTATTGCCAATGCATAGGTTCATAGGGAGAATTAACATTTTTGTTGAACAGAAAGATGACTGGTCATAGAAGGATCGCTGGTCATACGACGTAGAAGGACCAACAATGAAGAGTCCCAAGGCACACAAAATTGAAGCCAAATCTATTACAAGA
Source organism: Pelophylax lessonae (assembly GCF_965119305.1). Taxonomy (NCBI): domain Eukaryota; kingdom Metazoa; phylum Chordata; class Amphibia; order Anura; family Ranidae; genus Pelophylax; species Pelophylax lessonae. The sequence goes on from NC_138776.1 coordinate 107,709,719, forward strand.
TATACTATACATTATTTTATGTAAAGTCTAAAGCCCTGCAGCACTAGACCTCATCAAAGACATTATCGTCTGAAAAAAAAAAAACACTTTTACCTTTATGTTTCTTAAATCTTCTCATTCTTACGAAATGTTGACTTGGATGAGTACAAAGTATCTGTCACCTACGTACAGCCCTGGCCACTTAAGAAAAAATTGACAGGATGTTTATTTGGGTTACCAATGAGTAAAACTTTAGAGAACAGCCCTATGTATTTACCTATGAAACTGAAATGAAATGAACATGAAACTGAAGTCTTCCTCCACTCTTCTATGTGTCCAAGATTCAGCTTAATGGAAAATAACACCAACACACCAGTTACATAGGTGCTGCATCACACAGCTAGATGGAAAATAAAACCAACACCAGCAGTTACATTAGTGCTGCTTCACACATATGAGTCTATATGCTCTATTTAAAGGAAATCTGTATAAAGATAACTATGTAGTCCAGCTGTTATGACCATCCAAACATCTGATACTGACCCAGAACAAGTATGGAGATCAAATTTTTCACCTTCACTTTAACAAAACCCTGCTGCATACTTACAATTCAGTGACTCAAAGTTATGGGCAGGGCTTAAGGCGGTCTAGCGGGGACACTGTGGAACTGCACTCGCTAATGCCCAACATAGACTGGGAGCTGCTATCATGTGAAAATCAACATTAAGGAGATACTTCAAACTTAGAAGTGGGCAACACAGTTAACACCTTGTAATCCGTGACTGAACTTCTACAGTGTAGACAATGTTGACACTTTAGACACACTTCATTTAGAGAACATCTCTCCCTCCCAGTGTGCAGCATTTCTGAGACAGTACCACGGAGCATGTACTGGTCTTCACCAACTCAACAATAACCTTACACCCAGTGACTGGTGCCACCATTGCTATTGGATACAGGAAATGTATCTCTATATGTATCTTCTCTATAACTCTGTGCTTGCTTTTTTTCTGAGGCCTCGATACTTCACCTGTGTCTCTCTCCCATGACTCCAGGCTGTGTTCCCAGGTACTGTGCCATGGACCCAGTCCCAGTATGTGGGGACCCAGACGCTAGTGAAGGGGCCAATCACATCACCCCTTCACCACCAGAGTAACTATAACCTGTCAACGAGTCTGTGGTAGTGAGCCCTTATAGATCCCCAGCTCAGGATTCCCCAGGGCGTGGAGTCTAAGCCCCAGCCTGCTTCTTCACCAGGGCCCCTGATGGTGGGGATGGACTTGCAGCAGACTGGAACCAGGTCGCGGCCCCCAGGTAGGCCCAGCTGAGGATGTGGAGACCACTGGCATGTGCAGAGTAAACAAGAGACTATAAGGAGATCCAAGAGACAAGCCGAGGTCAGGACAGGCAACAGACAAACATAGACGGAGAAACGAAGCCGGCTCGGTACACAGGAGATCGGATACAATAGCCAAGGGATACACGGATGGAAGCTCAGAGAACAGTGATGTTGCTCAAGCAAGGAACAGTGCACTGAGCATGTGTATATATAGGGAAGCGTACAGGGAGGTGACCCAGGAAGTAATTGACAGGAACAGGATATAACCCACAGTGGAGCAGGCGACGCCCATAGGAGAACAGAGAAGCCCAAACACCACATGTGAAGGGAGGCAAGACAGAAGTACTGCAGCAAGGAGGTAAGAATATACAGACAAAACTATAGGCTAACTTGTGACATAACCTTGGCCATGTCACATGTCTCCTGGCTGGTTGGCTGTTTTGGAAAATTATACTAGTACTGTAGTCTTTAGCAACGGTACTTCAGCTTCCGCTGAACAGCATTTTGCTTGTTAGACCTCTGTACTTTTTCTTCTGTAACTTTAGTCCCCTAGTATTAAGCCCTGCTCTTTTGATACCCTATGCATGCATCCCTTTAAAGGCTTTAGACCAGACAATGCAGATAAACAGATAAAGATATTTTGCTAAAGTAGTTGCAAATAACAAATACCAGTTCTCAAAGACATATTTCACACAGTTTCCTATACAAAGCTCCCTAGTGCCCCATAAAGTGACTGTACCTTAGTCCATAAAAGCAATACTTTCAAGGCAAGAGTCCATTTAGGAAGTAAATATACATTAGTTCCTTTGGGGTCCATGATCTGGCAGTAATCCTTAAAGGCAGTAAAGTCCATAACTGGCAGCTATAAATCCATGAAGATCTACACCCTACGCCTACGCCCTGGGAACCCCGACTGGGCTTCAATCACCCCCCAAGGGAGTGATATACTTAGGAAGTATGACAGTTACATTTTGGTAATCTTTCCCCAACCCACCCTTAGGGCACAAAGTAAGTCCTATTTATATGGTATAACCTGCAGGGGGCAGTATCTTTCTGAAAAGAGAGGGAAAAGCATTACCCTTTCCTTCTCAGACACCACAAGTTCAGTGGGTCAACCTGAGGACACAATGCAACATTAAGAAATGTTAACAATTTGCACCTGGCTGACCTAATTAGCTTGAGGCCATAAACAAAGCAAGAAAAAAAAAACATTTAGGCCTCTTTCACACGGTCCGCCTCCGTAGGCGGATCCGTGTTGCTCAGCGGGGATGCAAGCGGATGACAGCTCTGTCTCCGCTTGCAGAGCGGAGAGGGAGGTGTCTCAGCCCCCGCTGCCCTCTATGGGGGATCGGATGAGAGTGGACCGCCTGTCCGCTCTCATCCGATCCAATCCGATTACTGAACGGATGGAAAAATAGGGTTTCCATCTGTCCAGATTTCACGGACACGATCGGATACGGATGGCAGCGGGTGTCAGCGGAGGTGTCTCCTCTGACATCCGCTGCCCCATAGAGCTGCATGGAGGATCCGATCAGATCCGCCTAAAAAACTGACAGGCGGATCTGATCGGACCGCCCGTGTGAAAGAGCCCTAACTCTTCAGAATCCTGTTGGAAGCACCTGTTTACAAAGTAGCAAGAGACAACCAGACATCTTGCATTTAGGTATACAGTATCAGCCTTGATATTTCTTTCAGCACAGGTTGATTTTAATTTTTAAAATTGACTTGTGCCAAAGAGACTCTGTGACCACTTTTAGGAAGGTTTTCAAAATCACATGTATACATTTTCTATAATAGCTCCTTACCCTTGTAAGCTTTTGTTGTCTACATGTATTTCAGAGTTTCAGGAACTTAAAACTCCGAAATACATGTAGACAACAAGAGCTTGCAGTGTTTATTTGCTGGTTGCTAAGCAGGCCCTGACCATTTTAATGAAGGTCTTTTGTAAGATCTAAACTGGTTGTGACATACTGATGAATATTGACACATTTTCTGAGAAACATTTTTCATATGGAGATGAAATGACGGGTGCTGTTTATGTGCTTCGAGTCTGGTATCTGCTGTTTGGTGTGGTATCTGCTATATTGACGTCTCCCAGCAGCTTACATCTCCTGTGGGCATCGTCATTTGGACCCATTAGTGGTTGCTTGGTTGGCATATCACTTACCAGCATCTGGTAAGCTCATAGGCATTCTTTGGTGATAGGACGCACCGTGGAGGTGAAACTACATTGTACTGTGGTGGAGGACTACACATTTTTATCCCACACCTGTTATTGATAACTTTTGCCACCTATACTCGGGACTTTATTATTAGTCACACACTGATTTTCATCAACATTGTGGGACCCTGTTTCTATATTTAATTCCTTTGTCACCATTATTGGTTATTTATTGCTTTTCATCACCATTATGAACACTGTAGTAATGTCACTGGTCCACCCAAAAGTGTCAAAAATGTCAGTTAGGTGTCCAATCTGTCCGCCGCAATGTCGCAGTCCCGCTAAATATCGCAAATCACTGCCATTACTCGTAAAAAAATAAATAAATAAATAAAAATTACATAAATCTTTCCCCTAGTTTGTTGACGCGATACCTTTTGCACAAGCCAACCAATATACACTTATTGGGATTTTACCAAAAATATGTAGCAGAATACAAATTGGCCTAAAGTGATAAAATAATTTGATTTTTCATTTTTTTATTGGGAATGTTATATAGCAGAAAGTAAATAATATACGTAGTTTTTTTTTCAGAATTGTCGCTTTATTTTTGTTTATAGCACAAAAAATGAAATCACACAGGTGATCAAATACCACCAAAAGAAAGCTCTTTGTGGGGAAAAGAAGGACCTTAATTTTATTAGGGTACAGCGTCGCACAACCAAGCAATTGTCAGTTAAAGTAATGCAGTGCCGTATCGCAAAAAATGGCCTGGTCATTAAGGGAGTAAATCCTTCCGGTCCAGAAGAGGTTAACACCACCAAAATAAATCTCTAATTGTGTGAAAAAATGGGTATAGTGTAGCATGACCGCGCAATTGTCATTCAAAGTGTGAGAGTGCTGAAGGCTGGCAGGAAGGGGGTATATGTGCCCAGCAAGCAAGTGATTAAAGAACAAATAAACCTTACATGAAGTTGTCCTAATAAATCCCACCACCAGATAGTAGATCCTTTTAACCCCAATATAGCCATTTTCAGGACCTGGATTTGAGCCTGCAAACTGCTGTGTCTGGCAGTGTCTTTTCTTCCTGAACCATCTGAGATACTGGACATCTACCTGGACAATTACTTAGACAATCTTGTCTTAAAACTTGTTTCTGGTGAACCTTGAACTCTTTGCTAATTCCATGAACTTTCTATTTAGGCAATGCTTTTGCACTTCCTGTTTGCCAGATTATTGTCCTCTCTCCAGCCAACCCACTCTTGTCACTCCTGCTGCCTTCCAATTTTTGCTACCACCCATTAGCGAACTTTGGCTTGTTTCTTGACTACACTTTCGATTGAATCCAACCTGCAATCACTTGTTAACAACTTTTGGCTTGTTCCTCGACTATGCTTCTGCTTGATCCCAACCTGCAACCATTTTTTATCAACCTTTAGCTTGTTTATTGATTTTGCATCAGTTTGATCCTTACATGCTATATCTGATACTGGTTTGCTCAACACCTAGTGGGGGAATCCTGAGGACTATGACCTGGTAGTAACATGGAGCAAAACCCACCACCACCTTCAGGAGCTCTAGAGAATACCAGTTAGTGCTTAGACCCCGCACATCAGGTGAGCCTGTGTCATCTCACAGGGTGACCTGCTTATGTCCATATCCTGTTGGTCGGTGGGAGCCTCTCTACTGATATGGCTACTGGTCTCCAAGCCTGACACCTGACCATGACAGAAATATTACCACCTGGCTGGCTATAGTTCACCCTAAAGGGTGAACTATATTTGACAGACAACTATACTCAACGACAACTTTACTAAAGTTATAGTTGTAATTTATGAAGTGACAGCTGGTGTGATAATCTTTTGTGAATCAACCCCAAAGTGGCTAACATGGCCAAACATAGTTTCACCCAGGGTTCCATGAGAAGTCCACAGGGGGTCCGGCACAATCTACTGTTGAAGCAGATTAATAATTACCTTGCCTAGAAGCAGATTTTAATGCCCTTCTTGTACCTCCTGATGAGTAATGACGGACAGATTTATATCCCGCCGATGATAATATTTAAAATTATTTCAAAGGCTACATTTTTCATTAAAATAAAAGTATATAAAAAAAGTTAAAATATAAAATTTAATTTTTACATGGCATTTTATTTTTTTTAAATGTCATTTAATTATTATATATTATACATAGTTACATAGTTACATAGTTACATAGTAGGTGAGGTTAAATAAAGACAATAGTCCATCCAGTTCAACCTGTGTAGGTGTGTGTGGCTGTAATCATCTCACATACCCCTGAATGTTCTGATCCTTGAGATGTAAGTCTAAGAGTCTTTTGAAAGCCACCATACTACCCGCAGAAACCACCTCTTGTGGTAGAGAATTCCACAATCTTGTAGCCCTAACAGTAAAGAACCCCCCACGTTGCCTGTGGTTAAAACGCTTCTCCTCTAATCACATTGTATGCCCTCGAGTCCTCATGCAATCCCTTCGAATGAACAGCTTTTTTTCTAAGCTGGGATCTCCATTAAGATATTTATAAATTGCTATCATGTCCCCCCTCAGACGTCTCTTCTCCAGGGAGAAGAAATCGAGCGATTGTAGACGCTCTTCATAGTCAAGGTCCTCCAATCCTCTAATTAGTTTAGTTGCCCTTCTCTGGACTCTCTCCAGCTCCAACACATCCCTCCTGAGGACTGGCGACCAGAACTGGACAGAATACTCCAGATGCGGTCGGACCAGAGTTTTATAAAGTGGAAGGATTATAGTCTTATCTCTGGAATACATCCCTTTCTTTATGCATGCTAATATTCTGCTGGCTTTGGCAGCTGCCGCTTGACATTGCATGCTGTTACCTAATCTATCATCAACCAAGACTCCCAGATCCTTCTCCATTTTTGATTCCCCCAAGGGTTCCCCTCCTAACGTGTATTGTGCTTTTATGTTTTTAGTCCCCAAGTGCAAAACCTTACACTTCTCCACGTTAAACCTCATTTGCCATGTCGTTGCCCACTCTGTAATTTTGTCCAGGTCATTCTGTAGGATATCTGCTTCATGCTGTGCAGTTATTGCTCTGGCCAATTTTGTGTCATCTGCAAAAACTGATATCGAACTACTGATCCCGTCCTCAATGTTGTTTATGAATAAGTTGAACAAGGTTGGTCCCAGGACTGAGCCCTGGGGCACCCCGCTTACTACCTCAGACCAGTCTGAGTATGCGCTGTTTATTACCACTCTTTGGACACGCCCTTTAAGCCAATTCCATATCCAAGAGCAAACCCTGCTGTCGATACCTGCAGACCTTATTTTATAAATTAAGCGCTTGTGGGGAACTGTATCAAACGCCTTAGCGAAATCCAAGTACACCACATCCACTGGTCTCCCCCTATCTAGCTCACAGCTCACCTCCTCGTAGAATGTTAATAGATTGGTTTGACAAGAACGCCCATTTGTAAACCCGTGCTGATTACTGCTGATGATGTTGTTGTCTTTAGCAAACTCTACGATATAGTCCCTTATCATCCCCTCCAGAAGTTTACATACTATTGATGTCAAACTGACAGGCCTATAATTTCCCGGGATATGCCTCTGGCCCTTTTTGAATATCGGAATCACGTTAGCTTTCTTCCAATCCCCTGGTACATCTCCTGTCCTAATACTGTCAGCAAAGATCAGGAACAGTGGTCTGGATATAACCTTACTGAGTTCCTTGAGTACTCTCGGATGTACGCCATCCGGGCCTGGTGATTTGTTTGTGTTGAGTTTATCCAGCCTTTCCCTGATTTCACCCTCTGTTAGCCATAGTGGCAAGTCCTGTGTATTACTACTAACCAAACAGTCATGGTCAGTGTACCCCTCCGTTTCCTGTGTAAAGACTGACGAGATATATTTTGAATTATTTTATTGTTCTTAATCGCCTGATTGCTTACATATACATGTTTGCTTTTATACATTTTGAATCTATATGCTTCAATATATATGGGGCTTTAACATGGTTAAGTAGTAATAGGTACATTGGGTACGCCAGAGCAGAAGCATCTTTGGGTTTGCTGATGTTAGATCGGGGAACAGGAGTTTACCAAATGCTGGACATAGGAGATTGTTAAAGCAAATATTGAAGTGCTTTCTTAATGTCGATGTCGTTTAAATCTTGGCTGGATACAGTGGAGGATGGTTTAGAGGAGGCCCATTCTGATATATATATATAAGTAATAAGTATCTCCCTTAACCAGGTCCCTCCGTGCCCCTAATGATGTCATAGATGATGAAGTGCTTTGGGCAGAGCCTGGTGATCTGAGGGAGAGCTGACGGCTCCATTGAGGGAAGTAATCTGCACTATATATGTTCTAGTATTTATACAATTATGCCTTATTGCTGGTTTCATTTTACTTGTTCTTATCCATGTAAGTGCAGTTTTTATTTTTTATTTTTTTTAATCAAATAAATACGGAGAACAGTATGGCTGTTTCTGTTTCCTGTTGAGCTGGATATGTGATGTGCCTTCCCTGACTTAATTGGCCAGTAGATCCATGAGGCTTACCTGTGTGAGATAATCGATCCAGACTGATGTGGAGGAGCATTGATGCTTACCTGAGTTCTGCCATTTTTGTTATAAAAAAAAAAAAAGATGTCATACTTACCTGTTGTGTGCCATGGTATTAAGCAGAGTGGTCCCTTACCTCCTCTTCTAGAGTTCCCCTATTGGCGCTCTCCACTACTCCTTCCTGTGGGTGCCCCCATAGTAAGCCGTGTGCTGAGGGTTACCCATGTAGGCACGCTCCCAATCCTAACTGTATTTGTCCATAGACACACAAATCGCTGGTAAGGTATTCTTTGACCTGCAGCAGCAGGAACCTATGGCTGCTGCCTGTGTTACCTGTGAGACCAAGAAGAGGGTAGAGCAGTGCTGCAGCTGAGACAGCGCTGGGTCATGAGAGGAGAGATGTAAGTGTTTAGGGATGCAAGGAACAAATAGTGAGGAGTTTTTTACCTTAACACAGAGAATGCATTAAGGTGGTTGTAAACCCTCACATATACCCAGTGAAGTGACTAGTCTCAGGTGATGCACAGAGATGAAACAAATCCTCCTACATACGTTCTACCTGTTTATCTATAGACATCTTTCCCTACATCCATTCAAAGTGCAATATTTACACAGTATCTCTCAGCTCTGAAAAGAAGGGACGGAGAACTGAAGTTACATCAGTGAGGAGAGCTCTAAGAACTGATTGGAGGAAAGGGGCTCCCCCTTCACACAGCACATAGGAACAGAGCTGAGGCTATCAATCTGCAGGAGATCCCTACCCTGTCACCATTTTTCTCTTGGTGTCAGGAAAATTCATCAGAAGTGACTCATGCTTATAGCAGAGAAAGGAGGCAGCAGACAGTGCTCTGGATTAAGGACAAACAATATATTAATGAGGGATATGCTTTGTTCATATTTCATGTCTGAGGTTTACAACTACTTCAAGGAAAGGAACTTTCTGACTTTCAAACCATTTTAAATTTCAGATTCTGATGTCACCAAACAGTGACACAGGATGAGAGAAAATTTGAAGATATAGCCTGCAGTGCAGAACAGAAATACTATTCCTGTTTATTATGTAAGTACCAGTATCTGTACTGTTTCAAGGGTCTGTCCAGTAAAGCTCTTACTCTTGTTTAAAGGCTTGGTTCACCTTAACCTTAAAAAAAATTAAAAAAAATAAATGATAATAATAATATTGAATGCACATGATTTTGCAGGAAAAACAGTGTGCATTTATTATGTTTTTTTACAGGAGCCTGCAAAGCATTGCACCCACAATCAGTGGATCGCAGGTACAATGTCAGGCTCCTACAGACATTTCCTCCAGCCACCTGTCCATACGTCTGTACAGTCTGTCAATTAAAAGGCAGGATGAAGTAGCAATAGACTACTAGTGCTTTGCTCTAATTACTGCACATGTAGCCCGTTGAAAAGTCAGTCTGCCATGGTGGTGGATGGGATTTGTAATTTATTAATTCACAGATTTCTGTGAATGAATTACTCAGCTGTGCAAACAGAGCCCTGCAAAGGTCCACAGAATTTAAAGGCAACAGTGGCTCCATGCACATGGTCATGGAGTGGGGAGGCTCAGGAGGTGAGAAAATGAAAAAATCCCAAACCACCTCTCAATGTAATTGAAGGGTTCTGCAAGACTGAGCTGTTCTATAGAAATGTTTTTTCTATCTTCTAAGAAGAAGGGGGTTTTCTGCAATTTATTTTCCTGATAATATCTTCAAAACCATAAGAGCTAGTTCTTCCGGTCAGAAACGTGGCAGAAATGTAACTATAAACCACACAGTACATAAAGCCTTTAAAATGTGACTCTCTAAATGTAAGCAGTATATAGATCTCATAATCAACACTTAGGAATAACTAGAGTAAGACCAACACAGTTAAATAACATTAAGGCATGAGCTTTGCATTTTGCCTTTGAAGGGAAGTCTGTACTAAACAAATACATTGGGCTTCCTCAGTTACTGAGCTCTCTTGAAACAGGTATGGAGAAAAGTTCTGATTTCAGTGGCTGAGTAGTTGTTAGTTAGTGACTTAACAACACTAAGGCCAGAGACAGCCAGGGAATTAGCCTTTTTAAAACTAAGTTAGAAAAGGCAAACTCTGTGTGTTTCTCATTACAGCTAAAATCAGTGGATTGGTTCTTGCATTGATGTAGGCTGATAACTGGATTTTCAGCTTTGCTTGACATTTGTTAAAAGCTTCTGTAATCGCCTCAAGTCCAGACAGTTTCACCCCTTCCAGGCAAGGGCAATTTTCAGCTTTCAGCACTGTTACACTGTGAATGACAATTACTCAGTCATGCAACACTGTACCAAAATTAATTTTTTATAATTTTTTTTTGAGACAGATAGAGTTTTCTTTTGGTGGTATTTAATCACCACTTTTTTTTGTCTGCAGGAAAGTTATAGTCTAGAAACTATGGTAAATGTATTTAAAATCGATAAGCCTTGAAGTACTAACTGCCTATCTAATTTCATGAGGCCCTAAAATGGGCTAAAAAAGGACCGTACAAATATGCCCCAAATTACCCCTTTTTGGAAAGTAGACAATACAAAGTATTTAGTAAGAGGCATTGTGAGTTTTTTTAAAGTTGTAATTTTTTGTCACAATTTATTGGAAAATAAAAACAATTATTTTTTTTTTCACAAAGTCAACATTTTAACAAGTTATTTCTCACACACAGCATACCGATAATTAAACCCTAAAACACATTCTGTTCCTTATGGGGGATACCATATTTATGAGACTAGTTGTAGAGGGGCCCAAAATCTAAAGAGAACCTTCAGGTTTTCTGGGCACATACACTACATATCTCAATTTCCTGACCACCTATTTCAAATTACATTTTTGGAGGCACTGGAGCACCAGGACAGCAGACACTGTAACTGGTGTGGCACTGATTAGGGACAATATGACTGGTTTGGTGGTGATCAGGGACACTGTAACTGGTGTGTCTGTGATTAAAGACAATATGACTGTGTGGAAGTGATTGAGGACACTGTGACTGATGTGGCAAAGATTAAGGACACTGACTGGTGAGAGTATGTAAAACAAATATATGTTCTTTCTAATAATATAGTTGTAGCCATGTGCTGGTTATGTTATAAGCAAATCAAGAGACACTGATAAGTAGGACTATGGATTAAACCTTTTAAGTAGGACTATGGATTAAACACTACAGATGTACAGTGGGTACTGAGATAACTACATCACTTCCTGTGTGAGAGCTAATCTGGTTACGACTAAGCGGACGTTTATCCGTGAAATGCGTCAACTGCTATGCTTTCATCCCTTGTCTCTGACTGTATCATGGACAGTATCTTGGATTGATTTTAACTTTTGGATTCAAATAAACAGATTTTATATTTTGCACCTTCAAGTTCGAGTGCGGCTGCCTTTCTCTCTACATATAAGAGCTAATCTCCTGGGAGACAGCATAGGATCTTTGGACTTGTAGTCAATACATACTGTATGTCTGAGTGCTGACTGAACTACACATACCAGAGGGTTGGTGGAGCAAAGATGATTCTGGGAGAGGATATATGTATTCAACTGCGAGTGGTGGGCTCGCTCTCTCGGTGCCGGATTCCTGTCAGGGCAATTGGTCCTTTCAGGGCCACTGTCACCACACAGACCCAGAAGACCCTTGCAGCCTAGCCAGTTGCTGTGACACCCAAGCCGGTGGATTTGGATCGCTGTGTCACAGATCACCAAATTTTGACTGTATCCATCTATTTTTCCTCCAGAACTTTGTAATCCACCTCCACGCTTCTGTTGCTGTTTCATCATGTTGACAGCCTGCTGGGTGTTTTTTCTTCATCTCCCTACTCAGACTCAAAAGCCTGCGCAGTACACTCTGTTTCCATGGAGGCTGTATTATCATCAGGATTGGTGAGCATGCAAATGCCCAACCTCTTTCTGTCATCCAACTGTTTAGAGACACTGCATACAGACATTTTTACACCTCAGTCACTTAGAAACTTTTGCAGTAAGTACTTCAATTGTTTATCTGTTTACCCTCATTGGCCTACAAGCATTCAACACTGTCTATGGGAGACACCATTGCTAGCAAAAGACAACTTATACCCTCATACTGGAACTATCTATTACACAGGACTCTCAAACACAATTTCTCTAGTTATGGAAGCACTCTACCCCTGTGGGCCATTATTAAAGCAATAATCATATTGTAGTTATAACTATATAGTTTAGTGCACCAGTGGCCCAGAGGGAGCTGTCAACCTATTAATGTCTTTCCCATTTCCACCAATGTTGCATTTGAATAGTTGCGTCTAATTGCACTTAGCTGTCTAATCGAATAAACATTGCTATTTGATTTTTGATACTGTATTTAGCGTTTACTAGTCTATGCTCTTCATGAGAATGTGCATGATGTTCTTCTAACTACTAAAAATGTTTTTACATACTGTCACCGAAGCAGTGCAGTGTTACCATATATTTGATTTTGCTTCTTACACTTATCTGGGAGGTGGTTTGGGATTTTTTCATGTGGACTTTCATCATTTTCAAGATTTCACATATAAACTTTTATATGTTTCTCTTTAGAGTTTACTTCTTTGTTATACATAAGTAAGGTATATGTTATGGGACTGCTATTTTACCATGTATTTGATGCATGTGGTTTGAAGCAGGCCTACCAGTACTCGGTTGCCCCCAGGACTTATACACAGTACAGTGTCAATGAGGCAATCCAATCTATCGGAGCAGGGCAGACAAATAGGGAGCTTGGAACATGTTTTACACATGCTATCACAAGCACGAGACTGCAGGCTTGGCTGACTTAAATCAGGTTTGGTCTCCACCCAGAGACTGTCCACATTAATCCCCTTACAGGTGGGCAGACAAACAGGGATGTACTATAGCCCAAAGCAGGATGCTGGAACGAGACCAGCAGCAGTCAAAGAACATGAACATTTACACGCTCCTGACATGGTCACTACAGAGATATTGGTTTTGCGTACCTTTTAGAGAACTTACTAAATATGTCATCAGAACAGGTATGGCCATTGGAAGACTTCCCCACGCCTTCTTTTTCTAGGTATGGTCATTGGAAGACTTACCCATACCTCCTTTTTCTGTGACTGTAAAAATTCTGGATTTTCCAATATGTTGTATCCCAATGACAATAGTCATCAGAACAAGCAGATGGTCGCCTAGACAAACAAATAAAAGAGATTCTAACACTTTCTCACCATATCAAAAATGAAAAGAAAAAGTCTGACTAGAGATACACTTTATATTTTATGGTCACAAATTATGATGAAAACAGTTTTAAAGGAAATGGTATGTTCCTGTTTAGCTTTACCACATTACACATGAGCTGCCACACTTCATTTTTTAAATCCAACCACAACAGCTGAAAACTTAAACAATGACTTATGCTTTGTATTTGCCAGCATCTTGCCCAGAGCATATAAAAGATAAAATGCTTCCCTGCAAGTTAAACAGTGTAATAATTGTAAAATATATTAGTCATTCTGGTCATTCAGCATGCCACCCACATCCTGAATCATACCAGGCCACATTGCTTCAGCAAAAGGGAGTGCCTTGGCAAAGCACCTTGTTACCATATTGATGAGGTCCTGGCCCATGGTTGTAGGGATCTGCAGCCAAGGGGCTTATCAGAATCTAGACTTCAAATAATAGAAGTTCCTTAGATATAGCCCCCCCTCACATGAATGAGTATAGGGTACTACTCATTCACATAAAAAAAGATAAGTAACCTAGAAATAAAGACACCTAAATGTTTAAAAAAAAAAAAATTCCCAAAAAGGATGTCTTTGGTAACAGAAGTCAGGCCTGAACATCTAGATCAGGGGTCTTCAAACTTTTTAAACAGGGGGCCAGTTCACGGTCCCTCAGACACTGTTGGGGGCCGGACTATAGTTTGAAAAAAAATATGAACGAATTCCAATGTGCATATTTTATTTGTAGTGCACAAAAAAACAGGAAAAACAATATTTATTGTTTTATTTATATATATATATATATATATATATATATATATATATATGACCACAGCGTGCCCCCTTTCAATGCAGAGTGACCACAGCATGCCCCCTTTCAATGCAGAGTGACTGCATTTATACACAGTATACATTAATTTCCTCCTTTGAGAAAGTCAGGTGACAAAACTGGTCAGGTAGTGACGTCAGGATGTAACCGCAAATTCCCCATCTGCAATCTTGGTTTCTGGTCTTTCATTCATTTCTATACATAACATCTTATTTGCAGATATTAACCACTTGCCGACCAGGCCATAGCCAAATGACAGCTACAGCGCAGTTGGCTTATTCTGGGAGGGCGTACAATGATGCCCTCCCAGAATTGCGCTTACTGTGTGCCCCCTTGGACCCGGCACATCCTGGATTGTGGTAAAGGGCCAATGAAAGTGGCCCTTTACCACGTGATCGCTCCGTCCAACGACGGAGTGATCAGTTGTCAACAAACCGACACATGTCCGGTTCAGTTCTCTCCTCTCCTCGCACGCTGTACACAGCGATCGGTGCAGCGTGCGAGGAGAGGAGATAGACTGCAGCAGCACTCATCCCCTGCCTCCTCTATGCCTCATCCATACCTCGATCATACCTTAGTCATGCCTCAATCATGCCCATCCGAGCCTCAATCATGCCTCATCCGTGCCTCATCTGTGCCCACTCATGCCACCTCAGTGCTCATCCGTGGCTCATCTATGCCACATTCGTGCTCATCCATGCCACATTTGTGCTCATCCGTGCCACTACAGTGCTCATCCGTGCCACTACAGTACTCATCTGTGCCACATCAATGCTCATCCGTGCCACATCCATGCCACATCAGTGCTCATCCATGCCACATGCATGCCACATCAGTGCTCATTCTTGCCACATCCATGCCATGTCAGTGCTCATCCAAGTCACATCAGTGCTCATCCCTGTCACATCCATGCCATGTCAGTGCTCATCCATGCCACATAAGTGCTCATTCTCACCACATCCTTGCCATGTCCGTGCTCATCCATACCACATCAGTGCTCATCCGTGCCACATCCATGCCATGTCAGTGCTCATCCGTGCCACATCCATGCCACATCAGTGCTCATCAATGGCACATCAGTGCTCATCCGTGCCACATCCATGCCACGTCAGTGCTCAACGTGCCATATCCATGCCACGTCAGTGCTCATCCGTGCCACATCCATGTCACATCAGTGCTCCTCTGTGCCTCATCCATGCCACATCAGTGCTCATCCGAGCCACATCAATGCCACATCAGTGCTCATCCATGCACATCCATGCCACATCAGTGCTCATCAGTGCCCTACAGTGCCTCACAAAAGTGTAATGGGTAGTCAGGAAATGACGGTGCTCCCTGCATGTTGGGCCTATGGTGTGTGGCTTGGCTGAGTAAAAGTCTCACACATGTGGTATCACCATACTCAGAAGGAGTAGCAGAATGTATTTTGGGGTGTCATTTTTGCTATGTACATGCTATGTGTTAGAAATAGCTTATAAATGGACAACTTTGTGTAAAAAATAAAATGCGTTTTCATTTTCTTTCCATATTTACCAAAAACTTTTGGAAAAAAATGACATGTTAAAAAGATGCATTATGCCTCCTAGATTATGTGTTGGGATGTTTGCTTTCCAAAATTGGGTCATTTTGTCTGCGTTTCCATTGTCCTGGTGCTCCAGGGCCTTCAATAGTGTGATAGGCTGTCAGGAAATGATATGTGTAATTTTTGCTCCTAGAACACTTGGAGGTGCTACTTGCATGTTGGGCCTCTGTATGTGGCCACACTGTGTAAAAGGGGGGGGGATAAAGGGGGGAGGGGGGAAAAGGGGGGAGGAGAGGGGGGGAGGAGGGAGAAGAAAGGTGAAAGGAAGGTGAAGCAGGGGATAGGCAGAATATGAAACAGTAAAGAATATATATGGATTTGAAAATTTACCCTGACCTGTAATATACATACTCACAAAGTTATAAATCAATATGAAACAGTAAAGAATATATATGGATTCAAAAATTGACACTGACCTGTAATATACGCACTCACAAAGTTATAAATCAAAATATACGGTATATATACCATAAGCCAGGGGAGCAAGAGGAAGCACCATATAGGGGGAGTAATGTTATAAATGCAAACACATTCCAAAGAGGTGCCCATATACGTATAGGGATCCCCTCAAGTCATATGAAAAAACATATACATATTTGTGGGTCACCTAGAGTAACAGAGGATAAAAACAGAAAGACATAGTGACATGTAAGGGCACAACTCAAAAAAGACCAGTGAAGTCCATTAAATAATGGTTATTATCTAATTAGATCCAACGGGGTTGTCTTAACACTCACCCATAGTACAAGGTCATAGGTAGGCTCCCCTGGCCAAAGCATTGAGGTTGAAAACAGCCTATTTAAACAATCCCCAATCCGGTGACCGCCAACCAAATCCGTTTCGGTCGGCATGTGACATCACCGGAACTGATATGCCGTTCTGCGCATGCGTGAAGGACACACATGTGCACTCGGGTTGTGGCCCACAGTGAGCCGCAACCCTTGTAAGCTTGGGGAGGCATCCAAGCTGAAGGCACCTCCCCTCCATCCGGCATATCACGTGCCCGCTGGGATGGGGAAGCACGGCCGGATAAGTCCCTACCAAACGGGGGATCAAAGGGCATCATAATAAGGGGAACCCAAAGTTCAGTTGTTACTAATGAAACAATTTGTGTCCCATTCAATATTTAAACCTAGAGGGGTGTATGACTTGAAGCAATATATCCAACCCGTCTTGGATCTGGAGACACTCCTCTTGGCATTACTACCCCTCCAATTTGGGTTATACTTTTCTATGCCAATAAAGGTGGTTCCCCTGGGATCCTTGTTGTGTTTCTCTGCATAGTGCCTAGACACAATGACTGGGAAAAGCCTTACAGATATTGGAAATATGTTCACCCAGGCAGATATGGAGTTCACGTGTGGTACGACTCACATAATCCAAGCCTCATGGGCATTTAATCAGGTATACCACACCCCCAAAGGGAGGATGGGAACTTGAAGATTTTACAAATATTTTAATGAGGCATGGGTGGCATTTCTGTTTTTTTTAGTAGCCAAAAACAACGCTAGTTGTTAAAATTGGACGAGGAGTTAAGAACAAATTGATCCCCTTAAAGATGATCCAAATTATCTAGCCAAATCAGAATCCCTAAAGGCAACCTTATTAAAAGAAGAAATGGAAAAAAAGGCAAAGAAAAGAAAGAAGTTTTATAGGGATGTTAAAGATTTTCAGGACAAATACCAATAGTGATCAACCCCCAAGAACCCCTATCACTAATGGGGCAAACAGGAGGGGATGGAAATAACCTCATTCCCTGAATCCAATGGCTGGAACAGAGAATGAGGTACTGGCCAATCGAATCCTGGTGTAGGACGACCACCACAACCATTTAATAATAGGAACAACATTAATAGAGGTAGGCCCAATTTCAGGCCCCCTATTCAACATTATCCAGTACAGAATGGTTATAACAATGTCCATTGGTCACATGGAATTGGAGTACCCAATTATGAAAGCGGGAGAAGACCCAATCCATCTATGGTCAATGGTGGTAGGCCACATGGGGCTACCGGTGGTTATATGAACCAAAGGGTAGGCTTCCATGGAGGTTCACCACCATCTAGTAGATTGAATGTAGAGACCTGTAATAGGTTCACCCCCTTGGATAGAACTAGTAGGGATGGGATGGAGTCTATTATGACCGACCACCCCCTAAATACTCCCTCCTATGGATATGACCGTGGTAATGACATTAATCTTGGGCAGGATCAGATTCATAATAGAATCATTAACTTAAGTGGTAAAACACTCCCCAGGGAGGAAGAAAATACCTTAAATAAGGGTCTTAAGTATGTTCCTCCACGTAACTTAAGTAAGTTTTAGACCTTTGTTGATGTTAAAAATTATATACACAAGCCTAATATCAAAAGGTACCTAATATTTAACCCTGTAAGGAATTAATAAATGGCTTCATCTGAGATTATTCACTCAAATTTGAGCAATGCCTCACTTTTTAACCCCCCAGGGAACATACCCCCTAGCCTAGCGTTTTTCCGAGACTTGGTCCTAAAGAGTCTAGATACATTAAAAATCAAAAAGGTAGAACCCAATAGAGATGTGAAAATTGGTATAGATGTGAAAGGAGGGACTTAATACTTCATCCTGCTGACAAGGGAGGAGTCATCGTGATTTTAGATAAAGAAACACACATCTATTTTACAAACACTGGGTTTGGATTCTGTAGAACATTATTTAGTTCAAAATAATCCTGTCCATTATTAAAAGAAATTTTATTTTGGAACTCCTTCATTCGCCATGACCCATAATTACTTCTGGTGCCAGGGTTCTTATTTTCTGCAGAAGAAGGGAGTGGCCATGGTGGCTAACTTTTCCCCCTCTATTGCCAATCTCTTCATGGCAAAATGGGAGGAGGATGTTATTTTTAGGGATAAGCTACCAGAAATAATTTTCTGGAGATGTTTTATTGATGATATCCTATTTGGGATGGGGACTGTGATTCGATGGACTCCTTCATGCCTGATTTGAATGCCATTGATCGAGGAATAAGTGTGAATAAATTATGATAATAGCTCTGACAGTATTCATTTCTTAGACCTACAAATTCCCATCAGGGGTGATACCATTATAACGTCCACCTATTTTTTAAAAAAAATTGATAGAAACAGCTACATCCCTCTTGATTAATGTTACCATCCCACGGCTGGCAGGAGTCCCGAAGGGTCAATTTCTTAGACTTAGAAGGAACTGTTCTCACAGAGAAGATTACTTGAGAGAATACACCACTCTGAGATCTAGGTTTATAGAGAGGGGCTATAATAAAAAATGCTTAGACAGCATAATTCGGGATGTCGGTGAGAGAGACAGGGAGCATCTACTTAGTACTGATAATACGGTTAGAGCTACCAGTGTTAATTTTGGCAGCAAATTTCAATTTAGTTTTAGTCTTAGTCTTAGGACTAAAATGGCATTTTAGTTTTAGTCCTATTTTAGTCTTCTGCAAGTGTTTTATTTTTAGTCGTATTTAGTCGACTAAAACTCCAGTATATTTTAGTCGACTAAAACGCCCTACATTTTAGTCGACTAAAACTCATTTTAGTCATCTATAATCAAATGGGTGTAGTTCAATTGTAATTTGTAATCCATTATTTAAGCATTTCTCTACAATTTCCAAACTCATTATATATACTACTGCTGGTCCTGGAGTGAAAAATCGAATATGTTATTATTTATGCTTTGAGCATGCACCAGTGTTAATTTTTGGCAGCAAATTTCGATTTAGTTTTAGTTATAGTCTTTTGACTAAAATGCCATTTTAGTTTTAGTCGTATTTTAGTCTTAAGACTAAAATGCCATTTTAGTTTTAGTCGTATTTTAGTCATCTGAATTGTGTTAGTCGACGAAAACGTTTTAGTCGGTTTTAGTCGACGAAATTAACACTGAGAGCTACAAACTCTTTTGGCTCAGAATTTCTAACCACCTACTCATGTCAACATTCTGCCATTAGAAACATTATTATGAACTGCTGGCCAATTCTAAAAATTTAAAATTGATTGGGCCCTAATTTACCCAATCAACCAGCCGTTATCTTTATGGCTGCAAATGATTTGCAGAATAGGGTAGTCCCTAATGTAACAGATTCTCCATAAAGACCTTCTTTCTTTGGAAATATGGATGGTTTCTACCCATGCAAGAAGTGTAGGGCCTGTCAGCTCAATTCCTTCTGAGGACGAAGGCTGACCTCTTTCACTTCAAACCAAACAAGAAGCATCTACGATATTCATACTTTCATATCTTGTCACACTAAAAATGTGGTATACCTGAATAAATGCCCATGAGGCTTGGATTATGTGGGTCGTACCACACGTGAACTCCACATCCGCCTCAATGAACATATTTCAAATATCTGTAAGGGTTTCCCCGGTCATAGTGTGTTTATTGGAATAAAAAAGTATAATCCAAATTGGAGGGGTAGTAATGCCAAGAGGAGTATCTCCAGATCTGAGATGGGTTGTATATTGCGCCTCTAGTCATACAACCCTCTAGGTGTAAATATTTAATGGGACATAAATTGTTTAATTAGTAACAACTAAACTTTGGGTTCCACTTATTATGGCCGTCCTCTCTCCCTCCCCTTTTTTTCTTTAGACGTTTCAAAAGTTAGGGGATCATATCTTGCATTAATTTTGATTCATTGGTTTATTATCTTGAACAACATTTTTATTTTTAATTATTTGTTTACATGTTTTAGAAGAATTTAAAGCAGGTCCAATAATGTGTATATTGTAGTCTAATTATCGGCATAGTACCGGGACATTATCTAGGTAGTGGCAGGATCAGATCCATGGCTATGAAGTGATTGACCTCTATTAATGTTAAATTTACTTATACACAAATTGATATACTGAATAAACCCTCTTTTGTTTTTTAATTTCATTATATAAATGAGTTTTTCGTATCTTACAGTATCTGTCGATTTTAAAATGAGTGTGAATTTTTATTTGTCCACAAGATGTCAGCAGCGATAAAGTGCCTCAGGACAGCAATATATGAGAGCAGCTGACTGAGAATTTCCAATTAATTATCTGGTTAAGTTTAACATAGTTAAACTTAACTTGTTAAGTGACTGTAAAATCATAACCAATCATTATGATCCTCTCCCGGGGAGATGTCTATATCAAATTTGTGGTGAGGTGTGTATGCGTGCCCCTGATGACCTCAGTTGTGATGAAACCGGTAGGGCAGACGTATGCACAACACTATGTACAGTCAGGTCCATAAATATTGGGACATCGACACAATTATAATCTTTTTGGCTCTACACACCAAACACAATGGATTTGAAATGAAACAAACAAGATGTGCTTTAACTGCAGACTTTCAGCTTTAATTTGAGGGTATTTACATCCAAATCAGGTGAACAGTGTAGGAATTACAACAGTTTGTATATGTGCCTCCCACTTTTTAAGGGACCAAAAGTAATGGGACAGATTAACAATCATAAATCAAACTTTCACTTTTTATTACTTGGTTGCAAATCTTTTGCAGTCAATTACAGCCTGAAGTCTGGAACGCATAGACATCACCAGACGCTGGGTTTCATCCATGGAGATGCTCTGCCAGGCCTCTACTGCAACTGTCTTCAGTTCCTGCTGGTTCTTGGGGCATTTTCCCTTCAGTTTTGTCTTCAGCAAGTGAAATGCATGCTCAGTCGGATTCAGGTCAGGTGATTGACTTGGCAATTGCATAACATTCCACTTCTTTCCCTTAAAAAACTCTTTGGTTGTTTTCGCAGTATGCTTTGGGTCATTGTCCATCTGCACTGTGAAGCGCCGTCCAATGAGTTCTGAAGCATTTGGCTGAATATGAGCAGATAATATTGCCCTAAACACTTCAGAATTCATCCTGCTGCTTTTGTCAGCAGTCACATCATCAATAAATACAAGAGAACCAGTTCCATTGGCAGCCATACATGCCCACGCAATGACACTACCCCCACCATGCTTCACTGATGAGGTGGTATGCTTTGGATCATGAGCAGTTCCTTTCCTTCTCCATACTCTTCTCTTCCCATCACTCTGGTACAAGTTGATCTTGGTCCCATCTGTCCATAGGATGTTGTTCCAGAACTGTGAAGGCTTTTTTAGATGTTGTTTGGCAAACTCTAATCTGGCCTTCCTGTTTTTGAGGCTCACCAATGGTTTACATCTTGTGGTGAACCCTCTGTATTCACTCTGGTGAAGTCTTCTCTTGATTGTTGACTTTGACACACATACACCTACCTCCTGGAGAGTGTTCTTGATCTGGCCAACTGTTGTGAAGGGTGTTTTCTTCACCAGGGAAAGAATTCTTTGTCATCCACCACAGTTGTTTTCCATGGTCTTCTGGGTCTTTTGGTGTTGCTGAGCTCACCGGTGCGTTCTTTCTTTTTTAAGGATGTTCTAAACAGTTGATTTGGCCAGACCTAACGTTTTTGCTATTTCTCTGATGGGTTTGTTTTGTTTTTTTCAGCCTAATGATGGCTTGCTTCACTGATAATGACAGCTCTTTGGATCTCATATTGAGAGTTGACAGCAACAGATTCCAAATGCAAATAGCACACTTGAAATTAACTCTGGACCTTTATCTGCTCCTTGTAAATGGGATAATGAGGGAATAACACACACCTGGCCATGGAACAACTGAGCAGCCAATTGTCCCATTACTTTTGGTCCCTTAAAAAGTGGGAGGCACATATAAAAACTGTTGTAATTCCTACACCTTTCACCTGATTTGCATGTAAATACCCTCAAATTAAAGCTGAAAGTTTACAGTTAAAGCACATCTTGTTTGTTTCATTTCAAATCCATTGTGGTGGTGTATAGAGCCAAAAATATTAGAATTGGGTCGATGTCCCAATATTTATGGACCTGACTGTATGTGTGGTCGAGCATCAGCCATCTTTGTTTCTGGAATCGTGGATTGTTGGCAACTGTAATGCCATTACATGCCTGTATTAATCTGCGAATGTGTGAGTGCATCTTAGCCTAATTTAATAAATTGTTGTTTTAAGCAGTATTACACTATTTGTGGCCATCTTTGCTTTTTTTTACTGGAACCAGTCTGGAGCTCTAGAGTGTTTGGCGTTTACCCTACTGACATCTATCTTGGTTTGTGCAGATTGACCACTCTAATAGGGGGTCACTGGCTATCTGGTAAACAGGATTTGAGCGTGTGAGGTGTCACCGGGTTCTCAAAGGTTTCCTACTAATTAACACGGCTGTGGGACCACTGCACTGTTTTCCAGTATGGCCAGTGTGACCATGGCTTCAACACCTTCAAGAATCTCTCCCACTCTGTGGAGCAACTGGTTGCAATTTGGATCTGTGAGCTGTGGGTCTGTGGCTCTTTTGGAACACTTTTCACCTTCTTTAGAGTACAAAACTGAATGTCAGTCTCCTGTTTCTTCACAAACTTCTTAACTCATGGAGGGAAGGAAATCTGTCAGATCACATCATTTGGAGAAGCTGTGTAAGATAATGAGGAAATAGTTTAAAGTGTCATCATAGGGTGGTACTATGGACACTATGGTAGACCCGTGCCTCGTCCTAATTTGTATACAAAAAATTGAGAACTAGGAGTGAACTTTGTTGGCACATCATGACTGACAACATTGTCATAAAAACGTATACTTTATTTAAGAAAAATGAAAATTGTTGACAAATACACATAATATTGCCTTTAAAATATGAAACACCATCAATAAACGTGTTCATAATTGACATGTGAACACCACCAAACCAACCAATATTGTAAACAATATAGGACCCTATGTTCCACTTCTGGAATGAAATAGGGTATAGAAGTGATAGGTAGTCTCCAACGCAGGCGGTGGATTCACTGTATGATACTGTTCTCTACATGTTTCGCGCAGCCGCGCTTCTTCTGGAGAGTATCAAACACAATTAGATCAAAATATCAATAATAACAATCCAAATATTGCAGAGTACACAAAAACAATTCAGCTGAGCAGTGGAAGGCACAGGTTTATCCCAAACAAAGTGGAGGTGGAGAGGTTTTTTGGGTTGATCTCTGGAGAGTTTATAGTTGTGTTTTGCCTCCGTCCCTTAGAGTCTAGTGTGGGGTATGGATTGGTTTCTCAAGCCAAGGGGTGGGACTTTTACGGGCAAGTGAAAGATACACAGTTGTATAAAATAAATGGTTGAAATTTATTGCGAATACAATTGTATATTCAATAAACGAGATATTTTAAAAGACATTTGTGGTGATGTGAGGTGTTTGGGTTATAGACCCAAGGTGCATAGAAGAATGCTAGGTTTGGAAAAAGAGTTTCCGTGACAGTGGTGCAATATGTGTGACTTTATTTTTGATGAAAGAGACTCTGTTTCTCCAGGCTGGATTGCTTGGATGTTTCACAGAGAGTTCATCAAAAAGTTGATCCGACGCGTTTCGGCTAACAGAGTAGCCTTTGTCAAGGGTTTTGTGTCACCAAGTCTGTAGAGATAGTGATGGATTTAATTATCATCTGTATATATCATAATATTTTCATATAGTTGGTTACATAATGTCGGTGAGGAAAAACACTGAAAGTACATACGTTTGACCTGTTTTGGTGATATTTATTCAAGTCTTAGAAGATCCGCAGCGAGAACCAATTGTGAGCAACCTGCAGGTATGGTGAGTGGTAAATATCAGGAGATACTGAATAAAAAGATTTTTGAAAAGTCTAACATTATTGATGGTGGCATCAACTTACTAGATATTGGTTGGATGATCTGTTTATGCCTGGATTGGCAGATGAAATTTGGCGGCAAACAATATATATAAATATATATATATACATATATATGTATATATATATATATATATACATATATCTGGACGTCCTTGTATAGTGGCCAATCTGTAGGTGTATAATACATACATAGTGTTGGTATCCCAAATGTTTGGAGAAAGTGTGTAGAAAGGAAGGTAAGTCTTCCACTACTTACAAAGTATGTTGCAAGTTCACGGTTTCTGGGCAGCTCAGGATAACTTAAAAGTTATTTTTTCGGTGCACAGGTGCAGCCGTCCTCAATGTCCACTCTGCTCTCTCTCTAGATGCTGGAATTACATGTGACTTGTTTTGGTTAGAACTCCGAAAAAGACACAGGCAAATGGAGCCAAGTATAGTGCTTTTATTAGGGAGTGGTGATTTTAGCAATGAAAGGTAACACTTACAATTGTTTGGGGGTTCGCTGCAGGTTGCGTCCGCTCTGTCTCCTCATTTCCCTCGGTGTGAGGGTGATGTGAGGAGACGCTGATTCCCCGGCCTTTTTAAAGCCCGTCGCGCGTGCGCACTGTGAGCCGCACGTACCGAGCTTCTTGTGCGACTGACGTCATTCCCTGTTGTGCGCACGCGCCTGTGGGGTGCGTGCGCATCGGGAGAGTAGTCGCACATTATTGGCCGCCGACACGGGAGGAAGGAACCAAGATCCCGGGAGGGGGGTCTTACGGAAGATGGTATATTCCGAGGTGCCTAGTTTCTATGCACCTTGGGTCTATAACCCAAACACCTCACATCACCACAAATGTCTTTTAAAATATCTCGTTTATTGAATATACAATTGTATTCGCAATAAATTGCAACCATTTATTTTATACAACTGTGTATCTTTCACTTGCCCGTAAAAGTCCCACCCCTTGGCTTGAGAAACCAATCCATACCCCACAACAAAGTGGAGGTGGGGGGAGTATCTAAGATAAAAGAGTCAGGATCCCAAATTCATATCAAGAACAGTAGATTCAGTATGCTTAAATGAATAAATAATAATGGGGATTGTGGATGGATACAAATCCCTCCATAGGTAAGTCTGTTGTCACAGTACTAGTCAGACCATGATGAGACTGTAGATCTGGCAGCTTGGTGATGCAGACAGATCTGTAAACCGGAGTGTATAATGATACGGGCAGCTCTGTATTAGGACATGTTGGAGATAATATTGATTCTCACACTCGGGTAAACTCAGTCCTCACACTAGGGTGGTGTCATCTACAATTGATAGCCAGGTATACCAATTGTGGATGACACCACCCCAGTCAGCAAAACTAGCTATAGAATCCTAGACCAGAAGGCACAGAATTACCTAGAATAACCGGAGCTACATATAAATTATATTGCAATAAGCAGGTTCACCTACCAATATATTGGAAAGTGACCACTACACATACAGTAGCACCTGTGCATATGAAACAATAACAAAGGCAGAGCAGAAATACTCTGTCTGCCACAAGGGCTTAGGTTTACACTCAGCAACTACAGTTAAACTGTTAGATCATAGAAAAACTTTGACAATAGTCCCTTCTGGCTTGGGGTTAGCAGCATGGACAAGACATATGTGGATTAGACTTCCTCTGTTCTCTCCACTTCCTCCTTTAGGGCCTCACAGCCCAGCCAGAAAGGGCAGGAAGTGATGTACAAAAATATACCTAAAACTGACATAATAGCAGCTAACAATAGAGAGCAGTAGCTCCCTACAACAGTGTTATAGGAAATGGTATGTTCCTGTTTAGCTAGACAGAGATTGGCAAATGTCGACCACGATCTGCCTGTGGATTGCAACCAGGTGACAGGTGGATCGCATCCCTGGCTTTCAGATTCGAATCTGCTTCTCTCACAAAGGCAGCTAGGCACAGGGAAAGAACACACCTAGCATACAGTGCTGATCCCCGCTCCCTCCTCTCAAGTCCAACACAGGAACTTGTGTGTGATATCAAAGGGGATGGACATGTGAGAAGGGGTGATGGGGATCAGCGTGCCAGAAGAGCAAATAGCAGAGTATAGCTGGCACTTCACTGTTCTAACTGTGCGGGACCACTGTACATGTAAATATCTGCAGTACTAAGCCCATCTACTGTCCTACTGCTTACTGATCGTCCACTGCTTACTGATCATCCACTGCTTACTGACCATCCACTGCTCCATTCTTACTGACCATCCACTTCTTACTGACTATCCACTGCCCCGTGCCTACTGACCATCCAGTGCTTACTGACCATTCACTACCCCATGCTTACTAACCATCCACTGCTTACTGACCATTCGGTGCTCCACTGCATACTGACCACTGCTTACCAACCATCCACTTCCCCACTGCTTACTGACCGTCCATTGCTTACTGACAATCCACTGACCTATGCTTACTGACCATCCACTGCTTACCAACCATTCACTGCCCCACTGCTTACTGACTGTCCACTGCTTACTGACAATCTACTGCCCTTCTGACACCATCCTTTGTCCTACTGGTCATCCACTGCCCTACTGACACCTTCCACTGTTCTACTGGCCATCCACTGCCCCACTGACACCATCCATTGTCCTACTGGCCACCCACTGCCCTACTGACACAATTCACTGTCCTACTAGCCATCCACTGCCATACTGACACCGCCCACTGTCCAACTGGCCATCCAAAGCCCTACTGACACCATCCACTGTTCTACTAGCCATCAACTGCCCTACTGACACCATCCACTGTCCTACTGGCCATCCACTGCCCTACTGACACCATCCACTGTCCTAGTGGCCATCCATTGCCCTGTTGACATCATCCACTGTCCTACTGGCAGCATCCACTGACCTACTGACAACATTTGACCGTTCTCCTGACTCCATTCACTGTCTTACTGGCCATCCACTACCCTACTGACACTGTCCATTGCCTTACTGGCTATCCACTGCCCTACTGACACCTTCCACTGTCCTATTGGCAATCCACTACCCTACTGACACCATCCACTGCTCTACTGACACTGTCAACAAACAGTCCACTGCCCAACTGACCATCCAATGCTCTACTGGCATGGTCAACATCCTACGGATACCGTCCACTACCTTATTGAGACAGTGTCCACTGACCTACTGACACTGTCTGCACACCATCTACTGCCTTACTGACACTGTTGGCACACCATCCACTGCCCTACTGTTACTGTTCGCATACCATCCACTACCCTACTGAAATTGTCCACACATCATCCACTGCCCCACTGACACTGTCCACACACCATCCACTGCCCCACTGACACTGTCCATGTACCGTCCACTTCCCCATTGGCAATGTCCACAGACCATCCACAGCCCCACTGACACTGTCCACACACCATCCACTGCCCCACTGACACTGTCCATGTACCGTCCACTTCCACATTGACAATGTCCACAGACCATCCACTGCCCCACTGACACTGTCCACACACCATGCACTGCCCTATTGACACTGTCCACACACCATCCACTGCCCTATTGACACTGTCCACACACCATCCACTGCCAATTGCAACACTGTCCATACACCGTCCACTGCCTCACTGACACTGTTCACATACCATCCACTTCCCCACTGACACTGTCCACAGACCATCCACTTCCCCACTGACACTGTCCACAGACCATCCACTGCCCCACTGACACAGTCCACACACCATCCACTACCCTATTGACACTGTTTACACACCATCCACTGCCCATTGCAACACTGTCCATACCCCATCCACTGCCCTACTGAAATTGTCCACACACCATCCACTGCCCCACTGACACTGTCCACACACCATCCACTGCCCCACTGACACTGTCCACACAACATCCACTGCCACACTGACACTGTCCACACAACATCCACTGCCACACTGACACTGTCCACGCAACATCCACTGCCCTACTGAGACACTGTCCACTGCCCTAATGACCTAATGTCAAGTTTCTCACTGAAGCTAAATTTTAAGGTAGGCTACGTTTATATTTTTACAGAGACATTTCTTTTCTTATATTTTTATACGTTTTCTTCATGCCATCCAAAAAATAAACATAAACAAAAACGAATATATAAAATGGCACCAAACCTCCTGTGATCTCTAATCTCTTCTATGTTGTTCAGGTGGATTCCCACCTCTCAAAGCTTGCCTACCCCTGAGCTAGACCATATCTTACCTGGGCTGTTCTATTTCTTTTCTAAATGCATTCACAATATCTGAAAACTTATCCCAAACAATGTCTGAGTTATGCATTATATTTACAAACTGTTGGAATACAATGTAATTTATATTTTATGCAACAACTACATCAATGTAGGTATTCAGTAGAGATATATTTTTCAACACGTAGATGGCAGTGTTTTAAAGTTTTAGCTGCATCTAAGGTTTAAACTCTGCGTCTTTTTTTTCTAATAAAGTTTCCTGTCTGCAGTTAAAGTGTTACTAAGCCCACAACAGTAAAATCAGTCTGTACTGAATATGCAGTAAAGCAGGCTTGTTATACTCACTGTGGAACCTAAGGGGTTAATCTTGCACATTGTGTAAAAAGGATGTTTGATCCTGTTTTCGCTGATCCTCCCCTTCTTCCACTGTCCCCAATCCATCTGCCGATAGTACAGATGCTTGAGAGCACTCTGCACATGTTCAGTTTGTTTCAAAAAAGAACAGAAGTAGGGGTTTTGTAAAAGGATGAACCCAGAAAAATTAATTTTTTGGGGTCCTCCAAAATTTTTGACATCTACTTAAATAAATATAGATTTCAAAATACTCCGCAAGTATGTGGGGATCAGTCTAACCTAATAGAACAACAGCAAAAAATATTTCTCTCCAAAAGGTGGAGAGAAAAAAAAAGAAAGGTTATTGGCAGGATCCTAATAAGCAAAGAGATCAGATAAATGATATAAAAAAAATAGTGTTTATAGAGTATTAGGCATAACCGTGTATAAATGTGTTGGCATAAACGGAGTTACATTCAAAAAACAAGTGAAAATAAATGACAAAGAAACAAGACAGGACAACATGTAAACATATAAGGGATAAATGGCTGCAGCCAGCAAATAAGCACATATTCCGTTAACACGGGTATACATCTAAAGCACATGCTAAAAGATGGATAATGAATAATTATCCCTTTCCTTGATAGGGATAATGTATAGTTCCCCGGGCAGAATAATGTGAATGTCCCTAGGAAGCTCAGACTTAAAGAAAAAAACCCTTATGATGTATATTGGGCAAGTTCATTCCAAACAAAGATGTGTTATTTTGTAACCAAGCCTTGAAAGGTATGATTCGTGTATCCAGCTGGCTTGAGAGATACAAGTTTTTTATCCAGCTGACCTGCCATTCCTAATGAGTGAATTGCTTGTGCGAATCCCTCATTGCATTGCACGTGCAAATGTCAAACAAATGAAACACCATGTGGTGTATATTTAAGGGATATATACAGCAGTCAAAATAAAATGCAATTCACAGGACATGTATTGACAGATTGGCATTAATATTTTCATGGTGGGGTGGGTATACAGGTCTTAGTGTACATGGAACAGCCCAGTTGTTATCGGTTTGCAAGCTCTCACAGTGAGAAACGTAGGAGGTATGATAAATCCAAAACGCATTGGTTGGAATTATTGTTTCCACATATTAGGAGAGGATTGAATTGTTGCTAGTGTGGGTATATGGGTATGTGGGCATGATAATTAAAGGAATTTCTCTTACGTCCTCCGACAGTCGCCGCCCACTCATACAGTCGTCACCAATGGGTATTGACTTCCGCTCCGCAGGAGTAGCTAGGCATAAGACTTGTTAGTCACAAAGGCTTTTAGCATAGACACACCCCTAGGGGCTGTCCCACTAGACAATACCTCCCTGCACCAGCATTCCCAACTCAGTTTGATTCTGCCTAGCTCAGGAGTAGTCAGGCTTTCCTGTGCTGGGGCTACAGTCTCAGCCTTCTACCCTTTTTTGATTTTATTTCAAAGTTGTTTTCTTTGCTTTACTAGCTGTTATTTTACCAGCTTTTAGATAGGGATCTTCGGATGAAGATGCATCATGCGGAGCTGGGTATCGGACTGGCCGCCCTGGGTCTCCAGGGCTGAGGGTCAGATGGATCCCCAGCCTGCCATTGAGCTTTCGGCTATGGTTCGCCCTGGCACTATAAACGACCCATCCCTGCTCGCTGCAGGGATGCAGCCTGTGAGGTGGCTACCTCACTGGACGCCTTCTGCGGTTTTGTGCTGCAATGTCCTGCGTCCCGGCTACGGCACTCCCTGTCATATGAGGACAGCGGTTTTCCATTTGTGAAGGCTCCCCACGCCATCCGGTATGGTAAGCAGCTTTCTATGTGGGGACCTCTGTCTGGGGTGTCAGTCTATGGCTGTGTGTTCCCCTCATGTCTGTGTATGCGGGCTCCCTGATGTGATCCCTGTGTGGGTTAATGTATCATCACTGCTGTGAGGTGGGGACCCCTCTCTCCTGTGTCACTTGTGTGCTGGGTACAGACATGTATGTGTGTGGTGACCGCTGCGGCGGGGCGCCGCGCGGTCCGCCATTTTTCACTGTGGGCGAAATGTGGCTTCACCCTGGGCCTTGTACAGGGTTGCAGTGCGGTGCTTTTGGCGCCACTCGACGCCATTTTTGCGTGTGGCATGATCGCTCGATTGGAGCACATGTCGGCGGCCATTTTCTTGTAGCCTCCATTCACTTCTATGGGGCAGCCATTTTCCCTGAGCCTATTGCAATATAGTTCAGCCTTCTTTGCCTTGCTTCCTCTTTCTCTGGTACAGCGATCAGTGGCAACAGTCTGCCGGCTCTGCAGGTGCTCCCTCCATGCTGTTCGGCGCTATCCTTCCTAACTCAGTGGTTTTCTGTCCCTCTGGGGGTCGGTGCATACTGTGAGTATTGCGGTGGGCTGCGCTCGCCGCGGCTTTTAAAGGGCCAGTGCCTCTTTTTACAAAACTTGTTTGGCATGGATTCCCAGGATAGCAATTTTCCCCTAGCCCTGGTAGGGGACCCCGGACCTGCTGCACCCCCCGCGGGGTCTGATTTGGCCGCTGTAGTGGCATCTTTGGGGTCACAGATGCAGGTGCTGATGGCTGAACGTTCTGCAAAAAAGAGGGCCATGTTATCTATCTCCTCTGATTCAGATGGTGATATGGCTGCTGTGGCTGGCGTGCCCTTTTCAGGGTCTCGCCCATCTCTGGACCCTTTGGGGTCTGAAGGGGAGGCAGAGGTTGAAGGGGTTGATACTTCTCCCCCAGGCTCGCCCTTAAGAGCTTGCACTCATGGATGAGCTGATCTCTTCTATCAAAGACACGCTGCACCTGGAGGATGAGCCCACTCCTCCGGCTATGGTGTCCTCCTTTGGGACACATAGAACCCGCAAGTCGGCGCAGGTTTTCCCCTGCCCGGCTGAATTTCATCACACTGTGAATGAACAATGGCGCAATTTACGGTGCCCAGTCGGTTTAAGCTGCTTTATCCTTTTGCGCCCTCCACTGAGGAGCACTGGTGCGTGGCGCCCCAGGTGGATCACGCTGTGGCCTTATTGAACAAGGCTACCCTGGTTCCCACTGAAGATACCCCGGTTTTCCGGGATCCTACGGACAGGTGGTTGGAGTCTCTTGCCCGCCACGCGTATATGGTGGCGGGCTCTATGCTCAAACCTATTTTCGCTTCTGTCATGGTGGCTCAGGCGGTGGCAGACTGGACTAAGGTGCTCAGATGCACTCTCGTGTCTGATTCTGCCCCACCAGCTACGCTGGAAATGGTGGACCAGATTCATCAGGGGGTCATGTATTTGTGCGATGCGGCCTTGAATGAAGCCCCTTTAGCTGCACGCCTGTCTAGTGTCGCGGTGCTTAACCGTCGACTGATCTGGCTGAAGAGTTGGTCGGCTGACCAATCGTCTCGGAAAACGGTGGCTGATTTTCCCTATGCTGGGTCTCACCTTTTTGGCGAGGCTTTGGATACTCTGGTGAAAGGAGTCACTGGGGGCAAGAGCACTCTGTTGCCCCAGAATCCGAAGAACAAGTCCTTTTCGCGGCAAGCGGTGCCCCGCTTTTAGACCCTGTCAGGGGTCCTTTCGTGCCTTTAAGTCGCAATCCAAGGGCAAGCCCTTCAATGGCCAAGGTGGCCAGGAAAAGCCCTGGGTGGGTAAGCAAAAGCCCGGCCAAGCCGGCTCTGCGCCCCATTCCGCATCTGCCTGAAGGGACGCCCTCACCCGTATTTGGGGTGGGGGGACGTTTGCGCGGTTTCCTCCAGCCTTGGCTGTCCCGCATTCGGGACAGATGCGTTCAGGAAATCATTCGATCAGGTTACAAGATCGTATTCCTTTCTCGGCCGGTGGGCAGATTTGTTCCCTCAAATTTTTTTTTGCAAAAGTGCTGGCGCCTGTTCTGGGCCTATTGAGAGCCCAGGGCATTGCGGTCTTGGGATATCTGGACGATCTCCTGTTAAGATCGAGTGCCGGTCAGGGCCTGCTGAGCGACCTGTCCACTACGGGACAGACGCTTCAGGAGTTCCGTTGGACCATCAACGTTCCGAAGTCGACGCTGTCTCCTTCGGTTCGCCTTCCCTATCTGGGAATGGTTCTGGACTCTGCTCAAGCATAAGTATTCCTGCCGGAGGAAAAGCTCCGGATACTTCAGAACGAGGTCAGGTCACTCTGGGACAGCAGTTCCTCGTCACTCAGGACCTGTATGCGGTGCCCGAGGTTAATGGTCTCAGCTTTAGAAGGCGATCCCCTTTGCTCTGTTTCACACGCGGTCTCTCCGAGCGGAGATTCTAGCCAAGTGGGACAGGCGACCTCAGTCTTGGGATCTGAGGGTCTCGTTGAGTCGCCGAACCAGATGGGATCTTCTGTGGTGGCTCCAGTCCCCGGCGGTGATCGGAAGGGAGGATGCCTCCCCCGACCAAGTTCCCTGGGCAGACAGGGTGCCCAGAACACCACCCCAGCCCGACAGGCTGGCATCTGTGGTTATCACCGTCCATAGCAACGGACGGTGATAACCACAGATGCCAGCCTGTCGGGCTGGGGTGGTGTTCTGGGCACCCTGTCTGCCCAGGGAACTTGGTCGGGGGAGGCATCCTCCCTTCCGATCAATATCCTGGAATTGAGGGTGATAAGGCTTTGCCCTCTCCAGTGGTCGGAACGACTTCAGGGCCGTCCGGTTCGGGTCCGGACGGACTAGGCCACCACGGTGGCTCACATCAGCCACCAAGGGGGCATCGGGAGTGCCCGAGCGGCCCGGGAAGTGACCGACGTTCTGTCTTGGGCCGAGACTCACCTTCACCTTCCGGGGGTGGAAAACTGGCAGGCCGATTATCTGAGCCGCCAGACCCTGGACCAGGGGGAATGGTCCCTACACCCGGAAGTCTTCCAGATGCTGTGAGTGAGGTGGGGATCCCCAGATGTGGATCTGTTCGCGTCTCGGCTACACGACAATGTGGGAAGGTTCGTGGCATGGCGACTGCCACTGCGGGAAGACCTTCTGTCTCAAGGACCGATCTTCCATTCTGCTTTACAGTCGCTGGCCTTGACAGCCTGACTGTTGAAAGCCAGGTCCTGTGGGACGGGGGTCTCTCCCCTGAGGTCATTCCTACTCTAATCAAGGCTAGAAAAGCCTAGTCTGGTAAACTATATTACCGTACTTGGAAAGCATACTTTGCCTGGTGTGCGTCCAGGGGGTTCTCCCCTCGCTCATACTCGGTGTCGAGAGGTTGGCTTTCCTTCAGACTGGTGTGGACCAGCGTTTGGCGCTGGCCACGGTTAAAGGCCAGGTCTCCGGTCTGGCTGTTCTTTTTCAGTGCCCTGTGGCGTCTCATTCCTTAATTCGCATCTTTATTCAAGGTGTGCGACATTTGGCCCCTCCTCGGAGGGGGCCGTTACCTCCATGGGACTTGAACTTGGTTCTGTCCGTTTTACAGCGTGCTCCCTTTTGAAAACATCAGGGAGGTACCGTTACCTCTGCTGTCGAGCAAGGTTGCCTTTTTGGTGGCGATCACTTCGGCTCGCAGAGTGCCGGAGCTGGCGGCGTTGTCCTGCCGCTCTCCTTATCTGGTGGTTCACAAGGATAAGGTGGTCTTGCGTCCTCATTCGTCCTTCCTTCCTAAGGTGGTCTCTGACTTTCACCTTAATGGGACATCGTTTTGCCTTCGTTCTGTACGAAGCCCGAGCATCCTAAGGAGGTTGCTTTGCGTTCCTTGGATGTTGTCAGGGCGATCAGGGGTTACCTGTCGTCCACTGAATCTTTTCGCAAGTCGGATTCCCTCTTTGTCCTTCCTGAGGGACCTCGGAAGGGCATGGCGGCGTCTGCAGCGACCATTGCCAAATGGATCAGACAGACCATTGTACGGGCCTACACTTTGAAGGAACGGGTTGCACCCTTCCCTGTTAAGGCGCACTCTACCAGATCTCTGAGTACGTCTTGGGCTTTCCGGCATCAAGCCTCGGTGGCCCAGGTGTGCAATGCTGCGACTTGGTCGTCCGTGCACACCTTCTCCGAATTTTATAAGATGGATGTTCAGGCATCAGCCGATGCCTCCTTTGGCCGCATAGTTCTCGGTGCGGCAGTGCCGTAGGGACCCTTGTTTATGGGTCCTTGGCTGTTGGGGTGTTTAACCCCTGGGTTTCCTGCTTTCCTGGGCTGTTGCTCCTGTTGAGCACATTCCTGTTGCCCAGATGGTTCTCTTACTGTGTGTAAGGTTCCTTTCTCTGATGTGGGTACTGCGTTGCCTTTTCTACGGTTGCGTCTCCCACCCCTCATGTCTTCACTGCTTTGGGACATCCCATTGGTGACGAC
Organism: Pelophylax lessonae; assembly: GCF_965119305.1. Classification (NCBI taxonomy): domain Eukaryota; kingdom Metazoa; phylum Chordata; class Amphibia; order Anura; family Ranidae; genus Pelophylax; species Pelophylax lessonae. Next base: position 107,744,917 of record NC_138776.1, read on the forward strand.
TGTATGAGTGGGTGGCGACTGTCGGAGGACGTAAGAGAAAACTGAATTTTTGTAAAATCTTACCGTAAAATTCCTTTCTCTGAGTCCTCCGACAGTCGCCGCCCCCCACCCCTCTTTTGGGGTCTTCTGTACTCTTACTGCTATGCTACCAAACTGAGTTGGGAATGCTGGTGCAGGGAGGTATTGACTAGTGGGACAGCCCCTAGGGGTGTGTCTATGCTAAAAGCCTTTGTGACTAACAAGTCTTATGCCTAGCTACTCCTGCGGAGCGGAAGTCAATACCCATTGCTGACGACTGTATGAGTGGGCGGCGACTGTCGGAGGACTCAGAGAAAGGAATTTTACGGTAAGATTTTACAAAAATTCAGTTTTTTCATTTTTATTGTTTCCCTTTAAACATCATTAAAGTCACTGCTCCTGTAAAAACGTTTGTTTAAAAAAAAAAAAAATTTGCATTGATACATGTCCCCCAAGGCAGTATACAGGTCCCCATACACTTTTTATGCCAATAACAGTCCATGTGGACTGTGCACTGACTGTCTGTTGTGTAGCACTATATACATAATTTCTAACACAAACATCTTGCCCAGAGAATATAAAAGATAAAATAGTGCACTGCAAGCCAAGCAGCATGATGACTGTAAAATATATTTGCCAAAAAATTTGGCAATTCTTTTTGTGGCCCTGTATTTTATAAAGTTGTCCAATATAATCGACAGTAAACCCAGCAAAATCTCGGATTTAGTGCACATGTTGTTTGTTAGACTGTGGGCTGCAATAATGTCCGTGCTGAAGTTTAATTCAGAGTACTTCTTATTAGGAGTGTTTGAATCCTCCTGGTTCAAAACCCACCTGAGCAATCCGCCAAGAAGCTGTTACTGTACTAGGGCAATCATAAGCGACCAAGGCATTCCCTGCTCCGCAGCCACATGTATGTGCGCCCCTTGTATACATGTGCCTGAGCTCATCCATACTCCTAATTGTAGAAGGCTGAGGTAGAAGGGATTGTAGAGATGATGCTCCAGGGAAAATTTTTTTAGACCCTTTCACATTTATATCATTGTAATAAATAAAATAGCGAAGGCGCCTGGCTCTTTAGGACGAAAGATAATTTAAAACCTGCTGCCCCTATAATTGTATTAAAACAATTTATATCATTGTATAGCATCACACAGAGTGTTTTACACACATTACTGCAGCTAGAGATGAGCAAATCTGCTAGGGCCTGCTTCGTGAACAGTTCTAGGAAGTTTGTTTGACGTTTGTGAACTTTATAGTGAAGTCTATAGGAGGGGGTAAACACATTTTCCTATTCAATTCAGGACATCTGCGGTGTAAGCAAGCTATTGCTATAGGGGATAGAACCTACCCCTATCTTTCCCTAACAGCGCCATCACCCACTAAAAATATGGCTGCAGCGAGGCCACACTTTTATAGAAAGGGGGGCAGGATTATCCTTTAAATTGTTTATTGTGACTCAGCTGACAAGGACAAAGGCTATTTGATGCATTAAAGATTACCCCATATTTCTGGCAGTGGACTGGCAAACTTTTTTGGCTTTAGTCAAAAAAATCAAAGTTTAAGAATCCCAGGTATTTGCCACAAACCCACGATGGCAGCAAAACCAAACCTCATCCTTAATATTTTCTGTAGAAATAGATCTCATCAGATTTTCACTCCTCTAAAGTAAACAACCAGAAGGTTTTTCTAAGCTGTTAGAAACCTACTGAAACCCGAATCTAGAATCTTTTTTTATGGTCTCTGAGGGTCTTTGAGAAAGAATAACTTCATAATATAAGCAGCTATGGAGGTTAGGGATGGCTTGTTGTAAAGCTCTTACACTGTTAAATAGTTTAACCGCTTCCTGCCCCCATTCTGGGTGAACGTCGTGTGTCTCCCTCCCAGGATCGCGCCCCCACAGGCAGCGCTGCAGCACGATCTGTCACCCACTGTGTACACAGCATATGACAAATCAGTGTATGGGGCCACTTGCCTGTACTATGTGATCACTGTGACCAGTCACAGCAGATCACATGACAGTTGTACACCATGAATGGCCTTCATTAATTGTATACTGGAATGAATGAACCACCACGCAAACCTTTACAGCAATCTCTGGAAAAAAAAATAATGGGCAGCTGCCAACATTGATATGTGTCCCCATATCCACCAGAGTAACAAATAAAGAAAAAAATGCAGCGCTACTTACTGGTCCTGTAAATAATATTTTAAGTGTAAACAAGTGATGTTGATACCCTCCATGCCTAGATGTCTCCAATACTCTCCAATAATGTACTATAAATATGCATACAAAACCCAATAAAAAAATATACAACAATAATGGTGTCACCGTCCAAGTGTAAACTAAATATTTGCAATAATGGTGCCACCCTTTATTGATGTACAAATTCTAGTGACCATCCTTAAATGGTGCTTCAGTTCACATTAATATATAATACATTGAAAATAAAATAAGTGAAATAATTAATACAAATAAATATATTAAAATAATGGTGGCAGCCTTCTGTTAAGAAAATCCTTAATATATCATATCCAAAGTATTTTGATGAATGTACAGTGTAAAATATAAGACAATAGTAATGTGGTATAAGAAAAAGTCCCTAATATCAACTCAGCAGTGCATATATACAGTATATATGTGTCCTTTATGGCAGTTCAAATACATGTGTGTGCCAAGCTCTTTATTTTTTGGATACACTTCTCTTTTAAATGGTATGCACTAATAATGTGAAATGACTATTTGCTAAATATTCCACCGCGTGAATTCTTCGATAATCGCCAGTATAGGTAGCAGCTTACCTTAATATATAGACCTAGAAAGCATAGGTCAGAAGCGCATTGCCCTTTTAGAGTTGGGACCAACTCATATCCTGGCTGTCTTTCCTTCAATCCTCCGCTAGAATGAGGCCCAGATGACTAACTTGCTTTCTGAATCCACACCTTGTATAGTGGGTACAAGGTACTCAAATGAACAAAAAAGGAACTATCATCACATAAAAGGTAAAATAACAGACTTCCTAAATGTTATTAAAACCCAATAAAATGCATTCACATTTTAGTGTGCACAAATTCTGTTGCACGCAATTAAAAGCATATATTTGTAAATAGGAGCTCCAATCTCCCAAAAAATAATTAAAGTTAGCATTTACAAATACTGTAGCTGCTGACTTTTTAATATAAGGACACTTACCTGTCAAGGGATGCAGTGATGTAGACTCCGAGTTGATTCTTCAATCAGCTTCCGGTGCAGGCATGAGAATTGTAAGGAAAACCAGGAGTGAAGCCATCCAGCTTCACAACTAGTTTCCTACTGCGTATGCGCAAGTTGGGCTGCACTTTTTGAATAGTTCTGCAGTCTTCTGGGACCTGTGTGTGTCCCAAAAGACTGTGGGGGGAGCATAAAATGCTTGTAGATCACCGTGGCGATATGAGCCTGAAGTGGGATTGCTTACCTGTCAAAACCAGGTACCCTCTCACCCCTCAAAAAGTGTTAAATATGGCAATGGAGGGGGAAGGTGCACACAAGCGGAGCTTCCACTTTTGGGTGAAGGTCTGCTTTAAGGAGAATAAGATATAGGCTTTGAGAGTAACTAGAAACAGCAAGGTTTTGGCTGATATTTACTCAGAAGCCAGAACTGTAAAGGGGGGTCCTATGCACGGAAAGGATATCTGGCCTGCTGGATGTCATTAATATGCCACCTCCCTGTGTAGGGAGAGCGGGGGATCGCCTGCTTCCGGATATTGTCACTACACACCGTGTCTGGCTGGAGCTCTATGAGAGTCAGGAGGAGTGGAGGAGCGGGCGAAAGAGGCAGCGCTATTGTTCAACTGGAGACACTCCCAATCCCAGTGTGTGCCCCTAACACCAAGCAGGTGACAGACCTGGCACTGCAATGGCTCTTTATCCTTGAGAAAGTCACATGGCGAAATGCGTCAACACAGAGCCAATGATGTCATTACATCACCGGAATTGACGATACCCACTATCTGGAGAGGTGAAGCTGATATCTTATGCAGCTTAAGGGGCCAGAGTCTACAAATGTATGCTTTTAATTGTGTGCACTGTACTGCTTTTGGTCATAATAGGTAAAAAAAAAAGAAAAACATGTTTTAAAAAAAATTTAAAAAAAAGTTTTCCACACTGTCGCCAGTCAGTGTTCCTGATCACCGTCACATCAGTTATATGATGACTCTGTACTTCACTAGTGACAGTGTGTACAAAAAAATGTTGAACAAAAATGTTTTTTTACATTTCTTAATTTTCTTAAATATTGTGACAAAAAATTACAACTTCAAAAAAAATCTACATACCACTTACTAAATGCCTTGGACTGTCTACTTTCCAGAAAGGGTCATTTGGGGGTTATTGTACTGTCCTGGCATTTTAGGGCCTCATGACATCCATATTAATTGATTTTCAAATACACCCTATATACCATAATTTGAAATTGATTGTTTATATACAAGTATTACCATCCTGCTCTATGTCCGACTGCATTATTACGTTTTTGCATCAGTCTTTACAACTGCTATTAAAATATAATTTTAGACTTGGTATCCACGGACTTCTAGTAAATGGTGAGATATAGATATCTAGAGGACACACAAAAAATGGCCGTCAATCTCTCTGTATGAGCTCCAAAAAAATGGCCAAAGTACTATCGGGATCACAATGGTTATATAAGGACATCCAGTCTGGCTACTGCTATTCCCTTATGAAGTCACGTGACGGTGATGTAACGTGTATGGCGTGAGCAGAGGCAGACATGGACCAGAAGTGACACATGTGGAAGCACATCTCTGTACCCCTGAGTGTTTTTACCACAATTTTACAAGTTTTTATATTGTGAGTGGTATTCATTTTCGTAAAGCAGGTTTTACTTGCATATTACACTAAAAGAGGCTTTCTTTGATATTTTTCCCATACATGAACTGGTGGTATTCTTAGTGGGAGTTTTAAAGGAGCCTGATCCCATATACCACTGGAACCTGGGAGAGTACTCTGGGGAGCCCCTAGTGGGGAGGAGAGGTTGGAATATCTTATAATTGTTGTTACCTTGATGAATTAACATACCAATGCGACATTACATCCATTGGGAGGTGAGAGTTGAGGTGACATGTGTTTCTTGGAAGCTAATAGACACTTTGGGAAAATTAGTTTGGTGTTTGGATGAATCTTTTTTTTTCTTTTTTATTCTTCTTATTTGTTTATAACATAGATAACACAAACATGTGCATTTGGCCTCTTAAGCGCCCATTCAGACTGGTGCGACACGACTTGCTGGGGCGACCTGTGAAGTCAATGCAAGTCGCCTCCAGGTCGCCCCAAAGTAGTACAGGACCCTTTTTCTAAGTCGGAGCGACTTGTGTCGCTCCTATTAGAACGGGTCCTGTACTATTCAATGGCGAGTGACCGACCGCGACTTGTCAGGCGACCAGTCGCGCTAGTGTGAATGGACCCTAAAACAGGAAAGCGTAACATGGTACATCTTAAGTCAATAGACCCACACAGGGGTCTCAAAGAAGCAATATGTGGTGATTGATATACAGAGAGGCAGGAAGGCAAAAGTGTTAATACAACGATAAACCTGGCAAAGCAACATAGACAGAATATATTAACTGATATAACTCTTGTCCCAGGGGCAATCAAGGTATCTCGTAGGAGTTGGCCAGGAAGAAGGCTCGTTTGGATGAATCTTTAACACTAAAGATAACATTAATTTACAGTATAACCACTGATAAGCTGAAGGACTTGAGAGACTTTGTCACGTTTCATTTATTATTAGTATGTGAGTCACCATCACAGGTATTTGGTTGAGGAGTATTGACCTTTAAGTTTACACAATTTTTTAGTTTATATGTACCTATTCGTCTGTGTACAGAGGTACACTTATTTCGAGTTATTATCTCTATGGCAATTGTTGTGAATTGCTGCACTTATCATATACAGTTGTTGTAATTGTTATTTCATTTACATTCCTGTTATTTTTATTTGTGCATGGGTAATGTCCACAGTCTGCAGAATGATGCATTTTAAAGAAATTTGCTATGCTATATTTGCACAGGCTTGTCCTAATGACACTTTACATCCTTGTACCAAGAGAATATAAAGGACATCTGAACTTAGATAAATATGAAGGCTGCGAACTGATGATTATTTTTACTGAAAACGCTAGATCCTTGAATTTCATGCTAATCAAATATCTTCAAACTGGCCTGGCCTGAAGCAAATATATAAAATATATCAGTAATTCTTATTTTACCTAGCTTTTACTTGCTGCATACCAGTTCTAGGCCAGTGACTCAGAAAGTACTGATGGCAGCTTGTAACTAACACTTACAGACATGCCTCTACAGTGGTAGTCTCCATGTTTCTCTTAGCACAGGTTTCTATAAACAGCCATTCTATAAACACATAAATCAACAGGTGCAATTTGATTTATTTTTATGATTCGAATTAACACTTGGCAACAGTTGCATACATTATTCTATAATCTCCTGCTGCTAATACAAAATTTGAACACATTTTGCAACTGCTGTTTTATTTTCTGGCAGACAAAGAAATGTAGCATTATAAATATCATAGATGCATTTGGAGTTCTCAGTTTACTACAGTAACATTTTTAATTAAAAGCAAATTAAGCCACTTCTACTTTCTCATCTTTAATGTCTTTTGCTTCAATTTTATATATCCTCAACTTTCTCCTGTGCATCATGAACATCTCCATTATGAACCCCATTATCATCTATAAAACCAGGTTGTGGGGTGACATCTTCTTCAGGAAGTAATTGATTTACATTTTCATCCGAAGCAGTAAGACTAAAGAACTCATTTTTATCATCTGCACAAAAAAAGGAAAACAAAAGATTGAATATAAAAGTCATATTATATTATATTATATTCCACATAAAAGTCTAATAAACATGTTTAGTTAGTAGTATGAAAGGAGTGGAAAAAGACACCAATTATTCATTAGGTAACGGTAGATGTAGATAGGCTAGCATATATAAAAATATTTTGAGGTCAAGGTAAGCTTCAGACTGCTGAGACTCATTGATTGCATAGGGCAATGTTGGCGAAAACTTGGCACCCCAGATGTTTTGGAACTACATTTCCTATGATGCTCACCTGCACTGCAGTGTGCATGAGCATCATGGGAAATGTAGTTCCAAAACATCTGGGGTGCCAAGATTCGCCATCACTGGCATAGGGGGAAGAGCCACTCAGTCAAAATGCCTGAGGCAGTAGGGATTGTGACTGCATGCCCCACAAAGAAACAGCTTTGTCCAGCAGCTTTAGGGTTGCGATAATTTGATCCAAAGAAAAACATGGTGTAAAGCATGTAGAGCACTGCAGTGTAAAGTGGGCTTAGTTTATGCAAAGAGGGAATATCTTTAAAGGGTAACTCCACTTTCTGGGGGGGGGGGGATGCAAATAAAGAAAAATAATATAGCTCATACAAATGCGATACAAGTCAAATTGTCAAATTGCAATACAATGGTATTAAAAATTATTTTTCCTTTTCAATCTGCAGCCACTGTAATTTTCTGAAAATGCAATATGGCTACCTGGAGCTGTTCTGTACACAGAATGTGTACTGACCACACCCCAGAAACATAGTTTTCTGCTTGTATAATTGGCTCACCAAGTCTGCACTAAGATGCAAGTCAGATTTCTGGCATCCCCTGCAACAAAAATGTCATTTTTGGTGAGATACTTCCAATAGGAACACGTCTAAAGGGATGCAGGCCCAGCAGCTATTCTCATTAGAGCCCTGCGGCTACCACAGCTTATAGATAATTATGAAATGACTTCCATTAGACCCACTCAGCATAGAGGCACATAGGAACAAACAGAGATTTCTTCAGAATAACAAAAGGTAGGAATCTGCAACAAAGTTTGTAAAATCCTTGTAATGTACAGAGATCACCCAGAGGGGAATGTTTTTTTCTCAACAAAAGTGGAGTTACGCTTTAAACCACTCAATATTACCAAAGATGCAGCGAGGAGCACTTCTCTTTATGTGCAAGCAGCCCTCTTACTGTAAAGTTTACACTCCCTGCTTATTGCATTACTGTAGCTGTGACTCAACAGATCACTGCAGAGACTGCACTGCTTATACTTGAAACGCTACAATAGACTCCAGGCAGCAACAACAGATCTCCCTACAGCCAGCATTAATAGACTCTCCGTCAGCCAGCAACAATAGATTCCTCCCTCAACTGTAGATCTCTCCCAGCAACAACTGACCCCCCAGAAATGTAAAACTCACCCCCAGCAACAGTAGTTGATACTTACATAAAGAAAATGACATGCAGACGATGCGCTCTCCAAACTTGTAATATTGATCTAACTTGCACTTTTTGCTTGTACAATTCTTCATGTGTATGTCAAGGAATCCTAACAGCTTTTCATCATCTCTGTAATCTCCGATAAAACCAACATCAAAAACATGGCTATCACCATCTAAAAGTATGATGCCATCGGGTATTTCTTTTTCCTCCCCTGAAAGAGGTGATGGGTGTTCATTATCTGTTTTTAACTCGTCTGGAAGAAGAAAAAGTATGAGTTTATTTACTATCAAACACATTAGCATATAATTTAAGGTGCTGTGACCCAAGAAGATAAGTATTAAAAATGGATATATAACATACTGTGGATATTCTTTACTAAATCTTTAGGCTTCAGCAAAGCTCAGATAAACACATTCTTTTTGACATTTGCCTGGTTAATTCGATTTTCCTTACAGGAACTTAACCTCCCCATGCAAGTCTTTTCTGTCAGCTATATTAGTTTCATTGTTTCAGAGAGGTAGTGGTGTTGTGGGTGAGTATATTTAGAACATTTTTGTCCCATAGAATTTAATGCTCTATGTGATACACTGATCACATTTTTATAGACTCCATGTCAAATTGGGGTAGTAATATTTAGAACATAGACAAACTTGGCTAACAACCATGGGCATGACCTACTTTTGGATACCAACTCACAGTTTAAAAAACACTGATCTAAGGATAAAATATGATAAGTTATTTAAGGTTACTGCACTCTGTGTCCCATCATGTGTCTTTGTCCTATATGCCTGGTAAAATAAATATACCAATAACATGATTTTTTAGTTAGCTTGAACTTAACATTCATGGAAGTCTTACCAGCCACTGCCATGCGTATGAATGTCAGGGAAAAAAGGAAAGCCACTATGCCCACCTTCATGTTGCTCACAGACCTTTGAGACACAGACACAGGCACAGACCTTTAGGCATATACAGCTGCTCTAATGTGTGGCAAGGCATTTATATATAGCCCATCTCTGATATGTTGACTCCTAATCTTTACAAATCTGCCTTCTTTTCCCAGAAGCATTGTTTAACTACTAGGGAAATATAGACTTTGCTGTAAAGCTTCCAATGAAATTAAAAGAGAAAATACTAATCTGAAGATAGGTACTAGATTAGTAACCCACACCATTATTCACATACAAAGACAACTACTATGAAGCATTGAATTACTGATATTCATTGAGACAATGATAGTAATTATAAACATCTGCAGTTTTCAAAACAAAGAATTTATGCAGGGCTACCCCCGCAGGAGCCGCTTGAGTAATGTTGGTACCTCATTCTGCTTCCCAACCCCCAAGAACAGACTCAACTCCTCTGGCACACCTGGTATTATGTGAGTGTATACCTTTAAATGACACACTGACACAATGCAAATACATTTTAACTCCTTAGTTCAGCTTTACTCAAGGAATAGACTTGGAAAGAGTATTATTCAACTAGGCCCTGGGTAAACAGCCAGGTGTCACTTGAAATAGCACTAAAGAACAGTGAATAACCATTTAAAATACCAGGTAAATACACCAAATATACACAGTATTTTGCAGTAAGTGAATGAATCTCTCAGAAAACTACAAATTGCTATAGGAAATGCTTTTACCAAAGGGGAACCCTGGTCCGGCCTATAATACCTGTATCCTAAGAGATGAGGTATTCTAGATACCAGTCCTTTAGGAGCAAAATTATAACAATGTTCTACTTGTGAGACCTTGATGAGATTTTCACCAGCAGTTGGAGCTTATGAAACAAATGATTCCCAATGTGGCACAGTGTATAGCAAGCAATACAGAATAATTGATTATGGTCATAAAAGATCCTGTAATCGACCCAACTGTAAAGTTCAGTATATCAAGAACTGTAGTAAATGTTGTCTGAACTCTGAGCAGGTGCCCTCTCACCAAATCCTGATGTCCATCAATGAGAGTCCTAGAAAAACAGGCAATGGCAATCCTCTACAATTTGTAGCCTCGAGATGGCTACGCTCTGCTGTCTCAGTGAGTCCTGCTGACTCCACCTGATCAGCGATGCTGCAAGGATGTCTGCGATGCAGCGATGAACATCCGTCCTGCCAGGGCTGAGTCTGTATGCAGACGGGTGGTGTGCAGTAGGCCACAGTCTGCTAGCTCTCTCTCTCTCTCTCTCTGTACAGCAGACTGATCTGCACACGATGGATCCCAGGAAACAAGAGAGCTCAGGCCTGTTCAGCAGATCCCTTTATAGTCTCTCCCAAGATGCTCTCCTGTGATCCAAAGCTTGCTGGGAAATACAGTTCTTAAACAATCCAGCAATACAGACATAGCCTTACAGAGGACTACAATTCCCACAATGCTGTTCTCCCAGTCTCAGGAGTATGATGCATGAAACCTGAGACCAACACTAGAGGTATACAGAGACAGTCTAAAGCAATAGAAAGTAAGTCTGCTTTATCAGATAATGGCAGTCCACTACACACTACCCCCACCAAAGAACCTTTGGTCCTCCAAAGGCAGGGGAGTCCTGAACCTGTTGCATGCTTTATAAATACACGCGGAGAGAAAACAGGTTAATGTAGGCGCTGATAGGCTTGTCTCAGCATGGGGTGTACATTGATAGTTGGAGTACTAGGTTCCAGAACCAGAGGTGTCAACAGCCTTCAGACAAGATCTGTATTTGCCCCTATGATCAAATAACTCTTGCTGGCAAACCACTGCCAGTGTGTCAAACATCTCCATCTTTCCAGCTACATAAGGGTCAAAGGTCTTTATTGGTGGATAGCCATAACTATGGGTCCCAATTCCCCATATTTCCAACTCTTCCAATTTCTGCAATGGCAGGTGCTTGAGGTGTCTGTCATAGAAGTCTCTGTAGAGGAGGGTAACTTGAGCTCCAGTATCCAAAAGGGCCTTAGTATAAACTCCCTCTGTTTGGATGGAGACAACAGGAGAAGGTCCCACTAGCTTGGCAGGGAACTTGTAGGAAGAATTTGCTTTGGCCTGTTCTGTGGCCTGTATCTATGCCTCCTTTTTGCAAAAATTCTGATCCAGTTGGAGTCTTCCTTGATTTCTGGGGGTCCGGTGTGCATTGACTTCACGACGCCGGGCAGTCTGCCTCAAATAAAATATTAGAGTACCTGCGCTGCTTATCTACCAAATATATGTATACAAACCAAAATGATCATTAATAATGTGCTCAAAGTGCTAGTGCTTAAACTATATCAAAAAACTATTATCCAAAGTTTATAAATAGTGAAATAGTGCATAAGTAAATTACTTAAGTGACAACCTAAATAATATATGCATGAATTAAATAAATAAATAAATAAGCAAAAATCTTCCACATTAAATTCTTGTGATAAAATTCATATAATCTTCAGTCATTCAAGTGATATGATAGTGACAGTCTTAGTGCCAAACAAAAATCCAAAAGTGCTGCATGCTCATATAAAAGTGCCGGTGCTCTCTGTTCATGAGTAGGTGCTCCCCTCTTGGTCCCCTACTCACCAGAAGCCAAATAATAAACTGCTTTAAGGATTATCCTTGGGGGTGATAGCCTCGAGGGACCGCCAAACAATCAGCTCTCTATGATATTCTGCAGCTCATAACTTCCAGGTAATGCTTGCAGACTTCTAGCATTTGTCTCAGCAGCTTCTTCCCACTACTGGTGTTAAGATGGAGTGACACTCCAATGGAACTGGTGAATAGGATTGGAAAGGTATAGCTATCACAGTGTAGCGATACCCCCTCAGTGCGCTCTGTCTCTCTCCAGACCTGGCTCTTAGTATAAAACTCCCTCTGTTTGGATGGAGACAACAGGAGAAGGTCCCACTAGCTTGGCAGGGAACTTGTAGGAAGAATTTGTTTTGGTCTGTTCTGTGGCCTGTATCTATGCCTCCTTTTTGCAAAAATTCTGATCCAGTTGGAGTCTTCTTTGATTTCTGGGGGTCCGGTGTGCATTGACTTCACAACGCCGGGCAGTCTGCCTCAAGGGGAGTGGAACCCTGGGTCGCTCAGAGGCAACAACGGAAATCCTTTGTAACGTTTTGGGCTTCCGCCGATGTCTCCTCGCGTCATTGGCTTTGGAGCTGGCTACTGTAGATGGGCACCCTGGAGTTTCCCGCTGGCTTCTGGTGCCTGACTTCAGACTTTACCAGGCTCTGGCACACCCATTGGTAGTGTCCCACTCCTCCGCAGTTGAAGCAGATTATTTGGTTTACTGGTTTCCTCATTACCGGAGAGTTAGAGGATTTATTGGACTCCAGAACCTATTCATCGGGTGTAACAGTGGGTCAGCAAAGCCATTATCTCTATCAGTTGCGATACTTGAGTCTTAAGAAGCTCGACCTCAGGGTCGCCATCTGTGGCACTGGCCACTCTGATCCTGACCACAGGTTCTGACCTCTGGTTATTCTTTTTGTTTTCCAACATTGCCTCTTCCTCCAGAACAATCCGGATTAGATCTGGGTATTTCAGGATGCCACCATCTTGCCGGGTTTCTAACAGTAGACTGATGGGATCAAAGAGCTGGGCACCCCTCAAGACTTGCTGGGCTTTGACTTCATCTACTTTCCTGGGGTCTATGCCCTTCAACAAGATCTGGTGCATAATCTAGTCTAAACGCCTCATGTACTCACACAGTTTCTCTCCTTCATTTTCATAAGTGTGCTCCAACTGATACATGAGATCAAAAACTTTTTCTGTATGCCCAAACACATCCTGCAGAAACGCGTCAACCGCCGTGCTCCCCTTTTCCCCCCCATGTCTCCGACTGTTTTGGTTTCATCTTGGATGATTTTATCTTTTTGCCTGCAAAATAAATTTGGATTTTAACTTTTTGCATCTTCAACCGGTTGTGCGGCTTTTTGTGCTCTTCCATTTGCTGCTATCAGGACTGCGGATCCGTGCCTCCACCTGGGTTGGATGTGTTTGGAACTATCCCCTCACTTGAGCGGTTCTTTTCCCTCTTGACCGTTTGTTGCTGTTTCTGCTTTTGGATACCGGCTCGGTGAGTTCCCTTTTACATATGTGAGCTACTATAGACTTGAAATTTTTGTATCATTATACCACTCAGCCGGAGACATGGATGAGACTGTGAACGGCCGATCACTTAGGAAACATGACGCTAACCCCCTCAGAACAGGAGCAACATCTCTCTTGAGAGAAGACTCAGATAATTCCTCGGCCCCTATGGACGCTTCTTTCAGAAAACTGGAAAAACTAATAATTAAAGAGATTAAAGCCTATTGGGAGAAAACTACGCTTGCAGAGTATGTAGAGGTTCAGCGTATCCCTCGTGGCTTGAGAATTAAGAAATTTCCAACGTTTGATCTTTTCAACCAGGATCTTAAAAAATTGTGGACAGATACTCTTTCTACTTGTTCTATTGAACTAATGAAAATAATCATAACATCTAGAACCCTGGAATTAAAAAAGCTACAAGAGGATACAACAATGTATGTAGAGTTTGCTAAGGACAACAACATCATCAGCAGTAATCAGCACGGGTTTACAAATGGGCGTTCTTGTCAAACCAATCTCCTTACATTCTACGAGGAGGTGAGCTGTGAGCTAGATAGGGGGAGACCAGTGGATGTGGTGTACTTGGATTTCGCTAAGGCGTTTGATACAGTTCCCCACAAGCGCTTAATTTATAAAATAAGGTCTGCAGGTATCGATAGCAGGGTTTGCTCTTGGATACGGAACTGGCTAAAAAGGCGGGTCCAAAGGGTAGTAATAAACAGCGCATACTCAGACTGGTCTGAGGTGGTAAGCGGGGTCCCCCAAGGCTCAGTCCTGGAACCAACCTTGTTCAATTTATTCATAAACAACATTGAGGTCGGGATCAGTAGTTCGATATCAGTTTTTGCAGATGACACAAAATTGGGCAGGGCAATAACTTCACAACATGAAGCAGATATCCTGCAGAATGACCTGGACAAAATAACAGAGTGGGCAACGACATGGCAAATGAGGTTTAACGTGGAGAAGTGTAAGGTTTTGCACTTGGGGACTAAAAACATAAAATCACAATACACGTTAGGAGGGGAGCCCTTGGGGGAATCAAAAATGGAGAAGGATCTGGGAGTATTGGTTGATGATAGATTAGGAAACAGCATGCAATGTCAAGCGGCAGCTTCCAAAGCCAACAGAATATTAGCATGCATAAAGAAAGGGATGCATTCCAGAGATAAGACTATAATCCTTCCACTTTATAAAACTCTGGTCCGACCGCATCTGGAGTATTCCGTCCAGTTCTGGTCGCCAGTCCTCAGGAGGGATGTGTTGGAGCTGGAGAGAGTCCAGAGAAGGGCAACTAAACTAATTAGGGGATTGGAGGACCTTGACTATGAAGAGCGTCTACAATCGCTCGATTTATTCTCCCTGGAGAAGAGACGTCTGAGGGGGGACATGATAGCAATTTATAAATATCTTAATGGGGATCCCAGCTTAGAAAAAAAGCTGTTCATTCGAAGGGATTGCATGAGGACTCGAGGGCATACAATGCGATTAGAGGAGAAGCGTTTTAACCTCAGGCAACGCGGGGGGTTCTTTACTGTTAGGGCAACAAGATTGTGGAATTCTCTACCACAAGAGGTGGTTTCTGCGGGTAGTATGGTGGCTTTCAAAAGACTCTTAGACTTACATCTCAAGGATCAGAACATTCAGGGGTATGGGAGATGATTACAGCCACACATGCCTACACAGGTTGAACTGGATGGACTATTGTCTTTATTCAACCTCACCTACTATGTAACTATGTAACTATGTAACTATATGTTACAACAGGAGCTATCCACTTTTAAAGATTTGCCTTCATTTTCGGAATTTGATCAGAATCTCAGTGTTAGAACTGACAAATTTGAAAAGGAGATCATGAATGGCAAAAAAGAAAAGTTTCAGCGTGATAAAGTGGATTATGAAATGGACAATGTATATGTGTGGAAAAAATCGCAGCGATGGAATCGCCACCAATTTAAGAAAAGAGTGAGCTTTTCCGATCCAGAAACAAGCGTCATAGAGAGTCCCTATGGTACACCTGGCTCGGATAGCTCTCCTGATCATGCTCAACTCCCTAGATCAGGAGGTACACCGTACAATACCCCTTTTTCAAAAAACGGTCAGAGAAGGGAGAAAAAGCCCCAGAAAAAGAAAAAAAACGCAAAGAAAACAAGGAGGGGAGGAAAGAAGCACCGGAGGCCAACGGGATCACCACTATTCATTGCGAGCTCAGAGGAAATAAAACATGAGGATGAGACAAGCAACAATGTGATTAATCTATCACAAAAGATCCTAACCGTGGGGGAATTGAGCCTTTTATCAAAAGGATTGAACTTTTGCCCTCATACACATTTCGATCCGTTTTCCACGATCTTGGATATTAATAAATTTGTCCGGAACTTGACCTTACGCAAGCATTTTCTGAAGGATGATACAGCTTTACAGGTTTCTCAGGATGTGGACAATGGTTTGGGTGTGGATCAACCTGTGACAATATTGGGGGATAATGGCCCAGAATCACCGAGATCTTTTAGAGAACATTGTGCGACCATCGATCTGGAGGACTTAATGATGGAAAATCGAGATGCTGTACAGGAGAAAGAGGATAATGTCAACAAGGTTTCATTCAAAGTACCCTCATATTTTTATCCTGTTCAGTCACGGGTACCCCAGATGGACACCTTTCAAAAACGAATCGAAGAGGACATTTTTGAACTGAAACAAACGGTTCCCAATAAGGTACAGGTGAGAAATGACAATCTGAATGTACAGGAAATGAATGCTTTAATATCTTTGATGGAGGATGACTCTATTGTTATTAGGAATGCGGATAAAGGGGGATCGGTAGTCATATTAGACAAAGGTGAATACAAAATGGAAGCTCTCAAGCAATTGTCTGATACGGATACATATATAAGACTAAGTGGTGACCCCTTGAATAGGTTCAGAGCCATTTTGCGAGAGCTTATTGATAGAGGTGCCTCTATGGGTATCCTTACCCCTAAGGAGTCTGATAAACTGATACCGGAATATCCCATCACCCCAATTTTTCATCACCTCCCTAAGGTGCACAAGGGGGCACGCCCGGTTCGGGGGAGGCCCATTGTCGCTGGCATCGGGTCTCTCAATGAACGACTGGGAAAGTGGCTTGATGGCCAGCTTCAACCCATTGTGCACACTCTACCCAGTTACCTAAGAGATACTATGCACCTCTTAAATATCACCAGTGAGATTTGTTGGCAGCCAGATTACCAGTGGATGACTTGTGATGTAGTGAGTCTCTACTCTTCGATTCCCCACAATCTAGCTCTAGTAGCTGTACATTTTTCACTTACCCACTATACTGATCTGGCTGAGGTGGCCAAGACATACATTTTGGAGGTCTTGGAATACCTCCTTGGGCACAATTATTTCATGTTTGATGGGGTTTACTATCTCCAGAAGTGTGGGGCAGCCATGGGGGCTATTTTTTCACCCTCCCTGGCCAACCTTTACATGGGGTGGTGGGAGAGGGTCCACATTTTTGGAGATAGTAACCCCTACAGGAATCAAATTGTCATAATCTTTCGTTATATAGATGGCTAGGGGTTATCCAAAATGGACCCTTGACAGGGCATACTCTATTGCCCTTAATAGGGACAGGAAAAGCCTCCTTACACCAAAGAGACATTTCAATGAATCTAAGACTTCTGGCAATAATGGCTCCATTAATCTCACCATCCCATACAGTTTGGAATTTAACAGGATCAAACAAATTATCAATAAACATATTCCCATTCTGTATGGCGATAAGGACTGTGCCAGCATCTTAGAGGGAGGAGTGAATATTGTCGCCAAGAGGGCCAAAACACTGGGAAACCAGTTATCTCCAAGTCTGTTTAGCACTACAATTAAAAATACATCAGAAACATGGTTGCATCTGAAAGGTAATTTCCGATGTGGGGCTAAGGACTGCATTACATGTCCCCATATTCTAGGGGGTGTTAACTTTCAATCCTCTATTGAGAACAAAACATACAAAATCAACAGGTTTTTTAATTGTAACACTACATACCTTATTTATCTCATTACTTGCAGAGAATGTTTTGTACAATATGTGGGTCGCACCACACGAAAACTTAAAGACAGATTTAGGGAACACCTTAGTGATGTCAGATTGAGGAAATCCACGAATGTGGCCCGACATTTTAATTCAGAACATGACGGTGATCTGTCTTTGATATCGGTCCAAGTGATCGAACGTGTGGTTGCTCCTGTAAGAGGGGGCGATGTGTTCCGCCTTCTGTGTAAGCGGGAGGTTTTCTGGATTCATAAACTCCAGACCCGCTTACCTGGCGGTTTAAACTTTGAATGGGATGTTACTCACTTTTATTCCCAGTAATTATTCATGTATCTATTCGTGGGTACATACATTTAACTATACATACAGAGAGGGCTACCTGTATCCCATACGCATACATGGTACATGTTTCTTTGATTGACCATTCTATGTCTTAGTGTTTCTTTGTTTCTTCTTTTCTCTTTTTTTTTTTTCTCATTTCTCCTTCCCTTTTGTCCCATTTCGGTCTCTGCATCTTTTTTTTTTTTTTGGAATGCATGTGTTCTTCGATATATATGCATGTTGTTCCGTTCGGCTTGCCTCCATGGCTATATATTTATGCAATGTGTGGCTGATTCCTTTATGGATATTGATTGTGCTATATGCACGGTGGTTCACACATGTGCATGCTATACTCTGTGTTCAGTATGATCTAAGTCGACATGTACACGTAAGCATATATATATATATATATATATTAATTTTTTTTTGTTAGATCGATGTGGGATATGCCTGAGACGTTACCAATGTCTTGGGTATATATCCATTTAAATGTCCCTATTTTTATATCTTTATAGGGGATAATAATACCATTATGCTGATAAAGACACACAGGACTTCTATGTTTATGCATTTATGTATTTATTATTATTTTTATGGTAATGTTTAGTGTTCTTACATATCTCATTGGTTATTTTTATATTCTTTCGATTGGGTGGATTGCCCTATGTATGTGAACACCACTCAATGGATGGGGTTATACATTTTTGGGGGTTGTGCTCATACCTATTACATATGTGTACAATTTCCTCCCCCCCCCCCCCCCATTTATCTATTTGTTTCATATGCTATATGGACGTGATGTATGTGTTTGTGGTTACACATTTATTATTTTTATGTGTACCACTTATATATTTACACATATATGCTCTTCATGACTATATTATACACCATTTCTTTTTATACCATAGTTCCATCTGGGTATGAACACATCTATATGCTTCCGTTTTACTGTTTTCTTTTTCTTTGTCTTTCTTTTTTCTTTTTCTTGTTTTTTTCTTTTTTCCCCCTTTTTTTTTTTTTTCCCCCCTTCGTTTTTTTTCCCTTCGTTTTTCTTTTTTCTTTTCTCCCTTTACTTTGTTTTTGTTCGTTTTTTGGCTTCTACCAGCTGTCTTTTTATATTATCACTACTATTTTTTCCTTATTTTTATTGAAAGCTTTTTCGCATATGCATTTATAGAACTTTTTTGCTATGCGTTTTTGGACAAAAGGTGAAGCAAAAACAAACATACAATTCCTGCTGGGCTGTTTGTGTGCCCTTAATTGGGATTTAGTATCTGCAGCTGTGTGGGCTCAATCAAGCACATTCTGGGAGGTACATATTATTTGAAATGCCTTTTCCTCTATATATAGCAGTGTCTTGTATTGTACAGCATGGTTACGACTAAGCGGAAGACTCCGTGAAACGCGTCAACCGCCGTGCTCCCCTTTTCCCCCCCCATGTCTCCGACTGTTTTGGTTTCATCTTGGATGATTTTATCTTTTTGTCTACAAAATAAATTTGGATTTTAACTTTTTGCATCTTCAACCGGTTGTGCGGCTTTTTGTGCTCTTCCATTTGCTGCTATCAGGACTGCGGATCCGTGCCTGCACCTGGGTTGGATGTGTTTGGAACTATCCCCTCACTTGAGCAGTTCTTTTCCCTCTTGACCGTTTGTTACATCCTGCAGAACGTTCAGATAGTCCTGGGCTACGCGATCTTGCTTGCTTAGCTTCAAGTTGCAGATTGCTTCTGAGGGAGGTCCAAGGTTATCCAAGGCTTGTGTGGCCTGAAGTTGGAGGCATTATAAGATATTTGTGAGCCAGGGGGTGGAGTGTTGGGGAAATTGCATATTACATATTTCCTTATTAATAAATTGGCTCACTAATGCATTCTAGGCCTCCAAATCCTGGTCAAGGAGCCATATAAGGACATAAGCATAGCTTTACCATCTACCAAAGGAATGTTATTATTAACTGGTCAAGTCCTTGAGAGGTCATATTGCAAAGGGAGTTGGCTTGGGGTTGGTATATTCCTTATACATAAGTCTAAATACCACTGCCCAAGCTGCTAAGAGTTTAGTCCCATCTCCAGAGCAGCATCATGTAACATGCAAGCGTCTGGTTTGATTACCTGTCCACGCCTTAAAGGGGGACTCCGTGGAAACAAGCAACTTTGGTTAAGTTTTCTTGTTATATTTTCTTTATCTTTATCTGTATCCATTATTACTTTTAATAAATGTTATACTTTTAAGTATTTATGTTATCTCTCTTTGCACATATTGAACACAACCCCAAAAACGTGACAAAACAACCCCTCAGTGAACGTGAAAAATTAAAGTGCTTAGTGCATCTGCTAAAAAATCACTAATAAATACATTTAAAAAAAGGCAAATAAATCAGGATATAAATATGTGAAAAAAGTCCACTATGTGATCCAAATGTGAATAAGGAAACTAAAAGTGCTCCGTGCTTCTCCTTCACCCGTGATGCCAAGCCTCTCACCTCACATTAAGACCCCTGTTTCCAGTGGGTCATAATCAGCTGTCCCTCCTGGGGATAATAGCAGTATGGTGTAATGGATTCCACAAGTATTTAATCCAACAATAAATATTACTAGATTGACATTATATATTATTAGATATACATTATAATAATGGATATGCCTCATACACAAACCTCCATTCTTAGCAGATTAAGATCAGCTGTTCATCCTCTAGGGATAATAGTGGTATGACAGGTCTGGAGACAGTCATGGCCTGGATCAGGTATCTGATCCCTTCCAAATTTCCTCAAATACAAAAAAATGGAATCTAGTCAGTGGTGGGATTCAGCCAGTTCGCACTGGTTCCAGAGAACCTGTTACTAAAAATCTACAAGTTCGTCGAACTGCTGACTTCACATTGTGACACTGTCTGTTACTGTTCAGTGACCATCTGGAATCGATCATCATCCAAATCCAATCCAAGTTATCTGACTCTGCTGGTTCTCTGCCTGTGGCCGGGGCGCTCTCTCTCTCTGCTGCGGGGGAGGCGGGCCGGAGCCCACACACACAGCGCTGGTTGCTAGAGCCGCTTGGCGTCTAGCAACCAGTGACGTCACTCCTTCCTCCTCCATGCCACCGCCTCCCCGCCTACTCCAATTTGGCTCGGCCTCCACTCCAGCCACACATCTTTCAGCGCGGTCAGCACTGCAGGCTGCCTGCAGGTGCGTGCAGCTGTGATAAGGAGTACTTCTTCCACCGTGGAAACACTGAGGATTCTGGAGGGGCCCAAATAAATGTTGTTCACTCTTCAGCCTACACAGGTATGAGTCACTGACTGAAAAAACAAAATTATGCCCGCGCTACACAACGTGTGATTATTCTGTGAAAAAATGTGATAAAAGTGTAAATATGTGCAGCTGCTGCAAACGCTAAGAAAATCTTAGGGAATATGATGTGAACGAATTTATGCAGCGCTAGCTCCAATACTATTTGGCTATATATTAAATTATCATAAACATAAAGTGCTAAGTGCTAAAATAACATATATGCAATAACCAATAAATTATAAAGTGCATAAATCCACATAAGTGATTGTAAATAAGTCCAAGTAAGTATTCAGTGCTTGAGAAGAAAAGTCCTTATTGTGATCCAAATAAGGTGCCAAAGTGCCAAGTAATCAAAGTGCTTGCAAAGTGATAAGGTGCCCCTCACGGTTCCCCACTCACCAGATTGCCGATATAAAAAGACCTTGGAAATTATTGCACACTGGCCCGGGATCTTATGAAACCAAAACTTCTCCTATGCAGCCTTCGAGGTTAAATGGGTCCGCTTCCGCTTCCACCATTAAATGAAAAGATGGCCATACATGGTGAAGTAAGTTTAAACCAATTTATTGCCATAAAAAAGGTCAAATGGATACTCACAAGCGAATATATTATGTAAGCATGTACAGTGAACTCGTGTGGCGCCGCTCTCGGCGTGCGTTCCACACACAGAAAGTTCCTGACCGGAAGTGACGTTCCGTCTGGTCCGCAACATATTCTTACATAATATATTCGCTACTACTATTATTACTTATTACTACTACTATTAACTACTTTATCACAGGTATTTACAACAATTTTATTTTTAATTATAGTATAATTTTACATGAGCGACTATGCTCTTCATAGAAAAATTGAGGCGCAATCGCTGAGGATGTACTTTAATTTAGAATTTTTAATTTTCGTGCACAAATTGCAGAATATCTTCCCACCTTCCATGGCAAAATTGCTGTCACCATTAATCCACTTCTTGAAAAGGGTTACATTTGAACAAGCAACTTTAGGCATATTGAATTAGGAAAACACGAAAATGTAAAACACTAGCGATGACTTTAGTAATACACTTCAGCTTGGTATGAAGGATGTAGGAAAGGGAGCTGATGTATATAAACGCATTTCGCTACGGTCCTCCCCCCTGCTAATGGATTTTTACATACAGTGTACACAAAGATATACACTGTGGGACAATCCCCCCCTCCCCCTTAGCAGCCAATCCACATACACATATACATCCCATAATAAGTTTATCTTAAGGCAGACATTAACATTTAACAATGAGACAGGCACAATTCACATTCCCTCCCAATACACAAACAATAGGGAAGTCTGCCAATGACAGTCTGTGTGTCTCTCTCACAGACAAGCACATGGAATACACTGTGTAAGGTGGTATTAAATTTTCATATTTCTATATGAAGACATTGCTGACAAATATTACTGTCCCACCTGAAGAATATTAGAATATTTCTATTTTTTTCTCGAAACTTGGCCCAAATAAGGCAAGATATGACACAAAATGTGGCATTTTCCCAAAAATTTGCGAAATACGGCATTTTACCGAAAAATGGGCAAAATGTGGCATTTTAGTATTGCGCCAAGGCAATATGGCATTTGAAGGTCTCTGGTGATGACTTTAAAGTGAATAACTCAACACCAAGTTCACTATATGGACCATTTATATTTTTATACATGTTGGTCATTTCCCCCCTAATCTCCTCATCTCAAGAGAGAATAAATTAATTTCCTCTAATCTTTCCTCGTAGCTGAGTCACTCTATGCCTCTTATCAGTTTGATTGCGACTTCTCTGCACTTTCTCCAGTTCCCCAATATCCTTTTTGTGAAATGGTGCCCCAAAACGATAACCTCCCTCTGGAGTCCATACCTCTCTTAATAAAAGGGATGTTGTTCACTTTGGGAACCGCAGCTTAGCATTGCATGCCATTATTAAGCTTATGATGTACCAGAATACCCAGATCCTTCTCCACCATTGATTCCCCCAGATGTACTCCCCCTAGTATGTACGATGCATGCATTTTTTAGCCCTAAGAACATAACTTTACATTTATCAACATTAAACCTCATTTGCCACAAAGTTGCAAATTAAACAGTGCATTAAGGTCGGCTTGTAGGTTGGAGACATCTTGTAAGGACGTTATCCACTGCATAGCTTGGTGTGATCTGCAAAGACTGAAATAGTACCTTTAATCCCAGACCCTATATCATTTATAAATATATTAAAAAGAGAGGGTCCCATCACTAACCCTTGGGATACACCACTAACAACCCTAGACCATTCAGAGTAAGAATTATTAAAGCGGTTGGAAACCCATTAAATCAAGTTTCTCTAGAATTAATCATTGCATCCTGATGTACCGTTTGCTCTGTGTGTTTAACTTCCTTACCTGCTTGCTTTCTGTGTAATCCTTCATTTTGTTTTCAATAGCGTCCCCAGCGCATGCGCTGTAAGTCCTATTTTTCTGGCAAGCTTTTCATGTCGGAAAATTGCTGGGTACATACCGGGGCTGCATCTTTTCCACGTCAGCCCCGGGATCCCGTGACACTTCTTCTCCATTGGGAAGCTGAGCCTTAAAGAGGTTATAAACTGTCAAAACCCACTTCAGCACATTGCAATCCTCATTATTAAAGATATTCATTGCTGCCTTTAAAAGTTTCCTTACTTGTTTCATCTTCTTGAAATCTGCCCCCTAATGTTTGATTACGTCACCGGCGCATGCGCTTCCCGTCCTGCGTATACAAAAGTTCTGCTGTCTGCGGCACAGCTTTGAAGACTTGTGAGAATGGGCATTCATTCAGAGCTTCCTGGTTCTCCCCTTGTGACCGCGTGATGTCACACGGGGAGTAAACCAGGGCTTCCTAGAGACTCCTATAGCGGTAACACCGGCAATCATCTGCAGCTTATAGCCTTGAATGTAGCGGCAAAACAAAAGAGGTATAACACACAGCGGAGCTTGGTTGCCATAGTGATGTCGGGTTGAGAAAGAGGCTTGAATTATACACGGTCGCGCATGCCTGAGATTTAAGCAGGGGAAACAATGAAGGGCGGAAAAGACATTGAAAGCAGAATTAGAGAACAGCACTGAATATTAGAGATGGCCTTGCGGTTCGCCCGGCGGTCGGTTCGCAGCGAATTTTGCTTGTTCGCAAATTCGCAAAAAGTCGGACTTTTGCAGATGTTCGCGAATATGTCCGCGCCGCAATTTTCTTTTTCATTCAGAAGAACTTTGACCCATGACACAGCCGTCAGGTGGAATGGGACAGCCAATTGAAACATTTCAGCACATTGACATGCCCCCTACCCTATAAATAGACCTGACCTGTCGGCCATTTCACATTCCACATTTTGTCAGCATAGGGAGAGGTTGCCTGTGCTCATGTGGGAGAGATTGCCAGACACAAATAGCTCTGTGAAGATCCACAAAAGTCCTTTTCAGGGCTGGTATTTTCGTATATATGTCTACTAGTATCTTTTCAGGTTAGGGGCAGGTATTCAGTCGGTGCTTTAAGGGCAGTTAGAGATTGGCTGCAGTCACACAAATCACTCTGTTAATGTCCACAAAAGTTATTTTCAGGGCTGGTATTTCGGTATAGGTCCAGTCTCTCTTCAGTATAGGGACAGGTATCCAGTCTGTGCTGTCGGGGCAGTTGGAAATCGGCATCTGCAGTGACACAAATCGCTCTGTTAATGTCCACAAAAGTCATTTAAAGGGCTGCAATTTTTTTGGTATTGGTGTGCAGTGCACTATATAGGGGAGGAGGGGGGTTATCCACAGTATAATATACTTTGTAGACAGCATATTATAGTGGATTAGTAGTATTATTGTGCACTGTGCAGCATTGTGACAGGTGTGGTGACTGAGCGTTGCTGCAGCTCTGACGGGAATATTAAAGGGGCACTCTGACCGCAATATTAAAGGGGCACTCTGACCGCAATATTAAAGGGGCACTCTGACCGCAATATTAAAGGGGAACTCTGACAGCAATATTAAACGGGGAACTCTGATGGGAATAATAAAGGGGAACTCTGACCGCAATATTAAAGGGGCACTCTGACTGCAATATTAAAGAGGCACTCTGACAGGAATAATAAAGGGGAACTCTGACCGCAATATTAAAGGGGCACTCTGACTGCAATATTAAAGAGGCACTCTGACAGGAATAATAAAGGGGCACTCTGACCGCAATATTAAAGGGGCACTCTGACTGCAATATTAAAGAGGCACTCTGACAGGAATAATAAAGGGGAACTCTGACCGCAATATTAAAGGGGAACTCTGATCGCAATATTAAAGGGGCACTCTGACGGGAATAATAAAGGGGCACTCTGATCGCAATATTAAAGGGGAACTCTGACCGCAATATTAACCACTTGCCGACCAGTCACGTTGACTGTACTGCGGCAAAGTGGCTCGATTCCGTCCAGCGACGTAGACCTACGTCGCTGGACTCCTCCCCCGGAGGCACGCTCCCGCTGTTTTCAGTCACAGCGGGAGTCGGGCTCTTCCCCGATCGTCGGGGAATCGAGTTTGGAGATCCGCCCGCTTGTGTAAACAGAGCGGGCGGATCTCCTAAGTGACAGGAAGGGACAGATTGCAGGGTTCAGCACAGCTGAACATGCGATCTGTCCCTGTGTCACTCAGTCACCTCCCCCCAAACACGTTAGTAAGCACATATTAACCCCTCCATACATTAACCCCTCCCTCTCCAATAAAATTAACCCCTTCCCTGCCAGTGTCATTTTTACAGTAACAGTGCATATTTATAGCACTGATTACTGTAGAAATGTCACTGGTACCCCCAAAAGTGTCAAAAATGTCAGTCAAGGGTCCGATCTGTCCGCCGCCATGTCGCAGTCCCGCAAAAAAAATCGCAGATCGCCGCCATTACTCGTTAAAAAAAAAAACACCAAAAATGACAGAAATCTTTCACTTAGTTAGTAAACGCAATAACTTTTGCGCAAACCAATCAAAATATTTTTTGGGGGGGGGAATTTCATATAAAAAAATGTTAAAAATATTGTTATTTTTTCAAAATAAACGCTCTTTTTTTGTTTATAGCACAAAAAGTAAAAATCGCACAGGTGATCAAATACCACCAAAGAAATCTCTGTTTGTGGGAAAAAAAGGACGTAAATTTCGTTTGGGTACAGCGTCGCACGACCGCGCAATTGTCAGTTAAAGTCGCACAGCGCCGAATCGCAAAAAGTGGCCTGGACGTAAGACAGCAAAATCCTCCGGTGGTAAAGTGGTTAAAGGGGCACTCTGACCACAATATTAAAGGGGCACTCTGACTGGAATAATAAAGGGGCACTCTGACTGAAGTATTAAAGGGGAACTCTGACCGCAATATTAAAGGGGCACTCTGATGTGAATAATAAAGGGGAACTCTGACCGCAATATTAAAGGGGCACTCTGACCGCAATATTAAAGGGGCACTCTGACAGGAATAATAAAGGGGCACTCTGACTGGATTAATAAAGGGGAACTCTGAGCGGAACACATAAAGGGGCACTCTGATGGGGACACACTGGATGTAAAGGGGCACTCTGATGGGGACACACTGGATGTAAAGGGGCACTCTGACAGGCACACACTGGAAGTAAAGGAGGACTCTGATGGGGACACGGACACAGGCTGAATGATGGCGGGGGACACGGGCTGCATGACAGCAGTGACATGGGCTGAATGACGGGGGAATACAGACTGGATGAGGGGGGACACAAGCTGACAGTGTGTACCTGTCAGAGTGCCCCTTTATATCCAGTGTGTCCCCGTCAGAGTGCCCCTTTATGTGGGCAAATTTTTGGGGCCTATACAGGCCGACACTTACTTCTGTATCCTGTGAATGCGTATTGTACCTCTAGCCACCAAATACTACGTTCTTAGCTGTCAGGTAAACCCATGTGGGCTAATTTTTGGGGCCTATACTGGCCGACACTTACTTCTTTATCCTGTGAATGCCTAATTTTTCAGACTGGAATTGAAAATCAATGGGTCTGTAAAGGTTCCGCCAAATTGTGGAATGGATTTACAGATGTGTGAATGGACATTAGACATGTATTTACCGGCTGCTGTCAGTTCTGGCTGATTTATGAAAAAAAAAATACATTTTTTTGCTGTAAAAAAAAATAAAATACTTTTTAGAGCAACTTTTCCAATTGCAATACTTCTGTTATGACATTGTCCATGTGCTGGGACTATTTGTGCACAGCTATTACGTCTTTTGTGGCTGCAAATATAACCTAAAGGTTTTTAAAGTTCGCCTCCTATTAAAATCGGTTTGCGGACTTTTGAGAAAATTTGCGGCTGATGTTCGCGAACCGCCCCAGCCGATGTTCGTCCATCACTACTGAAGCCATGCAGCCTAATTCCGGAAGAAACATTTTTTACAAACTACTAAAAAATAGTAAGTAAGAAGCGATTGTGCATACATTATACTGTACAATGATTGTAAATGCATTTTCATATCACAATAGATTAAAATCGCAAAAAGGAAGGCAGAGTTTACTTCCTCTTTAACCCCATGTGACTTGCTACGTCACAGAGGCTGTGAAGATGGAGAGCGGAGCTGAAGACAGAGTCTGTATGAAACTAAAACGAGGCTTGGCTCTAATGCGCACGTGTGGGATTATGGCCACAAAGATAAAGAGTGAGGGCGGAAATAAACGACTATTGAGACGTGGAAGACAGGAGTTATAATGGCGGTGGCTGCAAAGCAAAGGCTTTCAGACGTAAGAATGTTCTATTTGCATACTGTATGCGGCACATGGCTACTAAACAGCAACATGAAATTGCATATTGCTGATTTGGGGTAGCATTGTCTGAGTTTACATCCGTTTTAACCACTACTCTCTGAATATGGTCTTTTAGCCAGTTTTCTATTCAATTACAAACTGCTTTTTGCAAGCCTGTAGAACATTAGCCGTGTGTGGGGAACTATGTCAAATGCTTTTGGAAAATCTAAGTATACTACGTCCACAGCCACTCCTCTGTCTAAGGTTTTACTTACCTCTAGGGATGAGCTTCGAGTTCGAGTTCAACTCGAACATTGCTAATTCGATCATTCGTCGAATGACGAACAAATGTGCTTCTTCGCGGGAAATTAGAGTTTCCCATAATGCATGGGATTGGCAAAAGCATGCGCCCTGACCTCATGCTTTGGCCAATCAAATGATCTCTGCCATGATTGGACTAAAGGCAGGCTGCCTTTAGCGAATCATGGCTCAGGGGCCAAGTACACGCCCCACACTACATAAAGGCTGCTCACGCAGCTGCAGCATGTAGTGTCATTGTGCAGGCGATCAGACAGGGACAGGCTGTAAGATTCTGGTACCTTTGGTACCCTTATTTACCATTTTCCTTTCAACATTGCGTCCCACCTTTCTAGTTAGGTGGAACGCATACACCTTTAAGACGGATGACGTCATGGCTGAGCGCCGCTGAGCGGCTATTTCAATCGCCGGCATTCTCTCTCACGTTGTTCGTTCAATGTGTGCCTACAAGGCTTACAAGCCTTGTCTTGCTGTCGGAACCTCCAGCTATTTGCCTTTACCTGGAACAGACCGGAACCTCGCTACTGATCCCGTATCTCGCTACCGGATCACTCCTTCACTACTGGACCCCTCTACTTACTAAACCTTACTAGTGATAAGTACCCCACAGGGGAATCCTCCATAACTAACTTACACTATCATCTTCTGCACATTAAGGACTGTTACTATCTATGCATACTAATTCTACCATCTGCACTGTTACATAGATTGCTAGCTCTTGAGTCTACTACCATCTATCCTTGCACTGGGTTAGTCTATCCTGTATATGTCATCTGCTGTCCTTACCACCTGTTACCATACATGATTACTAACCTATCTGCATTCTACCTATTACCATCTACTACTCTCCTGAACATTACTATAAACTGCTTACCATTACTGTCACTGCTCACACCTGTCCCTTCAGCACATCACCTTCATACTATCATATACATCCTATCACTCCAGGAACATCTTATTGAGTGTGTGTATATCTGTATGCTGAAGCAGACAGGCCCACAGTGATGAGTCTGGAGAGTTGGATCTGGTATTCCAACACATCTCTACATGACTACTGAGTGGAGATTCTGCAGCTGCAAATCCAGCTTACAATAAAAACGCAGGAGCGTTACACAGGCACGCAATTAAGGCAGGGAGAGAGTAGTTTTTTTTGGAGTCAGACAGTACAGAGAGACATTTCTAACAGTGTAAGGAGGGCCAGGTTCCTGTGTGAGGTAGGGACAGATTTATTTCTTTACATCATATCAGACAGTATAGCGCCAGTGAGTGAATAGCAGTGTAGGGAGGGCCAAGGTTCCTGTGTGAGGTAGGGAGAGCTTTCTTTCTTTACATCAGATACCAGTCACAGTATTGTTCATCGGTCGGTTTCTGCAACATTCTATAATATTCACAGACCTATAGGAATAAGATCACTTCAGATATCAGCCACAGTAACCATTGTTTAGTTATAGATATTTCTATAGGGATCACAGACCTGTAGGAATAGAGATCACTTCAGATATCAGCCACAGTAACCTTTGCTGAGTTGTGGATCTTTCTATAGTGATCACAGACCTGTAGGAATAGAGATCACTTCAGATATCAGCCACAGTAACCTTTGCTCAGTTGTGGAACTTTCTATAGGGATCACAGATCTGTAGAAATAGAGATCACTTCAGATATCAGCCACAGTAACCTTTGCTCAGTTGTGGAATTTTCTATAGGGATCACAAAACTGTAGGAATAGAGATCACTTCAGATATCAGCTGCAGTAACCTTTGCTCAGTTGTGGAACTTTCTATAGGGATCACATACCTGTAGGAATAGAGATCACTTCAGATATCAGCCACAGTAACCATTGCTCAGTTGTGGATCTTTCTATAGGGATCACAGACCTCTAGGAATAGAAATCACTTTAGATATCAGCCACAGTAACCTTTGCTCAGTTGTGGATCTTTCTATAGTGATCACAGACCTGTAGGAATAGAGATCACATCAGATATAATCCACAGTAACCATTGCTCAGTTGTGGATCTTTCTATAGGGATCAAAGACCTGTAGGAATATAGATCACTTCAGATATCAGCCAAAGTAACCCTTGCTCAGTTGTGGAACTTTCTACAGGGATCATATATGTATGGGTATGATTCTCGCGCAGTCCTGAGAGGTATAAAAGGTGTGAATGCCCTTTATGCCGCTTGTACTTATTAATATCATTAAAAAGCATTAATTTTCACTATGGTGTATCTAATTTACAGTGCCTTGCGAAAGTATTCGCCCCCCTTGAACTTTGCGACCTTTTGCCACATTTCAGGCTTCAAACATAGTGATATAAAACTGTATTTTTTTGTGAAGAATCAACAACAAGTGGGACACAATCATGAAGTGGAATGAAATTTATTGGATATTTCAAACTTTGTTAACAAATAAAAAAATGGAAAATTGGGCGTGCAAAATTATTCAGCCCCTTTACTTTCAGTGCAGCAAACTCTCTCCAGAAGTTCAGTGAGGATCTCTGAATCCACCTGTGTGTAATCAAGTCTCCGTATAAATGAACCTGCACTGTAATTATCTCAGAGGTCCGTTTAAAGCACAGAGAGCATCATGAAGAACAAGGAACACACCAGGCAGGTCCGAGATACTGTTGTGGAGAAGTTTAAAGCCAGATTTGGATACAAAAAGATTTCCCAAGCTTTAAACATCCCAAGGAGCACTGTGCAAGCGATAATATTGAAATGGAAGGAGTATCAGACCACTGCAAATCTACGAAGACCTGGCTGTCCCTCTAAACTTTCAGCTCATACAAGGAGAAGACTGATCAGAGATGCAGCCAAGAGGCCCATGATCACTTTGGATAAACTGCAGAGATCTACAGCTGAGGTGGGAAACTCTGTCCATAGGACAACAATCAGTCGTATACTGCACAAATCTGGCCTTTATGGAAGAGTGACAAGAAGAAAGCCATTTCTTAAAGATATCCATAAAAAGTGTTGTTTAAAGTTTGCCACAAGCCACCTGGGAGACACACCAAACATGTGGAAGAAGGTGCTCTGGTCAGATGAAACCAAAATCGAACTTTTTGGCAACAATGCAAAACGTTATGTTTGGCGTAAAAGCAACACAGCTCATCACTCTAAACACACCATCCCCACTGTCAAACATGGTGGTGGCAGCATCATGGTTTGGGCCTGCTTTTCTTCAGCAGGGACAGGGAAGATGGTTAAAATTGATGGGAAGATGGATGGAGCCAAATACAGGACCATTCTGGAAGAAAACCTGTTGGAGTCTGCAAAAGACCTGAGTCTGGGGCGGAGATTTGTCTTCCAACAAGACAATGATCCAAAACATAAAGCAGAAATCTACAATGGAATGGTTCACAAATAAACATATCCAGGTGTTAGAATGGCCAAGTCAAACTCCAGACCTGAATCCAATCGAGAATCTGTGGAAAGAACTGAAAACTGCTGTTCACAAACGCTCTCCATCCAACCTCACTGAGCTCGAGCTGTTTTGCAAGGAGGAATGGGCAAAAATTTCAGCCTCTTGATGTGCAAAACTGATAGAGACATACCCCAAGCGACTTACAGCTGTAATCGCAGCAAAAGGTGGCGCTACAAAGTATTAAGTTAAGGGGGCTAAATCATTTTGCATGCCCAATATTTCAGTTTTTTATTTGTTAACAAAGTATATTGAAATATCCAATAAATTTCGTTCCACTTCATGATTGTGTCCCACTTGTTGTTGATTCTTCACAAAATATTACAAAATATTACAATTTTATATCTTTATGTTTGAAGCCTGAAATGTGGCAAAAGGTCGCAAAGTTCAAGGGGGCCGAATACTTTCGCAAGGCACTCTATATACCCCTAAATATTTCAATACATTGTAAATTGTGTCCTGAAAAGGTCTCCTTTCATCATAACAACAGTTTAGAGAAAATCTGATCTTTGCGGATTCCAACACAGAAGTATGAACAGGGACTAAAAGGAAATCATTTTGTATGTACAAACAAAAGAGATTTTTTTTGGCCCGCTATGAATTCACTACCAAAATAACACAAGCAAATACAAAGTTAGCTCTAGCCAGATCAACAAATAAAAAATGTTCTGAATCAGCAAGCTTGATATTTTTGTGCCTTGGAGATACAATATGAAATACCAAATTAGTAGGTTAATAAATCTTTTGTTTTGAATTCCAAGAAATCTAAACAACACCACACCTTCTGTGATATTTTCCTAACATTTTATGTTGGGATTTAATTCTCTAACCTTTCTAAAGTTAAGTATATTCTGAGCTCTAGTAATTTAAGACTGAGCTTTTTATCAGCTTTTGTAAATATTAGAGTTTTTAACGA
Organism: Pelophylax lessonae; assembly: GCF_965119305.1. Lineage (NCBI taxonomy): Eukaryota > Metazoa > Chordata > Amphibia > Anura > Ranidae > Pelophylax > Pelophylax lessonae. The sequence continues at coordinate 107,777,320 of NC_138776.1, forward strand.
CTCAACATACAAACTCTAGCTCTATAGAACCACAACCTGAGCAAAAATGTATTGCTGGGACTTCAAAAGATTCAACGGGAAATAAGCTGCACAAATGGGCCTTGGCTAATTTTGTTGCCCTAGACCTATAGGCCTTCTTCCTCCACTGTGTATAAAGAGATCATAGTATAACCTGAAGCTGCACATTTGAAGGTGTTGCCATGCTTCATCCATACAGTTTATAATGCTTTTTATTGTTAAATGTGTCTTAAGCTTCTCAAGAGCGTGTGACTTTGCTCCTTCTCCATCACAACTGCTGGTTTTATTACAGCATCCTGGTTTTGCCAGTTATGCATTTTCCCTGTCTACTTGTTCACCTGCAAGGTGATTGATGTAGCCATTTTCTGGGTGGAGACCAAACCTGATTTAAGCCAGCCAAGCCTGTAATGACATGCTTGTGATATTGTGCTTCAAGCTCCATGTTTGTCTGCCCTGTTCATGTGCCTGCTAGTTAGGATTCCCTTGTTGATGACCTCAGAGTGGAACTCAGTCTATTCTCTGAAATCTGTCTGCCTTTTTGTCTACAGATCGATCTTGACTATTCTGAACCTTGTCTGCCTTGTACCTGGACTGTCATTGAACCAGTTGCCAACCGCACGTACCTGTTTGCTATGTAAAAATAAGTGTGTGGACACTTAAGCAGATGCGCACAGGATAAAAATGTGATCAGTTAAATAGAATGGTGTTGAGGGCGTGGCCGGAAGCGAAACGGTACGGACGGCTGAGAAAGGAGCTCCGCTACTCAGCCTTTAATCCCTTTCAATCCACCCAAATAAGGCATCTCAGAGACCCATCCACACCGGCATCAGCCTGCACGGACCTCTGGGGACCCGCTAAGCCCAACATTTTAAGAATCGAGCCAGCGGGAGAGAAATAACACTCGGGGCCTAGTCAGGCCATAAAGCTGCGGACTTGCCTGAAACCGGCGCCCGGCTGCGATCCGGGATACGGTAAGGCCGCATCACACATCACATCCCGCACACCACCAGAGGCAGATAGACCCACCATCCAGCCATCCGGGTCCCTTCTAATTAGTGTGATTCGCAGGAAAACAAGCCCTGATAAGGGATACAGAGCCCCGCATACCGCGAGCTAATACATCCCCATCCAGCTGCCCAGAACTGTCACTGCCACCCCTAAAATCCTCTCCCCCATCTCAACGGAGGTTGAAGTATCGGCTGATACACCCAGTTTAACCCCGGAGCTCCGCGGACCGGAGCGACGGGATCGCGGCCTACCACAGGCCCCGGCGCCATTGCGGCCTAGAAGCAATCCGGCATAATCTAAATACAGGATAACAGCCGGAACCTCATCATTCGCCCCAGAGACACTAAAGGAGGTTAGGCTTCGGCGGATGCTTATATTTTGCAGGGCGAAGTGACATTTTAAAAAAAAAAAAGAGGACTAAGCAGGATCTACATAAGAGAGGCAGAGTCCATTGCTCTCTTCTATCTGCAACCTTTCAGCTCCAAGGAACACCCAAGGAGAAGATTAGTGTATCCACGGCTGTCCTGACCCCACCTGGATTCATCACCCTCTTTTTTGATCAGAGAGGATCGCTGCAGGGAAACAGACAGAGTTGAGGCCTAAATAACAAACCATCCAGGTCTTTCCCCTGAACAGATGATCCATATATCTCAGTGGATTGGCTAAACTTTATTATATACAGTGGACCCCTCTCCCATCAGCCCACTTTAACAATATACCTTCCTGATCCTGACTTTTCTTAAATACTTCAAATTCTACTGAGAATGACCACTTAACCTCAGTGCCTAATCACACAGCGCCTCCCGTGCCCTCTCACGGATATCACTTGTAACTTCATTAAATATGGGAAGACCGGATCGCAATAACTCTGCGACACGCTCACGGTCCCCTAGAGACTCAGACGCAGAGAAACACATTCCAGACATGTTTGCAGTACGTCCAAAAGACTCATCAACTACAAAGCCACAGTCATCAAATGCCAGCAGGGCTGCGAGCAGAAGCCCTCCTAGGGGAGCGGAAAAAAATATCTCAGAGTCCCCCATTAAAACTTCTGCACCTGCTTCCCTTGATGAGTTGAAAGCAGTAGCTGCCGATATAAAAGCTTCATTCAACGCAGCAATCATGGACTTACGCAGAGATATGCAAAATATAAACACAAGATTAGAGGATGTAGAAGACACATCAGACAGACACGAATCTGAAATCACAGATGCACAGAGAGCCCTTACCTCGCAAGCAGCCCAAATCAGGGATATGAACAGACACATTGAAGACTTGGAGAATAGAGGGAGAAGACATAATATCAGAGTAAGAGGGCTCCCAGAGTCAATTGAACCCCCAAATCTTAACCAAACAGTCCTAGCAATTTTCAATGATCTCCTAGAGAGACCACTGGACAACATCATTGAAATGGAAAGGCTACATCCGGCACTCAGGCCCAAAGGCATAGACACGGACCCACCGAGAGATGTTATAGGATGTCTAGTCAATTTCCAACTCAAGGAAGAAATTCTCAACAAAGCGAGGCTGAGAAGTAGAATATTATTCCAAGGTACTGAGATTAAACTATTTCAAGACCTGTCCCAGATAACATTACAAAAAAGGAAATCGCTGCGTCCCCTTCTGGACATTCTGAGAGAAAGAGACATTCCTTATAAATGGAAGTTTCCGTTTTGCCTCTCGGCAGGTCCCAGGGGTCGCTCAGCCCAAATAAGGTTCCCAGAAGATATTATCCCATTCTGCGAAGCCCTGAATATTCCTCGAATGCCTATTCCTAATTGGAACTTCTTCCCAGATCAACAACGAGCAAGAAGAGAAGAACGCATGGAGATTACAGATGACAAGTCGCCTAACTCATCAAGAAGAAGAAGACTCTCTCTATCAAACTCACCACCACGTTCCCATCATCGCAACCAAAGAAGAAACAGCATCCCATCGTCTCCTGTCCACAGTAAACCCAGGAAAGACTGATGTTCACTTCCGAAAGGTTATTGTGAAGTAAAATCTCTGAACCTCTTTTCTTTTCTCTCTCTCCTCAAAAAATGTATCTCTCTCCTATTATTCCCCTTTTCTAATTGCACTTTATAGGTATACAATCCTTCAAATCTGATATACGGTATTAGATAAGCTTTACACATATCAGTCCACAAAAGTGCCATGAATCTTTATCGGATATTGCTAACGCTATGCGCGGCATACGAGCAATGACTCCTTTCTCATTTCTCGTATTATCGCATCAGATACTTCAGAAAAAAAAAAAAAAAGAAGAAGAAGAAGAAAAACATTTAAGTCAAGTATTCCGATGTTTGTAGATGTATAAGAGTACATATACGTACGCACGTATATGTATATGTGGGTATATATACATGTATGTGGTACTTACTTTGAGTCATACGGTATGGAAACATCTACTTAGGTGATCCAATGCCACTTATTGACATGATAAGGAAACTACAGTTAGAAAATGTTGTGTAAAAATTTATTATATCAAGCTTGTCAGAAAGTGTTTCAACAGAAATGGCAGGCTTCCTCTGATAAGGTTTGTTTAAACACTGTTGTTATAGGTATTAACTGATATGTTTTGTATCCTTGACATGCAGTTAGCAATGTCCCTGACTTTCTTTCATAAAGACACTAGATGGCGCCAACCAAACTCAAAAAAAAAAAATTAAGCTGTCTACAGAAAGCATGGCTCTTTCAAGGTATGGTCTTTTACTACATTCTTGATACTGATCTCTTCAAAGATCTGAAATAGTGCAGTCAGTTTGCACACTTCCAGAATCCTGGATCCACAATCTGGGAGTCGGAGATGTGTAGACAAGTTTGAATCTGCACTGACTCGATTCTCAATCACTAGTTTGTTTGTGTTTTTATGTTCTCCCATATTATCACCAAGAGCGTAAATATTCATATTTTCTATTGTTTTACACGGATATCATATATAACTAATTACTCTATACCCACCGTGAGACCAGTTCATATGCTAATAATGTTTCTCACTTATGGAGGTGCTGTGTGTGTAACGCACACCCACCCTAGATAGTTTGTTAACAACACTACTTTTGTACCGCCCAGTTTTCGGCTTCGTCATAACATAGTTTGGTGAGAGATATAATCTCTCTCCAGGCTACATACACCAACAAGTAGAGTGCCTAGCAGGACTAGTAGCACAGTTGGACTTTTTCCCCTTCATAACTTTACCTCAATTCTCACAGCCTCCCTACCCCACGACCCCCTGAAACGAACATAGTGCCTATCACCTGACACCAATCTCCTACCCTTACCAATTATAGAGACAAGCAGGGTGATCTTTTTATTATTTTAGTGTATACCCCCTCCCCCCTCCCATTCAACACAATGAACTCACTACAGAATGTTACGGTAAGCTCTCAGTTCTCAAACGACCCCAGCCACAAGAAAGCTTCGATAAAATTACTGTCTCTTAACGTAAAAGGCCTGAATTTGCCAGAAAAAAGATCCCAACTTACACAATACATCAAAAAATTGAAATCGGATATTGTACTCCTTCAGGAAACTCATTTTAGATCAGACTCAATTCCTAAATTCACTTCTAAAGATTATCCCACCATGCTCCATTCAACCAACCCTCTAGCTAAGACCAAAGGAGTATCCATTCTAATTTCTAAAAATCTGCCACTGACAATTTCTGATTCTATCCTGGATCCGGAGGGCAGATATATTTTAATCAAAGGTCGTATATGGAACAAACCCATTACAATAACGAATATATACTGCCCCAATAAAGGGCAAGTTTCATTTTTCGGAGATATATCTGCCACCCTAGCATCCTTCCAGGAAGGTATTGTAATTCTTGGAGGCGACTTTAACGTGCCACTAAATCCTTTAGAAGACACATCAACCGGAACATCTTCCATCACATACTCAGCACTAAGGAGAATTAAGATACATTTGCAAGATCTCACACTCCACGATACATGGAGACTTACTCACCCCACAATGAAAGACTACACTTTTTTTTCACCCCCTCACAATCGTTATTCTAGAATAGATTTTTTTTTTATCTCGCAAAAAGACATCCCTTGTATATCCAACTCATCCATCGAACCTATGTTCTTATCGGATCACCACCCAATTACCCTCACTTTAAATCTCCCTATATCTATACCATTTTCGAAAACATGGCGCATAGACCCAACGACCTTGGCAGATACTGCAAATAATACAGAACTGTCTTCCCACATCACTGAATTCTTCAGAATTAATGATACCCCAGATTCTTCGCCCATTGCGCAATGGGAAGCTCACAAATGCTCCACGAGAGGAGTCTTACTCAAAATGGCAGCAATTAAAAAGAGAGGATTACAAAAGGAAACAACAACACTACTAAACAAAATTAAATCCCTTGAAATCACTCATAAACGCTCCAAAGCACAGAACGTCCTCCTTGAATTGGAAAAGACGAGATTAAAACTAAGGGAGTTAATGAATAAAAAATTCAAAAAGCGGTTTACCCTCTCTCAAAAACTTTTCTATGAATTTGGAAACAAAAATAGTAAATATTTGGCCAGGGCTCTAGCGAAAAAAAAGGCTTCTACCACTGTTAACTCTCTAACAGCCTCGAAGGGTGACAAATTATCAACAAATGAAGACATTGCAAATGAATTTGCAGATTACTACTCTAAACTTTATAATCTGAATGCACCACCAAAATCTCCCTATATGGAAAAAAACAAAAGTCGAAAAATTACCCAATTCCTCCAAGAGCATAGCCCCCCTCCTCTAACCCAGCTCCAAGCCACAGCAATTGACGGCCCCCTTACCAGCGAGGAATTTAAAAAGGCAATAAAACATATGAAACTAGGCAAGAGCCCGGGCCCTGATGGCTTCGCACTTGTATACTATAAAACGTTCTCACATATATTAGCTAAACCCTTTTTAAAAGCCTTCAATTTCCTCCCAAGTGCAACGCAAGCAAGCCCATCCCTTCTCGAAGCACATATCTCTGTCATTCCGAAGCCAGGAAAAGATCCATCCCTTCCACAAAATTACCGTCCAATCTCGCTTCTTAACGTAGATGTAAAAATCTTTGCAAAAATCATTGCCAATAGACTACTCCCATTTATCTCCGACAAATTATCTACAGACCAAGTGGGATTTGTTCCTGGAAGAGAAGCCAGGGATAATACACTTAAGGCGATTAACATTCATCATTATCTAACCAAAAACAAAATACCTGGATTCTTTCTCTCCCTTGACGCTGAGAAGGCCTTTGACAGGTTAGACTGGAACTACCTTGAAATGGTATTATCTGCACTAGGCCTAGGGAACAATATGATTAATTTCATAATGGCTCTCTATCTAAATCCATCAGCCAAAGTGAGAGTTAATGGCCTGCTGTCAAAGACCTTCCAGATCACGAATGGAACTCGTCAGGGATGTCCATTGTCCCCAGTTCTCTTTATATTGACTCTGGAGCCTCTTCTCCGGTCTATCCGTTCCGATGTCAATATTCAGGGAATTGAAATTGGTAAATACACTTACAAAATTGCTGCTTTTGCAGACGACGTGCTCTTGTTTCTGAGAAATCCTCACACAACTTTACCACAACTCCTCAAAACACTTAATCTATATAATCAGATCTCAAATCTGAAAATTAACTTTTCTAAATCACAAGCTCTGAACGTCTCTTTGCCCACAAGCCAGATTAATCTATGTAAAGCGAATTTCCCCTTTCAATGGACATCAGACTCTATCACATACTTAGGTATACTGCTTCCTTCTAAGCTTAAACACATAGTCGATCTAAATTTCACTCCACTCCTTAAAAAAATTGAACAAGACCTGCGTGACTGGCACAAGGCACATTTTTCCTGGTTCGGAAGGACAGCAATATTTAAAATGAATGTGCTACCCAGACTACTCTATCTATTCCAGACAATTCCTGTTCACATCCCCATTCAGATATTTGGAAAGATTCGAACTCTCTGTAGGCAATTCATCTGGGCCCGTAAAGCTCCCAGAATTAAATTTCAACAAATCACAAAACCTAAACTAAAAGGAGGAATCGGTCTTCCAGATATGTACAAATACTATCAAGCATGTCATTTACAAAGAGTGGTTGAATGGCACACACACACTGAGTCTAAAGACTGGGTTATATTGGAGAACTCATTCTCCAATGTTCCCATTGCTGTATTACCATGGCTCAAGCAGAAAGACGTTCCACAAGATGTTTCAAATCACCCACTAATTGGAGCTACTCTCAAATGTTTTCAATATGCTTGCACTACAAGTAAAATATCCACTTACCCGGGTCTAATGTCACCCATACTAAACAACCCAGACTTTTTACCAGGGCTTAGTGACCAACACCTATACCAGTCTATACAACCTAAATCCCTAAGAATCTCACATTTTATTGACAAGGGTACTACACTTTCCTATGAAACTTTGAAAACTTTTCCTCCAACTGCACACATCTCTTTCTGGGATTATGTCCAAGTCCGTCATTTCACCTCCTCCTTTCTCAGGAAAGTTGGAAACCTGACTGTAACGTAAATGTCAGATATAGGGTAGCTTTGCATTAGGGAAATATGAAATATGAAGTGATCTGTAGAAATATGTAGTGAATTGTAGATGTAGTGTCATTTTGGGTTAATTAATGTATTATCACACACATGTCCTGTTAGTGCATTTGAAAGGACACAGCTGGTCTCTCTGGGATAGGGTTGACACCTGATTGCCAATTAAGGTCCCCCATGCAATTGAACAAAAATTGTCACCTTTCGGGAACTTCAAAAGCTGACTGCTAGTCATTTTGGCTGTGGAAATCAGCAGGAGGCGGCCATAGGCTCCAAACAGTCTACAAGCATGGAGTGATACCATCAGATCAAAGGAATGTATTATATCTCTCATAAAAGTTAAAATATTAGTGGTAGAGAGATGAAAATAATTCCTTCTTGTGGCCCACATATGGGGCTACGTGCACATATGAATTTGTGTCTGTGGCATGGGTGGGGTCCTGGAGAATTGCACAAAACCGTTGTATGGCGCCTGATTGTTGCAGGCAAGCAGTGTTTGGTACTGTCGGAATCAGACCGATGCGCTGGTGTCAGAACTCCTATCCCTGGCCCAGTGGTCAGCGCCATTCTGGGCCAATTCAACTCTGGTCAGTTCAGAACACAGAACATCGGGGGGCTGAGCAGGGCACAACCCACTGGGGGTTGATTGGGTAAGGGCTAAAGTCCAGCCCACATCAATATTCCAATAAATTGGGAATCTGAGATTTGCACATGGTTCTTCCTTGAAGCCAGTTCTGAACTGGGGAGTTCCTGCACGATTTCCGGTATGCTTCTGCCAAAGAGATAACCTTAGGTAAAGTTTATTTCTGTTTTACCCCCTTTTATTTTCATAGCAAATTGCCAATTGTGTGTCTTTTTACCTTTTGTATTTTTTGTAACTGTTTTTGCTTTGTATATATTTTTTATGCACTGCCCACTTTTCGGGATATTAAATTATAAAATTAATAAGTGACTTCTGTGTACTAAGCTAGGACTCATACCTCTAGAGAGATTTTGTTTGCATTTTAGCGCCTAAATTATCGGTCTACGCTACGTGCCAATCTGTATGCAATTGCACTGTGCGTTGGCAGATTGCATGCAGATTGTACATCAGACGGAGATCTGCGTGTGTGTGGTGTCCCGGCAGACCAGTTTGCGGACAAACTGTTGGGTGGTGGCAGGCTATCGTTTTTGGTGTGTGGGTGTGGGGACAGTGGGAAGAGTGATTAGCACAGGGGTTCTGGCTTGTAGGATAGCTGGAGGAATCCTAGTAGTGTGTGGTAATTGCTAGACTGCTCTCCAACCATTAGAGTGCACCAGATTGTATGTAAGATTTGTATCTGCCTGTGTGTGGTCAGCCAGCTGGATTGGAGTGGAGTCTCCCTCTAGTGGTGACCGAAGGCAGTGCAGGCTGTGAAAGTATTGCAGCCAATCTAATTACTTAGTAGGAAGTTTCTTTTTTTCTTTAATCTGTTATCCCTTATACGTCCCCAAGTCACGATTCACCGCGTCTCGGTTAGCTAGTCGCCGTGGGCGTGGTCGAATCGTGACACTGACTGAACTAACTCCATTTGAGAAACTCTGTCTTGACGCTAAACCAGAATCACACTTGATCTCTAAAATTTATGCATTACTCTGGGAAGGAGTTGAGACTGAAGAGGGTCTCTTCTGCTCTAAATGGGAATCGGAATTGGACATAAACCTAACGCCTGGTCAATGGAAGACGATATTTAATATAGTTCACAAAGGATCCATCAATGTTACTACACAAGAGAATAACTACAAACTAATAGCACGCTGGTATCGCACACCTCACCACCTATACAAAGCTAAACTCATCACGAATGACAATTGTTGGAGATGCCATCTACCTGGAGGGGATCTACTACATTTATGGTGGTCCTGTCCACTTATTGCTGATTTCTGGTCTAACATGCAAAAGATACTAATTCAAATAACTAACATTCCGATTGACTTCTCACCGAGTACTTTCCTCCTACACCTACATCATCAATACAATCCACCATCATATAAATCCTTGACAACATTTCTAATAAATGCTGCAAGATTATGTATTCCAAGACATTGGGGAACAGCTGTAACTCCCACTATCAGGGAATGGTTCACACAAGTTGAAAAATTATCTGAGATGGAAGAACTTATCGCAATTGCACACGACACTCCTGTCAAATTTGCTAAGATCTGGCAGCCTTGGCGAGCATTTAAAAATACAGTAGTTTACACCCAAAGTATGATCTGATTCTAAGAAACAAAATTATTCAGTTCCAATAGATGCGTATCCCCTTTCACATCCATTTGGGGTAAATCTTTTCGTGTCTTAACAGCATGTGACCCTTGCTTGTCTCTACACCCCCCCCCCCTCTTCCCCTCCCCCATATCCCACCCATTCTCCCCCCCCCCCCCCACCCAGGAGAGCATGCTGGCATGCTCCCCTGTTATTTGTTATATTTTTTTTTTTTTTTTTTCACAAGATTTTCACATAAAGCCACTTTCTAGATACAAGAGTGATCCTTTTCATTTATAGAAACTTTTTATCTTGTTTATGATACTATGTAATTGCGGTATATTAATACCTTAGTTATTATTGGATCACCGAGAATGTTGATCGGAATGATCCAACTGTTGTACACTTTTCTAATGTGTATTTTGTTCAATAAAGCTTTTTGGAAAAAAAAAAAAAAAAAAAGAATGGTGTTGGTGCTCACATGATAAATAAATTAAGTGAAGAAAGTGTAAACTATATATGAGCTGCTTGTCGAAACAACAATATAGTTGAAAATCGGTGAATGCAATAGAGACAGCGCTCCAATACTAGTGTAGATTACATGTATCAATACATAAAAGTATGAAATTCATATAATTGTCACCAATGTGCATAAATCCAAAAATATATATAGCAATGGATAAATAGATGAATATACATCCAATAAATAAATAAATGAATATTAATAAAAAGTAGTGAAAGTCCAAAGTTAATAAATGTAAACAATGTCCCATTTGCTGCAAAGGTGCTCTTGTGCTTAATTTGTGTGACAGCTAAAACAATACTTAGTGCAAACTTCAGTGGGATTGTGCTAATTCTTCCACTTCCACCACATGCACAGCCCACTTACAAGATGACACCTTGGGGTCAGGCGATAGTTAGGCATCCCGCTAAGGTTATCCGCTGTGGTTCCCTCGGTAGAGAGCGCGGTGTCTGGGGCACAGATGGTCTTTTAGGGGTTTCCTCAGGGGTCCTCTCTTAAGTTCTCCCACTAGGATGTCCCGCTGTGGTCCCTCAGTAGAGAGCACGGCATGGGGGTATAATACCTTTAAAGATCTCCTCTGGGGTCCACTTGCTCATAGATCGATAATATGGGTCCACAGCATGTGAAATTGAAAGAGGTAGGAAGGCTCATAGTGTAATATTCTTGTACATCTTTATTAAATTAAGAATCACTTACATTAAAAATGCAGCAAGCCGGCCGGAGTTCCGTGTTCCAGATGCATGTTACGGACTGGATGTGACATAATGGCATATCACGGGACCCGACGCGTTTTGTCAGTGTCAGCGTCTGATGTCATCAGGGATCACGTCGCGTGATACCTGTTTACTATGCTCATCTCATGCCTGCCCTGGCATGGTAGTCAGGAACTTTAAAATTGTGTATAAAACCTGGGGGCAACCAAGTACCGGTAGGCCTGCTTGCCTTATGTAAAAGGGGGCTTCTATAGGTGAAGAACACAGAAGCCAGCTATAGTGCCTGACCACCTGCACTATAGGGGAACATGGCAGGGCTCCGCTTAGTGGTCAAAGAGTGCAACCCTATATTAATTACTGTACTTTTTTTTTTAACAGTGGTTGAACCTTTAATTTTTCCATCCTCCCATCATCCTTCACTGCAACAAGAAGTAGTTACACAAATCCTGGAAAGCTTAGGCTCTATTTTAGGAGAACCTGTGATGAAGAACAAGCTGCGAAACCAATCCATCAGGACTTAAAAGGTTACTGATCACCCTGAAAGTTACAGATCCTGGAAATCCTCTTTTAAAAATGTAATCAGAGTTTCAGATTTGTCATGCAGAGAAGAAATAGACCCTTTAGTAAAATGGCTTGGCAATGAGCCTTCCAAGCATGCCAAACAAATAGGAACAATCAACATTAACTACCCAGAGACTGGCCTTAAAATGATCTGGGGGGAAAAGTTGGTGAGTGTTATGGCTCCACAGAAGCATTGTAAAATGCACTATTCAAAAGACCTGATAGCTTTCCCAAGATACATAACAGAAACTTTGAAACTAAGAAACTTACTGATGAAACTTGGAGTGTGCAAAGCTGAAGGGAACTTGCAAGGACTTGCATTTCTTGACATGGCTAGAGATGTTAGTGGCAGTTCATTCTCCAAAATCTGTATAGTCAGAGTCTACCCAGCAGGCGAAAAGAGTAAAGCCATTAAACTCTATGCACACTCTTGATGAACAAAGTAACAAGTCTTAGTCAGCTCAACCTTCTTTATTATATCTTCAGCATTAAGGGCCCCAGCACTCCCTATTCCTTAAAGACTTGTGCAGGAATTGTCAAGACGGCAGAGAGGAGAGCATCTGGCTACCAAGTCCAGTCCATTGACGGACAAAAATGCCTGTCCTTACCAACTCTTACCAAATGTACCCAGAATCCTAATCACAGATCTGAAATTCCGACTTCATATGCAGCTAGTCATCATCCACACTTTAAACACGTTGCATATCTAATAACAGAGCTTGATCCTCAGGCTCAGATGATTCTAGTTCTTGAGAGGGATTCTTGCAGGTCCACAAAGTGAGATTAGAGGTCCCCACAATTCTCCTTATTCTTAGAAGTTCGACCTAGAGTGGGTCATTATTTCTTCCTAGGAAGCATGCATAAATCAGCCTCCATTAGCAGCATGCTTACCAGTACGCTACAGAATAGACATTCTCTTTTCCTACCATGCCAAAATCATCTCCTCATTAAGGAATTACCAGACAAATCCTACCTGTCCTGTCCTTTGATAGGCCCCTCTAGTGGCAACCTTGCCTGTGACAGTGATATGGATCACTTAGGGTGCACAGAGAGCCAAAGAGGATAATCAGGTGGCAATGTCTATTGAAGACAAACTCTTCTTAGAAATAACGGAGCAGGGATTAGTCAAAGATAACGCATCTGGGTTTTACCTCTTCCTTTCAGACCACAGGGGTGATGCCTACCTAATAATAGAGAATACGTACTGAAATGTTTCTCTTGAGATGTAATTTTCAAAGAAAGCCAAAGATGGGAGACCACTTTTTTCTTTCATGGAAAAAATATTTGAGAATGGTCATGCAAAAATAGCACATATCACCCACCCTGGGAAGCCAGGTCCTATTAGAGTAGTAAAAACATTATCTCTCCTGCGCTCAAGTGGTATGCGGGAAGGTAAATGGTCTGAATGGTCTTTTTAGCACAGATAAGGTGGTCTTGCTGCCCCCTTAGGACCAAAGTTATCCAAAAACACTGAAAGACAACAACAAGAGAAGGGCGCACAGACCTTGTGCATTACCACTAAAAAGTTTATTAAAAATCGAAATTGGAAGCGTACATTATACTCACAAAAGTAGGATGTATACATGCATGTAGGAAATAGGAACTAATCGCCTCCAGAACACTTCTCTACTGCTGGATGGCGTGATGGCATCCACAAAGACCTGGCTTGACTTATGCATTTCGAGGGAGAACCCTCTTCCTCAGAACCAAAATTGCCATTCTATTAGAGTAGTGTTTGATTCTGGTACCAAATTCAATGGTGTTTCAGTCAACAATGTACGGGCCCAGACCTCAATAACCAACTCATGGGAGTAGTCTTATGTTTTTGCAGAGGCTCTGTTATTTTCATACCTGACAACCAACAGAGGTTCCATTGCTTCCTTGTTAGAGAGGAAGACAGTAATTTTTTGAGGTTTCTTTGGTTTAGAGATAACAATCCCTCCAAAGACATTATAGAATACAACATGAAAGTACACATTTTTTGTACACAGCCCTTCTCCTGCAGTTGCCATCTGTTGTCTGAGGCATTCCAATTAAAAATGAGAAACAGAGTATGAATCAGATGCTAAGCAAATTATAGAAAGGGCCTTTATGTAGATCAAACGCAAAACTCTCCTAAACTCGCCTAAACTGCGTACAAAAAAACGCTCTATATGAGCGGTTTTTTTTTCTGCCAGGGGATCTGGTGTTTTTTTAAGCCCAATGTGCATGGAGCCTAAATGCTTGCCTGCTCAAATCTCAGGCTCCACAAGATTGCTTAACACAGCTGAGAAATAATGGAAGACTTCCCTTCCCAAGATCATTCTAATGATCTAAGAAACTTAGGGGTTAATTAACTAAAACTGGAGAGTGCAAAATCTGGTGCAGCTTTGCATAGAAACCAATCAGATTCCAGTTTTTTTTTTTGTCAAAGCTTAATTGAACAAGGCGAAATTAGAAGTTGATTGGCTACCATGCACAGCGCACCAGATTTTGCACTCTCCAGTTTCAGTAAATCAACCCCAATATATCTTTTTCTCCATTCATGTACAGTGACTGTCATTTCCTATCATTAACGAGACACAAAGCTGTCGGAGAGAGATCTGTCATTGTGCTGGGAGCACAAACACACTAGCACATAAATGCAGCCTCACGGATAAAGACCCACTTCCTTAAGGCCGCATATATGCGTACGCTCAGCAGAGAGGAGTTAAAGGCATCTCCCAAACTTGTAATTTAAAGGGTGTGTGTTTTTCTATGTCGCCCTATTAAAAGGACCCTCTCCTCACTGTATATTTAAAAAAAAATGGATTTTTAACTCATACTTACCCGTAAAATCAATTTCTTGAAGTACATCACGGGACACAGAGCCATAAATCATAACATATGAGTTATTTAGCCACCTATAGGTAAAGGACACAGGCAACCAATCAGAATTGATGACCCCCTATATAACCCCTCCCACACAGGAAGTACCTCAGTTTTGTAGCAAGCAATAAAAGACCCCATGGAAGAGGGGAGGGACCTCTGTGTCCCATGATGTACTTCAAGAAATGGATTTTACAGGTAAGTAGGAATTAAATTATACAAAGAAAAGCTGTGCTTGCATCTAACAGAATAAACAAAATCACTTCCAATATACCCAGCAGCTGCACATATGTAGGCTAAAAACACAAACAAATATAGAAAAAAAAAGGTGCTGCGCTAGAAGAGAAGTGGGCATATATTAGTCCAATATAGCAAAATAGCAAAAAGTCCATCAATCCATCCACCGGAGACAGCTGAAAGGGCTAATAGGTGCTCACGCCACTAAATCACCTCCAGCCACACTGCCTCTTACCGTGTTTCTAAGTATGAATTAAAAGTTCAGGCGGACACTACCTTGGGCAAAAAATCTGGATGAGGACGTAAAATCACCCTATCTTGATAAAATATCAAGAATGGCTCTTTACAAGAAAGAGCTGCTAGTTCTGATACCCTTCTAGCCGAAGATATCGTAATAAAAAAAATAAATAGTTTTCTGGTCAAAAGAACCAGGAGAACCTGCCCCAGAGGTTCAAAAGGCTGTTTTTGCAAAACTGCCAACACCAAATTTAAGTCCCAAGGACACAACGGTGGCTTCATTGGTGGAAGCAAACGCAATATTCCCAGGACGAAGGTTTGAACCAATGAATGGGAAGCTATCGGTTCCTACAAAAAAAACGATAGAGCTGAAAAATGCCCTTTAATCGTGCTCAGGGCTAATTTAATATCTACCCCTGCTTGCCGGAATGATAGAATTCTCCCAATAATATATGTACAGGGATGCCATTTCCAGGCTTCACACCAGGCAATGTAGGGTCTCCAGACCCTGTAATAAATATTTCTAGAAACTGGCTTCCTGGCATTTATCAGTGTATGAACTTCGGAGCCAGATACACCCTTCTCTTCTAAGATTAAGGCTTTAATAGCCAAGCCATCAGAGACTGTACAGCAGGGTGAAATATCAGACCTTGGGAGAGCAGGGTGGAATATCGGACCTTGGGAGAGCAAGTCAGGACGCAGTCAGGACGCAGTGGAAGAACCCAAGGCCTCGTCACTGCCAACCTCTGGATTTGTGCATACCAAATCCTCCTCGGCCAAGCCGGAGTTACTGGTTTCCCCTCCAGCTGGATCCTGCGCAACAAACGCGATATCAGCTGTACCAGAGGAAAGGCATAGATCAGGGAATACTCCTCCCAAGGAGTCACCAAGCATCCACTCCAACTGCGAGTGGATCCCTGGTCCTGGACACAAATCTCTCCAATTTGTTGTTGAACCTGGATGCCAACAGATCTACCTCTGGGACCCCCCAGCATAGGAAGATCAATTTAAAAATCTTGGGATGTAAGGACCATTCCCCTGGAAACATCTGCTCAAAAAATCTGCCTGCCAGTTCTCTATTCCAGGAATGAACACTGTTGTCAGGCATGGCACAAACTTCTCTGCCCAGAACAGGATAATATCCACCTCTTTCTGGGCTGATCAAATCCTTGTGCCTCCTTGATGGTTGAAATAAGCCATGGCCGTGGCATTGTCAGATTGTACCCCGACAGGGTGACCCGAAGTCTGGGCGTCCAGAGATATTATGAGTGCTGGGGATCTTGAAGGAAGGACGCCTGCTCTTCCTCTTTACAGGTAGCAAAGTACTCTCCCCCGCCCCCCCCCCCCCCCCAGATCTTTTGGATATACTTATCCAGATCATTACCAAAAAGGCTTTCTCCCTGAAAGGGTAAGCCAGTAATCTTTTACATGGTAGTTCCGCAGACCAGCTCTTTAACCAAAGGATTCTGCGCATATGCACTGTCATCAGAGCAAACCGTGACATTTGCCTTATGGAGTCCGTAAGAGCATCTACTGCAAAACACAAAGTGCGAGGTAGATCTGACAGATTTCCCACAGACTCTTCTTGAGAAGGAACTTGTGACAGAGTTCGAACACCCCGACTGGGTATCTCCGCCAAGAAGCTGCTTTCTAAGCTCTGGAACACGAGATCCGTCAATCTGGCTATAGTTACCCCAAGAACTCGACAGTACAAGTTTTGGAGTCAACCAGAAAATAAACTGTTTATTCAAACACAGGCACAAAAGAGATAAACACTTTGGGACAATCCCCCCTCCCCCTTAGCAGCCAATCCACATACACATATACATCCCATAATAGCTTGATCCCAAGGCAGACAGAAACAATAGAACCATGGAATACAGGCACTTAACAATAACAAAGCCCACCCCACCTCACTATAGAGCAAGGATCTATGAGACACTCCTGCAATATTTTAGCAATCTGAAAAGTCAAATTGTTAATCTTTATATATTTCCTGAGGGATATTGTCCAGAAATATTATTGTCCCAAGTGAAAGAGGCCCCTAAATCTTTCAACACAAACCACACATATAGAACCCAGGATAACCGGGGTAACAAGAAATGCGGTGTGGTTGTACAGCGAGTCTGATTAGCGCAGACCCGACTGAGGTTCTTGGTCACCCTGTGCCCCTAATAGACACAGGGTGACTTACACATAAGAGGGGCTGGGGAAGCTGGACAATGAGTTTCCTGACCTCTCTTAAGTAATCTGGGTTCCACGAGCCCCCCAGCCAAAGTGACTCCTGTCACAGAACTGTCTTGGCCACTAGAGATGGCCTTGCGGTTCGCCCAGTGGTCGGTTTGCGGCAACCTTTGCTCGTTCTCTGTTCGCCGATCATGCGAACATATGGCGATGTTCGCGGCCGCCATTTTCTTTTACATTGTGAATAACTTTGACCCATGAAACATCCATCAGGTGGTACAGGACAGCCAATTAAGACATTTCAGCACATGGACATACCCCCTACCTTATAAATATACCTGATCTGGCTGCCATTTTAAATTCTGTCTTTTTTCAGTGTAGGGAGAGGTTTGCTGTGTGGAGCAGGGACAGACTGACAGTGACACAAATCGCTAGGTAATAGGTCCACAAAAGTCCTTTTAAGAACTGGTATAGGTGTACTATTGTTTGGCCTATATTCTGTCTTTTGTCAGTGTAGGGAGAGGTTGCTGTGTGGAGCAGGGACAGACTGTCAGTGACACAAATTGCTAGGTAATAGGTCCACAAAAGTCCTTTTAAGGACTGGTATAGGTGTACTATTGTTTGGCCTTTATTCTGTATTTTGTCAGTGTAGGGAGAGGTTGCTGTGTGGAGCAGGCAGAGATGTATAGTAACGAAGTAGAACTACTTAAGTACTGTACTTAAGTACCGAAATGCGGTATCTGTACTTTCCTAGAGTAGAATTTTTTTCTCCTACTTCTACTTTTACTTCACTACATTTTTTCGATGATTTCGATACTTCTACTCAAGTATTTTTTTTTTGTGCTGCATAGTTACTCGTTACTTTTAAAAAAATTACCACTGCCAGAACAGTAGATGGCAGGTTACATAAAGCTCAAAAAAATGTGTATAATGTCATTTGTAAATCAGCGCATACGAAAATAAAGGCTGTGTATAATAAAAGCTGCTATACCAAATCTTTCCAATAAAAAGAAAATATGAAACAAACAAATAAATTGTGCTACAGCGCTTAAAGTGCATCAAGAAACTACTAACAAACACAACTTGGCTGTGCGAATAAAGTGCCTGTGCATTCGATATAATATCATTGTTGCCCCCAGTGCCCTGCCCACACTCCACACAGTATCAAAAATAAAGTGACATGAATGTGCTAAAGCCTAAATGCAGTGAAAATAATTATTCCCACAATGTAACAGTAAATTCAATTCATATAAAATATGACAATAAAGCACAATAAAATAAGTTATGAAATAAGTTAGGTCAGGTGCGTGCAACAAGTTGAAGTGTGTAAACCTATCTATAACGAAAAGTCCATAAATTAATTCCAGTGTGCAAATCTAAAGTGTCACTTCACTTGTCAGATGCTTCCACCTCCTTCAGTGCTCGAGTGACCGACCAACACACTTAATGGTGGTGGCACTGGTGGATAGCGTCTGGGTGGCACTGTGGCACTGACTGCACTGGTTCAAAAAGCCATATATATTTAATTATTTCAATTCTCAATCTCATAGGTCCTCTCCTCATAAGATATTAATAACTTTAAGATTAGGTGATGAACTTCTTGGCGGCCCTGGCAGGATGACGGGGACACCCGCCTGTGCGGCTGTGCCCGCACTGCTGTGACCACTGGCAGTGGCACTTGACTTGAGCAAAGCAAATGAGCACTACTAGTGTGAAGGACAGGTGGTGGAAGCATGTTCTGACAAGTTCTTATAATGAAAATAATATAGACAGCTTTTTGAACCAGTGCAGTGCCAGTGCTACTAAGGTGAGTGGCAGAGAGAGAGGCTATCCAGTCCACCACTTTACTTGAGCAGATCACAGCAGAAAGGTGGAAGCATCTGACAGCAAGTGACAGCACTTCTTAGATTGCACACTGGAATTCAGTTATAGTTTACACACTTAAACTTGCACCTATCTTATTCACAATCACAACTTATTTTATTGTGGTATTGTCATATATATTTTATATGAATTACATTTACATTGTGGGAATAATTTGCACTGCATTTAGCACAGACATGTCACTTTATTTTTGATACTGTGGGCGATGATTTTGAATACAAGAAGAATATATATATATAATTGCAGGCACTTTATTAGCATTTTTAGCACAGCCACTTTGTTAGTAGTTTTTGATCCATTTTTCACTTTAAGCGTTGTAGGTTTGATGAAGCTGGCCTGGCACATCATCATCAATTGAGCAAATCAAATCAAACCGCGATTAAGAAGACTGCGCATGCTCCTGTTCTGCCTTTTGATCAGCTGAAAAGATGGACGAACCAAAAACACCACCTTCCACCCCTGGCCCTTCAACTTCAAGTGATCTGCCTGGCTGTGAGAGTGAGGAAGCTCAGGAAGGAGACCACCCCTGGCTTTAAAAGGTGGATGCTTTAAAAGGGGAAGGGAGGGACATACTTTATCTGTTTTTTGTTTACAAAAAGTTACAGCCTAAGGAATTGGGATTGTCCTTTAGGTTAATCATTTGAATAAATCATTTGAAATAATAAAAAACAATATGATGTTCAAACTTTTGACTTCTTTCTTTAATAACTACATAACACAGTACTTGTACTTCTACTTTCAGTACTTGAGTAGAATTTTTTTTTCAAAACTACTGGTACTTTTTACTTTTAGTACTTAAGTAGCAAATTTTTTGAAAAAACTACTTGCAATACTTAAGTAAAAAAAATGTTGAATACTTTAGTACTTCTACTTAAGTAACTTTTTCTGCGAGCACTTCCACTTCTACTCAAGTCACTTTTTGATCGAGCACTTGTACTTTTACTCAAGTAGAAATTTTGAATACTTTATACAAGTCTGGGAGCAGGGACAGACTGTCAGTGACACAAATTGCTAGGTAATAGATCCTCAAAAGTCATTTTAAGAACTGGTATAGGTGTACTATTGTTTGGCCTATATTCTGTCTTTTGTCAGTGTAGGGAGAGGTTGCTGTGTGGAGCAGGGACAGACTGTCAGTGACACAAATTGCTAGGTAATAGGTCCACAAAAGTCCTTTTAAGGACTGGTATAGGTGTACTATTGTTTGGCCTATATTCTGTCTTTTGTCAGTGTAGGGAGAGGTTGCTGTGTGGAGCAGGGACAGACTGTCAGTGACACAAATCGCTAGGTAATAGGTCCACAAAAGTCCTTTTAAGGACTGGTATAGGTGTACTATTGTTTGGTGTGCAGCATATAGGGGTGTAATACACTTATAATATACTTTCTAATATATAAAGCATATTATAGTGGATTTTAAGCGGGGTGTTATATAACAATATACTAATAGTGTATAAGGGTACTGCGGAAATTTTGCCTCTTTCGCTGCGTTCCCTCTGCTACACACAGTGACAAACGTTGCTGGGAAAAAAAGTAATATAAATGGTGGGATATACCAGTGGCCCCCCAAAACGACAGATTGAAACGGGGTGTTATATAACAATATGTACCCAAATACACTATTATGAAAGTATATTGTTATATAACACCCCGCTTCAATCTGTCGTTTTGGGGGGCCACTGATCTATCACACCAGTTATAATACTTTTTTATAATTGAGTTTGTCACTCTTTGTAGTTGTAGTATTGCTGCAGAACCGCTCACCAGTCACAATGCTGCACAATACAAATCCACTATAATATGCTTTCTATATTCATCCAGCATTGCGACTTCCTCATCTTCCTGCTCCTGCTCCTCGACGGCTTGATCAATGACACGACGCAATGCACGCTCAGAAAGAAGGCGTAAGGTACGATGTCACTGATGGAGCCCTGGCTGGGACTGTCCAGTTTGGTGATCTCATCAAATGGCCGCAGAAGTCTGCATGTGACGCGCATGAGCAGCCACTGGCACGGTGAAAAAAACCCAAGCTCCCCAGAACCTGTCCTGCCACAGAGTTCATACAGGTAGTCATTAACTGCACGTTTCTGCTGGAGCAGCCTATCAAGCATATATACAAGGTTGAGTTCCATCGAGTCGGGCAGTCACAAATAAGACGTCTGATGGGCAGGTTGTATCGCCGCTGAATGCCAGCAAGGTGAGCCATGGCTGCGTAAGATCTGAAATGGGCTGAGATTTTCCTGGCCTGCTGCAAGACGTCCTGGACCCCAGGGTATTTGACAACAAATCGCGCTGCACGACCAAGTTCAGGACGTGTGCCATGCATGGCACATGTGTAATTTTGAATGAGCAAACGTCCGAGCGCTTATGGAAAAAATAAATGTGAATATTTAGATGGGGCTGCTGCTGACAAAATAAGGTGTGGTGCCTTTGGATTGATTAAGTGAAAAGGTCAGCGCTGCTCCTCTCTTTGTTTAAATTATATGTGCTGGATCATATATGAAAAAAGTGCTAAGTGCAACTTAAAATAAATGTGCAAAACAATCTGCATTAATATGTGTCAACACATGAAAAATATCACCAAGTGCTAGTTCTATTGCATAATCATATCAATAACAAAACAATAAAAAGCCAATAAATAACACATATCATCCTTAATTGAATAAATTCATTGTGCAAAAAAGTAATTAAATAATAAAGTTCATTGTGCAAAAAAAGTGCTTCAGTGCCGTTATACACAAAGTGCTCCAGTGCTTATGTCCAAAAAGTGCCAGTGCTCCCCTTAGGTGACCCCACTCACCAGAAAAATGAATGTAGTCAGCCTGGAATAATTTCCTTGGGGTTGCTGATTTCACTTTGCCAGATAACAACAGGAATGCTGGATGACTCACTCTCTTATAATCCTCATAAAAAAGAGGCCCGCCATGGTGAAGTATGGCAGAAGAGGAAGGCTGAGTAAGCCACTCAACCAAGTCTGGTGCGTCCTTTGACATAATTGAACGCACCTTCTGCAACTTCCCACTTTGGCTCCTGCCCTAGCCCTACCACCCCTGCGGAAGGACCTGCCTCTTCCTCTTCCTGCCTCTTCCTCTGCCTGTCATTTTTAAAAGACTCTGTGACAAAATTACCAGTACTGGGTGGCAACATACTTAGACCCCCGGTACAAACAAAAAATGTTACCACCATCACAGAGGGCTGTCAGAATGCAGCACTTCCAGGCCGTGCTTCGAGAAATGCTGCACTCTGCTTTTTCGTGCGCTGGCAGAGGAATTTCCACTCACAGAGAAACAGTTGAGGGTACGAATCCAACAGCGCCTGCAAGAAGAGGGCGGTTTGAAGATGTGTTGGTCACTTCTGATATGAGATCATTCTTTCAGCTGACCCATCCACAGCTGTCCTCCGGATCCAGCATCAGGGAACGCCTAGACCAACAAGTGTCCGACTACATCGGGTTAACGGCCGATGTGGACACTCTGAGAAGTTATGAACCCCTGGACTACTGGGTGGGCAGGCTTGACCTCTGGCCAGAGCTTGCAGAATTTGCCCCTTGTCCAGTGTCCTGTCCGAAAGGATGTTCAGCGCAGCAGGGGGGATCGTGACCGATAAGCGCACTCGCCTAGCTCACGACAGTGTTGACTATGACTACCTCACATTTCTAAAATTGAATGAGGCATGGATCCCGGAGGAATTCAACACATGTGACCAGTAGACCATGTTTGATTCAAATTCCTCATGACAGGCCACAAATATCTGCCACCACCCATAACAATTCATCGTCCCTGTCTTAGGTAAATACAGCGGCATAAAAGGCCTTTTATGTCCGTTGAATGCCTAATTGCTACAGTCTGTCCCTGCTCCACACAGCAACCTCTCCCTACACTGACAAAAGACTTTTGTGGACCTATTAGCTAGCAATTTGTGTCACTTACTCTCTGTCCCTGCTCCACACAGCAACCTCCAGCCACAGAATACAAAGTTCTTTGCTGTCAGGTGAACACCTTTTGGCTCATTTTTGGGGCCTGTACTGGCCGGCACTTACTTCTGTATCCTGTGAATGCCTAATGTACCTCCAGCCACAGAATACAAAGTTCTTTGCTGTCAGGTGACCGCCTTTTGGCTAATTTTTGGGGCCTGTAATGGCAGACACTTACTTCTGTATCCTGTGAATACCTAATGTACCTCCAGCCACAGAATACAAAGTTCTTTGCTGTCAGGTGAATGCCTGTGGGCTAATTTTTGGGGCCTGTACTGGCCGACACTTACTTCTGTATCCTGTGAATGCCTAATGTACCTCCAGCCACAGAATGCAAAGTTCTTTGTTGTCAGGTAAACGCCTGTTGGCTAATTTTTGGGGCCTGCACTGGCCAACACTTACTTCTTTATCCTGTGAATGCCTAATTTTTCAGACTGGAATTGAAAATCATTGGGTCTGTAAACGTTCCGCTAAATTGTGGAATGGATGCAGATCCATTTTACAGACATGGGAATGGACCCTATATGTATTTGACATGTATTTACCGGCTGCTGTCAGTTCTGGCTGATTTAGAAAAAAAATAAATACATTTTTTTGCTGAAAAAAAAAAAAACATTTTTTATGGCAACTTTTCCAATAGCAATACTTCTGGTATGTCAGTGACTATGTGTGCACAGCTAATAAGTATTTTGTGGCTGCAAAAATGACCTGGAGGTTTTTCATGTTCGCCTGCCATTAAAATGAATTGGGTCCGCCGCGAACCTGAGGTTTGCGAACATTAGAGCGAGTTCGTCGATCGCGTTCGTGAACCGTCCCAGCAGATGTTTGTCCATCACTATTGGCCACTCGCTTTATGCGGTCTTTCAAAGACTGACATACTCCTATGGCTGCTACTGCTGGTTGAACTGCAGAACCTGCAACCGCAAAGGAGGCTTTCAATAAAGATTCCAACTTTTTATCCGCTGGATCTTTAAAAACCTGGGCATTATACACAGGACAGGTTCAATTCTTGTTAACCAAAGAAATGGATGCATCCACAGTGGGAATTTTTTCTCTTAGAAAACATATCCTCCATAGGATATAGCAATGAAAACCTTTTGGGAGGAACAAATATCCTATCAGGATGATCCCAATCATTATACACTTCTTGCTACAAGAGTGGATGTATGGGAAATGACCGAGGACTCTAAGGAGGGCGCAATGAGCCCAGGGAGGAAAAAGAGGTTTCAGTTGTCTCTAAGGGTAAGAGTTTAAACTCAGCCCGGACCATCTCAGCAAGAGACTGGATAAACAATCTCTGGAATTGAGAGGCTGATAGAGATTCCTCTGACTCCCCAGAAGTGGAAATTTCAGCTTGACCTTCTATAGGGTCACCCTCAGCTACATCTTCCACATCCTCTGCCCAACCCTGAACTGATTCAGGGGCGGCTCAGGAGAGGGGGATCTAACCCACTTCTTTCCTCCTTGTGGTGCTGCAATCATGTCAGCAATCCTACCTTCTAGGGTGGCTAATGCTGATGCCAAATTGTCCTTGGTAACATAGGCTGTGGCAGAAGTACATGGAGTAGCTATTATGCCTGACATCCATGATGGCTCAGATTGGCTTGATGCCTCTGGCTTATCAGGAGGAGTAGACACAGTGGAAGCACGACTAGGACCTTCAAGGCCTGAGGGTGGCATCTTAGTGCCCATTCCAACTGTGCTCCCTCCAGTCCTTTTTCGGGCAGACATTGCTTTATGGCAAACAAACTTGAGATACTACCTTCAAAATGTACTCAAGGTCTGTGCCAAGTTTATACAGCCTAATGCACACAACACTGATTATCATAAGATACAGGACCTATTTGTGCCAGTAACATACACTCACAGTGACTCAAGCAACCAAGCTGCTGCTGCTCTGTGTCCAGAGTGTGTGACAGAGGCTAGCGTGTTGGAGACAGTTCCTTGCAGAAGACGCCCTTTTATGCATGTGCGGTGTGGTACGTGCATGTCAAATTGCGTTAGAACATGCAGTCATGTTGGAACAGGAAGGGCCAACCCCAAACTTTTCCTACAAAGCTGGGAGCTGTCAGGATGCCAGGAAACAGACCACATGGGAATGCAGGTCAAATTAAGCAGTTTATTGGAGGAAACAATAATAATAATAATCGCACAGCAACAGTGAGGAAATTCCAGGAGCGGGTGGTAATCCAAGCCGGGGTTGAATCCAGAAGTGGGTAGTCTGCTGAAGACGGGTCGTCCGCTAAAGCCGGGTCATCAGCCAATGCTGGGTTGAGAGCTAGGAGATTTGTCAGCCAAGCCAGGTCATGCACGGAGGAACACAGAGAAAATAGATTGCTAGCAGAGATGCACCTTGGAGCACAAACACAAAGGCAATGATAGCAACCCAGCAGGTGATAGATATAGTCAGGTGTGTGACATCATCAATGTGCGATGCCCAGGCAGCAGGAAGTGATGATGCAATCAGAGTCTATAAGAGGCAGTAGTCTTCACATGTCCAAGATGGCTGCGAACATGAGGGCACAGTAGGACCTTGACAGTACATTCCCCTCAACGGCCCCTCCTCCGCGGAGCAAAAAAATGGTTTCTGATGAAAGCAAGCATGAAAAGCATGGAGAAGGGTGGGAGCATGAACATCAGTGGAGGAAACCCAGGAGCCCTCCTCAGGACCATAACCCTTCCACTGCACCAGGTATTGAACCTGACCTCCAGACAGATGAGAATCCAAGATGCTGCTAACCTCATACTCCTCATGATTGCCCACAGGAATGGGAGGAGCATGGGTAAGTGAAGAAGTATAGCGACTTCAAACCAGTGGCTTCAAAAGTGACACGTGAAAGACATTGGAGATACGCATGCCAGGGGGAAGATCAAGGGCATAGGCCACCGGGTTCACCTTACAGAGGATGCGAAAAGTCCCAGCAAAATAGGATGCCAGTTTCAGGGTATGCACCCTGAGGTTGAGATTAGGAGTTGACAACCACACCCTCTCCCCGACCTGGTACAAAGGAACAGATAAACGTCTCCGGTCAGCCTGGAGCTTCTGACGCTGTGCAGAGACCCGTAAACACTCTTGAATCTGCACCCAAGAGGAACGGAGAGAACAAATATGATCCTCCACAGGCGGGATGTCCTATGCCGAGAACAACTCGAGCAACACAGCAGGTTGGAACCCATAATTGGCCATGAACAGAGACATTCCGGTAGACGAGTCGAAGCAGAGTTCCTGGCAAACTCCACCCAGGGTAGTAGATCAACCCCATTGTCATGATGGTAAGAGATATAGCATCAGAGAAATTTCTCCAGAGCTTGGTTGGAACGCTCAGCGGCACCATTGGACTGCGGATGGTAGGCCAAGGAGAAGGAGAGTGGAATACCCATCTGGGAGCAAAAGGCACACCAGAACCTGGAGACAAACTGACTCCCACGGTCTGAGACAATCTCTTTAGGGAACCTGTGTAAACGGAAGACCTCCCTGGCAAACACCGAGCCAAGCTCCTGGGCGGAAGGCAGCTGCTTAAACGGAACACAGTCAGGGCCGGTGCTAGATTATTTTACGCCCTAGGCAAGACCAGCTACTTGCGCCCCGCCCCCAAAAAAATTAAATAAAAAGGGAAGGGCTTAAAAACTCTATGTCATACCAAGTGACCCTGGTCTGATGGCTCCTCTATGCTATGCTGTCATACCCAGTGACCCCCATATTCCTCCATGTCACTCCTGGGGACCCTAATGTCCCTCTATGCCACACCAAGGGACCCCGATGATCCTCCATGTCAAACCAGGGGCACCTGATGTTCCTCCATGTCATACCCAGAGACCCTGATGTTTTTCCATGTCACACCTGGGGACCCTGATGTTCCTCCGTGTTACACCTGGGGACCTAAGTCCCCCATGGCACACCCAGGGACCCCAATTCCTCATGGCACACCTGGTGACCCCGAAACCCTGTTACACCCGGTGACCCCTATCCCCCATGGCACACCTGGTGACCCTGATTCCATTTCACACCAGGGAACCTCCATGTCACACCCAGGGACCCTGATCCCCTGTTCTGGGGACACTCACTGGGCGGTATGAAGAGAGTGGCCTGCACTCTGCCCTCGTTCACCGTGATCCTGCTGATTCCTTCTCCTAGGATGCTCCTCTTCTGGACCACAGTGCTCACCACAGCTCCAACCGACTCCTGGTGAAGGGAGAAGCAACAGTCAGAGAACTCCACACGTCCCTAATCCCCAACCTCCTCAGACCATTCTGGTGCCTCATCGTTTCTGCTCCAGTAAAGGTGCCGCCCTCCAGTGCCAAGCTCCGGCTCAGGTTCAGCTCTCCTCCGCACCCTGCTTAATACCGACCCAGGGAAATGAACGGCTGCCCACCAGCTCAGTGCAGAGAGTCACTTCCTGCCCAGGGTTTACACCACTCAGCTCCAGCCAAAGAGGATCATCATGCAGGCAGCACTCCTGTGGGCTCCCTTCCTGCCTCTTGACCCCCCCCCCCAACAGTGGTGGAAAGCAAGGGCCTGGTAGTTCAGCCACTGCCCCAGACACCTGGTATCTTCCTCTGTCCATTCTTCCTCCCCATTCTTCCTCCCCCACTGCCGCCCCCTCCCCTCAGCTCACAAGGATCATTTATGTTGGACAGAGAGTGCCGACTCATGGCTGCGCCCCTAGGTTGCAATGCGCCCTAGGCGGCTGCCTAGTTTGCCTAGTGGAAGCACCGGCCCTGAACACAGTGGCACATCTTTGAGAACCGGTCAACAACCATGAGGATAACCCTGTAACCTCGGGATGCTGGAAGTTCCACAATAAAATCCATGGCCAGGAGAGACCAGGGAAGCTACCCATTGGGAATGGGATGCAGTAGGCCCAAGGGAAGGTGCCGAGAAGATTTGTTCTGGGCACAGACAAAACAAGCAGCCACATACGCAGCAACATCAGTGTGGAGAGATGGCCACCAGAACTGACAAGAAATAGCCCAGGACATCTGGTTCTTACCAGGATGACTGGCAGTCTTGGAATTGGGGTATGTGTGCCACAGTCTGATGCGCAACCCCTCAGGTACAAAACATTTGCCAGCAGGTCTCTCTGTGGGAGCATCAGGTTGGGCAGCCAAGATCTGTTCTCCAAGAGGAGAGGTTATGTTGGTACGGATGAAAGCCAGAATATGATCTGAAGGTATGAACGGTATCGCCACAGAGTCCTCCCTGGACAACTCAGAAAACTTGCAAGACAAGGCATCAGCTTTAACATTCTTGGAGCCAGGCAAATAGGAGACCACATAGTTAAAACGAGACAAGAACAAGGCCCATCTGGCCTGACGGGGTGTGAGCCTCTTGGCCTCCGAGAAATAAGTCAGATTCTTATGATCAGTGAGAATGAGAACAGGAACCACAAAACTTTAGAGCAAGTGTCTCCATTCTTTGGGAGCCAGGATAATGGCCAAGAGCTCTCTGTCTCCAATCTCATAAATGCATTCAGCTGGAGACAGCTTCTTGGAGCAGAACCCACAAGGAAGCAAGGGTCCTTCAGGTGTCTGACGCTGAGACAGGAGGGTGCCTACTCCTGTCTCAGACACATCCACTTCTAGGACAAAGGGCAAACCAGGATTGGGATGAGACAGAATGGGAGCCAAAGCGAAAGCAGACTTAAGGGCCTCAAAAGCTTGGATGGCAGCAGGCATCCGATTGTGGGAATCGCTGCCCTTCTTGGTCAGATCTGAGATAGGTTTGGTCAAAGAAGAAAAGTTCCTGATAAATTTCCGATAATAGTTGGCAATCCCAGGGAAACGCTGAATGGAACGGAGACCACTAGGGCGAGGCCATTGTAGAACAGCCAAAACCTTCTGGGAGTCCATAGAGAACCCTTCAGCTAAAATTTTGTAGCCAAAGAAGGTAAACTGAGACAGGTGGAATTCACATTTCTCAAGCTTACAGAAAAGCCCATTCTCACGTAATCGTTGCAGCACCCGCCTGACATCCAGGTAGTGTGATTCAATTGAGTCGGAGTAAATCAAGATGTCGTCCAAATAGACCACCACGCATTGCTGCAACATATCACAAAAGACATCATTGTCTAAATACCTGGAAGACAGTAGGTGCATTGCACAAGCCAAAAGGCATCACCAGAGATTCGTAATGACCGTTTCTGGTATTAAAGGCGGTCTTCCACTCGTCATCCTCCTTGATCCTTACGAGGTTATATGTGGCCCTTAAGTCAAGCTTTGTAAAGACCGTTGCTCCAGTGAGGTGGTCAAACAATTCAGTAATCAACGGAATTGGGTATGCGTTCTTGACCGTGATGCGATTGAGGCCCCTATAATCAATGCAAGGTCTCAACTCGCCCCCCTTTTTTTTAAGAAGAAAAAATGGCACGCGCTGGAGAAGTGGACTTGCGAATGTGCCCCCCAGGCAAGCGCATCCGTAATGTACTCTTCCATAGCCTTATTCTCCGCAACTGAGAGAGGATAAACCCTGCCAGGAGAGGGAATGGCACCAGGTTGCAAGTCTATGGCACAATCATACAGACGATGGGGAGGAAGAGTACCATCGCGCACCCTGTCAAACGTATCCTGATACTCACGATATTTAGCAGCCAACACTGAATCCGAGGAGGTATAAAGTACCTTAACAGGCCCATGGATACAAACAATGCCACCCTGTGGAGACCAAGAGAGGATCTCGACTGACTGCCAATCAAAGATTGGATTGTGTGATTAGCGGTTTATCTTTACGGGAAACCGGGGATGAGGAAATTTCACCTTAGATCTGCCTTCAACAGAACCTTAGGTGTAAGCGTTTCCCAGACGTGTAGGACAAGATTTCAGGAAATGCCCACCAAGGCTGCAATACAGGCACCTGCCCTCCCTCCTTCTAAAGGCCCGCTCAGCCTTGGAAAGGCACGAAAACCCCAGCTGCATGGGTTCACAGCCAGACGCACCATCCCTAGAAGGCATGGGAGGCAAAGGAGGAATGGGTGGGAAAGAAAACTTAGGAGCCAATCTGGTAGGAGGCATCCGCAGGCACTCCTTAAACGATGGTCTCTCCCTGAGCCTGGTATCGATCAAAATCAGAAGGAAATGAGAGCCTCAAGCTCGTCAGGGAGATCCTTGGCCGCAATCTCGTCATTCAATGCATCGGAGAGACCATGAGAGAAGACAGCCACCAGAGCCTCATTATTCCAGCCCACCTCTTCTGCTAGGGTACGAAATTCAATGGCATACTCGGCAATGGTTCATATACCCTGTTAAATGGACAGGAGCAGCTTAGCAGCAGAGGCAGAGCATGCAGGCACATCGAATACCCTACGAAAGGAGGCAACAAAACTCAGGTATTCAAGAATCATGGGATTATCATCCTCCCATAAGGGATTCGCCCAGGCCAAGGCCTTGTCCGAGAGCAATGAGATTAGGAAGCCCACCTTGAACCAGTCAGAGGGAAACGCCTGAGGAACCATCTCAAAATAAATGCCCACTTGGTTTAGGAAGCCATGACACTGACTCGGTTCCCCCAATAGCGCTGCGGGAGGGGGGCTGAACCAGTCATCCCTCTGGTAACAGCGACTTCAGTTGCAGGAGCAGGATTGGCAACAGGAGCACCAGCGGGTGCAACAACAGAAGGAACCACCGGCCTAGCAGCACCAGGAGCAAGGTGTGCTGTGTGTGCAAGCAACGTCTGCAATGCCTGAGCGAACTGACCCAAAACGTGATCATGTTGATCGAGCCTGGTAACCAGCATGGGAAGCGTAGGAGCACCTGCATCGTCTGGATTCATGGCCCTTGTGTACTGTCAGGATGCCAGGAAACCAGACCACATGAGGATGTTTATTGGAGGATCAATAATAATAATAATCATACAGCAACAGTTATGAAATGAGAGCAGAAACAATCCAGGGTCAAGTCCAGGAGTGGGTAGTAATCCAAGCCGGAATCGGATCCAGTGGGTAGTGGGTAGTCTGCTGAAGCCGGGTCATCTGCCAAAGCCGGGTCATCTGCCGATGCTGGGTTGAGAGCCAGGAGAGTCATCAGCCAAGCCAGGTCATGCACGGGGGAACACAGAGAACAAAAGATTGCTAGCAGAAATGCAACTTGAAGCACAAACACAAGGGCAATGATAGCAACCCAGCAGGGGATAGATATAGTCAGGTGTGTGACATCATCAATGTGCGCCGCCCAGGCAGCAGGAAGTGATGATGCAATCAGAGTCTATAAGAGGCAGCAGTCTGCACATGACCAAGATGGCTGCCAACAGGAGGCCAGGGTAAGACCTAGACAGGAGCATGAAATTGTCCAAAATGTCTTGGTGTGCTGATGCCTTAAGAGTTCCCTTCACTGGAACTAAGGGGCCAAGCCCAACCCCTGAAAAAAAAAACCCCACACCATAATCCCCCCTCCACCAAATGATTTGGACCAGTGGACAAAGCAAGGTCTATAAAGACATGGATGAGTGAGTTTGGGGTAGAGAAACTTGACTGGCCTTACCTCAACCCTGCCCTGACCTTAACCTGATAGAACACCTTTGGGATGAATTAGAGTGGAGACTGTGAGCCAGGCCTTCTCTCCAACATCAGTGCCTGATCTCACAAATGCGCTTCAGGAAGAATGTTTAAACTTTCCCATGGACACATTCCTAAACCTTGTGGACAGCCTTCCCAGAAGATTTGAAGCTGTTAAAGATGCAAAGGGTGGGCTAACTCAATATTGAACCCTACGGACTAAGACTGGGATGCCATTAAAGTTCATGTGGGTGTAAAGGCAGGCATCCTAATACTTTTATATACTTTACAGTAATATAGTGTAAGTCCAGCAAATGTACAGAATTTAGCAGCGGGATCTGCTCCCATAGACTTCAATGAGATGTTCTGCTAAGTGTAGGTTTCAAAATTTCATACAAGGTTCAACAATTTCCTGCAGATGGAACCAGGGAGAATGCTAATCCTGAGTGGACATAACTATCCCTGTGTGCAATGTGCACTAGGTGCTTTATACTTTATACAGCTGATTAAGAAACTTGACCAGTTACCTGCAAGAAATGTTTTAAGGAGAATTGAATACAGCCCAGGCTACACCTGAGTACAAAGGGCACAAGTCATTATGTATGTTTGACGTACATAAATGAAGATGAATTAGGCTATGCGTGAGTACACAGACCAACGTGTAATCTGCAGGTTTTTGAAAATATAACTGGTTCTCTAAGATTTCTGAGAAAATAAAAGCAAATAAACATAGATAGGGTTATGCCTGCACACTAAACACTGTAACCTCTACAGGTTATTATAATGTAAGAATAAACCGGATGTACACTGTGATTTCCCATAAGGCAGAGAATCATTTGCACTACACTAACTAGATTAGAAATTGTACTGGTTAATTGCTTCAAAATCACACAGCATTGCAGAATAAGTGACTTCAGATTTGTATCATAGGTAAATGTAATAGTCATATAAAAACTTGTGCAGTGTTGCCATCTAGTGGAGCACCTTTTAGTAGCACTGTAACATTTTACAGTTTCAGTAATACGATTGTTTACTGCTCAAAAACATTAAAGGAACACTTTGAAAACATATCAGATCTCAATTGGGAAAAATCTCATGCTGGATATCTATACTGATATGGACTGGGTAATGTGTTAGGAAAGAAAGCATGCCACATCAGTTGATGGAAATGAAAATTATCACCCTACAGAGGCCTAAATTCAAAGACACCCCAAAAATCAAAGTGAAAAAATAATGCAGCAGGCTAGTCCATTTTGCTGATATTTCATTGCAGCAACTCAAAATGGTACTCAGTAGTTTGTATGGCCCCCACGTGATTGTATGTATGCCTGACAATGTCCGGTCATGCTCCTAATGAGACAATGGATGGTGTCCTGGGGTATTTCTTCCTAGATATGGATTAGGGCATCACTGAGCATCTGAACAGACTGAGGTGCAACCTGGTGGCGTTGGATGGACCCAAACATAATGTCTCAGAAGTGTTCTATTGGATTTAGGTCAGGCGAGTGCAGGGGCCATTCAATAGTATCAGTTTCTTCATCCTCCAGGAACTGGCTGCATGCTCTCGCCACATGAGGCCGGCCATTGTCGTGCACCAGAAAAAACCTAGGACCCACTGAACCAGTTTAGGGTCTGACAATGGATCCAATAATTTCATCCCGATACCTAATGGCAGTCAGGGTGCCAATTTCTAGCCTGTAGAGGTCTGTGCCTCCCTCCATGGATATGCCTCTCCAGACGCACCATCAAACCGGTCATGCTGAATGTTTTTCACGTTTTTTCGAGACCCTATCACGTCTGTCACGTGTGCTCAGGGTGAACCTGCTCTCATCTGTAAAAAGCACAGGGCGCCAGTGGTGCCTGCCAATTCTGGTGTTCAATGGCAAATGACAATCGAGCTCCACGGTGTCAGGCAGTGAGCACAGGGCCCACTAGAGGACTTTGTGCCCTTGGGCCACCCTCATGAAGTCTGTTTCTGATTGTTTGGTCAGAGACATTCACAGCAGTGGCCTGCTGGAGATAATTTTGTAGGGCTCTGGCAGTGCTCATTCTGTTCCTCCTTGCAAAAGGATCTCGGCACTGCTGATGGGTTAGGGACCTTCTCCAGGTCTCCTAGAGTAGCTGCCTGTCTCCTGGAATCTCCTCCATGCTCTTGAGACTGTGCTGGGAGACACAGCAATGGCACATATTAATGTGTCATCCTGGAGGGGTTGGACTGACTGTGCATCCTCTAGGTATCGCCTTATGCTATCAGTAGTGACACTGAACCTAGCCAAATTCACAAAAAAAAACAAATTAAAAAAAACTAGTGAAAAACAGTCAGAAAAGATGAGTAGGGAAACAAAAAGGTCAGTGGCCTCCACCTGTAAAACCATTCCTGTTTTGGAGGTTGTCTCATTGTTGCCAATCTAGTGCATCTGTTGCACTAATGACCTAATGCTATACTCTGAATAAAAAGTGTTTCTTTTTTTTTTTTTTTGAGCAGTGTAGTCACCTATTGGGAATGTTTAGCTGTCTAGAGCACATTTTATCAGATTTTTTTTTTACTAGAAGAATTTGTCCATTCAATTGCTATTTCTCAACAGTTTGGGATTAGTCTGTGGGAGTGGACTCTGTTCTTGGGTGCCACTGCCAGCCTCAGTTTTAATTATTGTATTAGTATTTAAAGGCATATTTCACCTTTACATTTATGCTCTTGCTATAGATGTAGACTATTTATGTACCTAAAGAAACCTGACTGGAAAATTTCTAGGACGTTGCTAAGGACATTTCCAAGAGAAGCCTAGCTGTTACTGTGCACCTTCACCATTACAGGAGCTCTTTCTCTGATTCACACCCTCTCCCCCTCACAGTGGGAAGAAGTGGTGATCTGCGGACAGGGGAAGAAGTGGTGTGCTGCGGACAGTAAGAAGAAATGGTGTGCTGCGTACAGGGGGAAAAAGTGGTGAACTGCAGACAGGGGGAAGAAGTGGTGAACTGCGGACATGGGAAGAATTGGTGAGCTGCCGACAGGGGGAAGAAGTTGTGAGCTGCCGACAGGGGGAAGAAATGGTAAACTGTGGGAAGAAGTGGTGAGCTGCGGACAGGGGGAAGAAGTGGTGAGTTGTGGACAGGAGGAAGAAGTGGTGTGCTTTTGACAGGGGGAGAAGTGGTGTGCTGTGGACAGGGGGAAGAAGTGGTGTGCTGTGGACAGGGGGAAGAAGTGGTGTGCTGCAGACTGAGGAAAGAAGTGGTGAGCTGCAGACAGTGGGGAGAAGTAGTGAGCTGCGGATGGGGAAAGAAGAGGTGAACTGTGGATGGGGGCATAGGTAAGCTGTGGACAAGGGTTGCATAGGTGAGGTGTCAATGGGGGGTACAGAGGTGAGTAATAGATGGTTACAATGGGGGAGATATGTATGTATGTCCCTTGTGCTGATTTTTTTCTTCTATGCCCTGTGTGATACACACACCTCATCACTGCAGAGTACACTTTCCTGAGCTCTGTGTGTTATGCGCTCTTAAGTGTGGTACTCTGTGCCTTTTGGGCCTTGAACAATATGCAGATTTGGCACTGCTTTACTTCCTCCCGGGGAACGATGAGGTTGGGGGGGGGGGGGGGGTTGGCCGAGGAGGGTGAGTTCCTGCACCTGTGCTGGTCACTCTATTTATTGGGTTTTTATCTAGTTCCATCTAGATCAATGAGCCAAGAAGTCAAATGATCATTTCCACCCCACCAGTGACCTTTGTTCTTTTGTTAGTACATAAGATAAAACACAGCTGTAACACACATTGGAGTTCTATTTGTATTGGAAGGAAATTCAGTGTGTCCATTTTAACAGCTGCGTTTACCAGAGACACAGTCAGCAGTAGTATTTATTGTGGCGAACAGAACTCAACATTTATTAACCACTTGACCTCCGGAAGATTTACCCCCTTCATGACCAGGCCATTTTTGTGTTATTTTACATGACACTTGTGCAGTCATGTAGTGCTTTACCCAAAAAAAGATATATGTAATTTTTTTCCCCACATTTTTTTCTGCTAAAAAATGTATCCAATAAAAAATTGGAAAAATAAAATGTCTTCAAAAGTTTAGGCCAATATACAGTGCCTTGCGAAAGTATGCGCCCCCCTTGAACTTTGTGACCTTTTGCCACATTTCAGGCTTCAAACATAATGATATAAAACTGTAATTTTTTGTGAAGAATCAACAACAAGTGGGACACAATCATGAAGTGGAACGAAATTTATTGGATATTTCAAACTTTGTTAACAAATAAAAAACTGAAAAATTGGGCGTGCAAAATTATTCAGCCCCTTTACTTTCAGTGCAGCAAACTCTCTCCAGAAGTTCAGTGAAGATCTCTGAATGATCCAATGTTGACCTAAAAGAATAATGATGATAAATAGAATTCACCTGTGTGTAATTAAGTCTCTGTATAAATGAACCTGCACTGTGATAGTCTCAGAGGTCCGTTTAAAGCGCAGAGAGCATCATGAAGAAAAAGGAACACACCAGGCAGGTCCGAGATACTGGTGTGGAGAAGTTTAAAGCCGGATTATGATGCAAAAAGATTTCCCAAGCTTTAAACATCCCAAGGAGCACGGTGCAAGCGATAATATTGAAATGGAAGGAGTATCAGACCACTGCAAATCTACAAAGACCTGGCCGTCTCTCTAAACTTTCAACTCATACAAGGAGAAGACTGATCAGAGATGCAGCCAAGAAGCCCATGATCACTCTTGATGAACTGCAGACTTCTACAGCTGAGGTGGGAGACTCTGTCCATAGGACAACAATCAGTCGTATACTGCACAAATCTGGCCTTTATGGAAGAGTGGCAAGAAGAAAGCCATTTCTTAAAGATATCCATAAAAAGTGTCGTTTAAAGTTTGCCACAAGCCACCTGGGAGACACACCAAACATGTGGAAGAAGGTGCTCTGGTCAGATGAAACCAAAATCGAACTTTTTGGCAACAATGCAAAACGTTATGTTTGGCGTAAAAGCAACACAGCTCATCACCCATTTTTCAAAATGGTAGCCTTGCCATCCTCTTTCCGTTTTTATGACCTCCAACTAAGACAGGCTATATTAGCTCAAAATGGGTCTTCTGAGTGGTCCTTGTCTCCGACACCACTGTTTGGTGTGCTCAAGGAGGCCAATACTTCTAAGGGGATTTTATCACAATGCTTTAACATATTGCTTCAAATCTTTCTAAAAAAAAAAGATTTGTCCAGCACCCGCCTCCAATATGTGTGTAACTTGGGGCATCTCCACAGTAGATGGATCAGATCCCACATCCCCCTCCCATTTAGCCAGTACCTTAAGAGGGTGAGGAAGCTTGGGATGAGGCCCTCCGGGCGGTGCCTGTCTGCTCTCTCAACGTTTCACAACGGTATGAATAGAACCTTAGTCCGGATACCCAGGATTTCATTTGTATCTCAGGAAGGTCCCAATGAAACCAGGAAAGTTGGGAAGTATGGATTTGTATTAAAAGGGGATAAGGGGAGAAGATTTGTGTTTTTTTTGGGGGGGGGTTGTACTGGGAAGGACAATTTAGGCAGTTGGATGACAGAACTGGATGGAATACTTCTGCTAGCATGGAGAAGAGAGGATTCGTGCTGGGAGGGGGGAGGGGGGGATTTGACCCAGGATGGGGGGGGGGGGTTGTGCTGAAAGGGAATACCTGGGGGAGAGGATCTGTGATAGAAGTGGGGAGAGGATTTTTGCTGAGAGGGGGATTGGGTTGAGGTGGATTTGTCCTGGGGGGATTTGAAGAGACATTCTTCACCTTGCACCCCATCACAAATACGGGCGCAATATGAGGGAGGTCCCAGCGTGGTTGTAAACAGTGGGGGTGTGGGGTTGCATTGTTGAGGGGAGAGGGGTGGCAGGTTGACAGTGGAAGGAAGGGCATCAAAAATCAAAAGGCACCTTCACCTGTATGGACAAAAATTCTTGCACTGGCCCTGCTGGTACTGATAACTGCCGCCTGACTTGCCCCCCCACCGCTGCTAGCCCAATGCTGTTAGTCTGACCTTCCATCCTCCATCAATGTCCCCAGTGTGATGTCAGAGCTCTCCTCCTGCACCTCCTGTCATGGGTGATCTGCTCAGGGTCCGCTCACTGAGCCTGTCAGTAAAATTCTGTTTAAAAATCTTTCGGATGCTGGGAATGCAGGTCTTACATGCCAGTAAAATCTATAACATTTATGGCAGTACCTAAATACAGGTGAAACACAGTGGCAAACTAACAGGGTCACAACTGGATCCTGGTTTTCTGCCACCTTGGGTGGGGCCTAAGATAGCAGGAAGCTGGGAACTGTGGGATCGTAATAAAGAACCCCACAACGAGAGTTAAGGGCCCTAGACAAGGGGGGAAGGGCCCCAGGACCAGAGGTCAGGGGGGGGCCCTTCATGGTTTCTTGCACCGGGGCCCTGAAGGCTGTAGTTATACCTCTGAAAAATCCCATTCATTTTAATGACCCCTGTTCACATCTGAGCGTTTTGTCTCCTCAAGCAAAACGCCCGAAGCTCAAAAAAGTACATGAGCTTCATTTTTGCCAGATTACAAGTGTTTTTGTTAGATGTCAATGCCTGCCTCCAAACACCTGCAAAAAATGTCTGAATAATGGCTGGAAAAAGCCAGAAAAAAATGGAATGGAGCCTAAAGGGACAGTAGCCTTTAGTCACCAAGAGTGATATTTTGTAATTTTTGGGGTTGACGCCTTTCTTATTAAAGAGGTTGTAAACCCATACAACATTTTTTTTTTTTTTTTTTGCAACCTGTAAGAGAAAGACATAATGAGCTAGTATGCATCGCATACTAGCTCATTATGCAATACTTACCTTAGAACCAGCCCCCGCCGTCCCGCCCGCTTACCTGTATGACGGGCGACATGTCCAGGATCGCGGCATCCGGCTATTGACGTCACTCCCGCGCACGGGAGCCGACAGTCACGACATGGGGCTCTGAAGAAACGGCACCAGCGGCCGTTCCTTCAGAGCGCATGCTCCAGTGACGTCACTGGCTGCATGTAAGGTAAATATCTCCTAAACAGTACATGCTTAGGAGATATTTACAGTACCTATAGGTAAGCCTTATTATAGGCTTACCTATAGGTAAAAGTGTCAGAGGAGGGTTTACTTCCTCTTTAATAGAAAATATTCTTTATGCCCAACTACAACCAAAATGTATCTTACTTAATTTTTGGATAGAGCAGTGAACGGTTTAGAATCTCTGTCCGCATTGGTCTTGTTGCAGTCCGTTCCCTTATTGCTGAGATTTCTCATCTGAACATTTTGGCTGGAATGAGCATTTATGTTTAGCTAATGTGAAGCCGCAGCCCAAAAGTTGGCTTTTTAAGTTTTATTCTGTTATAAAGGGTGATGATCACAGTGTTTTTTCAAAAGGTTAAGATAGTGAAAGTCTACATAACAGTACATTATCAATACTTGTCTAGTGATCAGGGTCCAAGATCAATCATTAGACATTGGGTGCGCAGCAATCAGTCTAACTGTTATTAGCAGGTGGAGGTCCCTGACAATGAGATTTGGGGAGTAATTTAGATAGAGAGTTGAACTTCAGTTGGAATAAAAATAAGAAGCAATCTGTTCTGGTACTATTGTGTGCCTAATTTAAGGTGTTGTTAACACTAGATGTATTGTTCTACATTTCACCCACAGCAAAATGAATGAGAAAATCTATTCTTTTAATCATAGCCTGTCCTTAACAGTGTATTGTGCTGCCATTAATTTGGTTGGGGTTCTGTTTGCTATCTGAATTTTTTTTCTGGCTCAACTGAATATAGTGTAAAGACCTCATTGCTTTGTAGACAGAAAATGAAGTGAAATGTAGGCAGATACAAAGTTTGTGATAAAGAAAAGGATTATTGCGCTCAGCAGTAAACTCACAATAAAGTGCTATAGTGCATTATAGTAGTGATGTGTCTCACATAAATCACATTAATAAATAAACCGATTAAATTCATATATAAACATAATTAAAATCCTTTCATGGGTGAGTAAATATATCAAATATAGTCCTTAAAGTGCTCGGTGCAAACTACTTGTCTCAGCAGCAAATTGGACTTGATATAAAGTGCCTTCACCAATCACTGTGCATCCAGTGCTCGAATAAAATACTTCTTACCAGAAGAAGTTGACCCCTTAATTACAGGGGGTCGCAACCAGCATGTGTCTCCACAAGAGCTCCAGATTTTTCTTTTCACTGTCTTCACATCTGGTGTGTAATAGGCCAGTAGTATATAGGTAGCTCCGGGACTCCGGGCATCATGTTGTAAAAAATAGGAAGACTCCAATAGTGTAATATTGTCAGGTAAACAGATTTAATTAAAAGTAATGCACTTACTACATAGCGGTAAGTAGAACGCCACAATAATACACAATTCGTTCGGCTACTTCAGGTGGATGGGACGCCGCTTCCGCATCTGCGCTCCACCCCACCGGAACTCTACGGTCTCACGCTCCCGACGCACGTTTCGTCAGGCGTGCTGATGTCATCAGATGATCCCCTGATGACGTCAGCACGCCTGACAAAACGTGCGTCGGGAGCGTGAGACCGTAGAGTTCCGGTGGGGTGGAGCGCAGATGCGGAAGCGGCGTCCCATCCACCTGAAGTAGCCGAACGAATTGTGTATTATTGTGGCGTTCTACTTACCGCTATGTAGTAAGTACATTACTTTTAATTAAATCTGTTTACCTGACAATATTACACTATTGGAGTCTTCCTATTTTTTACAACATGATGCCCGGAGTCCCGGAGCTACCTATATACTACTGGCCTATTACACACCAGATGTGAAGACAGTGATAAGAAAAATCTGGAGCTCTTGTGGAGACACATGCTGGTTGCGACCCCCTGTAATTAAGGGGTCAACTTTTTCTGGTAAGAAGTATTTTATCCGAGCACTGGGTGCATGGTGATTGGTGAAGGCACTTTATATCAAGTCCAATTTGCTGCTGAGACATGTAGTTTGCACCGAGCACTTTAAGGACTATATTTGATATATTTACTCACCCATGAAAGGATTTTAATTATGTTTATATATGAATTTAATCGGTTTATTTATTAATGTGATTTATGTGAGACACATCACTACTATAATGCACTATAGCACTTTATTGTGAGTTTACTGCTGAGCGCAATAATCCTTTTCTTTATCACATATTGCGTTTTCACGTTTTTATTGCTGCTCGCTAGTGGAAGAAATTCCCTATTATTCACATTCAATTTATTTATTTAATTGTCAAATATCACTCTGTTTGCGCAGTTCTTTTTTGGTTAACACCGAATTTTGCTTTTCAGATACAAAGTTTGCATTTGTGGCCTGTTAAAAAATCACTAGGGAAACCTGACATTTCTACATTGAGGAGTCTCTGTACAAAGTCTCAGTGTGAGAAGTTCTCCCGGGTGAAAGAGGAAAGGGCTGAACCACACAGGAGGCCTTTTTGATGTGTTCCAGATGAGAAAAAAAAGCCAAACAGCTATACGGGGGGGAAATGAATGACACTTCTCTATAACATGACTGGAAAAAAAAGTAAAAATGACAAGGCTGGGAAATTCCATCTGGCTACCAACATTAACAGAAAACAGAAAATCTTTATTCTGCTTTTCATTAACAGAAAATTTCAAATAACACATCTGCAGGAAGAGGAAATAGGAAGCCAGCCATATAAAAACATGCTTGGGAGAATTTATTGTGGGAAATAAATTAAACATATTCTAAATTAACATCATTTGCTTTACTCTGAACCTTCTTTACCACAGAGCAAATATTGTAACATTCAGTTACAGAAAATAACAGATAAAAATAATGGAAGATAATATTTCTTCTTCTTCACAAACCAACAATGTACATCATCTGGTTGTCAAAATGCCATTAAAGTATCAACATTCAAATTTTTTCTTTAAATAATTTGGATAGAGTAGGAGAGAGTTAAATGCACTTTCAATTTTTTTCCTTTTTTTGTTGCCATCATTGCCTCATACTGGAGATTTCCCTTCACCATTTGTCCTGTAGACACAGTAGGAAGTGACAGGATATCTGTGCAATGTGAAGGAAATTCCCTCCTAGAGAGTTGTCCCAGGAATAAATGTCATCACTGGAAGAGTTCTCCCCTGTTTCTGCTCTGGTAACAACTCAAAATTTGGAATTTACCCCCATGTTTCCCGGTTATATTGGTGATTATGACAGTTAAAGAGAGTCACTGTCCCTAACAAGGACACTTTTTACAAAGACAAAGCAAAGAAAGTTACAAAGATAAAATATTGATTTAGCCCCACACCCCTCTATCCAAACTGAAAAAAAGTTTTGCCTTTAGTTAATTAAGTCTAAATTTACCTGTAGACATTAGACCAATGGTCGCCAAAGTGTGGGGGATAGGGAGCCCAGCTGATATGATGCCTTAGGAATTCATAGTAATATCAGGTAGAACCAATAGAATATAGCTCTTCCTATACTCAGTTAAAAATATACAATTTTCTTACGTTTTTTTTTTATAGAATAAAGAAGGGCCGTCAACCCTGTCCATTTATTTTTCCTTTCTTTCTGCTGTGTCCCTGTTGGATAGATTAGCACTGTATTTGTTTTTGGCACCATTGTCAACTAGACTGAAACTTAGGGAGGGAATTGTATGTGGATATGGGCTTTAATGGCACATAAGGAAAAAACGGGTATAGAATCAATATAAATTTATTTAAATAGTCAAAGAGTGTTTAAAATTGCAAAAAGTACATGTAGATAGAGAGAATGCATATACATATACTTTACATACAAAAACATAGACCCATGTTGAAACAATATTAACAGAGCTATACAGACAGATACCAACTACCATTACTACACCATAGGAGAGTAAAAATCATGTCTTTCCTTCATGAAGCTATTCAAAGTTGATACTTCGGTATAGGAAGTGTTGTTTTTTTTTTAAAGTAGTGTCTTTTTTCGCAGTGGACCGTGTCCGTAGTTAGGCATCTGTTAGCTCCAGGCTCAACATGTTTCGTGCTTGCGCGCTTCTTCAGGGGCCTATTAGGGAACGCATGATCCAGATTCAAATTGAGAGTGGGGACACAAGATATCCTCTATACAGGTAACCTGCAATAATGAAGGCACTGCACGCTTCCAGCGTCTCAAGATATGCCTGTTATGGGTGTTCAGGGAACCGTTAGGTCGAGGGGGATATCACACACCTCCCCTGCACGCCCACTTAGGTAGAACACAAAATTTTACACTGTCATTTGAACAGAATGAGAGTGGTTGTCTTACAATGGGGACACCTCTTGTAGTGATAATTGTCCAAAAGTGGTTTTCCCACACTTTGAAGAGATTTCTCCCAAATTTCTGATGTATCTCAGGTTAATCATGTGAACATACAATTTAATTTAAGGGTAATTTCTGCTTCTGCCTTTTTCTTTATATAAACAATTTAGTTTGTCCATATTTGTGATAAGTAGGCCTACTTTAATCACATGATTTGCAAAACTAATGTGACAGTGCAAGGC
Organism: Pelophylax lessonae; assembly: GCF_965119305.1. Lineage (NCBI taxonomy): Eukaryota > Metazoa > Chordata > Amphibia > Anura > Ranidae > Pelophylax > Pelophylax lessonae. The sequence goes on from NC_138776.1 coordinate 107,820,276, forward strand.
TCTGTCATGGTGTGAGTTTAGGAAATGGATAAAGAAATGACACAGGATTCTTACAAGCAGAGTTTGAGATGATCAGTCGTTATAATAATTGTAAGCAGAGAAAGCTGTGTTTTAAGCTTTCTTTGGGTTTTGTAATCCATGGGTGGGCATGTCCTGTGTCTGGGTTTTGATGGAGGCCTGTAGGTTGTGTGAGTTCACAGGAGTGCTGGGTCATTACAGGGAAGGCCTAAACAGCTCAGAGATCCAATTTGACAGAGCGTTTGTTTGAAGACAGGTGTGTGGACCTGTCTGGAGACTGAGGTGATCTAGGTGAAAGAATGCACTCCATGTTGGAACGGTTCTGTGTCCATGGGAGGTAGCTATGTGAAACGGAGAGACTAAGAGAGGATCTGGGAGAATGAGAAGGCTGGGATACCTAGGTGAGTCCATGGGACTGAGGTCACTAAGTCTCAGAGGAGTGAGAGAGCCCAGGGTGTCAGCAGAACCACTATCTACATGCCAGGGGTGGGTTAATGCAGCAAGGTTCTGTTACTAAAAGCAAGCCTATAAAACACAGTTCGGAGTGGCAATAAAACTTCAATAAAATGCATCTGAGTGAGCATAATCCCACCATTACACACTATCTATGAGCAAAGGCATAGATTTGTATGTAATTATGATTGTGTAGCCACCAGAAGACCCCTTCTACATTTCTATTTTCCTGTGCATTGCATTATTACACGTTATTTCACATGTTAATGTGCATTGTATAAAGGCAGTGTATACAGTTTGAATAGGCTGGCAACACACAGGAATGGAACAGGCAAACAGCATTCTTCCCATCACAGTGAACCAGTATGCATGGTAGTGCATTACCATGTGTTATGGTGCGCTGCACGCAAGAGGGTTGGAGCTGTGTTGCCAAAATAAACAACATCGCAAATGGCGATAAAACGCTGGCAAATGCACATAACATCCCTATGTTTTTCAGCCCTAAGACAAAAAATGTACGCTCAACTTCAATTTTAGATTGTATTTATTTGTTTATAGAGCTGGAAAGGTTATAGCCTTTGCCAGGGTTTTAACTCTGTTTGTGAATTTGTTGTTTCTGCTTCCCTCTGTTTCTCCCCAACAGAAACAAAGGCGGGCAAAAACACATTAGAAGTGTGGGGAGAGGTCACTATTTCTGACCATGTTCTTTTTTTTTTGCTGTCCTTGCCATACTGTCCCAGTTACATCTGCAGCCCCCCAGTTCTTGTATGAGCAGCATGGGGGCATCGAAATGAGAAAAATCTTGGCAATGAAGTTCAAGACAAATAGACAGCTATGATTAAGCAGTTGTAAGTGCGAAATGCTGTATCTGTCCTTGTTTCACCGCTTCACCTTGTTTTTATGGGCAGAATTTATTAAAGGTACTTTATATCAGATGTTGGTCTTCTGTACATCCTTTTGTACAGAAATTATAGTTGGACTTTAAAAATGACTCATGTTCAGTGTTTTAATAATATGATAATTTTCTTGAAAGTGGAGTGAAAAAAGCAGATGCTTCTAAAAAAGAGATCATTAAAAATCAAGTAATTAGTTCAACATTAATTATCTCATTGTCAGCTTGCCTCTTAACATGTTTTGTAATCAACTCCATTCTAATTCTTTTATCAGAGACGTATTATTTAAAAGTCATCTGATAAGAAAGCTAATTAAAAAGATACACTCTGCTTTGTCTCTTCCAATATCAAGATAATAGAGAAGAGCCACACAATGTGTGGATAGTCATTAATTAATGCATTCAGAACAAGAGGCTGGGGAAAACGTGATGTAGGTTATGTCAGGGTAACCAAATACAGGAAAAAACTGTGTAAGGAGACAAAAGGTGGCAACAATAAAGAGAACATTTTTGTATGGACATGCTGGAGCATATTTTTTATTTTATTTTTTTGTAGTAACCGCTTTAAAAAAAAAACCCTATTTTATAACAAGCAGATTGCAAAAGAAGGCTCCTTAAAACTCACCTCTCCAGCAAGTGGCAAATCCTCACTTTGCCCCAAGAGCTACATCCTCCAAGAAAATCTTCATTAAGTGACACTCCTGGGTGTATTGGATGTCTGAGTCCCCCACCACTAAGCAATGTGGTTACACTGGCCAGTCCACATGTTACTACAGGACAGTAGTGATGTAGGGACCTGCAGGAGGAACCAGGGCACACAAGGGGGACCAGACATCTGACACACCTGAAAGTGTACAAAATGGGTTTCTCAGTACACTTAAGCTAGCCAGCCTAAGAATTCATACATAATCTGGTTCAACTACTGGTTAAAAAAAACAGAGGTTTTAGTTACATACATTTACAAAAATATCTAAAAGCCACATAGATGTGTCAAGACACCTTTCATGAATGTGGTCCCTAGCTCCAAACTATGCGAGTTTCCCAACCTCCTAAAGTGTGTTGGATGAGAAGATTCTTCTGGAAGCTGCAGCTGTTGAAGCAAATTGAGGACTAGTCCCTGGAGAGGTATCTGTTTGCAGGCTCTGTTTGCAGGCTGCTTGTTTTAGGTTTATTTTTTCCAAGTCCAAGTGACAGAATTACTAGGCTAAAGAACTTAAAGTAGTTGTAAACTGTTGGACTTATTTTTTTTTCTTCTTACCTTCTATACTAGCACATTATGTAAAACTTACCTTAAACCGAAATGTCAGTGCTGCAGGGGTGCCCATCTTCACCGTCTTGCTTCTGGGTTCGCCGACTCTGGCTCTGTGACTGGCTGAAGCCATGTTGACAACATTCAGCGAATGCACACAATGCCGATTACAGCACAGGGCTCTGAAGCAACGGCATGGGTGACCGTTTTTTTCAGAGTGCATGCACCAGTGATGTCACTGGCTGCATGCACAGTAAATATCTCCTAAACTGTGCACATTTAGGAGATATTTACACTACCTATAGGTAAGCCTTATTATAGGCTTATCTATAGGTAAAAGTTGCTTATAGAAGTTTACTTCCTCTTTAATAAAAGCTTTCCCTACAAAGAAAATATTGACTATTTTACTCTCTCACCACCCACTCTGGCAAGCTAAGCTTGCTGAAAGACTTTCCAAGAGTAGGGGCTGGTGGAAGGTACCACAGTACATAGTGGAAGACTGGGTATCTGACACTTCCGAAAGTTCACTTCAAACATAGGCAGTCCAAGGCAGGGCAGGAGAGTAAAGTATACTTCCTTTGTAGGGATACCTGTTGTTAATTTTTTTAATCTAGAGGCCACTTCAAAGATACACCTGTGTAATTAGACTATACCAAAAGTAGCCTTTCCTTAGCTCACTCCACATACTAGTACTTGGACTATGAAGTTCAACCTCTAAATCATCCTGGATATAGTATGCCACAAGGGTTGAAGGATGAATGCTTCCAGCACAGCCTTATTACACACACAGGAGTTTTCCTTCCTAGGAAAACAAAAGATGTGTTGCCATTCATTTTCCAGCGTACCTGCAGCTACCTCCAAAAAGCCTGAGGTTACAGCAGAATGCCAAGCCATTTTACCAGGCGAAGCCCAGACAGTTCTGGGTAATACTGGAGCTTGCTTCTATCCCCTGTCCCCACACATTTCTATTGGTCAATCACTATGATAGGCTGCCTCATAGAACAACAGGAATGTGCAGGAGGCAGACAAGGGTGGGCAAGCTTTGGCACCAATTTAAAGTTCCTTGCATGTCAAAAAGCCCCGGTAAGCAACTATACCTGCATGATTTCAGAGGTTGCTCTTAAATGCATGTCTCGTTACTGGTGATCATTACAATTACTCCTTTACATCATTCTTTAACTTACTACCACCTTTCTTATATAAAGTACCTTTCATACAAATACATTTCTCACATTTACATTATAATACCATCTTTACTATCTTAATGGAGATTGTTAGTCAGCTACTTTTACTTTGGACTAAGCTACTGTTTTTGAAGCTGAACAACAAGAAAATATAGAAAAAAAAACAGATTGTGGTTTAATAATTACACAATTATCAAATTACTTATGCCCTCACGTATTCTTTGCATCACAACACCCTAGGGGAGAAAAGAGTAAAGCCAGGTACACATGGGCCAAATGTCTGGAACCATTTTCCAGTTAAAAAAAACAGCCAACATTTGGCCCATTATATGTCGGACGTGCATGCTGGAAAACCAGCAGCCAACTGACTCCTGTTTAGCGCTCCCAGTCATTGGAGTGTTCTGGCGGGTGGGGCTGTCCCCCTGGCATAGCACAATAGCTCAGTGGGGGAGATCGCTATACTAACTAGTATAATAGTGTGTACCAGACTTAACTGTGTAAACCATAGAGGAGGAGAGAGCACACAGATGATCTCATTAGTGTCCTCCTGCTCCTTTATTATCCCATCCCAGACCAAGCTGTAGTGCTTATTTGCAATTTATGCCCCATACACACGTGCAGATTATCTGCAGACTTTTGTCTGCAGACTTACCAAAACCATATAATATGAGGTCAAACCTAAACACTTTCAATTTGTATGCAATCCGGCAGGCCCTTGCACTACATAGAAAAGGTAAGTCTGCAGACAAAAGTCTGCAGATAATCTGCAGGTGTGTATGGGGCATTAGTCTGCCAGGGATGTAGGAACTGGCTATGGGGTGTCTGGATTAGTAGACTGGCAAAGCAGAATTACTGATCCTTTGGCAGGTAGAACAGTTTAAATATGTGTTTTGACTGTGTATTTCACTTCATACTTGGAGTTACAGACATAATAATATTAAGACAGTTTACAAATTCAGCCCCAGTGTTTGCAGGGAGCTTAGTAGGGATCAGGAACTCTGGAAAAAAAAAAGTTCCAGGAAAGGCCATAGTGTGAATGAGTCTTTAGAACCATTGTTTAATAACTAGTGTTTACCACACTTATGCCTCGTACACACGCAACGATTGTTGGCCGACCGATCGGCCGTCTTTTGTCCAGTGTTGGTTGAAATGTGCTCTAGACTGCACACAAATTTTTTCGGCCAACAACAACCAACTTCAGAAGTGATGTCATGTGCTGGTTTACTTTCCGTGTGTTTTTTTTCTCTGAGCATTGCCCAGTCTTGCTCATCTGATTTTTGTCTGCCGAAATCTGTACTGACTGACGAACAATCGGCCGTTCTGTTGACGGCCAACAAAAATTTTATAGCATGCACACCAGATTTTGTTCGGCCGAAAAGTCGCAGTCGGTTGTCGGAAGCATCATACTAAAAAGCCGTCAATCGGCCGATCGGACGTTGGCCGAAAATTCACGGCCAACAATCGTTGTGTGTGTACGAGGCTTGAGCTTTCATTCTAACACAAGCAGAAGAGAAATGAAACAGAGTAGTAAGGTGTGCTACAATCCAGTTAGGGTAGAGCAGCCAATGATTTTATGTCTATGGGCAACAAAGAGAGAGCCGCTCAGGTGTCAGTTCAATAGGTGGTGCTGGTCAGATCCGCCGTCCAAGCTATGAAGAATCCAAAAAAGTAGACCGCACTCAGGAAATCCTGAGTGCGGTCTACTTTTTTGGATTCTTTATGTCTATGGGGTCAGACAGACCAGTGTCCGGGGAATGTCAACTGCACATATTTAAAAAAAAAAACTATTCCAATCCCTCCATGCTTCTAGGATAGGCAAATCTGGCAACCTCTGCCTCTGTTGCACTCTTCCATCCCTGTCTCTATTCAAATAAACATAAATATTTTGCCAAAATTGGCATTATGGCGTGACAGCTACTCCAAGCACCGAAGGCCAGTCAAATTGTTGCTGCAATTAAATTGGCTTCTGAATACAAATTACAGATGCACAAGCCTGACCCCTACAGCTGATGGTGGCAGTAAGCTCCAACCATCAAATAATTATAATCTCCTCTGATGGACACAAAGCCTGCTTACATCCTGTAAGACTGGGTGTACACCAGGACAACTTCCAGCATCTTTCTTATCTCAAAACAATTGAATACTATCAACTAAAAAAGCCATCCTTGTCCTTTCATGGAGATGCCAAGAGTGTGCCGCGGTATCGGGTACACTCAAAACCATTGTTTCCTGAGTCTACAGTAACAGATGTAATCCTATTACGGAAAGAAAAAACAGTGTTTTGAGAACGTGTTTTAAATTATGATTTAAAACTCCCAACTCCTGTCCTCAAGCTGTTTCATATTATTCCACAAAATGTAGTTCACTGCATGGGAAACCATCTAACCAACTTATCCCATGCACCATATTTATATCATCTTTTTTTGTTTTTTTTTGTTTTTTAGAGCACACATGCACAGAAAACCTACACAATTCCAAACATGCCTTTTATTCATGCAAGAAGAAGGAACATATAAGCGTAAAAGTCCTAAAATGGAAACACTTATTACCAGCACTGGTCTTTTTTGCTATAGAATTCTATTCTACTACAATCACTTTTGTTGGGAACTTTTTTCTTACCTGTTTGCAGAGAGATATTCCCACACACACCTACGGTAAACTCTTAAGTTTTCTCTCATATATACCAAATTGTATTCAAGTCTACACTTGAGTTAGAAGTTTAAATTTAATTGCCAATTAATAACAAAAAGAGGAAGTTACAAAGGACAGATTCAGGGAGCAGACATTTGCATCTCACATATAGGTATAACTGCAATGGAGCCCCAGTGGTTTACAGAGACTGTAGCATATTTGCAATGCATTTGTTGGACAGTTAATAGGTCTCTTACAGACTAGGTGTTTAGAACATGTGCCTCCAATCCAATTTAAGTGCACCCAGGAGGCACAGCTGTGGCATCCAGACCAGGGCCATCTTATCGAATGGGCATGCTGGGCCGTTGCCCGGGGGCCCCACTGGCCCAGGGGGCCCCACCTGCCCAGCGATCCAGCCAAGCATTAGTCCCGATTCCCCCGTGCATCCCCCCGCTAAACTTAGCAGGTGGCAAGCGCCTGTCGGCCCTGCACTACTGTCAGGCCACTTGGGCCATGAAGGGGGAGCCCACAACTGCAGAAATGCCTGTCCGCCTCCACGGGAACAGGCGCACACAGGACAGTCGAGTCTGACTCCCATCCGTGTGTGTGTGTTCACCGGACTCAGCCGTCAAACTTGGAAGCTGTCATTAGCCTGGCACTGCGGCACTGCTGTACCAATAAATATCGCCTTATTGATAATTTGCATTTTTATTCTCGTGGGTGATTGTGTAGGCGGGGCCCCAGTGCACTGCATTGCCCGGGGGCCTATAATGCTCTTAAGATGGCACTGATCCAGACCCGCAACCTGTCAAAGTCTATGGCAGGCTGATATAAGCTGCAACTGAACAGGGCTGAAAGCGTTACCATGTGGTACTCAGGTTGAGGGACCTATGTGTTTAGGGATGTACCGTATATACTCGAGTATAAGCCGAGTTTTTCAGCACATTTTTTTGTGCTGCAAACGTCCCCCTCGGCTTATACTCGAGTCAAGGAAAAAAAAAAGTCCCTGGCAGCTCCGACGGGCTTAAGCTTTAAATGGCGCCGCCCGTCACATACATGTCACCGCGCACGCGCCGCCGCCGCTCGGGAGAGGCCGGGAATAGCCGAAATTATACGAGCGGCGGCGGCGCGTGCGCAATGACGTATCGGCGCCAGGCGGCGCCATTTTTAAAATGAAGGCGCCTCTGGAACAGGTGAGTGAACCAGCTTCACTACCTGCCATTATGCAGGGCTGCGGGCACACTACAAGGGATGCAGTGCTGCGGGCATGGTCCACCTGTACCATGCCCACAGCACTGCATCTCCTGTAGTATGCCCACAACCCCGGATCCTCTTGTACCATGCCAGTACCCTGCATTCTCCTGTACCATGCCAGTACCCTGCATTCTCCTGCACCATGCCAGTACCCTGCATTCTCCTGCACCATGCCAGTACCATGCATTCTCCTGTACCATGCCAGTACCCTGCATTCTCCTGCACCATGCCAGTACCCTGCCTTCTCCTGCACCATGCCAGTACCCTGCCTTATCCTGCACCATGCCAGTACCCTGCATTCTCCTGCACCATGCCAGTACCCTGCATTCTCCTGTACCATGCCAGTACCCTGCATTCTCCTGCACCATGCCAGTACCCTGCATTCTCCTGCACCGTGCCAGTACCCTGCATTCTCCTGTACCATGCCAGTACCCTGCATTCTCCTGTACCATGCCAGTACCCTGCATTCTCCTGTACCATGCCAGTACCCTGCATTCTCCTGTACCATGCCAGTACCCTGCATTCTCCTGTACCATGCCCGTCGCCCTGCATTCTCACCCTAGGCTTATACTCGAGTCAATGATTTTTCCCATCTTTTTGTGGGGCTGGACACTACACCTGTGCCTCCCAAGTGCTCTAAAATGCTGGGATTGTATGGACATGGGCCAAATAACTAATGTGCAAGGCAACTAAGCAGTCCAAGGATCTGTTTTGCATGTTTCCCAGGATAGCTCTTTAAACATTAAAAAGTAAACAAAACATAAATAAAGCAATACCATATTTTGTTAAAAGCTTTATTCGGCTCAAATGCAAAAAGTTCCAGCATTTTTGCATGATGTTAGAATTAATTACAAAATTCAAGCATTCTCAAAAATTTAGCGCATAGGATGAAAATAATTTGTAAGTGCTTCATACCTTTTATTAGCATGCATAAACAACACTCCTCAGATCAGACAGAAAAGGCAGCAAGACAGAAGAGATAGGAGGTTATTAAAAACTGAAATCAGTAGTTTGTTGGACAGTGTATGTTGTCCTGTCCTAATGTGCAAGATCTAAGTACATATGAAGTCATTAGGCTTGGATATCAGATGAAGGCTTTACATAGGGATGGAACACTACGGTAACTTAAACTATACACCAATGCTTAGAAATAATGTATTCATACATTTAAAGGGTGTATTCAGTAAAGTAATGCAAACAGCAAAAAAAAAAAAAAAAAAAAAGATATGCACAGTGCAGTAACTCCAAACAAATTTCTGCATGCTTCTAGTCAGATCAGTTTAAATCATTGTAATTTTTTTTTTTTTTGAAATAATAAACATTTCATACATACCTGCTCTGTGCAATAGTTTTGCACAGAGCATCCCTAATCCTCCTCTCCTGGGGTCCCCTGCTAATTCTCCTTGCTACTCCTCCTTTCTGAATGCCCCATAGCAAGCCGCTTGCTATGGGGCACTCATATGATCTCAATCCCTACCTGTCCCCAGCAGTCTATTGACACATGCAGCATGACTTGGTCGTGTCTCCCACTCCATTCTCACTAGATTTTATTGACAACAGCAGGAGCTAATGGTTCCCGCTGCTGCCTTCATATCCAGTGAGGAGAGAGGGAGAGCGGTATTTCTGCAGACAGGCACAGCACTGGATTAAGATCAGACTCGGGTAAGTAGGGGATTGATCACCTAAGGTTTCTTTGCCTTAATGCAGAGAATTCATTTAAAGTTCTAATAAACCCAGGAGCCTGAATTCACTATATCTGCTCCCCCAAAGTACACAGAACATGGGCATGCAATTATTTTAGTAAATATAAACTGCTAAATACCTTTTCCCATCAGCAGTATATAGCAGTTTTGTGACTTTTATCAGTGTCTGGTTAAAGCTTGATTGCCCTATGAGGCTGCAGGACCCCCGACCCTCTGTCTGGACAGTGCTGATTGGCCCTGTGCTAATCCCATGCACCCTAGCAATACACACCAAACTAAGCATATGCAGAGGCTCTGTACTATCAGGAGATGGGTTAGGGACTTTGGAAGAAGGGGAGTATCAGAGAAGACAGGATCAAACAGACTTTTTACACAATGCAGAGGATTAACCCCTTAGGTTCCAATTAGTATACGAAGCATGCTTTACTGCATATACAGACTGATTATACTGTTGTGGGTTTAGTAACAGTCTAAGGTTAAAAAAAAGGGTTACAGCTCTGCTTTATTAAAAAAGCTTGATATGGCCCTATTTATCATTATGTTTTAGGATTTGTTTATACTGCCTCAGGGACAATAGAAAAGCTACAGAATGTAAAAGATGGTAGACATGATGGGCGATCCAACCATCCTCAGACATTTTTAAAGGCTAGTGTATCCCCTACACGTGACTAGTCACCTTTTGCAGTAATTAAATTGCTCGATGGTCATCACCTAAACAATAAAACACAATGCACACCCTTTAATTGTGGTCATGTGGTTTCGGTCCACATCTCTCCTATTCCAAAAACAATGCAGTCAAGTTTAAATCTGGTTCGTTCATCTCCACGGGATAATGTTAGTGCAATCTATCAATGGTGCTCAGCCTTATTAACAGAATGCCTCAAATACTAAAGTTAATATTAGCTTGTCATTGTGACCATAATAATATAGTGCTTAAGGTAAAAGTTAATAGAGTGTATGATGTATTTAATACTTCCTTCATCATACTTAAGGTGGGACTTAATATAATTTTGAAAGACTTCAAGCAGGCAGCTCTTAATGGTAGAAGAGATATGCTATGTCTCTTCTGCATTAAAGCGGGGAGTCATTTTTCGGCAAGTTCATGGCAAGGAACGCTGAAGGTCCGTCGGACCTTCAGAGAGCATGCGCCGCTCGCGTGAGCGGCTGCATGCAGTGAAAATATCTCCTAAACTGTGTCGGTTTAGGAGATATTAATTGTACCTACAGGTAAGCCTTATTATAGGCTTACCTGTAGTTAAAAGTCGCAAAAAGCAGTATACTACCACTTTAACACAGACTTACCTGCCTGTTCACAGTCTTTTATTGAATACACACTGAGCTTTGCATGGACAGCTCAGCGTGCATTCCTGGCATGATCTGGCTGTAATCCAATGACTGAATCCTGTGTGCATGCAAAGGATGAGGTTGCCTCCTTTCCCCCCCCTGCCAGTCAATCAGGAGGCCGAAAACCCAGCCCCTGGAAGATAACAGCGGCTAACGAGGAATGTAATCATCAAATCCCTCGAAGGTGGATGTGAGTATTTCTGGGGGTTTAAGTCCAATGTAAGTGCATAGGAACAATGCAAGTTTTTTTTTACCACTTATTTAAATGTTGTCACCAACCAACTAAATAGATTTGGCCTTTTTTACTTGAATTCCTGAGGGTAGAGTGCCTATTTTTATATGGTTTTACATGTTATAATAAGACTAAGGGGTTAATTGCAGCTAAACAACAGGTACAAAAACTTTAATTTATAAGATATAAAAATATATTCTCCAATAGTAAAAACGAATATGAATCCACTTTGTGTGCACCAAATCCCTTTACAAACCTAGTTATCACCTTGTAAAACAGCAGGAACATCATCACAGGAGATAGCCTGTACAGAGAGCAGAGCTGTGGGAGGGGTACAGCAGGTCCACTTAGTAGGTTGCCTCCAGAAAACTATAGGAGGGCACGGAGATAAGACCAGTCACCTGCACAAGGAGAGTAGTAACAGTGACCGGTCTTTATCACAGGAAGTGCCGGCACAGAGGTAATGTTTCATACTATATTACTGAACAGATATGAAAGAAACACAGAAGATACCAACGTTCAAGTAAGGTTACACATGCCTCTAGTATTCAATCTTACTTGAAACTTGCAATCCTTTGTGTATTTGCGAATCTCAGAGTTTAGCTTTAAAGTAATCAAAATTGAAATGTGAATAAATGACAAATAAATTATACCATGGACCAAACATGACGCAGAACTGTAAAACTGCAATAAATAATGTATATTTATCACATCATGTGTTTTTGTGTTAAGGATCTTACTATAGGACGAGTAAAGGTAATTATTATATACCCATTAACTTCCCTGTTTGAGTCGGACAGTCAAAAATTAGTGGCTAACCAAAGTGGGCTATTGATGAAAGGGTTCGTAGTGGTACTCCAGCCAAAACCTTAAATTTGGATCAAGAGGATAGAGTTTAGAACTTCTTTTTCCCTGTAGTTACATTTCTCCTTATGTAGCACCCTCCTAGGTAGGTGCTAGGAAAAGAATATTTGTGGCCCTGTCTGCTTATCAGGAGGGCCTGATCTATTAGTTTAGCCTGTTACATGTTTCCAAGTGTGATTTACTGGGCCTGAGGGAGTGTCCCCACTGCAGCCAATGAGGGAGCTCATTGGACAGTGGAGGAAACCTAACCAGCGGCACACTCTGGTTTATGTCAGTTCCAGTGGGAGAGCAATCCTGCAATTGCACATAAATTGGAGGGGAGCATGTGCAAGAGGGTCTTTTGGTGGGACATCAGTCCAAGCAGGAGGTGACGGCATCTCGCTTCCTGTAAAAGTGAGAAGGTGGTCCAGGCAGTCGGCCTAGGAACTGGAGGTTGAGCTGGGCTGCAAGGGATCCAGAGTTGCTGAACGAGTGGAGCTGCTAGGCAGAGATCTTCAGGAAAAACAGTGTCGTGAGTACTCAAGATCTGCCCAGGGGTCTGCCTAAGAGAGGGGACCACTCCAGAAAGGTCAAAAGAAATCCAGGAGCCAGCTAACCAGGAATGCACAGTAAAGGGGGTGCCAAGTAGTGAAGCCCTGAAGTTCGGGGAGTAAACGGGATGCCAAGAAGGGCCCTGAAGTATTCAGCAGTACAGTTTTGCATTAAAGTCCCTACCCCAGGGAGGAGTACTTTGGGGATGCTTAAAGGGATTTTTCCACAGTCAGAGGTGAAATTCTAGTAACTGGCCTAGCCGAGGCCAGCTTCAGTCAGCGTTAACCAGTGTCAATGAATCGTTAACCAGCGTCAGTGAAGCGTTAATCAGCGTCAAGCAGCATGGTTCAGTGTCCCTGCCTAATTGTGCATAGTTCAGTTGTTGGGAGTATCCCACTTCTCCCTTCTCCCATCCAAGTTCTCCAATAAATCCTAAAAACCAAAGGAACTGGACTGGTTCTTGTCCGAGGTGCTCACACTTGAAAAACATGCTTAAAGGTACGGTTGTTGCTAGCGGTAACCCAGGGGGACCCACACTCAGCAGCTCCCTTGGGAGTAGTGCTACACTTACTGTCTTATGGACCACCTGTCACCAGGAAAATAAGTGAAGGTAGAATTCCCCTTCAAATAAACAGCAATAAAAACCTGACAGAGACTCTAACCCATCACCACTCTACTACAAAAGCGTTTTCTTTGTTTTCTTTATCTTTATTGGGAACACTTCCTCTTGCTTCTTGTCTCAATAACCACCTGTCACCAGGAAATTAAACTAGGTGGTTATATCCCAAAACAGCAAAAAATACCTAAGAAGTTCTAACATATCCCATACTCTACACCAAATTTTGGCTGGAGTTTGAACTAATGTGTTCAGAGGTAAATGGCGCTATGCTATTTTGTGAATGCAAATATCTTGGGATTTTTAGTATTCATAGCCAAGCTGGACCTCTGATCTCTCCTACCAGGTATTTTTTGTAGAATACAGTAGACTCACTGATAATTCCAGTACTACTTTGAGAATATAAAGATTCTATAACTTTGAGCACTGTCTGATCATATAAATATTACATATTTGCTATGAGCATTTTTTTTTACCACAATGGACACAATATAAAAAAAGCACATGTATTTTTTATGCACATCTCTATAAAATTAACATTACAAGAGATTGTGCCAAAACAGAAAGTTGCAATCTTCCTATAGAGCCAGCAGGCACTTTGGTTTATTTACGTGGTGAGAGATGCCGGTGAAAATCTACACAACATCAGAAAACATAATTGGGAATACACACTGTATATATCATATACAGAGACAGTTAAGGCAGCAATTCTTTAGTTTGAAGTGATGTTCATCAATAATTGTTTTAAAATTAAAATCATACCTGTATGCTAATTTATTGGGAAATGCAAAGGGCAATAATTTGCAAAGTGCAGTAACCCATGGGACCAGTTGACCTTGCATACATCATTTTAAAGAATGAGTTCCCCTTTGCAAATAATCTGTTTATGCAGTTAAGGGGCACCAATAGATAAAATGAAACTGTGCTGATATGAACGATTTATAATAATGCACCAGCTATTGCTACAGGTCATTCCTGCTGAAAAACCATAGCCAACTTTCTCTGGCATCCCCTTGTTGCTAGCAAGCTACTATGCCGCTTCAGCAGAATCTCCAACCAATGATCCTTGCCTACAGCATCAAAGGAGTGACCATTTTCTCAGATTAAAAACCCTATGCATGCGCCTTCTTATCCATTGCAGTAGATTTCAGCTCAAAGCTGTGGAGACAGGATAGATAGACTGAGCATGTGTGGGGTCGGAATCCAAGAAAGCGTGCACTCTTGTCAAGGCAAGCACTAAAGGCTGGAGGATTGGCTGGAGCCTCATAGCAAAATCCTAGCAAAAGGGCCAAAAAGGGGAATACCAGCTATGGGGGGGGGGGGGGGGGTTGGGACAAAAACGGCCTACAGCAATAACAGGCACATTATTCAATATTGTTCAGAGAACAGTTTGTATTTATTCACATGCACCCCTCAACTGCATAGGAAGTTTTTAAAGTAAAGATGAACTGATCCTTTAAAGTAGTCACAATGCTGTGGTGTAGCATCTCGTGTGTTAGCAAGTACCAATGTTATTGTGCAAATTGATATTGGTAAAGCCCCCTGTTCAGGTTGTATGTGGAGCCATGACATATGCCTAAGTTGATTCACAAAGGCTTCACTGCCAACAGAATTCCTGGTTGAATGAGCAGGAGAGGGGCATCATCTTAATCTGTGGTGTAGTCACATGGTGCTAAGGGGAAAATGCTCTGCATTGCAAGGCACAAGCAAGAGCTACACTATTAATTAACTTTTATACACAAAGAGAGAGGTGGAGGCATCACATACCAACCAATCTATGATGGCACTGGAAGTGGCAAAGCCGTCTTCATTTTTCTGTGGTGCCATCATTACACCCCAGGGATTGCTGCAATTAGACTGTAAGCTCTTCTGCACTGATGTGAATGGTCTATATAGAGTTGTAAAGCACTGCAGCATATTTTGGTGCTATATAAAATATTCTTTAACTGTGAGTAAAATGCTGGCATAAAGCTACACCAGTGGACCTAGATTGCCTCTTCCACATTCCCTTGAAATAAATGTGACATTTTTATTAAAGTGTACCTATGGCCCGTTTACAGGGTGAAAAGCCATTTTGTTTCCTGAGCAATAGCCATCCTAAAAATATTCTCTAAACCAGGTGGATGACTTATATATTTTATTTTTACCAACCTAGTTATTATTCTCCAGCTATATGGGTCATAAATGTTCCTGTTGAGAAATTAGGTTAAAGGGAAACTAAAGTGTGTTTATTAATTCAGACCTGCATGTGAAAGTGACCATCTATACCCATTATAGTTTCCCATTAAATATGCATATGGGTCAGCAGTATTTGCATATTGCATTTTCAAGCTTTTCTTTGTCTTGCCACACAATGGTTGTACTCTAAGATGCAGAATGACAGGTGATGGCCTCATGATATCCAACAAGATAAGTGACGATCCAGCACAGGCTTCCTCACTGTTTTCTTCTTCTCCCTAATTACATGTGAACACCTGATATGACCTTATTTTATAGGAACACCATCATGAAGTGCCAATGGGTGGATAAATGTGTTTCTGCCCATATAAATATTCTTTAGTGTGTCGAGCAGCTTTAGACCAGCCATTGATGGGCAGATGTCTCCCTGAGTAAAGCAGGAGAGAGAGACTTTATCTCAGTTGTCAACCAGAGAGACTGAAAGAATGCCCTAAAATTTAGACTTCCACAAGATAGAGAATTCTCAGATCTGTATATGTAATACAATAACATAAATGGGTAATAAAAAGTAATGTGCAACTGTGAATGCAAAATAAGGGGTCAGTGAAAATGCACTATAAATTCCTACAAAATAAACTCTCACATGGTAGCAACCCATGGTAGCAACCTATAGTTCTGTCCTGTAAACCATCAAATATATATTTCTAAAATGACATAATAAGAAAACATATTACCCCTCTCCCAAGAAAAAAATACATGATCCGAGAACACCAAATGGCACTGCAATATATGCAGTAACTGAAATGATGAGTTATTGAAAATCTTAAACAGTTTCTACAGCTGAACAAAAATGATTTAGGTAAGGTAAGCATACACAGTTCAGCCCCTGAGCAGAAAGGCAGGGGCACAATGACCTGGCTGATTTATAAAAATAAAGGGAAGAACCCTAAAGCTGGCCATAGACAGATATTTTTATTTATTTTTTGTTCAGCCCAGTGGCTGAACAAAAAAAATAAATAAATCTGATTCCTCCATCCACAAAAGGTGAAATGGAGGAATCCCCCCTCTGGGTCATTGTATTCTGACAGTGGCTCCTGCTCCTCCTACTAGGTTTTGGCTGAAGCCAATGATCCACAATAGTTTTCCAATATTCTCCTTTGACAAAAGTCATTTAAATGATCAAATTCTGTTGAGCAAGGATGGCCACACACAAAATTTGGGTGGTCCCTGCGGAACCGGCTGAATTTAGAGCCGTCTATGGCCAGCTTTTGCAAGCAGTGACCTTGTCTCACCTTGATTCCTGGATTTCCCTCTAAGTATGAGTATGAAACCATAATGCAGGTGCAAAAATCGCACTTATGAGTTAGCTGGGGCTTTCCATTCAGCAGGTAGCATGAGAGGGAATTCCCTCAACAATGTCAGCACACTTTAATGCCAGATACAATACTGCACAATGTGGTTAATGTCCAACTCTGAGGACTCTACAAACCCCCAGGGTCTGTTCGAAATAAAAATTGCATCCTCCTCCTTCAAATTTTCTTGTCACTGCAGTGGAAAAAGTCAATTCGACCCCTGTAACCATTAGAAAATTAAAAGAATTTTCCTAAAACAAAACAATTTGAACAAAATTCTACTAGTGTATGGCCAGCCAAAGACTCCTAGCCATTGCCACAACTCCTGCCATTTTTTTAAATAGTAGTCCTACCCTGAGGTCCCTTATGTAAGCCCAGCTTTTCTGATAAATTTACCTAACATGGGAGGTCAGAAAACCGAGTGCTATTTACACAATACACTCAGTTTAACCCTGCTCAGAAGAGTTACTATTTAACTGGAGAAACCATTTATTTTTGACAACCATAGAAATGTTGTAGAATTCTACAAAGCACATTAAAAAATGTGCCCACTATAGAAGAGGTAAATAAACAAAAATGCAAAAAGCAGGTTAAGCTGCATAAGCACACCACAAGCAACTCTCATTTTAAAAAAGCATCAAAAAAGCAAACTGTCACTTTCAACAGATCAGGCAAATTTTGAAAAGTCTAGGTTTTAGTATATCTGCCAAGCTTTCCACCCCGCGGCACACTCCACCGCCAGCAGTGGCTCAATAAGCATCAAAAGACAAATATTCCATTTGAAAGTAAGCTTAAAGGTTGAATAGGTACAGTAAAGTAAGGTTCAAAACACACATTTTGACACTAAAAAAGGAAATCCAAATAAAAATAATAAATGGAGACAGACAGAATTATTATAATAACCGCTATGCTTTCAAAACCCAAGAAAAAGAAAACACATACACAGCTGGAGGGTTCATTAGTAAACAGAATACATTGTGCAAGTTTCTGCAAGTGTAGACTTTTTCTCCAACTATTGTATTGCTTTGGTGCCGTGTGCCGTGTACTTAAGACAAAAATTAGATACTCTCAAGTCTATGAACTTGAATTTTTTTTTTTTTTGGTCTAGGTTTATTGCTTTAGATTTGATGGAAGCAACCACTGAGTTTTTCTACATACTTTAAAGGGTACATTTACCCCACAAAAAAATATATATTTACATGTGAATACTGTGCTACTTGCATCAAAAAGACAGTATGCCTTCCTCAAAGACAGCCAATGATTTACAAAAATTTTTTTGGAGTCCTTTTGGCCTATCTCACCATAAGCTGAATAGCCATCCTAGTTGGGTCACTATTTACCAGAAATTACTATTTTTAAAAAGATTTTAAATGTTTTTTCTTGTATCTTATCCCTGCCAAATAAAAGTTGTATTAAAACTCTCTCAACTACCATCAATTTATGCTTTTTTTTACCTTGAGCTTAGATTATCTCTAACAATTCTAGTTTGTTGAAAATTGTATATACTGTAGAATAATCAAAATAAGCAAAGTTGCAGTTAAAATAAATGACATATGTTGTCCCTGTATATTTGCACATAATTGAAGTAACCATAATAGCCAATGAAATATTCTATGCTTGGGGAAAGCCATGGTAACAACCCTCTTTTCTGTTTTTCTTGCACTATTAATTGTAAAAGAAACTTTTAGAAGCAGAGAGTATCAATATAAGACTGTATGATGAATAAACAAGGTGGGACTAAAACAGTCCAAATTGATGTTACAGAGAAGGTGCCCCATCATCCTCGTCCCAAATCTAAAATGCTTTAAAATACCCTGTTTTTCATAATTCTTGGAAGACAAAGATTTAAAGAGCTCCTTTAAAAATTGATTGAATAACACTGTATAAAAATTCAGTGGCAGCTTCAAGACACCACTATTAGTGTGGAACATACACTTGTAAGTGAAATGCTTTTGCATAAAACTGTATTAAAAGCCCAGATGAGGTGGTCCAGTTTTTCTTTCCTTCCATGGTGTATTATGGCCATTTTTAGTTCAGGCCAATGACTAGATATTAAGAGGTAAATAACCAGTTGGAAGAAACACGTTTAGTGTATTTGAGAAGATAGCTACTCCCAGTAGTTAGGTAGATGCAGCTACAAAACGTTCCTCAGAACATAAACAATATACTCATGACAATATATCCATTCACTAGAACCTCAATGTTGGTTCTATAATGTACAGTATGTCACACAAAGAACTCTTATTGCAGAAGGTCAATTGAGACGATTCCATATGACTGATCAAAAATAAACTTGGGGCCTCTTCTTGACTTTATACTTCAGTGATCCATATCGCACCTGTAAAACAATGAGACATCTTGATATGAAAACTTTTCAGGATCTCAGAAAGCTAAAAGTTATTTCAACTGCATTAATAAAATAGATGAAAATACAAGAGCAATTTAGAATATATATGCACGTCACCACCAGGATGCTTGACCCAAAAATGGAGAGCATACAAGAGCCCTACTGTGTCCATGTGGACCTACAGGTCCCTCTCAAAAAATTAGCATATTGTGATAAAGTTCATTATTTTCTGTAATGTACTGATAAACATTAGACTTTCATATATTTTAGATTCATTACACACAACTGAAGTAGTGCAAGCCTTTTATTGTTTTAATATTGATGATTTTGGCATACAGCTCATGAAAACCCAAAA
This sequence comes from Pelophylax lessonae, assembly GCF_965119305.1. Lineage (NCBI taxonomy): Eukaryota > Metazoa > Chordata > Amphibia > Anura > Ranidae > Pelophylax > Pelophylax lessonae. Next base: position 107,839,479 of record NC_138776.1, read on the forward strand.
TTCCTATCTCAAAAAATTAGCATATTTCATCCGACCAATAAAAGAAAAGTGTTTTTAATACAAAAAAAGTCAACCTTCAAAAAATTATGTTCAGTTATGCACTCAATACTTGGTCGGGAATCTTTTTGCAGAAATGACTGCTTCAATGCGGCGTGGCACGGAGGCAATCAGCCTGTGGCACTGCTGAGGTGTTATGGAGGCCCAGGATGCTTCGATAGCGGCCTTGAGCTCATCCAGAGTGTTGGGTCTTGTGTCTCTCAACTTTCTCTTCACAACATCCCACAGATTCTCTATGGGGTTCAGGCCAGGAGAGTTGGCAGGCCAATTGAGCACAGTAATACCATGGTCAGTCAACCATTTACCAGTGGTTTTGGCACTGTGAGCAGGTGCCAGGTCGTGCTGAAAAATGAAATCTTCATCTCCATAAAGCTTTTCAGCAGATGGAAGCATGAAGTGCTCCAAAATCTCCTGATAGCTAGCTGCATTGACCCTGCCCTTGATAAAACACAGTGGACCAACACCAGCAGCTGACATGGCACCCCAGACCATCACTGACTGTGGGTACTTGACACTGGACTTCAGGCATTTTGGCATTTCCCTCTCCCCAGTCTTCCTCAGGGTCCGGTCACCTCTTCTCGTTGTGCAGCGTTTTCTGCCACACTTTTTCCTTCCCACAGACTTCCCACTGAGGTGCCTTGATACAGCACTCTGGGAACAGCCTATTCGTTCAGAAATTTCTTTCTGTGTCTTACCCTCTTGCTTGAGGGTGTCAATGATGGCCTTCTGGACAGCAGTCAGGTCGGCAGTCTTACCCATGATTGCGGTTTTGAGTAATGAACCAGGCTGGGAGTTTTTAAAAGCCTCAGGAATCTTTTGCAGGTGTTTAGAGTTAATTAGTTGATTCAGATGATTAGGTTAATAGCTCGTTTAGAGAACCTTTTCATGATATGCTAATTTTTTGAGATAGGAATTTTGGGTTTTCATGAGCTGTACCAAAATCATCAATATTAAAAAACAATAAAAGGCTTGCACTACTTCAGTTGTGTGTAATGAATCTAAAATATATGAAAGTCTAATGTTTATCAGTACATTACAGAAAATAATGAACTTTATCACAATATGCTAATTTTTTGAGAGGGACCTGTATATTCATTCTAACCAACTGAAGCAAATTTCCAACATTAAAAGGCAATGTCATGCACTAGCGAGGTAGGTGAAGCCTTTTGCTTCTTTGGTCGCCAGGAGCGACACATTACTGCCATAGGCGGAGGCGTGAAGTGCAATTCAAGCCTCCGCGGAAAAAAAAAAAAAAACACTGCACACACTATAATCATTGGAATGTAAGCTAACATATCTTTTTTTAAACTGGGATTAAATATACTTTAAAATACAGATTTCACCTTTAAAGCCAAAAAGGTATAAAATCTGGTGCTTTAAAGTAAAAACTATTACTAGTTTTAGATTAAAAGCCTTGCAAGGTTTTTTTTAGATGTCTGTGTCACTCTTGGGATGATTCTCTCTCCATTTGTCATGGTGACCATTGCCACTGAAACAAAATTTGAGGTGAAATACAAATGAATAGGATTGTAATCAGAACAAGAAGATAGATATCTAACAATCGGAACATCTGTCCTGGTGGAACTGCCAAAAAGTGAGATTTCTTCTTTTGGTAACATCTCCAGTCCACCCCCTTCCAGTCATGCCTTTAGTACAGAAAATGGAAGGAAATCTCACTTACAAAGATACAGATAGCAGTACAATCTGATGTTCTAACCCTTCCCCCACTGTAGTCAAAACAAAAAAGTATTGTCTAGAGTTCTACAGTAACTCTTCCCCATCTATCTAAAACGAAAATACCAGTTTTCGGTTGGATGGACTCCTTATAAAAAGTAATCCATTTCTACATTGATCCTCTATATTCTTTACTGGACCTCATCAGTAAAAGATGTTCTTGCTAAGGGCATCAATAAACTATCTTTTTTAGAACAGAAGGTCCACTCAGGGCCATGTTTCCGAATGGGCACGCTGGGCAGTTGCCCGACTTGCCTAGGGGGCCCCACCTGCCCAGGGACCCAGCCCCAGCCAAAAATTAGTCCTGATTCCCGTGTGCATTCCGCCGCCAAACGTAGTAGGTGGCAAGCGCCAGTCGGCCCTGTGCTGCTGTCAGGCCACTTGGGCCATGGAGGGGGAGCCCACAACTGCAGGAATGCCTGTCCACCTCCACGGTAACAGGCACACACAGGACAGTTGAGTCTGACTCCCGTCCGTGTGTGTGTTAACCAAACCCAGCCACCGAAGTTGGAAACTTTCATTAGCCTTGCACTGCTGTACCAATAAATATCGCCTTATCAATAATTAGCATTTTTATTCTCGTGGGTGATTGTGTAGGCAGGGCCCCAGTGCACTGCATTGCCCGGGGCCTTTTAATGCTCTTAAGATGGCACTGGGTCCACTGTCTACAATAAAGGAACAAGTCCCAAAGATGATGTGCATGAGCTGTAGTGCCACCAAACTCTAGTGGTAAGAACAGACCGGCGAGTATGGTGGGCAGAAGCATGCACCATGCAAACTAACACCACCAACCAGCATAACCTGTAGCTCTGGCAGAGACTGCTTAGGATATACCCAAAGACTGTAAAAAAAGTCAAGGTACACTGACTTGAAGCCCTTGGCAAAGAAATATATAAAACCCTAAAATCCAAACAAGAAAAAAGTCATAATAGACTCTACAAACAAATGCTTATATATTCTACCTAACATCTCTAAAAAGTTATTACAGTATTTTTTCCTGCAAAACATTTGATGCATTAGGCACCTTAGTAAGTACTGTAATTGCATTTCTTTTTGTTCTCTCTCCAGTGCCAAAAACAAAACCCCCACTGTTGAAATATTCTGCCAAACACTAAAAAGCAAAGCTTTAACAAAGCATAATTAGCGCTGATGGCTCAAGTATACCTGAAAACTAGCTTGGCAGTTGTGCAGTACTGAGACTTGTGAAAAAAAAGATGGAAATAAGGGTCAAAAACAAATATAATGATGCTTGTTCTATTTCCTCCTGACAACGGCTTGCTAGAAGCCTTCCCAGAAAAGGCAATATAATTGTGATAGCCTGAGATTGGCTATAGTTTATCTTCAATATAATACTGTGAATCATCTCTGCCTCTGCTTTCTGGCAGGGAACACTTTCTTCTATGAACATATGGAGGAAGGAGAGGGGGGAGAGCATGCAGTTCACTTGGAGTTTATTAAAACACATACTAGCTCTGGGTCTGCATTGTGCTGCTCACAGAACACTCCTGCCAAAAGAAACTAGCTGTGTTTATTAATGTATACACAATGAGAAGCAAACTTGTTCCAACCGACTAGATTAGGCCTGGTCAGCTCATGCCCACCCGTACCCGGAGCTCAGCATATGAAACAGCAATCTAAAGGGGGGTGATTAGCAGATGACAGCCTTTGTTATAAGTCACTCCTGTTAAAAAAGGAGGGGCTAAACTCTATTTTAGAAAAATAAAAACAAAAAGCCCTCCATTTAATGGGGAACTTTAGTTAATAATTGCCTCGTTTCCACTGAGCGGAACGGTTCGGGTCGGTACAGTTTGGAAGAGTTAGAATGGTCCGACCTATTCAGGTGAGCGTTTCCACTGCAAGTCGGACCGCCAGGGGCCATGCAGGGTTCACACCAAACGTGGTGTTTGTTTTGTGCTTTCGTTTGACGTGAGCATTGACGTTTTCCTGTCCACCAATCAGTGGAATGTATCGTGTGACGCCAGTATCTCCGCCCTAACCGTACCATACCATTTCCTATGGCCCTACATCTGAAGGAGGACCAGGAATGGTGTGGTTTGGTTGTATGGGCCACTTTCATAATGGAAACACTCAAAATAGCGTTCCCGTACCGAACTAACCCGAACCGATCTGCTCAGTGGAAACGAGGCATTATATTTAAAAAGATGTGTAGTATTATTTTATTATTTCTAAACTTTAACAAAGTATACAAATACATGATGAGAATCCCTGTTCAATAATGATTGATATGTAAGAGAAAGGAAAAAAGCAGCAAATAACATTTATGCTGTGATTTATAAAAGGCCAGTACTTAATAAATGAATGTCAATGTCTTTTAATATTGTCTGACTTACTTACTTTGTAATGCTTGAGTGTACAAAGGACTATGTCGTACATAGGTCCAATGCACCCATATAACATCCCCCTGCAACAATCTACAGCAAAAGTAACATCTGCTAGTTGTTACTAAAGCTGGCCATAGACTAGTAGAATTTCGTATAAAATTTCCTTAGATTTTATAATAGTTAATGATGTTTGTTTTCGACTGTAGTGATGAAAAAATTCAGAGGAGCAGAATGTACCAAAATTGTGCATTTTCTAATGGAACCTGTTTAATATTTCTGGGCATTCAGAGCAGCGTACAGACAGCCTGTGTCAGTCAAAAGAGGTGCAGTGGGTGCATGGACACATTTACACATACAAATCTGAAAAGTATGCAGGGATGGGTCAGTGTGCATCCAGGGCTGTGCACCCGTCCCTGCATGCCTGTCAAACTTGGATGTGCGGGTGAAACCATACAGCTGCTGCATCTCTATTGACTATCATAGGCTGCCTGCACACAGCTCAGCGGATGCATAAGTAAAAAGCTCTTCATGATGTACTGTATGAGGGCCCATGTGAGAGAGCCCTAATGTCATCTACTGCTAGATAGGTAAAATAAACCTTGAATCTAAAGTCTTCAAGATATCCACTCCTTCAGCAGTAGTTGTTTAAAAAGATATACTAATCACTGCAGACCAGTAACTAGCTGAAAATAAGTATTTTGATACTTAAAATCTATTCACACTCTAGGGAACATGGAGAGGGAGATAAATTATATCATTTATGACCCAATTGCAAGCAGCACCTTAGGCTTTAAAGTTGCACAGCAGGCAACATTTGAAACCTTTCAAGAACACACAAGGGTTGATTTACTAAAAAGGCAAATAGACTGTGCAATTTGCAAGGGAATTTGCTCCAGAGCATAGTAAATAATGCAAAGCTTCACTTTGCAAAGAATACCCAAGGAAAGTTGTGTGCAAGGAAAATAAAAATACAGCTTTTTTGCTTGCACATGATCGGATGATGAAGAGAGCAGAGCTTCCCCACATTTACTAAGCTCTGAAGAAAATGCCCTTGCAAAGGACACAGTCTATTTATCTTTGGTAAATCAACCCTACAGCTTTTGTGTACCTAAGGGCATCAAAAACCAGAAATGCCTCTTCATATTCAAAAATGATTTTTTTAACATGAATATTAAGGCCAAGAAATATGATGAAAACCAGAGCACAGTCACATTTCCAGGGGCAAACACTTTCTTTCTTAGCAAACTTGGCAAAACCCAATATGCAGGTAGTCCTTTGTTTCTGATCACACTTAAAGCGCCCAATAATCTGTAAAAATATTGGCTTGGAGTGGCTTTTTTAACATTTGGTGCACTTTAATATTATAAAAACAAAATGCACTGCATACCTCCTTACGGCCTTTGACAACCTTAACAGATCTCATGCTCTGTGACCTCCGAAGTCCCTTCTGAGAATATGTTTCATCCTCCGAATGTGCCCCCTCCGTTTCCTCATCTGTTTTGTCATCTCCAGAATCTTTCCTTAATGAGCCAAGTCCTATGTAAACACAAAGAAAAAGAACACTGCATAAAAATGGCAGCACACAAGCCAAACTAATGCTACTAATGATTACACACCGAGCACTAATCAATACGCAAGGACTGGAGAAGGCAGCAGTCTGAAACTGCAATCTGTAAACAGGGGGGGAAGGAACAGCTGAGAGATAATGTGGAAGAAATAGTATAGAGCAGCATTTCAAATCTTTTCCTAACAGCAGAAAAATCCTCATCGGTGTTTTAAACAAAGAGGAGAGGGAAAAAAAATCAATGTTAATTGCATATTCTGTCCCTAGGGCATAAATAGTTTTAAAATTCATTTAGACAACAAGAATACAGATACCGGTTTATAGTTCTTAAAGGACCAATAAATCTAGAGGAAAGCTAACGAAAGAGCACTGTTAAAAATAAAATATAATGGATTTGGTTCACTTTATTCATTTATTTATCATATTTTTTTTGTTCTTGTAGGGAAAGTAAAGTTTCACTTAAGCCCCGTACACACGTAGCGATTGACGGCCGTAAATATTCGGCCGCCGAACGATCGGCCGATTGTCGGCTTGTTAGTATGATGCTTCCGACAGCCGACAGCGCATTTTCGGCCGAACAGAATCTGTCGTGCAGGCATTCAAATTTTTGTTGGCCAACACCAGAACGGCCGATTGTTCGCCAGTCAGTACAGATTTCGGCCGACAGACAGCAGATTTGCAAGACTGGGCATGCTCAGAAAAGAAAAAAGACAAGGAAAGTTAACCATCACTTCTGATGTTGGCTGTTGTTGGCCGACAAAAGTTTTCAACAGACACGAGAGCCCTGGACAAAAGACGGCCGATCGTTCGGCCGACGATGGGTACGTGTGTACGGGGCTTTAGTCCACACCTCAGCAGCACACACTCACCCCTCCTTCACTTCTGATCTCCTATGTGTCTGTAATGGCACCTCATGATTACCCCAGTGCTGTCACTTGGTGGCAAGAAGGTCCCCTGTTCTAACAGGTCAGCTTGGAGCTGATAGAGATTTTTTTTTCTTTTGATCCGGCAGTGGAATGGAGAAGTATAAAAGCGAGAAAAGTATTTGCTGCTAGGGAGAGGGGAGAAAAGAAACCCTTTTACTTTGCACTGTATGGGCAAAGGAAAGGGTCACTTTAAACTAATGTTATTAATCTATACTTACAGTGCCTTGAAAAAGTATTCATACCCCTTGAAATTTTCAACATTTTGTCATGTTACAATCAAAAACATAAATGTATTTTATTGGGATTTTTTGTGATCAACTAACAAAGTGGCACATAACTGTGAAGTGGGAGGAAAATGATAAATGGTCTTCAAAATGTTTTACAAATTAATATCTGAGAAGTGTGGTGTACATTTGTATTCAACCCCTTTACTCTGATACCCCTAACTAAAATCTAGTGGAACCAATTGCCTTCAGAAGTCACCAATTAGTAAATAGAGTCCACCTGTATGTAATTTAATATCAGTATGAATACAGCTGTTTGGTGAAGCCCTCTGAGGTTTTTTTTTTTTTGAGAACCTTAGTGAACAAACAGCATTATGAAGGCCAAGAAACACACCAGACAGGCCAGGGATAAAGTTGTGGGGAAGTTTAAAGCAGGGTTAGGTTAAAAAAAAAAAAAAATATCCCAAGCTTTGAATATCTCACGGAGCACTGTTCAATCTATCATCAGAAAATGGACTATGGCACAACTACAAACCTACCAAGACATGGCTGTCCATCTAAACAGACAGGCCAGGCAAGGAGAGCATTAATCGGAGAAGCAGACAAGAGGCCCATGGTAACTATGGAGGAGCTGCAGAGATCCACAGCTCAGGTGGGAGAATCTGTCTACAGGACAACTATTAATCGTGCACTCCACAAATCTGGTTTTAATGAAAGAGTGGCAAGAAGAAAGCCATTGTTGAAAGTAAGCCATAAGAAGTCCTGTTTGCAGTTTGCGAGAAGCCATATGAGGGACACCGCAAACATGTGGTGCTCTGGTCAGATAATACCAAAATTAAACTTTTTGGCCTAAAAGCAAAACGCTATATTGAGAATCTGTGGCAAGACTTGAAAATTGCTATTCAAAGACGCTCTCCATCCAATCTGACAGAGCTTGAGCTATTTTGCAAAGAAGAATGGGCAAAAATGTCTCTCTCTAGATGTGCAAAGCTGGAAGAGACATACCCAAAAAATATTGCAGCTGTAAATGCAGTGAAAGGTGGTTCTACAAAGTATTGACTCAGGGGGGCTGAATACAAATGCACACCACACTTTTCAGAAATGTATTTGTAAAACTTTTAAAAACCATTTATCATTTTCCATCCACTTCACAATTATGTGCCAATTTGTGTTGGTCTATCACATAAAATCCCAATAAAATACATTTATGTTTTTGTTTGCAACATGAGAAAATGTGGATCATTTTAAGGGGTATAAATACTTTTTCAAGACACTGTATAACATTTTTGAAGCTGCTCCTGCCCCTATCTAGACTCCATTGCTTGGTTTTTTTGTTTTTTTTTACAACAGAGGTACATTAGAAGTCCATAGAAAACATGTAAAAGGAAGCCTAAAGCACCACTTGCTGCATCAACAGTAAAACACCAAATATTCATGCAATATTTATTAAATATATATAAATTTATATAATTTTTATCTATATTTTTTTTAATACTGAATATTATAAATAGGTAAAATAACAATGCAAAAATACAACTGCACTTTTCTCTTTTCTTTAACAAATGCAATAGTTCCCAAGCCTGTAAAGAATCTGAAATGTTTGTTGTAGTTGGAAAATTTGTAGTTTATAAGCAATTTTACAATAAAATGTCTTCCCAGATATATAATTAACTATGACACTATTATGGATAGTAATGATCCAGGGACACAATTTCACCAACTACTGTTTCCCTCTGGAAATTGGGACAGCTACCTCCTGTGCTCAATATTTTATTTTAATATGGAAAGTAGACTCTGGAGTTAGTCAGTGTAAGGACAGATATGTTGAACAGACTGCTAGCTCATTCGCTCCATATATGTATATACATTGTTATGAAGGGACACAAAAGAACATTCATAGTGCAGGAACTGGTATGCTTTTATTTGGACATCCTTCAGAGAAGTGCCTAGACAACCTAAAAGGAGAGATTCAGAAAGCACTGGTGGACTATTATTTGATTTGTGCAGGATAAACAGGAAATAGTCTTCTTGTTGAACTTGGAATAGTATACATTTCTAAATGGAAAATAAAGCACTGCATAAAGCCAAGACTAACATAAGCTGCAGAGCAGTAAAGGGAATATATAGCTCAAACTATTTTTTGGCATGGTATAGAGTTAAGCCATTACACCTCTACATTTTCAGTCATCTGCTAGCAAGCCAAAATGCTAAGGATTGGAAGCCGAGTTAGACATCTGTAGACTCCCATGTAAAAGGAATATTTTCATTGCCCTATGTAGATATGTATTATCGCTGCAATGCGTATGTACATGGCCCCTTGCAAAAGTACCACAGTCTACCCAAGCCAGAGAATCATAGGTCACCTACAAATTGATGGTCCAGCTGAAGTAAATACCCATGAGCTGAACCCTAATTGGCATCACAAGGAATACTAGCATTACTTCCTGTAATGATACTAAGATAAATGGATCCAATTGCATACCACAGCCCTTACACAGATACAGTAAGTATCCTTATTGTGGTTTTGGTCTCTTTACCGGAGCAGCCCAGATGATCACAAGAAGGAAGGATCCTTACCCATTCTGACCACTTAGCATCCCATGCAGAAAGTTCTGCCAAATGTAACTTGGCGGTGTGATTTATATAACTTGTAAAAAAAAGCTGCTGATATGCAAACAATGCACTTAAGTTCATAGCAGAAAGGATTCTGTAGACGTTTTTTTTTTTTTTTTTTTATTAAATGGTGTCATCCCTGCCCAGTTCTCTTATTCTAAATTAACAAATTTATCCCTCTCTCCCCTCATTTACATAACATAAAAAAGTCATTTTACTTTCAACCAAATTCAGAACTGGAAAGGCTAACTACATTCCCTGAGATAACACAGGAATTGTGCACAGGACAGCTCTGGATTTCTGACATTATCAACAGTTGTTTTTTTTTTTTGCACTTATCAAACAGATACAAAAAAAAAATGCCTTATATACCAGAGCAAAAGGAGGCAAATATGAGAAGTTCATTGTATGAACTAACAGCATACATTCTTTACCAGTGAATCTTTCAAGATCTTAAGATCTTGTGTCTTAAATTACATCTCCATCAGAATGTTTGGAGAAAGTCACATTCACTGCTTTATAAACAGACCACTAAGTGTTAGTGTTAAATATAATATTGAGAGTGCATGTAGGGACGGATTACATTTTAGAGTGTAAGGGAGGGGGGGGGGTGCCTTAGAGTAGGATGTATACATACTTTTTTTTTTTTTTTTTTTTCAACTCTGGGATCTGCAGCTTCTTTACAGTGCTGTGCGCTTAGCAATGTAGGCTACCTGCACTGAGGACAAATGTATTTCTGAAAAGGTAGAACAGCTAATTTGAAGGTTTGATCATATTAGGTCAGGGGTGTCAAACTCTATTTCATCATGGGCCGTATCCACATTATTGTTGCCCTCAAGGGGCCAGTTGTATCTGTAGGACTAGATTTCCAGAGCACCCTACACCCCCCCCCCTTACATCAGATGTCAAGAGCCCCCTACCATCAGAAGTCAAGGGCCCCCCATCCTCCTTTCAATCACAGTGCATCCCACTTACCTTGTGCTACTGCAAAGCAGAAAGTTCAGGGTCTGGATGAGGGCCAGTGGAGGGCTGGAGTCAGCTGCCAGAGTCTGCTGAATGCTAAGATTAGGGAGGTAGAGACAAGGGGGTGCTTTGGCTGCACAGAGAGACACAGGATCTGTAGGAGGAGTTCTGTCCTCCTCTCTGCTGCTGACTGCTGAGAAGGTGAGGGGGGGGGGGGTCGAGACAAGCCTCTCCGTGGCTGCAGGGAGAAGAGCAAGATCTGGCAAAAGAGTTCTGTCCTCCTCTCTGCTGTGGACTGCTAAGACAAGGAGGGTAGTGCCGCAGCTGCAGGAGAGATGCAAGGGCCACATGAAATGGCCTGGAGGGCTGGATTTGGCCCTAGGGCCTTGTGTTTGACACACGTGTATTAGGTGAATGGGCTAAAGATCAGGAATACCTAGTTTTAGAAACAACAAATGCTGGAAGATGTGCAAATGTGGATGTGTTTAACATTTCTCAAAAAACAATACATGGACTAGTATTAGCCTGCATTCTACTGCCACCAATGCATTCATTTTACTGATGTATTTGCAGCTTAAGGGTCCAATCACATCAGATGTGCTGGTATGGGTTGATCAACACATGCGTTTTGCCTAGGTATACTGAGAGAAAAGTAGACTATGCCCTACTTTTTTCAGCACAATGCAATGCAATGTGCATAAATGCAAAAGTCAAAAAAGCATTTAGTTGAAGTTTCCTTTCAAATTTAAAAATGCACTGCAACACTAAATGGGAATGCATTTCAACACATTTACTTGCGTTTAACACAAACATTGCAGTGTGAAAAAGAAAATGTTCTAAATCAGTCTGGCAAATTAGCCTCCATGTCATTCCATAAAGACCCACTAGGTGGCACAAGCTCCCCGTTTTACTACCTTGAAAATTGCAATCTTCTGCAGCACAAACATCTGGGTTACATTATTTTCTACTTCCTGCCTCTATTCAAAACAAACCATTCTACATCACATCCATGAACACAGATTATTATGAAATGTCCTAAATTATTTGGATTATGAGAGCCATATGAATTGTTTTACTTGATGAAACAACTATCCCAGTGGTGAGTATAGGAATTACTTTAGACTGTATTTTCCATTACTAAACAGCAATTTACTGGTAATTCTGCCTACAAGGACAAAACTCCCAAATATTGAAAAATCTGCCTTAATTTATTCTAGCTTCAGATTTCCTTCTACGACCTCTTCTGTGGAAAACTGGCAATCTGCAAGCAACTTAGAGCTCTGCTATTAAAATTCCTGGTAGACTAGCAGTGCATTGTGTATTTCAGTCATGTCTGCACACTGCTGAACCATTTCCAGCCAACCTTCTCTGAAATCTTTTTATCTTCCATCCTTTTTTTTTTTTCTACATGCTTATGAATTCACATCTCCTACATTGTATTCTATCACTGCGAAGCCTGGTAGATAGGCTAGTCAAGCGTCTGGGGAAAAACAGCAATATATCAGCAAGACACTTCACAAATTACGTTGAGATTAACACACTGTTTTATTATATATTTATTTTTTAAGGAGGAGAGACTCTTTTTACAGCACAGTAGGCTCCTCTGAGAGCTAAAGGATATCCAATTTAAAGGGAACCGTCAGTGCAAGCATACAATATAAAAATTGATAGGATGAATAGGCACAGTCCCTCCTGCTAGTAACAAAAAGAATAGCAAAAGGAGCTATGCAAAAGTAGGGAAGAAACCCAAGCGGTATTAGGCTTAAAAAATTGATTACTTTATTGAAAGAAGTAAAAAAAGTTGACACATGTATCGGCAATTAGTCACAACAAAGACATACAAACAATTAATAAAATACCCCAGGTGGTAGACCAGGTTAATGAAAAATAGCCCCTCCTGCTGCCTACAATGCAACGCTCTCTGGCAAACCAAGCCTGAGTTTTACCGCATTGGAAGCATACTTATGAAAATTTCAAATACATACTTTCATTGCAGCTCTTGGAGCTCTAAAGAGCCAGGCTGTTGTTCAAGGACACATATGATGCCAGTTAGAGCCTTAGTACATATTGTATGTTCACACTACAACTGTCCAGCAAAAGCGAAGCTTTAACAGCCATACTGTTAAAGCTAGTAAACCTGAACCAGGATGGTGAACTGGTCTTTGGGACAGAAGATCCTGACAACATGGGATAGCCCACAGAGCATCTGCTATCAATGTGATCAAGGCAGTGTACTACATTTGCTTAGGTCTCTGGAGCTATGAGTTGCCCCGCAAGGCCCTTCTTCTCATGGAAGGAGCAGCAAGGGGGGAAAAGTTAAAATAAAGTTGTACTGAAACGGCAAAGCCACTGTTTCTAATAGAGCAGTGGTCTCCAAACTGCAGCCGTTTTCTTGCCTTTATCTGGCCCTTGGGAACTTTTCCTTCCACTGATACAAGACACTTTTCCTCTCGCTGACACCAACAATGGGGCAATATTCCTGCTATTGACATCAGCAATGGGGCATTATTTCTCCTATTGATGCCAATGATAGGGCACTATTCCTCAAACTGACACCAATTGGGCAATATTTCTCCCACTGACACCAGCAATGGGGCATTATTCCTCCAACTGACACCAACAATAAGGCACTATTCCTCCACACTGACACTAGCAATGGGGCACTATTCCTCCCCTGAATACCAAAGATGCATTGTTTACTCCCACTGACACCTGGACAATTTCTACTCAAAATGTCCATTCTAAAGTCTGGAGGACAGTAAACTGGTCCTTTGTTTACAAAGTGTGGAGACCCCTGTGCTAGAGGATAGTTGTACCTGGAGGCAGTTTGTTGTTGGACCTGGAGGTCTATATCAAGCTTTCCCCACCTGTTACAGAAGTCCTAGAACACGTCCGGGTGTGGAACCCATTTTCACAGATTCGGGTACTAAAACTGAGACAGTTGCCTGACAACTGTCCAGCCCTGGCATGCAAACAGCAGCTGTATCGTGAAGCTCTGCCCAAGACAGAATTCTTTCTACCTATTTTGCTGCAGCAAGGCTTCTGGTTCCACCCTGATGACTGGTGTACACCATTCCTGTGTGACTGGATCCTGTTCAAGTGGCCCTCCAGGCTGGATTTCCAGTATTGTAGGGACAACCAAAATGATTAGAGCACCAGAATGTTGACTAAATCCCCTATGAAGAAACAGTATCTAGGACTCGTCCCCAGCCCAATAGGCTGGCATCTGTTGTGAGTATCTCCCTTGAGATTTATAGGAAAGATTACTCCAACTCCAGAACTGGATTCTTGAGCCATCAGGCCACAAACTGCCTCAGGGGAGGCAGCCATCAGCCCCTGGACCCTCATGCAGAAGGAAAAAGTTGGCCAATTTCAGGACTGAAGAGTGTAAGCCTGGGAGCAGAGACTATGAAGTTTCTCTTGGGGAAGAAAAACTCTGGCTTGAGCAGTGTCTAGGATAAGACTCAAGTTATCTCAAACAATAACTCGGTTCTAATGCTGAATTCTGAAGGTTTAGGATCTAACTAAATCTTTTAAAGTTCTGAACTATTCACATCATGTTATCATCCAGAACCTGTGCCAACTGCTCCCTCAACAGGTTGTATAGATATCCCACAATGAGGATGTCCTGATAGCATAACAAGGCGGGGGCCAACATCTCAGTGAACACTGTGCGAAAGACAGGCCAAATGGCAGGGCTATGAACTTGGAGTGCTGGGGGCCCACAGAAAAGAGAATGAAGTGCTCATGCCCTGCAAAAATTGGGACTTGATGTCTATAGAGGCCAGAAAGTCTTCATGATGGAGGAGGCTGTGACAGACCTGGTGTATTCCATGAAGATTTTTTTGGCCAAAATGAAGACATGTAGAACCTTTAAGATCCAAAATGGGCATATGCTATCTCTGGGATGCAACAGAGCTAAAGGAACCTGTTACAGCAGGACTGCTACCCGCATGTTTGGAAGTACGACATGTAGCGCAATGCAGGAGCAGCATAGCTTAGAGAAAGGCAAGGCTTTGAATACTCACAAACTAGTTGCTGGTAGTAGGGGAGGTTTAGACGGTCAGAGGTCAGACAGCAAAGACCATTTGAGGAAGATCCACGTGTCACTTGCGATAGAAGCAGCAGAGGTGGGAAGCAGTTAACTAGCGCTGTTAACTGTACTAAAGGTTTTATGAATGCAAGAAAGGGCAGATGAATGAAAGTCTACCTCCTCCTTTTATAGCGATACAAGGGAAGCTTTGCATCGAATGTAAGTACTTAGCTATGTGCTGATTTTTAAAAAAAAATGTAAGCTTTAATTCTAGCTGTCCGTAGAGTATCTTGTAGATGAGTACAGCCTGCCAAATGTGCATTGTGGTGTACATTGTGGTGTACATGACGATTTCTTGATTGGACAAAGAGAGGAAAGTGTAAAGCACACTTAAAAACCCTCCGGCCTTAGCAACAGCACCGCTCCCTCCTACAGCCTTAGCAACAGTAACCTACCTAAGGGATTCTGATTCCAGGTTTTTACTCTGTTGCCTAGAGCCAAAGCAGGCTTTACTCCATCTAATTTTAAATGAAAAAACAGATTACACCAAAGAGTCTCCATTAGCTTCTAAAGCTGGCCATAGATAGATTGAAATTTGGCTGCTTCAGCAAGGACCAGCAAAGTTTTTATCCATCTATGACTGTTCTGTTCAAGAGAAATCGATTTGGTAATTGATTCCTCCAGGACAGAACTGCTGGAAAATTTGTATTCGATTAGGGCATGCAGCCAATTAATTGCAGCACTGATCAGTGTATTCTGGCAGTGGAGGAGGAGTCCCGCTGTCAGAATACAATAGCGCAATAGCTGGCTGATCAAAAAAAAAAAACTAAACAATGCATAGCCAGCTTAACTCATTGTCAAATCTTTAGAATTACTTCCACTCTATTTTTTACCTTCATTAAAAGCGTGGTTTTTGGTATTCAGGATTTCAAAAAATAACCCCAGTGTATTCTGCCTAGTCCTGGCAATTAGTTAGGATGGATGGTACCTTTGAGATTTGAAAAAGGGATGATGCCATTTCCACCCATTGTGCTCTATTCCCCCATCGCCTCTCCAGCTGTGAGTGCTTCAATCATGGTAAAAGTGGTCATAAACCCTTACATATACTCAGTGAAATGACTGGCCTCAGGTGATACAAAGAGAATAAACAAATTCTTGTAGATAAGATATACCTGTTTAATTGCAGTCTTCTCTTCCTCTGTTCAAAGTCCATAATTTATAAGACTTATTTGTGCTTTCAGAAAACAAGGACGGAGAGCTGAAATTTCACACTGCAGAGCTCAGTAAGGAGAGCTCTGAGAGCTGATTGGAGGGAACAGACACAACCCCTTCCTTCACATGTCACACAGGAACAGAGCTTAGGGTGTCAATCACAAGCTTTGTGCTGGAGATCCCTCTATGTCATTTTTTTACTCTTGGTGTCAGGTAAACTTGTCAGAAGTGACTCATGTAAATAGCTAAGGAACAGGGTAGCAGACAGAAATTATACTTAGTGCTCTGGATTGAGACAATTACACACTATAGAGGGATAGGCTTTGTCCATATTTCAGGTCTAAGGTTTACAACCACTTTTAAATTCCAATCCCTCCTCCTCTGCTTCTAGCTATCAGTTTTGGGAGCGGTTACACTGGGCTACAGTCTAGGCTGATCACATGGATGAGTGTGGAGTTGCCCAGGCTTTCCCTACCTATCACTGGAGCACTAAGATCACAGAAGGGAAGAGAAAGTATTGCCTTCCTGTATGAGCAAGAAGCACATTTCCTTGCTTCCAATGCCCTTCCCTCCATCCTGTGCTGGCATAGTATACTGTATAATATAACAATGCACGCATTCTGGGACATGACATTTCATATTAAGGTGCTAAACTACAGTTCCGGGTGACTTAGAGGCAGGAAGCAGGAAAACCAGCCTTAAAAATGCATGTTTTAAATTGAGCCCAAAAACGCAAGATACCAGAACACAGGGTAAGCTAGTTTTTATAAAAAGTGAATATGCACAGAAGTACTGTTTTGTATTTTCGGCGTACCAGCTGCTAAAATTATGTGACAAGGTGATCTAACCCTTTAAACTTGGTCATACAGTCTAGGACAGTTACATAGTCAGTAAGGTTGAAAAAAGACACCAATCCGCCCAGTTCAACCTGTGTGCGTGTGCTAATTTCAATAGTAAATCGTATATCCCTGTATGTTGTGATCGTTAAGATGCCCATCAAATAGTTTTTGATACAATCGACGCTCCCTGCTGATACCACTGCTTGTGGAAAAGAATTCCACATCCTTGCCGCTCTGATAGTAAAGAAACGTCTTTGCAGTTTAGGGTTAAACTGCCTCTCTTCAAATTTCAGTGAATGAAATTCCCTCTCACTGAAAAGTTTTTTCCTGTCTTAGGGTTACCAGTAAGGTATTTGTATATCTCTATCATATCCCCTTCTCAAAGGTCTATTCTCCAGAGAGAATAAGTTTAAGGCCCCTTTCATACGTCCATTCCACCGATGGACTCAGTTTTTCTCAGCGGGGATCGATCCGCCAATCCCCGCTGAGCAGGCGGATTGCGCACTGTGTGCGGAGACAGAGGTGTCAGATCCCTGCTGTCCTCTATGGGGGAATCGGATAAGGACGGACCGTCTGTCCGTTCTCATCTGATCCGATCCGCCAGGCGGATGGAAAATAGGGTTTCCATCCGTCCGGATTTGACGGACAGGATTGGATCGGATGTCAGCAGACATGTCTCCGTTGACATCCGCTGCCCCATAGAGATGCATGGGGCATCCATTCAGATCCACCTGAAAAACTGACAGGCGGATCTGAATGGACCATATGTGTGAAAGGGGCCTAATGCTTGTAGCCTTTCCCCATAGCGGAGATCCCCCAGTCCCTTTATTAGCTTTGTTGCCCTTCTCTGGGCTCTCTCCAGTTCCAGCACATCCTTCCTGAGGACCGGTGCCCAGAACTGGATGGCACACTTAATGTGGGCGGACCAGAGTTTTTTAGGGTGCGTTGTGCGTTCTGCCCAGGAAACACTTGTTACAAGCAACACATAATACTGCAGACAGACACTGTCTGACTTACCTGGGGTTTCACTAGACTTGGTTTTCGACTTCTTTTGTGCTTCTTGCACAGGTGGAAAGGATCTGCCCCCCATGGTTTCATCCCCTTGTATCGTGGTTAGATCGTGCATACTGAAGCTTCGTAAGCGTTCTGTAATGGCTCCCTGGCTCTGAGCAAATATACAGGTATGATTAGAAACACAATTGAAATATCTGTGTTTTTTCATTAGTGTATTTGGCAGTGGTAAAAAACTAGAAACAAGGACAAACCATTAAATATTTCCACTCCACAGGCAGAGTGTTTCTATTTCATAGAACATTGTATTCCTGACACTTGGAAGGCACGGTAAACAAGTGGGAGGAGGTGTTATTATACTGAAGTCATGGAAATTAAAACTGAAATTCAGCTGCGTCTGCATCCATCGCAGGCTTCCTACGGCTCCATTTGCATGGGCATTTAACCACACTGTGAATCCCAGCGGCAAGAATCTGCTGATCCCTGTGGCTGGGACTGACAGCTGTGTGCGGACAGCTGTGTGCGGACAGCTGTGGCTGCGGGGCCTGTACACTGCAATGACAGGCTGTCAGCAGCAGCTATTCGTGATTGTTTGCACAGCCAGCAAAATGTGTGCTGATTATGGCTGGACACACTTTGCACCACAGCTATCCACACACTGCTGTCAATCCCAACCACAGGAATCAGTAGATTCTTACCACTGAGATTCTCAGCGTGGCCAAAGGCCAGTGTGAATGGAGCCTTACTAGCCTTACTAACATAACCAGCCACTGGTCACATGGGATTTGCACCTACATACCTCGTTTTACATACCTCATTTAGACCAGAAATAAAAGGAAACTTTGTTTTCATGGTTCCATTATCGTGTACTATGCTGATGCAACTTTCACATTTTACATGCTTGCAGTGCCATACTTGTATTACTTTATTAAAGCTGAACTCCAGACAAGCAGCTAAACAATGCCAAGGAATTTGTATTTCCTTCCATCCAGTTCCTAAGTTTACATTGCTCTGTCACACAGCACTGCGTTATTTTAACTGATAATTGCACGGTCATGCGACGCTGTACCCAAAAAGGATTTGTGCCCTTTTTTCCCACAAATAGATTTTTTTTGGTGGTATTTGGTCACCTCTGTGGTTTATATTGTCTGATTACATATATATATATATATATATATATATATATACACACACGCATATATATATATGTGTGTGAATGGGAAGGGGGTGCGCTGATCTTGTGAAAAAGCTGCTACTGAAATTGTGGATAAGTTAACGGTGTAATATATTGGTGCGCTATTTCTAAATAAATATATAATAAATCATATATAATTATAGTGTCAATTATGATATTAAACAATATCAGGTTTGAACAACTCAAATAAATGAGTGACAATACAAATAATATGTGATATAAATCAATCCAAAATAAAAGTATTTCTTCAGATGGTGTTTTCAGTGAAACCAATTGCAAATGTGAAGTATTCAACCAAAGCAAGGAGGCGTGCCGTCACTACGTCACTCGCGGTCCGTGCTGCAGCCGGACGCGAGTATCAACATCACATTTCCTCAGCTCTAAGACCGATTAGAAGCCTGCTTTTTGCCACATTTATGTAAGTGCGTTTTCCTTTTATTAATAAAGTTTGTTAAGGGTAATGCACTATTAGCCTCCATTTATTTACATGTTCCCGCGGAGGATCTATATATCCTTGCTGGATTCAACTGGAAAGCCGTTCACCTTATTTAAAGGAGAAAGGACCAGCGCCATTCTCAAGCCGTTGCTGTTTTTTCGAACGTAAAAGGTTCCTTCTTTTGGTAAGAGGCCATTAGAGGCCATTACCTTCCTTAAACACTGGTGGTTTGTCACTGAATTGGAGGTGGATTATACATAAATAAGCCTAATTGGATTCACTTATTGCTCTTGCCTTTTTTCCGCCGGGTGAGGAGGAAATTCACCAGGTGGAGGGATTTCACAGTCACTATTAATTTGGTTGAATACTTCCCATTTGCAATTGGTTTCACTGAAAACACCATCTGAAGAAAGACTTTTATTTTGGATTGATTATATCACATATTATTTGTATTGTCACTCATTTATTTGAGTTGTTCAAACCTGATATTGTTTAATATCATAATTGACACTATAATTATATATGATTTATTATATATTTATTTAGAAATAGCGCACCAATATATTACACTATATATATATATATATATATATGTTTTTTTTTTTTTTTTTTTTTTTTTTACTTTCTGCTATAAAACATATCCAATAAATAAAAATGAAAAAATCAAATGTCTTCATAAATGTAGGCTAATATGTATTCTGCTACATGTTTTTGGTAAAAAATAAAAATACCAATAAGCATATATTGATTGGTTCGTGAAAAAGTTATAGTGTCTACAAACTTTGGAATGTTTGTATTTTTTTTTTTTACTAGTAATGGCAGCTATTAGCAACTTATAGCGGAACTGCGATATTGCAGTGGACATTCTGACACTAACTGACACTTTTTGGGGACCAGTGACAGTGATAAAAAAGGAATGCACTGTCACTGTACTAATGACACTGGCTGGGAAGGGGTTAACATCAGGGGTGATCTAAGGGTTAACCGTGTGCCTGACCAGTGTTATATGTATGGTGGGAGGTGCTTTTACAAGGGGAAGACATGGACTCTAGCCCCTGCTTTGCAGGAACACAGGATCCATGCCTTCCCTGGTGACAGAATGGCGATCTGCCTTGTATACATAAGCAGACCGCAGTTCTGCCTCTTTGCTGGCTGATCGGCAGATGCCAACGGATATTGAGTCCCAGGTACCCGCCACTGGGCTCCCGCTGTGTGTGATCACAGCGGAAGCGAGCCGCTGGTCACACTCATGCTTGCCCCCTACCCGGAAGAGCTGGATCACACATATATATATATATATATATATATATATATATATATATATATATATATATATATACACACACACACACACACATGATCCAACGCAGAGCTGCTGCCCTGTAGCAGTACAGGGCTGTATTGCTATAGGGCAGACCTTAAGTGGTTAAAGAATAGTACTGATGAGATTATCTGCTACTACCAGCACGTTCCTTATTTTCCTCCCCTCAGTCTCCACCATATTCCCATGCAGTGCCCAAGCAGCTGATGTAGCAGCCCAGGGATTTGAAATCCCCGCTTTTCTTCTTTCTGCAGGGCTTTCAGGATGGATCAGAGTAATTCTGACTAGCCAGCATTGGCACAGAGCATCACTCTGATCTGTCCTGGAAGCGTTGCAGAAAGAAGATGGAGAAGAGCGTGCATTTAAAATAAATCCCCAGACTAGTACACTGGCTGCATGGACAGTGACAGCTTAGGAGGAAGCATGTCAGACATCTGAAATGGAACCACTGATTCTCCACAAAGAGCAAGGCTCCTACTCTGCAGCTGCCAGCAGGAGATAGGCTTTTGTACTCGAGCTGTGGCTGCTTTAGAAAGAAAGCAAGCTATAAAACACTGAAAAGAAAACTGCCTTTTGTTTTAATGCACCTGGAATGAATTTAGCTGATTTAAACTAAGGGTCCAAATGAGCTTTAGCCTAGGTTCACACTGAGGCCGTTTTGAAATAATGCAAGTTCAGCTGAACTCACACAATTTCAAGCCAGCATTTCAGTCCGACTTCAGGGGCGATTTCACAGACATCTGTTTGGGTTGCTACACAAGATGTCTATTGAAATCACCCTTCAAAGTCGCCAAGTCACGTCAAGGCATGTCAAATCACATGTCAAAATGGACCAAAGTGAACATGGGTCCGGTTTGACATGTCAGATCACATGTCAAATCAGAGCCTATTGCTGGCAATCTCACCATCCGAATCGGTGCGACGTTGACTTTGCAGCGCCGCACCGATTCTCAAAAGTAGTTTGTGTACTACTGTAGCACCCTCCTAGATAGGTGCTAGGTTAAAAGCATTGTTGCTCCATTCTGCTTATCAGGGGAGCCTGATCTGTTAGTTATGCCTGTTACATGTGTCCAGGTGTGAGTCATGGTCTGAGGGAGTGTCCCCACTGTATCCAATAGGGGAGCCTGTTGGACAGTGGAGGAAACCTGGCCAGTGGCAAACGGGCTTTTGTGGCAGTCCCAGTGGGAAGGCACCACTGCAGTGCATCCTGGGATTGACCATAAAAGCCAAGGGCACATGTGACAGGGCTGTCTTTGGCGGGAAGCCTGGAAACCCAGGAGGAGGGTGATGGCTGTCTCTCCTCCTGCTGTCTGAGGAAGGTGGTCACTGGCAGTCAGCCTAGGGGACCAGGTGTGGAGTTGAGCCTAAAGGATCCAGGAAAGCTGATGGTGGAGTTGCGGGCAGAGTCCTCTGGGAAAAACTTTATCCGTGAGTACCAGGGGGCTTGCCAAGGGGTCCGCCTAGGAAAGGGGACCACTCCAGGGAAGTCAGAGGATAGACGGTCAGCTCACATGGTTAGCAAGAGTAAAAGGGGGTGCCAAACATGACCCTGAAGAGTACAGGCAAAGGGGGTACCAAGCAGGGCCCTGAAGAGTGATTCACTGTATAGTTTGCTTATCTTAAACTTCACTACTGTGGCAAGGTGAAGCAGCGGCCTTGCCGCATTCAACATAGCTAGAAGTCCTCAAGTTGTGCATAGTTCATCTAGTTGAAGTATCCCACTCATCCTTTCTCCTACCCCAAGTTCTACAATAAACAACAAAAAAACTAATTCCCTAGACTGTTATCTGACTGAGCCAAGAACCTAATGTACTAAGGATTTGCATGTTGTTGCTATGGGTAACCCAGGGGAACCCGCATCAAGCAGCTCCCAAGGGAGTAGTGCTACACTACTTTTGGCAAGAACCCGCACAGATGTCTGTGAAATTGCCCCCGAAGTAAGACTGAAATGCTGGTTTGAAATCAGCTGAAATTTCAAAACGGCCTCAGTCTGAACCTTAACCAAAATAAATATATTCTGATGACAACGTGGCATTGTTGTATCTGATGAATCTCAGAATTAGATATAATTTATATATCATGAGTCCTCCAGCTCAGGCCTGGTTATTTATTATCATCATTCCAATTAATGTTCCTCGGTGATAGGTAGCACTGGGTATGAAGCACAAACAAATTAAGCTAAATTATTCATTTGCATTCCGAACAGCTCTCAAACCCAAGCACCATGCCACCCTACTTACAGTGACAGATGTAGATGTAACAAGAGGAAAATGCGGCAAGATCTATGATATATTTAAAGTGGTGCCACCGACCACAGGGAATAAGAATGTCTCACTTTCGCAAAACTATACAGAATATTTAACAACAAACTTTAAAAGAGCCTCGGAGGGCAGCTGTTTTGTTTTCAATTTACTGCCATGTTTACTAAGGGAATTATTCATCTAAAAGATGCCCCTTGGCAACTTGCACAAACAGATCGGAATCCACAACTTTGAAAAGTAATGCAAATAGTGGCATTTCTGCTGTGTGATCATTATTACCTTTTGTAATAAAAGTTGGCAGTGCTAGTTGTTTCCCAGAAACCACTGAAGGCACCACCTTTAGCATTATTCTTATTAACAACTTTTCTTTATTTGCCATCAAATTAAAGTGATTATACTGAGAATTCTTTGTTCTCAACTCAGTCAGACAGCATATCTGTCTTTGATTAAAGGACTTTTGTTCTGTTCTACTCTCTACTATAAAGCCTTTGTCCTACTGCTTTTTCGTTTTTTTAATTTTGACAAGAATGTAACAGGCAAAGACACCCTCATGCTCGACCCTTCTACGCAAAATTAAAGGCAAATTCCAGACAAATATAAAGATACAAAATGAATACATCCCTGGGATAAAACTGAACATTTACCACCCCTCCCTTCCACCCCCCACTAGACAGTCCTTTGTGTTCCTGACTTGTGAAGCCTGCAATACTCACCTTAGCCAGGCCATAGGTGATGGTGATGCGATTTTCTTTCTTGCAACCCTGGGTTGCAAGAAAGAAAATTGCTTGATTCCCCTATAAACACAGTCAGTGTTGATAGGGGAATCCCTCCCACGGAGGTACTGTTTTCTTCCAGGATGGGGGTGCAGGAAGCTCTCCCTGCCAGGAGAACACAGTGATTGTTGCTACTGCTTATAGCCGCTGGCAATAATTGCATGAAAAAAATCTGACATCAATTGACTTGGGTACAATCAGCCTGCCCATAAATGGTTCGAAACTTGGCCGCTCCCTGCTGAACTGGCCTGAGACTTGAACCATCTATGCCCAGCTTTTGTCCCCCATCCAGGTCCCTTAGGCTCCTTTCACACGGGCGGTGCACCCGACAGAGTCTGTTCTGCTCAACGGGGGGAATCGATCCGCTGATGGTAACCTGAGACAGCCCCCTATCCTGTTGTGATCACTCCAGTCATCTTCTCTGTCCTCAGAGACCCCCAGTAGCAAATACAATTGGAAATATCCATGTCATGCAGAATAGGAGAGGACTGGAGGCTGTGGTGTCACATGACTGTGGTTTACGATCAGTAAAAAAAGGGGCATTTAGATAGAGATTTTTTTATTTTTTATTATGGCGTTTACAGACAGGAGGTTTGGAAAGGGCAGGGGGGTTGGGGCTTTAAAGCGGAACTACTCTGCATGTGAGCACCTCAGACCAAAAACGCTATTAAATTTACTTTTAATATTCAAAGCAAACTCATTCACCAATTTATGTCTCCATGCTTTATTTTGCTGAGAAATCACTTTGAAAAACACCCCCCTACCCCCCTGGCCGTGGCCATCTTGTGTACGGACTGGGGATTCAAGTAGAATTTATTTCCTGGAATCCATCTGCCCTTAGCTCAGGCATGCAGGCAGGAGGAGGTCCTTAGCTTAGAAAATCCCTCCTCCTCTCCTGAATATTCCTGGTATGTATTATTATAATTATTAAGGATTTCTATAGCGCCAGCAATTTACGCAGCACTTTACAATATTAGAGGGAGACAGTACATATACAATACAATAAAATACAAGAGGATTTAGAGGGCCCTGCTCAGAAGAGCTTACAATCTAATGATGTATGACATAATTTGCCTAGCCATGGAAACCAGGAAGTAACTGAGCAAATGTAAAAAAAAAAAGTTTAAAACAATTAAATATGATATACTTTCCTATCTATTTACTAATGATAGCAGCATAAAGATTAAAAATAGTCAATATTGATTTAGAGAGTTAAGGTCCACTTTAAGTACCTATATTTGGCCTGATATCAGGTTTATTTAATCTACTGTATGTATAGCAGAGCTCAGACTGGTAAAAAGAAAAGCAGAGCAAAGAGCCAAGCAGTTGTGCTGCAGTTCTCATATGCTAACAAAGTAGAAGAATGCAGTGCAAGATAATCCAGGGCAGTCGCTAGTGGCAGAACAAGACCTGTAAATGTTATTGACCCATAGTAATGAAAAATCAGGCCTCCTGTCCTGCTGTGTCCTATGACAGAGCTGTGTAAATCTCAAAACTGGATGGTCAGAAATACAGATCCTTTTACAAGTAAAACAACTCCCATAAAAGTACTTTAAAACATTTACACAGTGAAAATACGTCATTAATACCACACTGTGTCTATTATTTTTAAAAATGTCATGGACCGACCATCAATAAGTAGGCACTAATTATTATTCAATAGAAAAGGCTAGAGTCAAGCTGCTGAATGAAAAGCAGCTTAGTTATTTTTCAATCTTAGGCTCAGCCGTTATATACTCAATTAATTAAACATTTGCGGGAGAGGTAGAAAACAACCGCCTGCTTCAGACGTTTTCTGTCCAATTCCTATAATTTGCAAAGTGAGTCATTTTCTAATTGCAAGGTGACTTTGTTCTGCATTTAACACACTTCTCTATAGAAGCACTTATGGGAAATCCTGCATTATCATCAATCTGACTCTTGCATATGTTGTAGTATTTGCATACTTATGATTTAGCGACTGTACATGACAAATCTATACATAGATAGGTATTTGAATCCTAACCATAGCAATGATACATCCAATTCTCTTTAGAGCCAAACAGTTGTGTTCCTCCACTAGATTCAGGATGCAGGTACCAATGTTGTTGCTGCCTCCCTTATTGCCTTGCTAATAAGGTACAATGACATTTTAAAAAATATTGTCATAGAAATGATTGATCATTGATTATCTCATTCTGGAAATCCTGGTTTTCTGGCTATTATAAACCTGATTTTCTAGCATCAATAAGTCATTGACCTGAAACATTTATGCAGATCAGGTATTCAAACTTACCCTGCCTCTAGTCAGTGAATTCAAAAGACAGTCAGGCAAGTAGCATTTTTGAAAGAAGGGCACCCCCCATACCTGGCAGAAAATGTTTCTAATGTAACAATAATGCTTAACCACTTAAGCCCCGGAAGATTTTACCCCCTTCCTGACCAGGGCCTATTTTGCGATTCGGCACTGCGTGACTTTAACGGACAATTACGCGGTCGTGCGACGCTGTACCTAAACTAATTTGACGTCATTTTTTTCCCACAAACATAGCTTTCTTTTGGTGGTATTTGATCACCTGTGCGATTTTTTTGATCATGCGCTATAAACAAAAAAGAGCGTCAATTTTGCAAAAATAGCAATATTTTTCACATTTTTTTATATGAAATTCCCCAAAAAAATGTAAAAATCAAAATTTTTTAACATTTTCGGGCAATTTGTTTTATGCTACATATGTTTGGTAAAAAAAAAAATAAAATCGCAAAAAGCGTATTTTGATGGTTTGCGCAAAAGTTATCGCGTTTACTAACAAAGGGAAAGATTTTTGTCATTTTTGTTGGGTTTTTTTTCAACGCGTAATGGCGGCGATCTGCGATTTTTTTTTTTTTTGCGGTACTGCGGCATTGCGGCGGACAGATCGGACCCTTGACTGACATTTTTTACACTTTTGGGGTTACCAGTGACATTTCTACAGTAATCAGTGCTATACATATGCACTGCTACTGTAAAATTACACTGGCAGTGAAGGGGTTAACTTTTTTTGAGAGGGAGGGGTGGTGTGTGTCCCTAGGGACGTGATTCTAACTGTGATTGGCTGTGGCTTGAGCTATAGGAACAGTGATCAACGGTCCTACATAGTAGAATCGTATGATCAGTGTTTCCACACAGGGGAGAATGACAGGCGGCTTGTTTACACTAGCCGCCTGCCTTTCTCCCTCTGCAGCAACGATCGCCGATTGACCGGCGGACATCGGATCCGCCGGTCACACACGCGGGGGGGGGTCCGTGACCACGCGCTCGCTCCCTAGACCCTCACAGGCTAGCGATGTAGATCTACGTCACTCTGCCTGTGAGGGGCTGACTGCCGACATAAATAGTCGTGCGGCAGTCGGCAAGTGGTTAAAAGGCAGAAACCTTGTTGTGCCTGAAAATTACTGTATGTTAGTTTTAAAACTGATCCTGCTAGACCATGGGTGTCCAACCTTTTGGCTTCTCTGGGCCACATTGAGTGTAGGGAAATGTTCTTGGGCCGCATATAAAATATATACTAAAGTTAAGGTATATAAGTATTAAAACCCCGCCACACCCTTCCCACACTGCCGCGCCGCCCCCCCCCCCCCCCCCCCTCAGCACTAGTTTAACACAAATAGAGGATGATCCCTTCCGAGGCAGCCTCTGCCTACAGTTAGTTGGGAGCCGCTGTGGCCGTGCCCCCGAGCTTACTTCCTTCCTCCCCAGCAAAAAAAAAAAAATTGTCAGGGGGCAGTGGGCCGCATTGCCTGTGGTTCTGGGCCGCAGGTTGGACATGCCCGTGCTAGACCGTCTACAGGTGTCAAACTGGCGGCCCTACAGCTATTGCGGAAATACAAGTCCCACCAGCCATTGCAAGGCTGACCATTACAAGCATGACTCCCACAGCCAGAGGCATGATGGGACTTGTAGTTCCGCAACAGCTGTTGGGTCGCCAGTTTGACACCAAGAGGCTCTAGTCTCAGTCTATAGATGGAGCTTCAGCTTTGTGCCAAGTCCATCTTCCTGTCATTTATCCTATATCACAAAGCTAGCATTCCAGGACAAAGATCTTAATTTTCATAAAAAGTGACAGTTATAAGATTTAAAAAATTCCAGTCTCCTAGCTAAAATACAGAGCCTTATGTGACAGATTATTGAATGGCGTCTTTACTGATCATTGAAATTCTGTCATTTGGCAGCTAAATGATAGATGATGTTACTCAGTGCTGATTACTTAGTGATGTTCAGCTTAGGATCCATTCACACTTGTGGATCGGTCGTTTGCAGTTACCCACAGGGGACTCGGGGGGGTCCCTGTAATTTGCTGTGGGGGGGGGGGGAGCACTTGCAGCTATTTGCAGCCTTTGAATGTAATCAGTCATGCAGGTCCTGGGCAGAACGTTTGCAGGTAATCACTGCATGAATGATTACATGAGAAGAGCTGCCAGCGTTGTCAGGCTCCCTTTGCTTTCAATGGGGCTTTCTACCATAGGGGAGTCTCCCACAGGTAAGCGCAAATGGCGAACATTAATGACTAATGCAGGCCAAAGATGCCTTAAAGGGTTGGCAGCTCAGCATATGGTCAGTCTTTAGTGTGTGTTTATGCTGAGCATTACCTCCCAATCACATCTGAGCAGCCCATGTGGCTACAGAGTCACACATGTGGGTGTATACGCAGTGGTAAATGACAACCCACTCACTCCCTCCTCCATGCCCACTAACCAGCTAAACACAACAGGCCAAAAAAAAAAAAAGTTTACCCATGCAGCGGGTCTTTACTCTCACTGCATGGGTCAACTGCTCGTTTTGCCCAGGGGAGAGGAGAAAGCTGTATACTCACCCGGTCCTGTATACTCACCCAATCCTCCGCTTCACTGGCAAACTGAGCTCCTCACCATTCAGCAGTGGACTGATCCAGATGTCCTCACGTCCAGAGCAAGTCTATGGGCTGGGCTAGATGATGTCAGGGATAGTCTACCACACAAGACCGCTAGACCGCAGAGAGGCAGGAGCCACAGTGAAGGATTGGAGGATTAGGTAAGCATATCTCCATTCTCAAATTCAAAAAACAAAAACAAGCAGTTGACCCATGCATGCAGGCACAGGCCCACTGCATGGAAAAAATTTTTGACCAGATTTGGGCTTTTTTAATGGCAGGTCTGGGGAAGAGTTCATCAGCTGATGAATCCCATGTGCCAGAGCTTTGTGTAAAGGGAGATTTTCTAAAATTTAAAGACAAAATGTGTATATTTTTTGAACCACAACAAGAGAACATGTATTGCTGCACACAGTACTTTGTTTCAATGGAGGTTTGCAAACACAGCAAACGGGTGATCCAGCAAATGATGTTGCAATAAATTGTAAACCTTGATTAACTGCAATCCTTTTTTTAATGTTCAACTTGACTTACCCAAAGTACAAAATGTAACAGCCAAGAGAACTTTTGACTTTAATAGGTTAAGCAATATATATTGTTTCATTAGTTTATTTAATAAAGTTGTCAAAATTGTAAGTACCTCTTAGGCTGTGTTCACACTGATGCGAATTGGATGTGGGTTTCGCCGCATCCAATTTGCATGACAGGAGAGTGTGACTGGCTGTCAATGGAGACGGTTCACACAGCTCCAGGGCGGCCGCAATCCGAATTGCAGAAGGGTCCTGTGCGTCTTGGCTTCATTTCAGGTGCGAATTTAAGCAAAAAGTTGGACCTGATTTGCACCTGAAACGGTGAACAGGGACGCACCAGACACCCTGCTGTGACCCTGCCGCCGCAGTAAGTCTGAACCCAGCCTAACTTTAGAACCCCATGTGTAAAGAGAGCCCAGCACAAAGGCTTTATGTAACTGCTGTTTTTAGTAAGCTGTCTCAAGTATGATAAGTATGTTCAGTATGACTAAGATATTTCATGCTTGCGGTTGTAGGCGATTTACCTTCACTTGGTTGAAGGAGAACAGTAGATAGGTTTCAGTATTCCTAAGTGTGACAATACTAGCCAAGGATAGCAAAATGGAAAAAAAAAGAGAGAAAAGTCAAGAAGGGCTCCTTTTCGACATTAATGACAGAACTGAGAATCCACCTTTCAGGCTCGGTTCACACTGGTGCGACATGAAAGTCGTGCGACTGTCAATCTGACTGCCTTGCGACTTTGGTCTGACATCGATCTGACTTCCATGCAACTTTAATGAACTGGATCCGAAGAACCCATCCCTTTTTTAAGTCACCGGACATGATGGGTCTGTAATGTCACAAGGGGCGGGGACATCACGGCATGTCCACGCCCCATAGTTATATATGAACTGTCAGACAACAGAGCTGCCAGAACAGTGGGAGCCTTCATCAGAGGGAAGATCATTCCTTGTTTTTTTTTACCAGGTTGGCGGCGGCCATCGTGATTGACGTTGGAGCTACCACGGGGGTCATGAATAAACTGCCACCTGTTTTTCTTATACTACAATGTTTTTTTTTTTTTTAAGTGAATGGGTAGGGGTACTATGAACCCCATACTCATTCACATATAGGGGGCTAAGAAAGCTTCCAGATTCCTATAAGCCCCCTGTCCACAGACCTCCACAACCACAGACCAGGGTTGTGGGGAAGAGGTCCTTCTCCCCATCAACATGGGGACACGGTGCTTTGTGGTGGTGGGAGGGCAAGAGGTCTGGTATTGTTCAGGAGGAGGAGGCATTTACTCACCCCCCCCCCTTTCCTGGCTTGGCAGGCTGCATGCTCGGATAAGGGGGACTTATAATGGATTTTGCGGGGGACCCCACACCGTTTTTTTTTTTTAATTTTGGTGTGGAGCTTACCTTCAAAATATATTAATTGGGGGGGGGGGAGCACACTGTTTTCTTTTTGGGGTTTCCCCTCGAGATTCATACCAGACCCAAAGGGCTTGGCATGGATTTTTGGGGGGACCCCACACATATTTTTTTCTAATAAATTTTGCATTGCACACACCACAACACACAACAGGAGGGGCTACAGGACCAGGGGCTCTTCTGGGAAATTTGACCACTGAGCACGTTGCATGTCACAAGTCAGACCAGTAAAGATGGTAGTCCGACTTGTGTGCAACTTCTATTATGGGCTAAAATCACACCTAAGTCAAACCAAAGTAGTGCAGGAACCTTTTCAAAAGTCGGATCAGCTAAGACAGCTCTCATAGGGAAACATCAATTTTGAAATATCATGCAACATGTGCTATCAATGTCTGAGCACATGTCGCACAAGTGTGAACAGGGCCCCAGTCCTGATATTCTCAGCCAATGTATCCCATTTGCTTGTGAGCTGGAATACCTGTGAATGCTGATTTGGTGCCTGTCTACCATAAACTGTCAGTTTTAAGTAGCATAGAATCCTGTAACACATGCTAATAGTTCTAGGTATAGGTTGACCATCTGAAACTAGAACATCTCTTAATAGTTGCTTTCATGTGAAAATGCACACCAAGCGATGTGAAACTCTAGATTCCAGTAGTAAGGTCCATTAGCTGAAATCCCTAGACCACCGAAGTACTGCATTGTGTCACTTAGCTAAAAGACAGAAAACAATCTAGGAATGCCAGCCAATGGATTTCATCACTGGAGTTTCAGAGATGTACAAGCCAGTGGTCTGTACACTTACAAGACTGCATTTCTGGGGGGAAAAAAAATGCCAGTTTTAGGTTGACATACTCTAACCTAGAGTCACATTCAAAAGCAACAAATAGTGGGCAAGGTACCCAAAAATGTAAACATACGCAATAATTGCGATAAAAATTGTGCTAGTCTAGGCTATTTTAAGAAGACATTAAAAACAGTTCAAGAATATTTATTGTATATACAGGTATTCTATTCAGGAGTTTCAAAGTACAGCTAAGGGGTCCTGTATGACAGTCTAAATAAGTACCAAATCCAGTTATTATGTGATGTACAAGACTTATAAAGTAATGAAAAAACTTCCTTTATTTACCCTTACTGTGCCATACCCTTTTTCATTTGTGTCTCACATACTCCCCCCTCTCAGGTACTGCAGCTCACAGTGCTACCATAGCATTACAGAAAGCTGCATTCACAGCCAGACTCAACAGGTATTTGTTGGATTTTGCAGGGAGGCAAAGAGAAAACTGTAAGGCCCCTTTCACACAGGCGGACCGTTCAGATCCACCTGTCAGTTTTTTTCTTGGCGGATCTGAACGGTCTCCCCCCAATGCATGTCTATGGGGCATCGGATGTCAGCAGAGACATGTCTGCTGACATCCGATCTGATCCGCCAAATCTGGATCGGATCGGATTGGATTGGATGAGAATGGACAGACAGTCCGTTCCCATCCGATTCCCCCATAGAGATGCACGGGGACCTGACAGCTCTGTCTCCGCACACAGCACAGAGAACATCTGTCAACCTCCTGCTCATCGGGGGATCGATCCCCCGCTGCGAAAAACAGAGTCCGTCCAACGGACTCCATGTGTGAAAGAGCCCTAAGGGTCCTTTCACACGAGCGATCCGATCAGATCCACCTGTCAGTTTTTAAGGCGGATCTGATCGGATCCTCCATGCATCCCTATGGGGCAGCGGATGTCAGTGGAGACATGTCCGCTGACGCTCACTGCCATCCGCATCCGATCCTGTCCGTGAAATCCGGACAGATGGAAACCCTATTTTCCATCCGTCCAGGGGATCGGATGAGAGCGGACAGGCGGTCTGCTCTCATCCGATTCCCCATAGAGATGCATGGGGCTCTGACACCTCCCTCTCCGCACACAGAGCGGAGAGGGAGCTGTCACCTGCCTGCTCAGCGGGGATCTGTGTATCGATCCCCCGCTGAGCAGCACGGATCAGCCTATGGAGGCGTGTAGCTGCACTAATAATTAAGTGCAGCTGATCATATTTATTAAATGGGAGGCCATAGTTTCACTTTAAAGTAAATCTGAACTAATTAAAAATGGAAGCTACCATGGCCGACCCCCTATTCTGAAAATATTAGTTTCCTGATTTCATGCTGATTTAATGGCTTTAATTTTTTCGAAGTAACCGACCTAGAACAAGTATGCAGATAAAGAGCTCTAAATATATTCTGATTTGAAAGATCTGCTTGCTTGTTTTCGGGTCAGGAACTTAACGTATTGATGTCAGAGTCAGCCAGGCAACTAGCATTTTTAAAAGGAGGTTAGATATTGAAGCCTAAAATATTGCTCTCAGAACAGGTTTCTTTAATATAAAGTTTTTAGGAGAAGTTCACCTTCGGGAACATGTTACCTCCTGTTTTAGGGTGGAACATGTAACATGTTCCCACTCCTGCAGTGGCTCGACAATCTGAGCCCTCTGTGTGACAGCAGTACAGGGACAAGTTCCCCATACCAGCTGTCACTTTTTGAAAAGAGTGCAGACATGGCTGCGTCATTTATTCACAGAGTTCTGTGAATAAATGAACTACAAGTACTGTCCGCCTTTGCGGCTGTCAGCTTGTATTTCTCAATGAACTACCACAGAGCTGTTGAGCACTCTGGTTGTACATTAGTTCTTCCTGTCAGTATGAAAAATAAAAAATGTATGGGGCAAAAGCTTACAGTCTGCAGAAGACCTGCATTGCACCAGCAATCTGCTGATCGCTGGTGCTTTCCTGGCTCCTAAAAAGAAAATAATAGTAAATGCACATTTTTTTACTTGCAAAAAAAAGTGCATTTATTATTTCTTTAAAGATGAACTTATCCTTTTTAAGTGACTATGCCTACTGAGGATTGGTGAATTAAGTCAGGC
The DNA here is from genome assembly GCF_965119305.1 of Pelophylax lessonae. Lineage (NCBI taxonomy): Eukaryota > Metazoa > Chordata > Amphibia > Anura > Ranidae > Pelophylax > Pelophylax lessonae. Next base: position 107,872,710 of record NC_138776.1, read on the forward strand.
ACAAATCAGATACAGAATCCAGTCATTATCATTAACAACCTGTAGTAATTCAAAAGCAATCTTTGCTGCACTGTCTTAGGAACAAAAAACTGTAATATGCGCTACCAAGTAATAAAATATCGCTTTTACCTTCACAGCAGCAGTCACAGCAGCAGTAGCAGCTAGATTCAAGCCTTGCTTGCCAAAGTTCACCATGGTTTCATAGCCCTTTTCTTTGGCTTGTACGATGTAATCATCAATCTCCTGTGCAGGGAACAGAGAACAGCTGCTGGTACTCGTGCAATTATTAAAATGTATGACTCCAGGTAGAACATCAAGCAAAAGGCTGCAACCCGCTCCTTCAACCTTCACCCGCGCACAGATGCCACCAGGATTCTCACTCTTTATTCAGCTGAGAAATCTCTACATGTATAAATTCATATTTCTAAGAAAGGATAAAGCTCCAAGGCATTCAACTTAGCTTAAAATGGATCTTCACACTTTTTGGTTCATATGGCCGACATCATACACTAATAGGAATGACTTCAATATTCTATACTTGGCCTTCTTGTGAAATACAGTTTACATTCAAACAAGCAGAAGAAAAAAGATTTTTACAAAATAAAACCCTGGAATTCATAGAGACTGGCGCAGACCGATTTTGCAAAAGTGTCTCTCCTGCATTCTAGAAGTAGTGTGGCATGTGCCAAATGCATGTACCGGTCTACCTTAAAGCCCCGTACACATGTACTGATTGTCGGCCGTAAATATTCGGCCGACGACCGATCGGCCGATTGTAGGCGCATTTTCGGCCGAACAGAATCTGTCATGCAGGCATTAAAATTTTTGTTGGCCAACACCAAAACGGCCGATTGTTCGCCAGTCAGTACAGATTTCGGCCGACAGTCAGCAGATTAGCAAGACTGGGCATGCTCAGAAAAGAAAAAAGACAAGGAAAGTTAACCATCACATGACATCACTTCTGCAGTCGGCTGTTGTTGGCCAACAAAATTCGTGTGCAGTCTTTTGCAGTTTTCAACAGACACGACAGCCCTGGACAAAAGACGGCCGATCGTTCGGCCGACGATCAGTACGTGTGTACGGGGCTTAAGAATGCATGCCAGACATTTCTGAAGATTTTATCTACACCAGTTTCTCTCTCTGTACTCCAAAAGATAGTTGATCTTAATTAGCTCCACTCGAAATACAAATTGTCAGTACATTATTTTGAATGTGTCACATTTATTAGTTGAGATGTAAAATTGGCACATTGCAGAACTACCTGAATTTGGTCGCTGTCAGAACCAAAAGTGTTGCAGATGCCTAAAATGGAACGTTGCTCATAACAAATTGGTAAAACAATAATGTTCTTTAGCATGGAACATACATTCCACATTAACAATTATGCTACCAAAATTAGTGGTGTGATGCACATTGCCTCCATCATTGCTCCTGTTTCTTCTTGCTGGAGGCTGCCATTTTGTTGAAGCCCAGAGCCCCTGAACAGCAGTAAATCTTAAAGCAGAGCTAAACTCATAAATTTAACGGTTTCAAAAAAAAATTACATTCCTGGAATGCCAGGATTGATAACTGTCACATTTGTTTGTGTCCTCAACCAAACTGTCAAACCATCAAATGGCTGGGCACATAACTGATCACAATTATGTAATTTCTTGCATGTAAAGAATAGGAGGGTTTAATTCTGCTATAAGGTTGTCAGCAGATCGGCCTCTACAAACTCGTCAGTGCCTAAAAATAGAGAGCAACTGAGCATGTGTAAAGCAGGGTGAGACAGCGTATTACTTGATTTTAAACCGTATAGGCACTTATTTAAATGTTTTACATAGCTATACCTGCAAAAAGGGCCAGTCTTACATGATCTAGCAGGACTTCATTTTCTGACTGACTGTATGTAATTAATCTTACCTCGGTTGCATATGTAGCTAGATCCCAACCCATCAAACCTTGGCTCTCAGCACTACAAACTGTTGCTGCATACTTCTGGTTCTGGCACAAAGTTTGAAGAGCAGTACTTGTACCAGCACTTCAACTCAAACATTGTGCCAGAAGCTGAGTTTTGACAGCTCTCAATCTAGAGACAGATGTCAAAAAGAGAAAGACCCCTTTTACAAGGGGTGGAGTCCGTTTTGATCAGCAGGAGATTTGTTTGCTGATACCCTGCTGATCAGAGCATAACGGGCAGATGGCAGGTCCGTGTCTGCTTAGTTTCTGCATAGTGAACAGACACTATGCTCTATGGACAGCTGGGAGAAAAACGGACTCCGCTGCCATCATTGCTCCTGTTTCTTCTTGCTGGAGGCTGCCATTTTGTTGAAGCCCAGAGCCCCTGAACAGCAGTAAATCTTAAAGCAGAGCTAAACTCATAAATTTAACGGTTTCAAAAAAAAATTACATTCCTGGAATGCCAGGATTGATAACTGTCACATTTGTTTGTGTCCTCAACCAAACTGTCAAACCATCAAATGGCTGGGCACATAACTGATCACAATTATGTAATTTCTTGCATGTAAAGAATAGGAGGGTTTAATTCTGCTATAAGGTTGTCAGCAGATCGGCCTCTACAAACTCGTCAGTGCCTAAAAATAGAGAGCAACTGAGCATGTGTAAAGCAGGGTGAGACAGCGTATTACTTGATTTTAAACCGTATAGGCACTTATTTAAATGTTTTACATAGCTATACCTGCAAAAAGGGCCAGTCTTACATGATCTAGCAGGACTTCATTTTCTGACTGACTGTATGTAATTAATCTTACCTCGGTTGCATATGTAGCTAGATCCCAACCCATCAAACCTTGGCTCTCAGCACTACAAACTGTTGCTGCATACTTCTGGTTCTGGCACAAAGTTTGAAGAGCAGTACTTGTACCAGCACTTCAACTCAAACATTGTGCCAGAAGCTGAGTTTTGACAGCTCTCAATCTAGAGACAGATGTCAAAAAGAGAAAGACCCCTTTTACAAGGGGTGGAGTCCGTTTTGATCAGCAGGAGATTTGTTTGCTGATACCCTGCTGATCAGAGCATAATGGGCAGATGACAGGTCCGTGTCTGCTTAGTTTCTGCATAGTGAACAGACACTATGCTCTATGGACAGCTGGGAGAAAAACGGACTCCGCTGTCTGTTTACACCTGACTGCCCTGAGATCCAATCCACCTAGACGGAGGAGGACAGATTCCCTTCCATTTTTTTTTTAGTGGACTGGATCTGAGGTAGGTGGGTGTAAACTGACACAAGTCTGTTTACACCTGTGAGTCCATAGGAGTGAATAGACCATCCAACCAGGTCCACCTTAAAAATTGACTGACGGACCTTCCTGTAAAAGGGGTCTATAGCTGCCCATACTTTACACTGGTGTTCTTTTTCTTTTTTTGTTTTTCTTTAGGTCAACAGATTCCTCCATCCACACAAATGTAGTGGATGGAGGAATAGCCCCTCTTCTTTTCCCAGGACACTATATTCTGACAGCAGCAATCACTGCTGTCATAATACACTGATCAGTGGCTGCACCTAATTGAAGACATTTTTCCAACATGTCGCTTTGACAGTCAGCATACAGATCGAGTTCTTCCTATTATAGCCACTGGCAATAAAAATCTGACATGCTGGTAGTACCCAAGTTGATCCATTGATCTACTTGGGTACAATTAGCCTGTTTATACATGGTGCAAATCTCAGTTGGTCCCTGCTGAACTATGGCCAGCTTAAGAAAGCATAGCGTGATGGAATAAGGTAGATCTGAGCTCTTGATCAGAAGAGATAGTCAAGTTTTGCATGACACGATCATCCTTGCCACATGGTACAGGTGTAAAATCCTCTGCAATTCAACTTGATTTAATTTTTTTTCTAAAATTACAGGTGCACAACTGCACACTAATAAAGAACCAGCAATCTTTTACAAATTGTACACCTTAAATAACTTACCCTTTCTTTTGAAGAAAGCAGAGGATGTAAAAACTTTCTATACAACAAGCTGGCCCCTCTAGTATAAGGAGATAATAACCATATAACGAAAGCAATCTTCAACTCATAATACAAAGGAAGCCTATAAAAAGAAAAGAGCAGACAGCTTAACTTACTTTTCTTAATGACCAGCATGTATCCCTGTATAATATACAACAGCTCCATAAACCATGCAGAAAAAAGATAAACACATGGTGAAAAATAAAAACCACCCATGATTAATATAAAGCCTAAATCTGTGATTATCTGCACCACTGTTCAGTGTCTGGTTCTGGAACTAGCAAGTAGTACAAGGTCAGCCGAGGACAGGGAGACAAGAAAAAAGCAATAAAAAGAGAAGCTGGAAAAGTGAACTGTAGTATATAGATGTGTTTTGATGAGTTTGTTAGAGGCACCACACTATGTAATTATACATAGCATGCCTGGTGACCCCATCTGCCTATTTCAAAGGATAAAGACAAGCTGTACTTCTATACTTTCCAGTTTCTAATCTCTACACTTTTACATATGAACCACCGGTGGCACACACAGAGTGTGTGTGTGTGTGTGTGTGTGTGTGTGTGTGTATACATATACATATACACAGATATATACACTATATTGTCAAAAGTATTGGGATGCCTACTTTTACACATGCACATAAACTTTAATGGCATCCCAGTCTCAGTCCGTAGAGTTCAATATTGAGATGGCCCACCCTTTGCAGCTATAACAGCTTCGACTCTTCTGGGAAGGCTGTCCACAAGGTTTAGGAGTGCGTCTATGGGAATGTTTGACCATTCTTCCTGGAAGCACATTTGTGAGGTCAGGCACTGATGTTGGAAGAATTCCTTTGCTTTTTTGATCTGCGTTTGCCCTTCCAGTGCTCCTTACTATTAAGACCAGTTAAAGGTGGGGGAGGTGACCACTTTTTGCAATATCGTATAACGTTTATATTGGTCAGGCAACGCACTGACACCTTTGCTGCCATTGTGCTATGTGCTGGGCGTTCAGTGTGACCCTGCGCCTTTAAGGAGGGCTGGGCTCCCTCCAGTCACCTGTCCTCCATCTATCTCATCAGAATGCATGTGCTCCCATTGTGGAGACTCTTTAAAGGTAGAGTTAGGGACTGCAGATATCAGGGTGCCTTGTCGCAGCCTGCAGCTTACGCATGTATTTGCAAATGTGTGCAACTAAACCCCTGTTTTTAACGCATACTGTTAGACAGGTTAATTTGGCTGGTTGCTGGCTGGTAGGTAAGTAGTGACTGGAAATCCCTTTGCTTTTTTGTTTTCTGTTGGAAGAGAAGGCCTGACTCCCAGTCCCCACTCTAATTCATCCCAAAGGTGTTTTATCGGGTTAAGGCCAATCAATTTCCTTCACCCCAAATTCGCTCATCAATGTCTTTATGGACCTTGCTTTGTGCACTGGTCCAAATTCTTTGGTGGAAGGGGATTATGGTAATTTGGTGGATGGGGGATTATGGTGTGGGGTTGTTTTTCAGATTATGGAGGGAGCTGAAACTTCAAGTTGCCAAGCGACAGCCAAGAAACCTTAAGGATTTATAGAAGATCTGTAAAGAAGAGTGGACCAAAACGCCTCCTGAGACGTGTGCAAACCTGGTAACCAACTACAGGAAACGTCTTACCTCTGTGATTGCCAACAACGGTTTCTCCACCAAGTACTAAATCATGTTTTTGTTGGGGATCAAATATTGGTTGAATTAAGTCAAACAATTATTTTCCCCACTATATATATATATATATATATATATATATATATATATATATATATATATATATATATATATATATGTATACACACAAACTCGTGCTCCTTAGTTTATAGATTGTGTAAAATGTTAGCCACGTGTGCTGTACCAATGCTACAAAACGGCCTACTTAAAATTTGGCAAACAGCAACTAGAGAAGACTCAAAACTTCTGAAACAAAGTTATTTGGAATGAGATCAAAATTGAACTTTATGGTCAAAACTATAAACAATATGTTTGAAGAGGAGTGCATGCAGCATGGAGATTGATTGCTGCTGCTTTAGGGGGTAAGCTTTAGCAGCCCAGGGAATCTAGACAAAATGCATGGCAGGATGAATGCAACATTCTATCAGAAAGTATTTTAGAAAAATTTACATTCATCAACTCGGCACAATAAGTCACTTTGAGGAGATCTCTTCATGCTAGACAACCAAAGAATTTACATGACCTGGAGGATCTTTGCCAAAAAGAATGGGCAGCTTTACCATATGATAAAGAAAGGGCCTTATTTACAACTATTACAAAAGGCTGAAATTCATCATTATTGCTAAATTGGGTAATACATTATTTTAATAACTATGGGTAAGCAAGCGCTTGAACAGGACCATTATAGTCTTTTGCTTTATTTCTATGGCTAGGTTGAGATTGTGAGATTTGTGATCCCTTAGCCCACGTTCACATTGGTCTGATTTGACATGCGATTTGACATGTCAAATCTGAGCCAATGGCCGGCAATGGTACTGTCCGAATCGATGTGACGCCGACTTTGCGGCACCGCGCCAATTCCCAAAAGAAGTTTCTGTACTACTCTTGGTCATTGGGGGGGGGGGGGGGGCGATTTCCATTGACATCTGTGCAGGAAACCACACAGATATCTGTGAAATCACCCCGAAGTCGAACTGAAATGCCAACTGAACTCGCACAATTTCAAAACAGACACAGTGTGAACCTGGGATAATGGTTTCATTTGAATCACATTAAAAATAAAAGAAATATGCTTGGTCTCATCACTCATGTTTCCTTAAAAATAGGGTGCACATTTTACAAATTCTGCCAGGAGTATGTAAACGTATTAAAACAAACTGTATACATACATTATATAAAGTTTTAGACACTTGTGAAAAATGCAATTAAGTGAGGATGCCTTCAAAAAACATTTTATTAAATAGTTTTTATTTATCAATTAACCAAAGTTTTTCCATGCCTTTGCCTTTTTAAACATTATCAATTTTCCCAGGTACTCTTGTACTCAGTTAAAGATTTTGGGGGCATTTTAGTCCAGTCCATGATTAAATGTTTTTGCCAAACATCTACTAAGCATCAACAAGATGGCATGTAGGGTAAAATACAATCAATAAATCATACAAAAAACAGTCAGAATTTACATGGTCTACTGCATTCGGAAGCAGGACAATAACCCCAAACATACATCACCAGCAAAGGAAGAACAAGGAGCCCTGGAAGACATGGTATGGCCCCCACAGAGCCCTGAATGCAGCATCACTAACTCTGTCTGGGATTAAATGAAGACACAGAAGCAACTAAAACAGTTTAAATCCACAGAACAACTATCATTAGTTCTCCTAGATATTTGAAACAATCTACCCACCAAGTTCCTTAAAAAAAATATGTGCAATTGCAACAAGGATAATTGATTTTGTTTTAAGGGTAAAGGGTTTACATAACAAATACTGACTTCATTTCGGTGTATATAGTGTACATCAAACTTTCTGTGTGTGAGGCAATAAAGAGAGTGTTCCAGCATTATAAGCAGGTGCATTCCAGGATTGCCAGACTGCAGACAGTGGAGAGTAGGTTGGACCAATACACCACAGCAATGCCTAGATAAAAAATTGAGCTACTGATCAGGTAGGCTATGCGTCTTATGTGTAAGTAAGGGCTCATGTACACAGGGCGGTTGAAAACTTTTTCTGAATGCTGGAAACTTGACAGCTGGAAACCATCAGTTTTACAGCTTTTACATACCGCAGTTATGTGAGTTTAGCAGTAGTTATGAACGTTTAAGGCTAAAAGCGTTTTTTAAAGATAACCTCAGGAGACCCTACCAAATGCCCTCAAGGCATGAAAAACAAGTAAATTATTACCTATGTCAGCCATTCTGTGAGAGAAGACAGAGCAGCAGCAGAGAAAGCAGTAAGCTTGTAGATAGGATAGCTGTCCTATTTTTTGTGTTTTCACTATGGATCCCATCATGAGCATGGGCATCCACAGGTAGGGGCAAGGGGGGGCAAATGCCCCCCCTTGGAATCTCAACTTCCCCTTTTAAGTGGTTGTTGAGCCACTTTATACCATCCTGTCTGTTCTGTTTAATAATCATGTGTGCCTGTGTGTCTGTGTTTTAACAAAATAAGCTGTTCTTTACCAGTTTTCAGAGGGCCGAGCTCCGCTCATGTGATATGTCGGCTCTCTCCTCTCTCCGGCTGATAGCTGCCTGCAGTGGGCGGGGCCAATGATTACTCACTGATGTCAGTTGGGAGGGGAGGAGGAGGGGAAGTGGAGAGGAGGTGAGAGGTGGCGGGTCACGTGAGCGGCGAGTGGCACTCTATACTTGTAAAGAATGGCTTATTTTTATAAAAAAACAGACACAGGGGCACACAGGATTATTAAACAGGCTGTAGACAGGATATGAAACTTTAAATGAAACTACAGCAGCAGGAGAGGAGGGGGGTGGGCACTGACACAGAAGTAGACACGCAGAGAGGGAGGGGAAAGAGAAGACAGAGGTGGAGAGCTGTGGATGATGGAGGCACGTAAACTGACCACGGTGTCAGGGCTCAGCAGCCGTGATATACCGTGGTCAGTCTACAGAAGGGAGGACATAGCCAGGCAGGATCAGCCAGGTATTTTAGGTGATAGAAGGGGCCAAATTACACAGCAAAGCACTGTGCTGTATAACATGCTTTGAAGAAATATACTCAAAATAAGTATAATGACTAAGCACCTCCCCTTCATGACATCTTTGAAAAGGGGCGGAGCATGTGTGACCTTGAAATTATGCCCCCCCCTAAAAAAAGTTCTGCGGACGCCCATGATCATGAGCTTGTGTGAAGATGCAGAAAATTACGTGAGAGGACCAGAGTTCGTCGCTACTGGACTCACCAATTGATGCAGGCAACAGCATGTGGTGAAATGTGTGTTTTCTCAACATTTTTATATGCTCAAAAATGATCAGAATTTTTTTCCCCTTTAAAAATGCCTTTTTAATGCAAACGCGGTTACAAACAGTTACAAGCATTTGGTGTTTGAATTGCAGGTAAACTACAGCCCTAAATGCTTTCAAAAAATGCCTATATCCTCAACTGCCTCTAAACTACTATAAATGACTAAGTGTCCATGTACACATAAGATAACATAGAGGAGAGTTCAGGGGCTGCTAAAAAAAGCACCTAACTGCTCCTAAACTTCAGTTTAGCAGCTGTAGTGTACATGTGGTCAAAGGTTTTATTTTTGATTTTGACTAGAGTGCACTCTAAAATTAGAACAACAGGCAGATATAAAATACAAATTAAAGTGGTTGTAAAGGTTTAAGGTTTTTGACGTTGATTCTATGCACAAAGGTAAAAAACCTTTTGTGTACAGCAGCCCCTCCGAATACTTACCTGAGCCCCATCTCTATCCAGTGATGTGAACGAGAGGCTCTCCCGGGTCTCTTCCTCTTCATTGGCTAAAACAGCGGCGGGAGCCATATGCTCCCACTACTGTCAGTCAAAGCCAGTGAGCCAATGGTAAGAGAGAGCGGGGATGGGCCTGAGCCACGCTCCAAGTGTGAATGGACACACAGAGCAGTGGCTTGGGAGTGAGCCTGCTTGGATGCCCCCATAGGAAGCTGCTTGCTATGGGGCAGTTTTCAGGAAGGAGGGGCCAGGAGCGCTGGTGGTAGACCTGAGAAGAAAACCACTGCACAGAGCAGGTAAGTGTGACATGTTTATTATTTAAAAAAAAAAAAAAATCTGCCTGTAAAATCACTTTAATACAGCTCAGTATTCATTAAAGCGGAGTTCCACCCTGAAAACATTTACTTAGATAAAAATACCCCCGGGACAGTCAGGGCTAGTGCATTTAAGCAACGATAGCCTCTTAACTGTCCAGTGTTTCACTCACCTTTTAGAAGAAATACTTACCTTGAAAATGTCTTGTCCAGTGCTGCCATCTCAGGTGTGGGCAGCTGAAGCCGGAGCATCCTCTTCGGTGTCCTCTTCGGTGACGTCGGAGTCCCATAATGCCCTGTACCGGCCCAGAAGCTGTTTAGCAGGGAATGACGCACCTGCACCGGAAGTGACTAGCAGGGCCTGTGCAGGCGCATTGACTCCTGGGAGCGATGACGCTCATCTCCCAGGAGTCAATGCAAGCAGGAAGTGACGGCGCGGGCCGCGGGCACAGAGGGAGGAAGAGGAAGGAAGGTAAGTATATTTTCTTTAAAAACAAGGTAAGTAAATAAAAAAAAATGTAAATTATCCAATTCTTTTTCAGGTACATAAAAGCAAGCGGATGGTGAAAAGTTGTTTTTGAGGTCGGAACTCTGCTTTAAGTCTACTTTTTTTTAAAATGAAACTAATGTAAGCACCTGAATTTTTCTTGATTTCAGCCTTTTGCAATCCCTTATACATCCACCTGTATGAGAAGAGGGAGGGGAAAAACTGGCAGCCAATCAGGTGTGCTACATGAAAATGTGCTTACAAGGAACCTGCTGATAGGAGGAAAGAGCAGAGGGATGGCCTCATCAGTCTTTACTGTTTAGTCAAAAATTTGGGGGTGGAGAGTGCACATGAATGTATTCCTAACAGAACGTGAATGGTGTCATTAGATAGGCAAATGAAAGAAATTACCAAACCACCAGGCCCTCCCTATATCTCTACCTCCTGCCTTCCTCAAAAGAGTCGATAAGACCTTCCGTGACTTTCTGTGGCACTAAAGGTATTGCGATTGCCCAAGCTGCAGGGCGGATTGGCCCTACCTGACGCAAAGCTTTACCACACGTCTTGTCATCTAGCCAGGATCCTAGATTGGTATCGACACGGTTCCATCAAGCAATGGGTGTTCATCGAACATTCCATGTGCGATGCCTCCTTGGAATCATTTCTTTGGAACAAGTCCCCTCTGCACATTGTGATCGCCTCTCACCCGGCGATAGGGGCCACCCTGAACATATGCCGTAAGGCCTGTAGGACTTGGCATCTTGCACCCCCCCACCACCCCCCCTTCGTCGGGTGGTGAACAGCCTGGACTTTCTTCCAGGTGTGGGAGATCCCGGCTTCCGTGCTTTGTTGACCCAAGGGCTCTACCAAGTTAGGCATTTCATTTGTAAGAACTACTGGCTCTCGAGGAAACAGATCTGCTCTGATCACACTTTTGACTCTCTATCCTTCTCGCAGAAGGTGAAACTCGCCCACTTCTTGGGCTCCTTACCGCCCGCAGCCCCACATGCCTGGCGCCTCACGTCTTTCGAGACTTTATGTGTGGTACGATCCCCAATGCGCCATGCCGTCTCGCAGCTCTACCGTCTATTGACTACCCCTGGACCCACATATCGAACCCCCGTATATTGAACACTGGGAACGTGATTTGGGTTTGACCTTCACAAACCGCCAGGTCGAGAGACTCCTGTTCTTTGCGTACAAAACTTCGATCTGTTCCAAATATCAAGAAGCCAGTTATAAGTTTCTGACTAGGTGGTACTATACCCCAACCAAGCTTCATAAAATGTACCCTCTCTGTTGGGACGCATACTGGCGTTGTGGTGACGAGACCGGTTCCCTTCTCCACATTTCTGGTCCTGTCGCAGCCTGCAGCCTTTTTGGTCAGAAGTGTTGACTATCACCCAAAAGTTTACGGACCGTAAACTCACTCTAGATCCAGCTCTCTTTTTATTGCATCATCATCGGTTTCCAAGATCATCCTACAGAAAATCTATTCTACCGCTCCGGCTTACGACAGCCAGGAGCTGCATCCCCCTGCTCTGGAAGCAGACTCAGCCTCCCACGGTAGCTATGTGGCTGCGGAAGTTCGCCCAGGTCAACGAGATGGAGGATCTTGTGGCCAATGAATTGGGCACAAGGGACAAGTTCCTCGAGCGTTGGTTCTACTGGCATGAATTCTCGTTCTCTGAGGAATATAGGAAACTTGTTGCATAAGCTTTTCTGAGTTTCGTGGCCGGCCACCTCTATTCCCTTTCTCCTGTTTTCTCCTTCCATCTCCCCCTATCCGCCCCCCCCCCCCTTTTCCCCTGCTCTACTGGAAATTCTTTGTCTTCTCTTCTTTCTGAACTTTCTTCTTATGTGCCTCTGAAAGAAATGCAAAACCCCCCCCCCCCTCTCCTTTTTGCCCTCGGGGATGCCTATAGTCGCCAGGATTATATATGGCTACTGAGTTTTGTTGCCACCCGGGACACGCCCCTCCGCCTCCGTAAACTGGAATTATGACAGATGCTGGTGGAGATGAGGTCTGCCCCCGTGGCTCGCAATTTTGTTCTGCTCCTCTAATCGTATTTGATGCTCTCATCTAAAATCTGATGGTTAACTGTCCTCTGTTTAATTATGCTGTTTCTTGCATCCTCTACTTAACTCGCCTTGTTAAGCTGTTTGATACTCATAACCCATCACGTGTCCTTTGCCTATAATAGGTAATTGTGATGTTTATCTTGCAATTCTGCTTGTTATCTTATTGTTTTCTATGACTGAATTGTATGCCCTTCTTGACTAAATAAAGAATTTGAAAAAAAAAATAAAAAATTACCAAACAGGAATGAAACTCCTTTGGCAGGTAAGAAAGCTTTCTTATTGTGTACTTCATCTGTGTATTTAGCTGTTTGCCTGGAGTTTAGCTTTAAAGCTGTACTAAACTGAATTTATTTTTATGCAAAGTCTCTTCTGCCAAAAAGACAAAAACAAAACCTATTTTATCTTGCTTGTAGCATCTTTTTTATCTTGTCTACACTGCCTTTGGCACATGCACAATGTATACCTCTGTTCATTCTTAGCACCTGTAACATGCTTGGAATGAAGTCAGCTATTGGGGACAATGTAACTCCTGTGCACCTGGGCATGCAGTTACATCATCAATGACAGACACAGAATACGCTGGACCCAGAAGTCAGCAGCAGTGATAGAGCCATAAACTGGACTGTGGACATTGGAGGATGGCACTCTAGGAGGTAAATAAATATGCCCTAATGTAAAAGTGTGCTACGCACAATATGGCAATGGCCTACCCACCACAAATTGGTCAACTTCCTCCTTAAGTCAAGAACAACACACATTATAAAATCAAAATTTGATAACCCCCTACAGGACTTAGGAAATCATGTTTAGCACATTTAGTATTTATATAGCACCAAAACTTATGCAGTGCTTTACATCTTGTGCATTCTCATTAGTCCCTGCCTCAAGGAGCTTACAATCTATGGTCCCTAACTCACATGCATACATACAAATAGTAGGGCCTATTTAGACAGGAGCCAAATAACCTATGAGTATGTCTTTGGAGTGTGAGAGGAAACCATAGTACCCAGAGGAAACCCACAAAAGCACAGGAAAAACATGTAAACCCCATGTAACTAGTGTCCTCGTTGAAACTTTAACCAAGGACCCAAGTGCTGCAAGGCAGGAGAGCCAACCGTTAAGCCACTGTGCTTTTCAGCTTAAGGATAGTAGCTGTGATCTACATAGTGATGTCACTGCATTATACAGTTAGCATTCCTTATATTGATTACATCACTGATGTGATGCACACAGTTGCAAGGCATTTGCAATTTGGAACCATTCAATGGAATGGAATAGATCACGTTCAGCAGGTGCCCACCATACGCAACAGGGGGATCATTTTTGCTGCGCCATGTATGTACTCATGTCTGCTGCAGTTGGGGGTCAGTAAAAACATGCCTAAACCATGTGTTTTACCACCCTCCAACTGCAAGGATAAACAAGGGCTTAAAAAGCCATGCAATTATTTGCCACAAGGCTGGTACTTGGTCTAGTTTAGATTGATATTGAAGCCAGTTCATGCTCAGAGGAAAGAATTGTATACGAAGAGGTCAGATGTGTGTGCGGTTACTGTAATTGATAGCTGTGGGGTGTCTCAACAGGAAAAGAGGTGTGGGGTATGAGATCCTGATTAAACTAGAGTCTCAAGATACAGATGATTGTAAAAAAGAGCTGAGAAAAGAGAGCATAAAAAACTCTATGAAGAAGAGGAGGGGGCAGAGGGTTAGTCAAGTTGCAGGTGCTGTTTTAAAATTCCACTGAGAAAGAAGAGCTGCTGTCTGCATTGCATAATTATACAGTTTCTACACTAACCCGGGGGTCCCAGGGGCTACTTGATATAGAAAAGGCAGGCAAGTTACACATACGGTAAGAGTTTATTTTCACAGTTTCTGTATTTCCTGAAAATAGTCGCTCTGATCTCCTGAACATCTTTAGATGCATACAAAATTTTCAAGATGTTAGTGTTTGCACACAACTGCCAGGCACCTTAAACAAAACCTTCCTGTACTTTCAAATGACAATTACCAATTCTGTTTAGAATTGCCTACAGCCATTAATGATCTGGCCACCAGATCGTTAATGGTAAAATAGTTGGATTGTTGATTTTTTTTTTTTACGAGCATTTGTGTTCTCATTGGATGAACACGGTTGTTAACCCTGGACACAGGAGCGCACATTTCCAGATCTGGCTATAAACAACCAGGTCAACTGAACATTCTCTAATGACTGTCAAACCCTTATAAATAACCTACTGGCAAGTCTGTCTTCATATTCAAAGCTGGAAGGACTGCTAATATGAAAATTAGCGGATCTCCTAAACCAAATAACTCAAAGCAGAACTAAACCCTCCTCTCCTTTACAAACAAAGAGGGTGCCATCCTAACCTTTTTTTTATCTGCAATTCTCATGGTGCTGCACTGATGATCAGTTGTGACACCAACAATTTGAGGGTTTGACAGTTTGGTTGAGAGCACAAGCAAATGTGACAGTTCTTAACCGCACTCCTTGAATTTAACGATTTTGGGAAACCATTAAATCACTGCATTTAGTTCTGCTTTAAATTAGTGTGTTTAGTTGTGCTTTAAATTGCTTTGCCTGTGCTTGCCTTGCTATAAATCCCTACATCCCTCATTAATAATTAATATAATTCTTGTTTTTCTTCTAAGGTATTGGCTAGCACATACTAATACTCACCTTACTCTACTGTACCCAAGATCCTCCTTGGTTCCAGCTGTGATGACCAGTGTGCCAAGGCCACTCTTCATGTCGATCTCCAACCAATTTTGTTGCCCGCCCTCCCTCTCCTCTACATCCTCCCACTTGCAGTGTAACAATGGCAAGACCAGCAGCAACATCATCAGGTTGGGACTTGTCTGCCCAAATTCTAGCAATGGAGAGTGGAGGATGGCTTTCATGAGACCATAGAGTAAAGTGAGTAGTATTGTACTGCCTTTGCTTGCTGCCTACCTCCATAACTGTGACTTAGAAAGTATAAAATCTGCTGATCAGCAACAAAAACTGCTTGTTAATGGTTGTCATTAGCCCTTTGAGGTCCATTAGTGATTATCTGACAAAGACGTATTGTCCAAACATCGTTTTATAGAAAAAAATCATTCAACCCTCTGCCCCTTACAGTCAAGCGGTAGATTGCTATAGCACACCTACACATAATGAAGAGAACGCGTTCTCTCTTTTGGGATTCTGCTTTTTAGATACCACTGGCATCTTAAGTTAACTAATAATTAAATCATAATTTTTTTTAATTTTTATTGTGTTCCTGTGTTTTTTAAAGTGCATCAAAAGCCAAAACATTTTTTTAGATATGTATAGAGTTACCTACGTCACAAACACCATTCATAAATACAAAGCTTTCTTTGTTTGGAAGAGGTGTATAGGAGGGGTCAAAGATGTCCCAATCTCCACCTCAACCAATCAGAGAATGTCTTGTTAAAAATAAAAAACATTCTCTGAATGATGGAGGTGCCAAGAGAGCACCTCTCTGTCTTTAGTATACAGAATGCAAGTCACTCAAGCAGCTCCCAGAAGAAACCAGCACTGACTATTTATACAGTATATACACACATGCTACCAAGTGAGATTCTGCATCCCTAGCAGCCCTCTGAATGTGAATAAAGAGTTCGATGTAACAGAGGTGGACCAATTTAAGAGTAAAAAAATGATCATTTCCGGAGTTTAGCTTTAGGGTTTGCTATGTAGTAAGGCTGGTGTAACATTAAGAACGGGACCTGCATGTTACTAAATCACTGAATCCATGGTGCTATTTGGAGGGATTTCCTCTTGGATATGGGGTAAAATATTTTTACCATGTGCTTGAAATGCTGTCCGTTTCTTCTATGTGCTATGAAATACTCAGCAGTGAATGTTGCTGAATGTTTTATGGCTAAGCCCCTAAGATTAGGTTTCTACCTGATCAGGAGAGATAACTGAGGGCATGCTTCCTCCTGGCTGCAGATGACGGATGGTATGACTTTAGACAAGGCTAGGTCATTGGTCTGAAGTTCAGAGACTGCTTTTTAATAACTTACTTGCTTAGTTAAATAGTGTGCAGTAAGAAGGAAGCAAGCCCACACATAAGACACCAGTGGTCTTATTCAATAAAGAGTTTTCAAGTTCAGTTGCCCAGAGCAAACAATCAGAATGCGATTTGTCCTAGGTGGAGTAAATTCTGATTGTTTGCTGTAGTAATGCACCTAGGAACCAGCACTCCTAGCCCTAGGTATTAAAACAAAATAATCACGTGAACCTAATAGGACATGCACATAAAAAACATTATACCGACATTGCAATATTCTTAAACTTACCATGAGATTGTGAAGTCAGCTAATGTTTCTGTTACAGTGTAAAGGGCAAATACAATCCAATACATCATCCACCGAACCTAGGAAACAAAGGTACCAAATATGAAGGTCACATATTTTTCTGCCTTTGGAAAAAATACAACTGAAACAAATATACTGAATGTTTCAATAGCCCATAAATAGGTATTAAAATAAACACTGGATGAACCTTTCAAGCCTTCCCTTCTTTTTCCAAAGCAAGGTAACTTAGTGGTAACTTCATAACTTGATTTATCAAACATGCTCTTCCTACCACCAAAATATGCAGCCTAAGCATATTAAACTGTTACTAGAATGCAATTTTTGCTTTTTGTTAAAAGTTAGTAACTAAACCTTTTTGTCAATCTTTAACCACTCCCCTGGCAGGTGATTTATTTCTATGGCAAAGTAGAATTCAGTGACTTATGACTGTCATAGGAAGGGTAGAGGTGTCTGATGTCTAGACTGCAACTTATTGCCTAGCTCTTCCTAACCATCTCTATGCTACTGGAGAAGAAAGATAGCAGTAACCAATTGGGGAATATCTGGATTTCCAAGGCAGACTAAAGGTGGTCCCATTCCTACTGAACTGGCTGAAATTCAAGTTGTGGGTGGCCCTGTGGGCACCACCCTGCTCCAAACAACTGCTGGTCATAAGATTGTTGGCGAACAGTGCCTGCATCCAATAAGATGAATAGAATAGTCTAGAAGAAATTAATTCTAAAACTTTTTTAGAAATATTGATTTTGTTTTTTAAGTTGCTCTTGTAATAGACATGGAGAAGGAGACCAAAAAGAGTGTAGAACTTCTGGGACATATATTTCTGCACTGATGCATGCTATGAGTGGGCTAGTGTGACCTGTAGCTCTCCATTGGCTGTTAGCTGCTATCTGGATACTGAAACTTCCCCACTGTGCCCATCTCCTGCCTTGCTTCGTGTGTGGACCCTGAGCTGCAAACGGGTGTGCAGAAACTGTCCTCCCTGCCCACGTCAGGTCCAAAAGTCTCCTGTGCCTCTCTGACCCTCCATCTGTTGTTAGGCCCCCATGAACAATAAGAGCCACAAGTGTGAGTAGTCATTTGACCTACTTCCCCTCACTGTGCCTGGATTGTTGCCATATGACCCTGGACTTAGTCCTTGCTGTACCAGATTGTTGCCATTTAGTCACTGTGCCTGGATTGTTGCCATATGACCCTGGACTTAGTCCTTGCTGTACCAGATTGCTGCCTGTGTCTCACTTTGCCTGCATTCATACTGGGACTAAGCCTGGTACACATGATGAGATTATAGGACAAATGATCGTTCTTTATTTCATTTATTTTTTTTGCATGCTAGTCTCATTTTAAAAATAGAGGTTACTACAGTTATGAAAATTCTCGTATGAAAGACTAAAAATTCAGTGATATAATGTATTACATTGTATTTGAATTGTATTTTCAGGCAAAAACTGTACTGATTGAATGAAAATCGTACAATCTGGCAATCATGCAAGAAGAATTTTCGTGTTTGTCCCTTTGGATAATTTCAGACAAACTGCCATGATCGGCTCCCGAAAGCTGTGTACTAACTATTCGATTATCGTACGATGGCTTCAAAAGCGGTATTTTTGGTCCAATTTTCTGATCGTGTGTACTAGACTTTAATTTCTGCTGTACCAGATTGCTGCCTATACCTCACTGTGCCTGGATTGTTACCCTGTGACCAGGACTGCTGTTAGAAAACACGGGGTCCCCTACAGCTTACCTGACAGGGTCCACTTCCCCATCTGATAGTGACAGACAAACATATCAGTCCCTTTCTCTGTAGCCTCAGCTACACAGATGAATAGGAAGCGCTCAGAGACTTCCTGTTCATTCACAAACTGAACCATAGTAAACACAGTTTATTCAGGAAAGGATAGGGCCCGTAAATAACCAGTATATTTTTTTACTGGCCCCTTTACCCACGCTACATCTTGAAACGTCATCCTGTGTGCCCGCAGCAGCTGCCGGTGGGAGAGGAAAGGAGGAAAACTGGCAGTGCTGCTGGGGAAAGGGGCACACGGGGGGGGGGGGGTCCGGAAAGCAGACAGAAGGGGTGCATTTGCTAGAACCAATCCCCCTGCAGTGAAGCTGGCGGGGGAAAGAAGAGCAGAAGCTAGCAGCGCTGCAGGGGGGGGGGGGGGCAGAAGAGGATGAGTGTTCTTAAATAAGACAGTACAGCTGGACCTCCTGCTCAACAGCTGCCTGGGCCCCCCCTTTCAAATGATGGGGCCTGGGCCCAGTACAGGAGGGCTGACTGTACTGCCTTATCAGCAGCCCTGCCTGTGACCGTGGACTTAATACTTGACATATCAGATTGCTGCCTGTCTCTCACAGTACTTGGATTGTTTCTCTGTGACACTGGACTTACTTCCTGTAGTACCAGATTGCTGCCTGTCCTTAACTGTGCCATGATATGTGCCCTGTGCGTGCCTCTGGACTTATCCATTGCTGTGTCCTATTGCCACCCTGTTATATTGCTGCCAGTCTCTCACTGTGTCTGGAATGTTTCCCTGTGGATTTCTCTGCCATTTGACCCCCTACCCACACACACACACGCCAGGGGCCCTAAAACCACTCTTGGTCTCCATGTGTGTTTTGGTGTGCCCACACAAAGATCCAGAAATTCGAATCCCTGCATGATTAGAAAGTAATTGTGGGTGTGAGGCCACCATTATCCTTTGTTCATATATAGTACTGTGCAGGCACTTGTCAACAAATGCTGTAAAGAGAGGATGCTTTAAAAAAAATGAACAGTTTCTGGATGAGCTTTCCAAGTTCTCCTGAAAAAGCACAAAATAGGCAAGGTTGAAGACCAAAAGCTCACCTGCTAAGGTAAATGGACACATGAAATTTTGATTTGATTTGATTTTTTTTTTTTTTTTCATTTATGCACTTGGTAAGTTGGTAAACGGTGCATATAAAACTATTAATTTCATTATTTTTGAAAACAACCTCACTTTACAGCATTTTTTCACAAATGCCTACAACTTTTACACATTACTGTGCATATAAAGGTTTGTAGTTCTGCTCCTGTGACATGCTATGCCAGGTGCCAATTTCAGATCCAAATAATATTCAGAAGAGTTCTGCTCTAAATTACCAGCCAAAATCACACAACACTGAAGAAAGCCCAGTATTTCACAAAATGGTTCTAGACAGAAGACTTGATTACCTCCTCAATTATTCAGAAATCTATTACTAGAACTGTTTAAAAGCATAAATTTCCCAGAGTTTGCTCTGAGCGATAAAATATTCATGGACCAATACGCATCCTGAAATCAGCTTTGTGCGCGGACTTTAATGAATAGGAAACAGATACGAGATAATGCTGCCAAATATCCCAAAACGTATTTATAAACTCAAATGTATGCATAATATAATACCTGAATAAACACCAATGCGATTATTAGCAGTCATCTTTATTATTCACCATGGTAGCAGATTTAAGCAGAACTCCATGCAGCTAATAAAACACTAATTTTGCGTAAATGTATCTGATGTCCCTATGGTCTCCAAGAAAAACCTACCCCCCCCCCCCCCTCCAAAGCGCCTGGGGTTAGGAGAGATGGCAATGTAGCTTGGCAATGGCACCCATTTGTATACTAAATGTTCCAGCATTCTCTTTGTATATTTTATGTTTGGGGAGAGGTGTCTATGGGCAGTGACTGGGTGTGAAATAGGTACCAGAATAAAGCAGATTTTATTGCTTTCAATACATATTGACAACTGTCTATATCTCCAATAGGTTGCTTTTTTCTTTGGCTTTTAGACACATTTTTACATACTGGAAAGAACTATCATGATGTATTGGCATGACCAGTGCAGACATTAATACAAAATACACTGCTGAAGATGCCCTCTAATTGTAACAATTGTTCATTATTATGGGTTTGCTGAAATTTTTACCATTCCCTTCATTACCTCTTCAATTGAGCGTACAATCTAGCAAACAAATACCCATGCTAAAGCCTCATACAAACTACTATTTTTTTGGGGTGAACATAAAAAAACTGACAGCTTAGGTTGGAGCTGTTGTGCTAGCAATCTGATGTTAGTACAGTGATCTCCCCTGTTGAGCTTTTGTGTTCTGACAGGGGGCCAGTGGCTGAGCCGGGAGCCGGTTTACCAGACCCTTTTCGGTTCGGCTGTCTTACACACGGGCCAAATGTTTGCAAGTTTCTATTGAACTAGCCGATGCCAGCCAACATTCAGTCTGTGTGTGCTAGGCTTAAGCCTTAGGCCCCTTTTACACAGGCGGACCGTTTTTTTTGGCGGATCTGAACGGATGCCCCATGCATCTATATGGGGCATTGGATGTCAGTGGAGACATGTCCACTGACATCCGATCCGATCCGTCAAATCTGGACAGATGCAAACCCTATTTTCTATCTGTCTAGCGGATCGGATGAGAATGGACAGACGATCCGTTCCTATCCGATTCCCCCATAGAGAACAGTGGGACCTGACAGCTGTGTCTCCGCGCCATCCGCCTGCTCAGCGGGGGATCGATACCCCGCTGAGAAAAACTGAGTCCGCCGACGGACTCCACTGTGTGAAAGGGGCCTAAGCGTGGAACACAATACACAGAAGATACTTGTCATCAGACTTTGCAACTTTGATAGGTTTGCTTGACGAATAGACAGAAAATAGCTACAACAGATACTCCTGTGATAACGCATTCAAGCAAAAGCTTGAATGGCAAGGCAGGACAGTTTAGGACTTTAGGATGATGCCCATCATTTCTAATTGTCATTAAGGAGATAAGCACATGGTTAACAGGCATACATATCTAACCATGCAGGACTAACAGCATATGAAAAAAAAAATAATAATTATGTTCTCAAAATATATGTTTATGTTAAGGTATGGACTGTATGATTTTTGGAACATGTGAAGAACCATAAACACGTGAAGGAAACCTTTATTACAAGCATAATAAGGAAGTACAAACTCTGCAGGTTGTACAATTAGTTGCCTATTTATAATGATAACAATATAATAGTTTTTATATTAAGGCAAAAAAAACAGTGACAATTGGATTGATTGCCAAAAAAATAAAAAAATAAAAAGTTATGCAAACTCAAAAGAAGTTCCTTCGCCAGCTTTCCTTATGGATTACGTCGGATTTAATTAAGTAGAGAACTCTATCTGCAAAATAAATTTTACTGGTTTATTTTCACGTTATGGTAAAAAATAGTGGAATAAGCCCAAAGCAGCTATTAAACCGATGAAACTGCCAGATAAGTTATTTCCCATGTAGAGAATGAAAGAGCAATTTCGACCCATATTAAGGGACCCTTTAACATATGGGGAATGGAGCAGAACGGTTTCAGTTACAAACTTGGAAACTTTATTGTAACTTCATATCAGCAAAAGTAAAAAAAATGCAAAAAGCAGAAGGAAAACCAGGTTTTTTTATTCTGC
Source organism: Pelophylax lessonae (assembly GCF_965119305.1). Classification (NCBI taxonomy): domain Eukaryota; kingdom Metazoa; phylum Chordata; class Amphibia; order Anura; family Ranidae; genus Pelophylax; species Pelophylax lessonae. Next base: position 107,894,703 of record NC_138776.1, read on the forward strand.
TTTTTGTGTTTTTATCAAGATAACTTTTTAAAGCTTTGGGTTTGTAGCTGGGGCTTTTGCACTCTGTTCTTTTTACAATAGGATGTTACCTGTATGCTGTTTGTAATTGAGTGTGGAGCACAAATATTTCCAATAAGGGAAGTAAAGGGTAATTGATCAGGTATGGGCAGGTACCTGCTAACTGGAAATGTATGTAATTATCAAGTATTGAGTTCCTTGACTACACACAGAGGCTGGAATCCAACCCATGGTTCACCACTGACTTTGCTGCCTTTCCAACCAGAAATTTGTAATGTAAAACTACCTAACTACAGTCATGTAAAATAAAAAAATGTCCAGTAACATCTTAATCTGCAGTTCCCTCTGAACTCTCCGCATGCTCCTCTCTGATCGGTTTTGTTGCTGGCCCTCTTGTTAATGTCATCAACCTACTTGAAGTATCTTCCCATTTTGCAGAGCTGAAACCAGAGGTCTGAGGTGAGGCAGATTAAGATGAATGCTAGTATACGTGGGTGGTAGAGGCTTTTTTAAAAAACAAGTTTGAGATTTGTTAGAAACAGGCTGTTGGAGGCAAACGTGAATGGAATCAGTCCCTGTGCAGAGTTTCTCAGTCTCCTCTCAGACCTGATACCCACATGGTGTTTTTATCAAACTTTATTTTTTAATTTTCCCTGTTTTCTGAAGAAGCTAACCATGAAACACCTGCCTTTACATGCACATGAACTTTAATGGCATCCCAGTCTTAGTCTGTGGGGTTCAATATTGAGTTGGCTCACCTTTGCAGCTATAACAGCTTCAACTCTTCTGGGAAGGCTGTCCACGAGCTTTAGGAGTGTGTCTATGGAAATGTTTGACCATTCTTTCAGAAGTGCATTTGTGAGGCCAAATATTGATGTGGTTCGAGAAGGCCTGGCCCGCACTCTAATTCATCCCAAAGGTGTTCTATCAGGTTGAGGTCAGGATTCAGTGCAGGCCAGTCAAGTTCCTCCATCCCAAACTCGCTCATCCATGTCTTTATGGACCTTGGTTTGTGCAAAAAGAGTGAAGATGTTATTGCCGCAAAGGGTGGGCCAACTCAATACTGAACCCAACGGACTGGGATTCAATTAAAGTTCATGTGCATGTAAAAGCAGGTGTCCCAATACTTTTGACAATATAGTGTATGTTTATCTTCTAAGGCAGCCTACAGATGATTCATTTTTTTGCTCAACCAGCAGGCTGAACAAAAAGAAAGATGACTATATTCCCCCATCCACAATTAGGTAGATGGGGGAATCCTCCCACTGTGCCTTTGTATTCTGATAGTGGGAAGACTTTCTCGCCGTCAGAATGCACTGATCACCGCCGCTGGCTTTGGCCAGTGGCGCTGATCGAGTGAAAGCTTTCTATCAGGGCGGCTGTACAGAAGTCAATCAGTAGATCAACTTCTGTACAATCACGCTGCCCATACATGGATCTAATTTAAGCTGGTCCCTGCTGAACCAGCCAAATTTCAATCCATGTATGGCTGGCTTAAGGGGTTTTTCTACCCATTACTACAATGAATTGAAGCTTTACCAGAAGATAAACTATAAGCCATCATATATATTTAAGGATTTAGCAATTGTTTTTTCTTTTTTAAATACATTGTGATGCCACGTGGATTTTACGGAAGTAACCAGATTGCTTTTGATTTTGTATCAATAAGAGTTCACAATTTTTTATAAAAATACAAAAGTGTTATGTATATCTGGCACCTAAAAGGTCCCATATATAACTAATGTGTTTTCTTTTGAAACTGCAAAGAATGCATGTCTTGTAGATAAGAAGTTAAATACCTAAAACTATCTAGATGTATAATACAAACTGAGAGCCATTAACTAAGAAACTATCCTCCAGGGTAAAACAAGGACAAGATGACCAAAACAATTTCAGCTCTGTTCCTTTTCTGGTACTGGTAACGTGACATGGATGACAGTACAATCAAAGGCTACATACAAGTCTGACTCTTCATCCAGAAAAGAAAAATAGGCCACATTTTCACAGAGCACATATTTTAAAGGATATCTAAATCCAAGGACAAATATGTAACATATTGCAGTTTACAAGTGGTGGCTGCATTTGTCTTAATTTTTAAGGCTAAAAACACTCACTTTGAGGAGTTGACTGAATGCCAGCTTTGCAATGCTTTTTATGGGATTGAAAAAGGATTTAATGTTATTTTTTGTGGTGGTGCTGCTCTAATGTCAGACTTGGTATTTAATACATGGAGGAGCAAATGGGTTGTGCATTCTGGAATGATTTGTGGAAAGAGTATTTGAAGGGTGAGCTTTTTACTACTAAGAACATAGCGATTATAGAGAATACCTATTGATCTAGCCAAAAATACAGTATATTTGTCTCTTCCTGTGAGCTAAACTGAAAGAAAAAACAATGTTATCTATCTTCTGTAAACTAAGCTCACAGCCCCTTTCTATTGTAATGGAGATAAACAAAGGCCAACATATTTGAAGCCCAGGCTGTGTCACCCAGAGAAAGAAGGTGTGTAATTCCCGGGATTATTCGGTGAAAATAAGACAAAAAAAAAATACAACCACTAAATTTAAATACTGGGAAGTATTGTTTCTACTTTATAAGGATTTTATTTCTACTTTAATGGGTGGATTAAAGTTTCCATTTGATAGCATTTTCACATTTGGTATCATAAAGGCACAGAAAAAGCTGTTGATTAAATTGACTGCATGTCATCCACTGCTCCCAATGGGTTTTAATGCCACCTCATCTTACCCTGCTACCCTTGATAGAGGCCCACAAACTGCTTAAAATATGGCTCTGATCTAAGAGCACATGGGAAGGTTTTGATAAATGAATCCTACCACAGACAGATATAGTACATAGGGCAAATGTTGTTAGCCTTTGTCCCATAAACATAACAGTTAAACTGATAAAGAGCCCAAATCAGCGCATCTTCATATACGCCAAGTTTAAAAATGAACCCATCTTGCCAGTCATTGAGAAATTAAAGTAAATGGACTGGGAGTACATAGGAGTTCATCTTGCAATGAGGATGATGAAAAGACGGCATTCACAACGATGTGACATAACCAGCAATTTCAATGCCATAATAATTCAGACAGAAGCACGACATGTTGGTCGATAACGCTTCCTTGAGCTAAGGAATCCTATTTATATTTAAATGCCTTGCTACTCATGTCATGGGTTTCTCACTAAAGCAGTCATTCTCCAACCCTTTTGCTGTGCTGTAGACATCTCTAGACTGCCAATGGGTCACGTATAAAATGAATAAACTGCAATGTCAGAAGAAAGTGGGGTTATGCAGTAGAGACCCACAGTGATAGGCACTACTTTTATAACCAAATGTGATGCCCTGGAATCTACCACAGCTTATATGAAACATATGAACAAAATTATATACAGAAGAGAAAAACATGGAGAGAACATTATATAGTGGAGAATAACATAAACAGCACAATATACAGAGAAGGATAACATGAGCATCACAATTTATAGAAAAGGATAACATGAAAAGCACATTATACAGAAGAGGATAACATGAACAGCACAATGTACATAAGAGGATAACAAGAACAGCACATTATTTAAAAGAGAACAACAAAAACAGTACATTATACAGAAGAGAATAAGATAGAGAGCCTATTATTTAGTAGAGGATAATATAAACAGCGCATTATACAGAGGATAACATGAACAGCACAATTTATAAAAAATAAAAAAAATAATATTTCAACCACAATTTATAGAAGAGGATAACAGGAACAGCACAATGTACAGAAGAGGATAATAAGAACAGCGCATTATACAGAAGAGGATAACATGGACAGCACATTATTTATAAGAGGATAACATGGACAGCACAGAACATTATACAGAAGAGGATAACATGAACAGCACAATTTATAAAAAATAAAAAAAATAATAATAATTCAACCACAATTTATAGAAGAGGATAACACGAACAGCACAATGTACAGAAGAGGATAACAAGAACAGCGCATTATACAGAAGAGGATAACATGGACAGCGCATTATTTATAAGAGGATAACATGGACAGCACAGAACATTATACAGAAGAGGATAACATGAACAGCACATTATTTACAAGAGGATAATTTGGACAGCACAGCATATTATACAAAGGAGGATAACACGAACAGCACAATTTATAGAAGAGGATAACAAGAACAGCACATTATTTAGAAGAGCATAACATCAACAACACAATCTACAGAAGAGGATAACATGAACAGCGCATTATACAGAAAATGATACAACGGACAGCACAGCCAATTTTATAGAAGAGGATAAAATGAACAGCACATTGTACAGAGGTGGACAGAGCGAACAGCATATTATACAGAAGATGATAACACGAACAGTGCATTATTCATAAGAGGATAACATGGACAGCACAGCCCATTATACAGAGGAGGATAACACGAACAGCACAAATTATAGAAGAGGATAACAAGAACAGCAAATTATTTAGAAGAGGATAACATCAACAGCACAATGTACAGAAGAGGATAACAAGAACAGCGCATTATACAGAAAAGGATACAAGGACAGCACAGCAAATTTTATAGAGGAGGATAACATGAACAGCACATTGTACAGAGGTGGACAGTGAACAGCATATTATACAGAAGAAAATAACATGAACAGTGCATTATTTATAAGAGGAGAACATGGATAGCGCATTATAAACAGGCAAAAAATTTGGGGGAGCATACCCATGTATTTCCAAAGCTGCTGCAGCTATGAACCAAAAGACATGTATATTAAAAAAGAATAGCGCGCAAATGCAAAAGAAATTACTACCAAATCTGAAGAGAGTCCATAAATAAAAATGGGGGTTTGGTCCCACCATATGGCCATATCGTGCTCAAGCCCACTACTGCGTCAAAGTACCCCATTATCAGTGGGTCCTACACTATTCATGAAAAAGAGATGAATCCAGCCCTTCTAACCCTTGGACGCAGTAGTGGGCTTGAGCACGATATGGCCATATGGTGGGACCAAACCCCCATTTTTATTTATGGACTCTCTTCAGATTTGGTAGTAATTTCTTTTGCATTTGCGCGCTATTCTTTTTTAATATGGATAGCGCATTATTTACAAGAGGATAACATGGACCGCACAGCCCATTATACAGAGGAGGATAACACGAACAGCACAATTTATAGAAGAGGATAACAAGAACAGCACATTATTTAGAAGAGGATAACATAAACAGCACAATGTACAGAAGAGGATAACAAGAACAGTGCATTATACAGAAAAGGATACAACGGACAGCACAGCAATTTTTATAGAGGAGGATAACATGAACAGCACATTGTACAGAGGTGGACAGAGTGAACAGCATATTATACAGAAGATGAAAACATGAACAGCCCATTACAAAGGAGGAATATAAACAGCACATTATACAGGACAGAATAACAGGAACAGACCATTATACAGAAGAATCCACTATAATATTGGACTTTGGGGGTGCCTAGCTTCCATACTAATGCTGTTAGGAGGAAGAATCTTCTTTCCATATAGACTGCTCAATCTATTTTTCACACAAAGGTGCAATCAAATAGTGGTTAGGGGCTTGGCTCTGTCCCACCAGTACACATTGCTCAATAGTATGTGTACCTCCTGAGAACTGTGCTGCGTAATGTCATCTCTCTCTCAGTTGGATAATTAGTCATATTTAAACGTTAACAGTGTGTGCTTCCAAGTACATTATTTTACAAAAAACTCTCAGAACTCAAAGAAGAAAGCTTGTTTACTATCTACGTCAGGAGGTGAGAGGACTTAGAGGGCAGGGGAAGGATACTTAAACTGGGCTTTAATCCCAACAAAATAAAATACCGTTGCAGTGCCCCTCACCCCCGCACTGTAAGGGTTAAATTCACGTTATTTCTAGGGATGCCGGAATAAGGAGAAATACTTATTCTATTTTGAGCCTCAGCAGGGTTCCCCCCAACATTGTGTTTGAGTTGCTGAAGCCTCTTCTCTAAGGACCTCCCGGCCACAGTTCCCCCCTCCACATACAATGCAGGGTAATAGCACTGCACTGTACATGATGATGCTGAGGGACTCCCAAAGACCATAGCTTCGGGAAGAAAAGGTCAGCGCTGGAGCGAGGGACAAGGTAAGTAATAACGACTGTTCCTCAGCCCCTAGACATAACGAGCACTTAACTATTACATGCAAGGGGCTCCACTGCAAGGGTTGATTTCTTTCTAATTCCTAGAGTTGAGCTTTAAAGTAAACCTGAGATGACATTAAAGATAGGCAACTACCACCTGGGCTGTGAATGAAGGTGAATGGAAATGACATATGACAAGATCTGACCTTTTACTGGATATAATGTGAGCAGCATTTAGAATCATACCTAGAGGCAGATACATGTACAGTACCCCAGTAACCTCCAATCTTCCAAACCACAAGAGCTGGATGGATGAGCATAAAAATTACCAGACATTTAGTGACCACAGGGTCGTTTTAAATTAAGAAATCACAGATGATAAACATTCTTTGATTATAATGCCACAAAGAATAAAAATAACCAACCTGTATTGGTACAGTATATTGTTCTAAAGAAACAAGAGTCTGAATGCCACTTAAAGTGGAACTAAACCTACTTTGTAAAAGACTGTGAGCAGAGAGCTCTTTATTGGAGAAGAGATATGCTATGTCTCTTCTGCAGTAACACACATCATATACCTGCCTGCTTGAAGTCTTCTATTGAATGCCCACTTAGCTGTGCATGTGTAGCTTAGTGTGTATCCTCAGCAGGGCCAGGACAAGGGATGGGCAGGAGGGATCATTGCCCTGGGGGCAGCAGTTTACTGTATGGATGGGGGCACCAGTGAGCTCATTCTGTTACAAGGCATTTTGACATTCGGATGATTGCTGGGGGTAGTATCCCTTATGCTTGCTCATAATGAAAGGGGGGGAGCGCAGTTTGGCTTCTTTGCCCTGGGCGCTGGATGACCTTGTACCGGCACTGATCCTCAGCAAACTCCGGCTGTGCCGGAATGACTGACTCATGATGTCACCCCTCCCCCACCAGACAATCAAGAGCCTGAAAACCTGGCTTTCAAAAGGAGCCCTGAAGAAGATGACAGAGATCCATTAAGGATGTATCCACCTCATTACTAGAAGATAATGGTGAGTATTTTCCTGAATTTAGTTCCACTTTAAAGTGACACTAAACCCTGTTTTTAAAAAGAATATGCATTCTTAAAGTGGTTCTAAAGGCTGAAGGTTTTTTTTATCTTAGTGCATTCTCTGCATTAAGGTAAACAAAAAAAAAAAAAAGAGTGCAGCTCCTCTACCAGCCCCTGAGCCCGATCTCGATCCAGCAATGTAAATGAGAGCATCAGCTCCTTCCCTCATCATAGGCTCAGAGACAGCAGTGACAGCCATCAGCTTTGAACACAAAGAGCCGGCTTGGGAGCGAGCACGCACCAGTTCCCCCCATATCAAGATGCTGGACACTCGGCGGGGTTGGGGGGGTGGCGGAGGGCCGGCAGGGGACCCGAGAAGAGGAGGATTGGGGATGCTCTGGGCAAAATGATTGCACAGAGCAGGTAAGTGTAACGTGTTTGCTATTTAAAAAAAAAATAAAAGGTTTACATTTACCAACGCTGGCTTTAGTGCAGAGAAGAGGGCAGGAACTACGGGAGATGTCACCCATACACTTACCATGGGGCATCAGTTGTCAGCTGTACCATCTCTACACGGAAACCAGTGCTGGGACCCGATCATGTGACTGGATCAGAGCGGCTTTAGAAAAAGTAAGTATAGGCATCTTTATTGGGTAGATAGAATGGTCTTAGAATGGAGTTGGGAGTAGGTTTCGGCTTAGTTAGAATTTGGCTGAAATTCCACTTTAAGTAGTGGATGTGTATGGACTATTTTTGGAAAAAAAAAAGGATACAATTTAGCACCATTTAAACAGTAATTTCTCACAATCTTTAATCACATGCAATGCTCATAGAACAGAGGTCCAGCACTGGATATTTATTTATTGCACATTTCAGCAGATCAGTGCGCTATTTATATACAACCCTGCAGCTTCCAAAATTCATTTCTTGCTCTTTATATAATGGAATGACTGGGACGAAAGCAGGACATCCATGTGCAAACAATACAAGCAAATTCCAAAGCCTGTCTACACATAAAAGCTGCACTCAGAGCTCGGGTCATATAATGGTTACATGAAAAGACTCCGGAGATTGCAACAGCACAGCTGGCGTGACAAAATTACAGTCATCTTGTAGCAGAAACATCAGCTTCCAGCAAATATCCCAGAGCCAGTCATTTCTACGGGAGAGGGTAAACATTGGTTCTGCAATGTATCGATTACTAGACAGCTGTCATACAATGAAAGGGACTACAGCAGGGCTCTTTATTAGTAACCATGATGTCATAAACATCAACCACTACAATGGTCTACACATCTGACAGTGCCCAATAATAGAACCATTTGTGTTGCTCATAGCAAATAAACATATTTGATCGTTCAGATCTGTACAGTTATTGCACAAATAGCCAGTTACTGCATGATACCATCTCTTTACAATTGTGGCTATGGTCTAAATAATCTATGATATCCATTGTGAAGGCACTATATCATATTATCATAAAAAATCGAATCCGCACTAAAGCATTAAACAACATATATATGTAGCACTGCCCCCGCAAGGACTGCTGGATACTGACTCAGCGGGCTCCCCTGGTTAGCAGCACATGGTTATGATTAGATAAAGTTCATGAATCCCTCCTTGCTCCTGTTGGCTCTTCACAGAAATAAACAGTCTAGGGGTGTTGGTTTTTGTTTTTTATTTGGTAATTGGGATAGGTGAAGGGAATAGTGGGATACTCCAACTGAACTATTCACAACATTTGAGGACTTCTATCTTCAAATCTCTGCAGGTAGATATGGAACAGTCAGGCTGTTAATTCATCCTGCCACTGAGATGAATGGGGTGTAGTCTCTTGTTTTCTTTACTCTCTCTAACATGGTGACTTGATGGACGATAACCTATCTTCAGGACACTCTCACTAGCATCCTCTTCTTGCTGACACCCGTCCACTGACTATCCTACGAGCAGGGGTACCCCCCTCTGGTCAGGCCCCTTGACACGAGTTCCTGTACTCATGATACTGCAGAAACAGGACCTCCAGTGTTTCCCCTCTCAGTCAGCTTCCCTGGACCTCTGGGTTCAGCTCCTCTCGACCATTCCTCCGGCCCTCAGAACGACCTCCTGAGGCCGTAAGGCACCTCTACAGAGGAGGAGGCTGCCTCCCCCTCCATCTGGGACTCCGCTCCCCTACAAAAGACTTTGAGCACATGTGCTCCGGGCTTTTATACAGTATCCCAAAATGCACCGAGGTGACCTGCCCTCTGCCAATCATCAGGACTGTATCAAAAGCCCATGTACCCATTCGTCAGCTTTCCTCCCACTGTCCAACATGCCTCCCTATTGGACCAGCGTGAAACACTCTCTACAGAGCTCAAAACTATACTCTCTCACTAGCACTTACCTAGGAGGGTGCTACATATATATATATATATATATATATACACACATATATATATATATATATACATACTGTATATATATATATATATATTGTGGCAAACATCGCCACTTACAGAGTATTCTGTCAGGAATGATTGTACAACTGTATTATGTGTGTATTGTATGTGCAAACGTAACCCGTGCAGCACCTGTAGGATTTTGTATTGTGTTTAGCTGCTGGCTCATGAATGTGTATTGGAAACCCCTGCTGTCCCTCTGTGGAGACCCCGTGTGGCAAACGCAGCCACTGGATATTGTCCTATTGTTTGTCTGGCAGAGTAAGGTATTATAGGATGTTCAGTTTTGTGTGTGGAATGTCTCGAAGAGGGAGGGGTTTTGGCTGAGTGTAATCCCTGTGTTTTTCAATAAACAAGGCAGTCTAGTGTTGACCTTCAAGCCATGTGTCTGCTGGTTATTATAGGGTTGTTAATATTATACGCTACCAGGATTATTGTATGCTGTGCCTGACTACTAGTGGAGATATCGTGGATCGTACTGCTACTCCGCTACAATTGGTGGCAAGCGACGGGATCTTTATCCACACAGCAAAGCAGCGTTTGGCAGTATTCACGCGAACAAAGAGAAAAGAAACAGCAACGTAGAATCCAAACCATACAGATGAAACCGGAGTTCGGCAGTACGTAAAACTACACGAAAGGCTGGTGAATGGGAACGGATTATACACGGCTAAAGCGGCAGACATTGAAAGCATTGCTGGAGGCAAGAGGCAAGATAGCCAGCAACAAAAACAAGGCGACACTGATCGAAGAACTCATGGAAGAAGACAGAGCAGCCATGGATGCAAGGCCAGAAACAGACCGAGAATTTGAACTGGAATTTCTCAGCAGGATAGCGTTGTATCCAAGTACCCCATCAATGGAAACCCATGAACGGGTCGCAGCGGACGTACATGAATACATCATGGCCAAAAGGGGGCCCCAGCCACAACCTCTCCAAGTACACCCAACTCCACTCAGCATGCCGCAAGGTAAACCCAAAATACCGTACCAGGCATTTAAAAACTTCACGGACACGGAGGGAGAAATAGATGGGTATTTGCAAGACTTCGAGAGGCTGTGCCAGTTACATAACATTGACCCAGAGGATCAGGTACAGATATTGGCTGGGAAATTGTCTGGCCGGGCGGCCGATGCGTATCGGGCAGTCCCTAATGCCGACATCCGGGACTACCAGAAAGTTAAGCAGGCGATTTTGACCAGGTATGCCATCACCTCCGAGGCATACCGACTCCAATTCCGGGATCTTAAAAAGCAGGACCAAGATTCCCACACTGAGTTTGCCCATCGGTTGCACAGGGCGGCCACCGGATGGTTAGATGCAACACAAGCCACTTCACGAGAGGATGTTTTGCAATTATTATTGTTGGAGCAGTTTTTCCGGAGACTACCTCAAGAAATGCAGCTCTGGGTAAGGGACCGTAAACCTTGCACCCTTCCAGAGGCTGCCAAATTAGCAGATGAGCACCAAGACACTAGACGGGAACAACGACCACCGCCTAGGGTAGTTGCCCAGCAACCCTATCACCGACCAGTAGTCACCGAGCCAGCACACCCGCATTCAGGAGGAGATAACAGTCAGTACCCCAGGTACCAACCACGAGCCCATACCCGGTGCCATCTCTGCAACGAAATGGGGCACATACAGAAAGACTGTCCCCGGAATCGTCCTCGTCAGCCCTGGCCGAATCAGGGCTACACACCAGCACCTCGAGCCGCGGTACACTGTTACCAAGCATCCCCTGCAGTACAACCCTCCACAGCAATCCAAATGGAGGAACCCCTGGGCACCCTACATGAGGTTAACCCCATCCAAGCGGCATCGGACAATCGACAAAACCACCGACAAGCTGTTCACCTGGAGGGGAGACAACTAGAAGGGTTACGTGACTCTGGGGCTACCATCACGTTGGTCCGGAATCACCTTATTGCATCCAGACAACTCACTGGGGATTCTGTAGCTGTGCGAGTAGCAGGGGGAGCCATTTTCAAAGTTCCCACTGCGAAAGTACACCTGAATTGGGGAGCTGGGTCAGGGAATGTGGAGGTGGGCATGATGCAGGATTTACCCGCAGACGTTATTTTGGGCAACGACCTGGGGGAGCTGACTTCAGCTTTTGTTCCCCAATCTACCATCCACGAAGCTTATTCGGTTGTTACCCGGCAGCAGGCTCGCACCACAGGACCACTGCTACCACAGACGGGGCGAAACTCCTCCAAACACCAGACACCCAGATTCTCGTCACGCAGTGGGGTACAGTGCCACAGGTGCAAGCAGTTTGGGCACTATCGACGAGACTGTACCCAGAGCAGGAACCAAGCTGCGTGGATCCGACCAGGGTCACCCCCTTCAGCACGGACAACGGTCCCCTACTATCCCACAGAGGTTTCCCCAGTCGTACCCAGGTTCAAACACACAGAGGAGCAATGGGGTACCCTTCATGAAGCTAACCCGGTGCAAGCCGCCACGGAGAACCAACAGCATCATCTACAATCGGTCCAGTTAAATGGAATGCCCGCTCAAGGTCTCCGAGACACGGGAGCCACTCTCACCTTGGTCAAGCGACACCTGGTTCCAGATGCCGCCCGAACCGGAGGCTCAGCAGTGGTACGGATGGCAGGGGGAGCAGTACACCGACTACCCACTGCGAGGGTCCACTTGAATTGGGGTGCCGGGGCAGGTCTGATTGATGTGGGGCTGATATGGGAGCTCCCCACCGACATCTTACTGGGGAACGATCTAGGCCATTTGCCCTCAGCGATCCTGCCAGTCCAGATCCCCGGCCAATATCCTGGAGACCTACTGGCCTTCTGAGGTCCAGACGCTTCAATGTTTGGATTAAGAACAGTATTGAGCCCGGTTGTTGCACTGGAGTTTGGTAGTACAACCTTTATGACTTTACTATTCACTACCGCCCCGGAAAACAGAATGGCAATGCTGACTGGTTATCGCGACAAACTGAACTGGAAAAATGATCTGTGAGTATTCCCCGGACATCCCCAAGCCGATCCGTTATGGATCAGACTGTGTATGCCGGCTTGGTTCTGGGGGGAGCATTGTGGCAAACATCGCCACTTACAGAGTATTCTGTCAGGAATGATTGTACAACTGTATTATGTGTGTATTGTATGTGCAAACGTAACCCGTGCAGCACCTGTAGGATTTTGTATTGTGTTTAGCTGCTGGCTCATGAATGTGTATTGGAAACCCCTGCTGTCCCTCTGTGGAGACCCCGTGTGGCAAACGCAGCCACTGGATATTGTCCTATTGTTTGTCTGGCAGAGTAAGGTATTATAGGATGTTCAGTTTTGTGTGTGGAATGTCTCGAAGAGGGAGGGGTTTTGGCTGAGTGTAATCCCTGTGTTTTTCAATAAACAAGGCAGTCTAGTGTTGACCTTCAAGCCATGTGTCTGCTGGTTATTATAGGGTTGTTAATATTATACGCTACCAGGATTATTGTATGCTGTGCCTGACTACTAGTGGAGATATCGTGGATCGTACTGCTACTCCGCTACATATATATATACAGTGGGTACGGAAAGTATTCAGACCCCCTTAAATTTTTCACTCTTTGTTATATTGCAGCCATTTGCTAAAATCATTTAAGTTCATTCTTCTTCCTCATGAATGTACACATAGCACCCCATACTGACAGAAAAACACAGAATTGTTGACATTGTTGCAGATTTATTAAAAAAGAAAAACTGAAATATCACATGGTCCTAAGTATTCAGACCCTTTGCTCAGTATTTAGTAGCTATGTGTACATTCATGAGGAAGAAGAATGAACTTAAATGATTTTAGCAAATGGCTGCAATATAACAAAGAGTGAAAAATTTAGGGGGGTCTGAATACTTTCCGTACCCACTGTATATACATAAAGCATGCACCAATGAAGACCATCATATCAGCACAAATATTTAAATATAAATAAAAGTGCATAACATGCTAATATAAAGCAAAAATGAATAACTAAGCCTACGTGTAGTAATACAAGTGAAAAACAATCACAAAAATTTAAATTTAAAAAATCAATAAGGCCATAAAAAATGTGAAAAATGTGTAGAAAAAAGAGAATAAAAATAGTATCCAGTGATAGAGGTGTCACCAGTCGGTGCAGTGCAGAGTCCCAGACAAGCACTATCCACCAACAGGTGCAATGGCCACTCACCTTAATTAAAGGAAATATGCGCATTCATATTAGGTAATCCAGTTGTAGACATTCCCTCCATGGCAGACAGTGACCAGAAAGAACGGAGGAAGAAGAAAACACCCGGAGTGTTGGCCACAAATGCAAGTGTTCTGCAGTCTCTAATGTAACAGCCCAACAAGGCATAAACCGCTATGCCAACAGCAAAAGTGAGATTAGTTAAGGAACCTCAGATACTATGGAGGTGAGGTTTTTTGCATTGAAAGAACGGGCTGTAGGAAAAAAAAAATTGCTCGAATTCAAGTCAGTGGGGGTGGGGAAGCAGTCCCTGCTGAGAAAACACAGTGATTACTGCTAGCTGCTATAGTAGCAGCTAGCAATAATTGCATGTAAAACCTGACAGGCTGGTTGTACCTAAATTGATCGCCTGCCCCATACATGGTTCGAATCTTGGCCAGTCCCTGTTGAACCAGCCGAGATTCGAACCGTCTATGGCCGACTTTAGACACTGAATTCCTGCCAGGATCTTTCTATATTTGCAGGAAATGTTCTAAGATTGAAAAAAAAAAAACAAATGCAGCCACCATATCTAATTTGTGGTAAGCTTCAATGTCGTTTTAGCAATACTCGAATCTGTGTTTTGTGCAATTTCTATTGTTATTGTGGACACAGTAAACAAAGTTTAACCACTTTAAGACCGGAAGATTTTGCTGCTCAATGACCAGGCCACTTTTTTCAACTTGGCACTGCGTGATTTTAACTCACAATTGCGCAGTCATGCAATGCTGTACCCAAACGAAATTGACGTTCTTTTTTTTCCACAAACAGAGCTTTCTTTTGGTGGTATTTGATCACCTCTGCGCTTTTTATTTTTTGCAATATTAATAAAAAAGCGAAAATTTTGCGAAAAATTGACATTTTCTACTTTGACTGTTAAAAAATATCCAATATATTCAATTTTTGTCATATATTTAGGCCAAAATGTATTTATCTACATGTCTTTGACAAAAAATTCTCAAAGAGCGTATTTTTATCCACTTGAAGACCCGGAAGATTTTACCCCCTTCCTGACCAGGCCATATTTTGCGATTCGGCACTGCGTTACTATAACGGACAATTGCGTCGTGCGACGCTGTACCCAAACGAAGTTTATGCCCTTTCCCCCCCCCCCCCCCCCCCCACAAATAGAGCTTTCTTTTGGTGGTATTTGATCACCTGGGGGATTTTTATTTTTATTTTTATTTTTGTGCTATAAACAAAAAAAGAGTGACAATTTTGAAAAAAAAACAATATTTTTCACATTCTGATATATAACATTCCTAAAAAAATTAAAAATCAAATTTTTATTTTCTGAATTGGCACCGTTGTATTTTATGTATTCTGTGAAGTTTAATGCCTTTAAAGAATATGGTTGAGCCATGTTGGCTCTTTTGTGCGCTGTAAACTCTTTTTCTCACAAAATTCAATAAAAAACATTGAAACTTAAAAATCTAATTTTTTTTCACATTTTAGGCAAATTTGTTTTCTGCTACATATTTTTGGTAAAAAAAATCGCAATAAGCGTACTTTGATTGGTTTGCGCAAAAGTTATTGCGTTTACTAACTACAGGAAAGATTTATGTCATTTTTATTGTTTTTTTTTTTTACTAGTAATGGCGGCAATCTGGGATTTTTTTACGGGATTGCGGTGGACAGATCTGACATTTTTGACACTTTTGGGGGGACCAGTTACATTACTACAGTAATCAGTGCTAAAAATATGCACTGTTACTGTAATAATGACACTGGCAGGAAGGGGTTAACACTGTTGGTGATCAAGGGGTTAAATGTATGCCTCATGCTTACTCACGTGTGTGGGGGGAGGGGGTTCTGTGACACAGACAGAGATCGCAGGTTCAGCTATGCTGAATCCTGTTATCTCTTCCTGTCTGTCATAGAGAAGATCCGCCTGCTTTGTTTACACAAGCGGGCGGATTTTCTCACACTTTCCCCTCCTCCGGCCCGACTCGCCGACGAGATCACTAGGAGTCCAGTGACGTAGGTCTACGTCGCTGGACCCAGGGGAGCCGACCTGCCGCACTAGTAGTACTGTGAGCCGTCGGCAAGTGGTTAACAGTAATTACAGTGGTATTAACCCAAAAACCATAAATGTGCGGCTTTCCAATCATAAGATGTGGTGGCTGTATTGGTTTTCTTTTTTTAGAGAGCCCTTTCACACTGAGTTTTTCAAGCGCTTTGGCGTTAGAAAAAGCGCCTGAAAAGCTCATGAAAAATGCTTCCCATTAAAATTAATGAATGCTTTTACACTGGGGAGGTGCGATGACAGTGCGGAGAAAAAAATCCGGCATGAAGCATATTTGCAGCATGTTCGGATAGCTAAAAATAGCGCCTCAAAAACGCCCCTTTCCATTGAAATGAATAGGAAGCGCCTGAAAATCGCTTCAAAACGCCTCAAAATGTTTTTTGGGGATGTTTCTGAGTCACGTGTACTTTAAAAAGCACACCCCAAATGCCTCAAAAACACTTGAAAAGTGCCGCAATACCGCTCATCGTTTTGTAGGTGGTTTAAAAGCGCCTCAGTGTGAAAAGGCTCTTAGTCTTTTTTCCCTCTGTTTTCACCTAGTGATCTGGCCAATAACACACCTCCTGTATGAGAGTGCCTCCATTCTGGATGAAGGAGTATGGGGGCACCTTTGGACGGTAGCACTGCCAGTCTGAGGGGGAGGGGGGAGGGGGAGGAGAGCGTTAGATGTACAGTGGGGATCGAAAGTTTGGGCACCCCAGGTAAAAATTTGTATTAATGTGCATAAAGAAGCCAAGGAAAGATGGAAAAATCTCCAAAAGACATCAAATTACAGATTAGACATTTTTATAATATGTCAACAAAAGTTAGATTTTATTTCCATCAATGACACTTTCAAAATTACAGAAAACAAAAAAAATGGTGTCTGCAAAAGTTTGGGCACCCTGCAGAGTTAATATCTTGTACTGCCCTCTTTGGCAAGTATCACAGCTTGTAAACGCTTTTTGTAGCCAGCCAAGAGTCTTTCAATTCTTGTTTGAGGTATATTTGCCCATTCTTCCTTACAAAAGTCTTCCAGTTCTTTGAGATTTCTGGGCTGTCTGTCACGCACTGCTCTTTTAAGGTCTATCCATAGATTTTCAATTATGTTGAGGTCAGGAGATTGTGAAGGCCATGGCAAAACCTTCAGTTTATGCCTCTTGATGTAATCCCCCATGGATTTCGAGGTGTGTTTAGGATCATTATCCATTTGTAGAAGCCATCCTCTCTTTAACTTCAGCTTTTTCACAGATAGCATCAAGTTACCATCCAAAATTTGCTGAAATTTTATTGAATCCATTTTTCCTTCTACTCGTGAGATGTTCCCAGGTGCCACTGGCTGCAATACAACCCCAAAGCATGATTTTTCCACCCCCATGCTTAACAGTTGGACAGAGGTTCTTTTCATTAAATTCTGTGCCCCTTCTTCTCCAAACGTACCTTTGATCATTCTGGCCAAAAAGTTTTAACCTCATCGGTCCACAGAACTTGTTTCCAAAATGCATCAGGCTTGTCTATATGTTCATTTGCAAAGTTCAAACGCTGATTTTTGTGGTGAGGACGTAGAAGGGGTTTTCTTCTGATGACTCTTCCATGAAGACCATATTTAGACAAGTATCTCTTTATAGTGGAATAGTGTACCACAACTCCAGTGTCTGCCAGATCTTTCTGGAGGGAACGTGCAGTCAAACGTGGGTTTTGAATTGTTTTTCTCACAATCCTGCGAGCTGTTCTGTCTGATATTTTTCTTGGTCTTCCAGATCTTGCTTTAACTTCCACTGTTGTAGTGCATGATATACATTCTGCAGGGTGCCCAAACTTTTGCAGACGCCATTTTTTTGTTTTCTGAAATTTTGAAAGTGTCAATGATGGAAATAAAATCTAACTTTTGTTGACATATTATAAGAATGTCTAATCTGTAATTTGATGCCTTTTGGAGATTTTTCAATTTTTCCTTGGCTTCTTTATGCACATTAATACAAATTTCTACCTGGGGTGCCCAAACTTTTGATCCCCACTGTACTAGCAGATTTAAATTCAATAACATATTGAAGCTGAATTCCAGCTAACACATTATAAGCAAATATGGCAGTTTTTTTTTCCTTTGGGGATAAAGGTTTTAACCTAAAATAATAAAAAACTGATAACTTTAAGCACAACTGTCCGTGTTAAACTATATGGCTTGTCCCTGTAACTGCAAAAGAGCTTGTTCTTTTGAAAAATAGCAGACTTACTAGCTGGATCACCAGAAGAAAATAGAAGAAAGAAAGGCTTCCTCTAGGGATTGAATTACTAATCTTAATATTAAAATACAATAACAAAAATATGGGCAAATAGGTTTGTGTAAAAGTGAAAGTCCCTTTAAAAAATAGCCTTTAAATTTGCATCCATGTAAAACACACTGTAATTTCTATATAAAAATTGCAAAATGCACCTGATACTTGCATGTCCCCTGAAAAATACTGTAGTTGTGTGATGGCTTACTAGTCTATAGCCACAAGAACCTACAGCAATCATGCACAAACACAAATTATCACATTGACATATGCTTTACAATAGCCAGGCTTTCTATAGTTATATAAGAAAAGCATGCTGATCATTTTTCTTTTGCCTTAGGATTCATACTATAAAGCATTTTGTCCTACGAGAAAACCAACCAACATTCCTGGCACTTGGCCATGGAAACTCTTCACCGTATCTGTCTTCATTTGAAAACCACACTACATTAGTCTTCCAGCAGCAACCATACTGTAAGATTATGAATAGCAAGGATAAGGACTGGTAGTACTTTCCTTATATTCTTCTATCTTTGCAGAATTGCCAAAAATAATAGAAAGTGTTTTTTTTTTTTTTTTGTTTGTTTTGGTGTTAGAAGCTTTACCATTTCCGAACAAGGCCCCTAAACAAGCAAATGTGGTTTTTAAAAAGAAACTGTCACCCTGCCCATTCACACATCTATATCTTACAAATAGACCTGTAATATATGTCAAAGGACTCCCAAAGCATTATGGGTTAGCTAAAATAACAGCACTGCTTTGCAGCTCTTTTGTCAGGTTCAACAAGGATAGGCAACCTCAACACTCCAGCTGTGGCAAAAATACAAAATCCATGAAACATTGCAAGATTTTGACAGCCACAGGCATGACACCCAGTGGCAGAGGCATGATGGAGTTTGTAGTTTCACCACAGCTGGAGTGCTGACATTGCTTAGCCCTGGGTTAGTACCTTGTACTGACAATAGATGAGTCACAGTTGAGATTACTTGTTTTATTCTGAATAAAGCATAGCTGAAACCATAAATAGCAGGTAATATCAAAAGGTGATTAGAGCTCCATCTATTGACTGAAAAGAAAAATGTACAATATTTATATGCTACATTTTATATTTAATTCTTTATATTTTATATATATATTTTCTTGGTCCTGACAATAAAAAAGAAAGAAAATAGGAATAAAATCGTAAAACATTCCCTTTTTTAGGCTTGCCTTGCAGCACTAAGGTTCTTAGTTTATTATCCAACAAGAATGTTATTTTTATGGTTTCTTTATGCTCTTTAACCTCCCTGGCGGTATGATTCTTTTGGATTTTAGGTGCTGAAAGCGGTACCATTATTTTGCATGTCATTCTTGTGAATGAGCAGCCCAAACCAACTGTATACATTTATTATATATATTATATATATATATATATATATATGTATGTATACATATATTATATATATATATATATATATATATATATATATATATATACGTATATAATGTATACAGTTGGTTTGGGCTGCTCATTCACAAGAATTAGGTATATATATATATATATATATATATATATATATATATATATATATATATATATATATATATATATATATATGCGTGTGTGTATATATATATATATACGTATATATATATATAAATATATATATATATATATATACATATATATGTATATATATATATGTTTATATATATATATGTATATATACTGTATATATATATATATATATATATATGTATATATATATATATATATATATATATACATATATTTACATAAAAAGTACAGTAAAACTACAGGAAAGGGCACTGGGGGGCAATGTAATGTGATTTTATTTTATTTTGAATGGTATCAGTGTGTTTGGTGTGTTTTACATTTGAATTTGCCGCCGGTTCCACCCCCCGGCGGACGTCACGTCGCCGGAGACGGAAGCCGGGGCTCGCAGACGATCGTGAGGAAGCTCCGCCGCCGCATACCGCCCGCATTCTTCACTGGATCCCGGAGAAAAGGTAAGTTAAACCTCTACCAGGATCCATCTATCTTCCTAGCGGTACCCCGAGTCACACTCGGGGTTACCGCTTTTGGCTCTAAAGTCTAACCCCGAGTCACGCTCGGGAATACCGCTAGGAAGGTTAAAGGCTAAATTCATCTCTTCCAGAAAAAAAGCCTATGCAGTCAAGGGTCCCCAGTGGATATTAAAAAATGTTTTAGCTTTGTAAAATGTTCACTTATTTTATTGCCATACCTCCAAATCATTTGGGTCCCCGCAGAAGCCTGGCTGAAAAACTCTCAGCAATCTCCATGTGTTCCTCACTCCCAACACTACAGGAGAGTGAAAACTGACAGTTTTTGCATCCTAGCCACAAGGCAGGACATGCCGACATGGGGATTGTTAACTGAGACATTTTCAGTCAGGCTTTTTGGGGGACCCAAATGATCTACAGGTATGACAAAAGATGAATATTTTACAAACCTGCACAATTTTTAATATCTGCTAGGGTCCTTTGAGCCCATAGACTATTTTCTCAAAAAGATGAACTTTGACTTAACTCTCAAAGTTTTTCATGTGCCTCAATTTCCTCCTACAATCCCAGAACTTAGTGACAGGTAACTTGTGGCCAAGCAAAGTGATTCAACATTATTGTGTGTGGTTGTACAAATGTGGCAAAGACAGTAGACTCTAAGCTCCTTTACAAGAAGGGACCATTGTACATCCTATGTCAGGAGTGTCAAACTCAATTTCATTGCAGTCCGCATCAGAATTATGGCCGTGTTCAAAGGCGAGTTGTATCTGTAAGACTAGATGTCCAGAGCAACGCCCCTTACATCAGAGGTCAACAGTCCTCCACCCTTCCTTACATTACAGTGCACCCCCTCCCCTTACCTTGTGCTGCTGCCAGGAAGAAGCTGGGAAGTAGAAAGCGCAGAGTCTGGAAGAGGACCAGAGGAGGGCTGGAGTCAGCTGCCGGTGTCAGCTAAATGCTGAGACCAGGGATAGTGGAGACGAGGGGGTGCTGCACAGAGGTGCAGGATCTATAGGAGGAATTCTGACCTCCTCTCTGCTGCTGACTGCTAAGACAAGGGATGGCAATGACAAACCTCTATACAGCTGCACGAAGAAGCGCAGGATCTGGCAGAGGAGTTCTGTCCTCCTCTCTGCTGCTAACTGCTGAGACAAAGTGGAGGTAGAGACAAGGGGGTGCCACAGCTGCAAGAGAGGGGGGAGGGCCACATGAAATGGCCTGGATTCGGCCCGTGGGCCTTGTGTTTGACGTATGTGCCCTACGCACTCTGTAAAGCACTATGGGGTTGATTTACTAAAACTGGAAAGTAAAAAATCTGATGCAGCTGTGCATGGTAGCCAATCAGCTTCTAAGTTCAGTTTGTTCAATTTAACTTTGGCAAACCTGGAAGCTGATTGGTTTCTATGCAGAGCTGCACCAGATTTTGCACTCTCCAGTTTTAGTCCATGTTTGCTCCACATAAAAGATGAATAAATGACATCTTCCAGCTGTTGCCAAATGACAGTTTGTTGGCTTAATACCCCCATGTCATAGCACAACATTTTCACAATGCTTTTATTTCATCACATGAAACACTGGGAAAAAAAACACTAACAAGCGTTTTCATTTCCTGTGGTTTTGGTAACAATGTTCCCTGTCGGGCTGTACAAATGATACAAACATAAACTCCCTGTTTATATTTTGATTTGCTGAGCCATAAACATAAGCAGCCCGAGTGATTAGTGAAAGCTGCTTTTCCTTGAGCCAGCTAAACTTGAGCATTGTTTTGCTCTCTGATCTACTTTTCTTTGGCCCAGATACAAAGCGAAGCATGAAAAACATACCATTTCCACCCTCAGCTTTATGTTCTCCATTTGTTTCTCACTCTGCCCTCACTTTTCTTCTTTTTTTGACATATGTGTGGTTATTTATCAAAGGAGATGCAGAAATAAGCAGCTGCCCATCAAGTGAAAATTCATCACATTTTTAATGCAACAATACTTTTTGGAAAAACAGCATGTTGTCGCTTGAACGACTGAAAACACAATCAAAGTTGAACTCTGGGAAAACAAAAAGTCCTCCCTTGCGGTGGGGCTGTGCCTGCACTGCAAGGGTCTCCTGGGTACAACGGTTTTACTTATCAGATCTTCCGCCCCTGCAGACTCCTCTGTGCTGCTTGACTTGTCTATGCTGTCTCTTCACCCCCCCCCCCCCCCCCCCACCCACGATCTAGCACTATAATGTCCTCTGACATTACAAGTCCGATGCAGGGCCCAAAGCCTTGTACAGGACATGAGGATGCCAAGGGACAGTCCCCTTCCAGAGTGTTGGGTGACTTATATCTGCCAGGGGAGTGGAGGATCTGATAAGTAGTAGTATTTTTCCCATTCCCTAGACAGGATGGGAGCAACCTCACTGCAAGGAAGGACTTTTAGTTTTCCTGGAGCTAGGTGTCAGGGTGCCAGGAAACCAGACCACATGAGGATGCAGGTAAAATAAAGCAGTTTATTAGAGAAAACAACAATAATTGCACAGCAAGAGTGAGGAAAAGAGAGCAGGAACAAGCTGGGGTCAAGTCCAGGAGCGGGTAGTCATCCAAGCCAGGGTTGGGGCCAGAGGTGGGTAGTCTGCGGATGTCGGGTCGTCAGCCGATGCCGGGTCGAGAGCCAGGAGAGTCGTGAGCCAAGCCAGCTCATACACGGAGGAACACAGAGAACAGAAGACTGCTAGCAGAGATGCACATTGGAGCACAAACACAGGGGCAGGGATTGCAACTCAATAAGTGATAGATATAGTCAGGTGTGCAGCATCATCAATGTGCGACGCCCAGGCAGCAGGAAGTGATGATGTAATCAGTCTTAGAGTGAGTAAGAGCTGTTACAGTCTCAGCTGTAAGAGGCAGCAGTCTGCACATGTCCAAGATGGCTGCCAACAGGAGGGCAAGGTAAGACCTTGACACTAAGCTTTAATTCTTGGACCAATGTAATTGTATAGCATACCTGAGGAACTCCTCAGGAAGCTGACAATCACTAGAGTAGTGTACACTGATCTTTTGGGTCCCGTGCACACTGACCATGGGGAGGGTCACTTGCTAGCCACCGATGACATTCACAGAATGCCTTAAATTTCTTTAATGGAGGAGAGGAGAGGGAAGAGGAGAGGGAAGAAGAGAGGGAAGAGGAGAAGGAAAAGGAGGGGAGAGGGGAGAGGAGAGAGAAGAGGGAAGAGGAGAGGAGAGGGGAGAGAAGAAGAGAGAGAAGGAAAGATGAGAGGAAAGAGGGAAGAGGAGAGGGAAGAGAGGAGAGGGGAGAGAAGAGGAGAGAGAAGAGGGAAGAGGAGAAGAGAGGAGAAAAGAGAAAAGAGGAGAGGAGAGTTGAAGAAAGAGGAGAGGAGAGGAGAGGGGAGGGGAGGGGAAAACACCTTGTATTTATTTTAAAAATACAAGTTATTCTGGCACAGAACCCAGAATATTGCAGCAATCACTGTGATAGGGTCAACTACTACAGTTATGGTCAGCTTCCCCAGCGGCCTCTCAGGTATGACATATGTATGCTTACACTGTGCCAAGCTGGACCAATGTAAGGCCTCATAGTAGTAAATAGGCACATGCCCATGCAGGGGCCGTGTTTATGGGCATGCACCCACATGGCTTTCAAATTGGGACCCACAGCTGTTTTTACATGCACCTGATGCATCCCACTTGACAAGACCAACTGCACGGGGATGCACAGAACACATGTACACCCCCATACTGGCAAACACAGCTCACACGCAGGCATACACTTAAGTACACCCGTGTGAAAAAGACCTATCTATGCAATTAAGATCATACCTGGAGTTCAGCTTTCACATATTTTCTCTATTTACATACACTTTACACAGAGGAAAGCTGGCCAGACGTGCTTTATTTTTGGCACATCTTTAATTCTGCCCACAGTGAGGGGAAGAAGTAAAACAAATTAAATATAGTTTTGTTTGTACTAACGTTGCCATTGTCAATATCTCCTGAAAAAAAGGTATTGAAATCATTGCTGACTCTGCATTTTAGGTTATTTCCTATCGACAGACACGGAATTAAATTAAGCTTTCAAGGCAAAGAAATAGGTTCACCAGAGAGCTTGCCCTAGGGTATGCGTGTTAAATTCTTTAATCTATTCCCCAGCAATTGCTGGAATAAAAAAAGTAACTTTTGCTGCCTCCTCTCCAGTGCTGTCCCCTGCAGACCCCTAGCACCCTATCCCAGGCAGAGAAATGATTCTCAGATAAAAGGTTTGCATGGTATCCCAAGTAGCATTTGCAGTCTTTTCTCTGCTGTAACACAGGTCAGAAACCTGAACCTAAAAGCTTTTCCCCACCTTTTGTCTTTATGCCCCAGGTTTTCATGGTGTCCCAAGTAGCATTTGCAGTGGCAATGCAGTGTAGGACTAGCCATAAACAGGATTATTTTGATGCAAATGGCCAGCTTAAGCATGTATTGCAATATGTGTAAACTTAAAATCCCTGTTTTTCATTGCATAGTTTACTGGAAAGGGTGTACAGCCAGCGTCATCCAACCCATTTCCTGTGGACACAGGCTTTAAATGTCACACCTCCTGGTGGTAAATCATCACACAGTCTAGACTTATAATACTCCTGGACAGTGTGGTACTCGCACCACAACAAGTGAATGTAGCACATTCCAGGGGAAGGACCACCCATCACCACCACAGAAAAGAAAGGGCATGGCATCATCAGATCAGCCTGAAGAAGCTGGTAAAAATATATGTATAGGGCTTAAAAAAGGGGGAAGGGTACTTCCAGGAAGGCAGGGGGGGGGGAGGGGTTGTTGGGGGCAGTTGGGAAAAGTGTGAATTCCAACTTAAAACCCAACTGAAGACACGGAAAAAAATATTCAGGTAGTTTCCCCTCTGCTTTCCAGCAGTTTTAGCAGTTAGCCCAATAGGCATTAAAAATCATAACACAAGGTGGTTCAATACTATAGGGAGAATAAAGCAGCATAGGACTTCAAACGTGCTTGAGATGAGATTCTTCTAAAGCCTCGTACACACGAATGGATCATTGGCCGGGAATTTTTGGCCAACGTCCGATCGGCCGATTTTCGGCTTGTTAGTATGATGCTTCCGACAACCGACTCCGACTTTTTGGCCGAAAAAATCTGGTGTGCAGGCTATAAAATTTTTGTTGGCCGTCAACACATCGGCCGATTTTCCGTCAGTCAGTACAGATTTCGGCAGACAAAAATCTGATGAGCAAGACTGGGCATGCTCAGAGAAGAAAAAACACACGGAAAGTAAACCAGCACATGACATCACTTCTGAAGTAGATTTTTGTTGGCCGAGAAAATTCGTGTGCAGTCTAGGCACATTCCAACCAACAAAACACCACTCTGGACAAAAGTCGGATGATCGGTCGGCCGATAATCATTGCGTGTGTGAGACGAGGCATAAGTATGGAGGAGTATGTAACCCTCTCTTCATTCTGCCCAAGGCAGTGCCTGACAACTTCATATACATCAAACGATACAGATAAGATTATACTTAATAAATAGTACACATGTGCAAAATAAGCCAAGTTATAAAGTGCATGCAGTATATTAACCACATCCCGCCCGCCCTATAGCAGATTGACGGCGGGATTGTGGTTGTATTATCCCGGCCGGATGTCATATGACGGCGGCAGGCAATCGGTGATGCGAGGTGTCAGTCTGACTCCCTGCATCTCCGATCTCGGTAAAGAGCCTACTGATGTAGGCTCTTTACCATGTGACCAGCCGTGTCCAATCACGGCTGGTCACATAGTAAACAAGAAGAGCCGTTGATTGGCTTTCCTCAGTACGTGCCTGACAGGGAGTAAAGGAGCGCCGATCAGCGGCTCCCCTGACAGGGGGGAGGTCGGCACTGGTAATCAGATCATTGATTACCAGTGCAGACCCTCGGGGGGTGCCACTAGAACCACCAGGGATACCCACCCATGACCCCAGGGATGCCCACCCATGACCCCAGGGATGCCCACTATGGCCACCAGGGATGGCAATAAGGGCTCAGGGAGCCCCCCATTGCCCTCCCTATCAGTGCTGCCCGCCAGTGCCCTCCCTATCAGTGCTGCCCACCAGTGCCCATCATTGCCATCCATCAGTGTCGCCCACCAGTGCCCATTATTGCCCACCAGTGCCGCCTATCAGTGCCCATTAGTGCCCATCAGTGCCGCCCGTCAGTGCCGATCAGTGCCACCTATCAGTGCTCATCAGTGCCCACCAGTGCCGCCTATCAGTTCTCATTAGTGCCACCTTTCAGTGCCCATCAATGCCGCCTATCAGTGCCCAGCAGTGCTGCCTATCAGTGCCCACCAATGCTGCATATCAGTGCCACATATCAGTGCCGCCTAACAGTGCCGCCTATCAGTGCCACCCCATCAGTGCCACCCCATCAGTGCCTCCTCATCAGTGCCTGTCAGTGCAGTCTCATCAGTGCTCATCAGTGCAGGAAAAAACGCATTTATTTACAAAATTGTATAACATAAACAAAAAAAACTTTTTTTTTTTTCAAATTTTTCTGTCTTTTTTTATTTGTTTAGCAAAAAGGAAAAAAACCAGAGGTGATCAAATACCACCAAAAGAAAGCTCTATTTGTGGGGGGAAAATGACATAAATTTGGTATAGGTACAGTGTTGCATGACCGCGCAATTGTCATTCAAAATGCAACAGCGCTAAAAGGGGAAAATTGGCCTGGGCAGGAAGGGGGTGAAAGTGCCCTGTATTGAAGTGGTAAAAGTGCTGAAATGTGCAATATACTCATATAATTGTGCAATAAAAAAAAAAGTGCAAAAAAAATGTAAACAAATCACTCATACAGTGCACTAATTATAAAATGTCCATGTAAAGTGCATCAATAGTTCATAATAATTTCTTCACGTCCCCAACGGTGCAAAACTTGGTAAATAAGGTGCTTAAAAGTGCTCGTGCTTCCTCCATCACACAAAGATGGCCTCTCACCTCAAGGTTAGATCTGTGTTTCACCACAAGGTCTCATCAGCTGTTCCCCTGAGGGAATAATATAAGCTGCACCACCGTATCTGGAATCGTTCCTTTAAACCACTTAGTGCCTGACACCTGGGCAGTCAATCATCAGGCCTAAGCAATGTCATATGGGGGGTTGAAGAAAGGTCCAACATTGAACTAAGGATTTTTACTTAGCGCTCCAACCAAGACATGAGACGAGAACAGAGCAGGTAAGTATCTGAAACAGAGTTGGAGGACAACCATTGTTGGAGGAGGAAAACCACCAGAATCTGTAAGTTTGCCCAGAAAAGGCAAACTGACAGGTTCACCCTGATGACAAGGATAGGCCAAAATGCATACACTAAATCCTAACGCAAACTGAAAGCCAAAAAAACTAACATTGCATTTAAGAAGTTTCAATTAAAATGCAATTTCAAAACACCCCACATAAAAACTGTGAATAATATGTGTCCCTGAATATGGAGGCTGCTTAACCTTCACTGTGCCCATTGGCGGTAGATGCTCATGAATAATGAATACAGATCAATTAAAATTCTGTAAAACAAAAAAAATATAAACCACATTTTATTCATCCTCATTAAAAGTCTCTATCCAAGGGCTGCCTTTGTCTTCCATGTTTACATTAGGCTAAAATTAATAGTTCAATAAATAAAATCTTAGAAAATGTTTTTCATACCATCTTAGCAGTGGCATCAGCTTTTACCAGTCAGCAGGGGGCAGGCAATACATCAGAAAAGACGCAGGTTGAAAGGGTCATGGTCACAAATATGCCTTTCTGTTGCTTAGGAACAGAAGAGAGTCAATAGAAAAATGCATTTTCAAATTATTTTAAACCTTCGTGTTTCTAAACCAGCTTGTCAAGTCTCCATACGACCCACAAATCTCACCAAATGATGTCGGTCTATTCCTAGTCTATGGATCTGCTCACATGACGAGCTGTGACCTAAAGCAGATTGCTAGGCAAACCTTAAGTGCAAGCTATCACGCAGTACAACAACACAATGTGTGTCCAGAATTTAAAATAGAAGATTTGATTATATATACTGTATATATATATATATATGTATACATATATACACACATATATACACACACACACACACTGGATATAAAAAGTCTACACACCCCTGTTAAAATGTCAGCTTTCTGTGATGTAAAAAAGACAAAGATAAATTATTTCAGAACTTTTTCCACCTTTAATGTGACCTATAAATTTTAAAACTTAATTGAAAAACAAACTGAAATCTTTTATAGGGGAGGGGGAATTAAAAATAAAAAAACTAAAATAATTTGGTTGCGTAAGTGTGCACACCCCCTTATAACTGGGGATGTAGCTGTGTTCAGAATTAAGCAATAACATTCAAACTCACGTTAAACAGGAGTCAGTACACACATGCCATCATTTAAAGCGCCTCTGATTAACCCCAAATAAAGTTCAGCTTTTCTAGTAGGTCTTTCCTGGCATTTTCTTAGTCACATCATATAGCAAAAGCCATGGTCCGAACAGAGCTTCCAAAGCATCAGAGGGATTTCATTGTTGAAAGGTATCAGTCAGGAGAAGGGTACAAAATAATTTCCAAGACGTTAGCAATACCATTGAACACAGTGAAGACAGTCATCATCAAGTGGAGAAAATATGGCACAACAGTGACATTACCAAGAACTGGATGTCCCTCCAAAATTGATGAAAAGGAGAGAAGGAAACTGGGGGGGCTGCCAAGAGGCCTAACACAACATTAAATGAGCTGCAGGAATATTAGGGAAGGACTGGCTGTGTGGTACGTGTCAACAATCTCCCATATTCTTCATATGTCTGGGCTATGGAGTAGAGTGGCAAGATGGAAGCCTTTTCTTATTAAGAAAAACATCCAAGCCTGGCTAAATTTTGCAAAAACACATCTGAGGTCTCCCAAAAGCATGTGAGAAAATGTGTTATGGTCTGATGAAACCAAGATTGAACTTTTTAGCCATAATTCCAAAATATATTTTTGGCGCAAAAACAATACTGCACATCACCAAAAGAACTCCATACCCACAGTGAAGCATGGTGGTGGCAGCATCATGCTTTGGGGCTGTTTTTCTTCAGCTAGAACAGGGGCCTTAGTCAAGGTAGAGGAAATTATAAACAGTTCATAATAACCAGTCATTATCGGCACAAAACCTTCAGGCTTCTGGCTGAACATGAAAAGGAATTTCATCTTTCGGCATGACAACGACCCAAAGCATACATCCAAATCAACAAAGGATTGCCTTCACAAGAAGATTAAAGTTTTGGAATGGCCTAGCCAGAGTCCAGACCTAAATCTGATTGAAAAACTGTGAGGTGATCTGAAGAGGGCTGTGCACAGGAGATGCACTTACAATCTGACAGATTTGGAGTGTTTTTGCAAATAGTGGGCAAATATTGCCAAGTCAAGATGTGCCATGCTGATAGACTCATACCCAAAAAGACTGAGTGCTGTAATAAAATCAAAAGGTGCTTCAACAAAGTATTAGTTTAAGAGTGTGCACACTTATGCAACCATAATATTTTATTTTTTTTATTTTTCCTTCCCTTCACCTAAAAGAGTTGTACAGTTTATAGGTGGAAATAGTTCTTAAATGATTTATCTTTCTCTCATTGTTTTACATCACAGAAACCTGACATTGTAACAGGGGTGTGTAGACTTAACTGGTGTGTGTGTGTGTGTGTGTGTGTGTGTATATATATATATATATATATATATACATATCAAAATAAGTCAAAAGGCTCAGCATTCCAAAATAATTTATCAGAACATAAAGCAAATAAACAGGAGTGTATACTGTATATGTATTGATGTGTATATATATATATATATATATATATATATATATATATATATATATATACACACACAGTATCTCATGAAAGTGAGTACACCCCTCACATTTTTGTAAATATTTTGTTATATCTTTTCATGTGACAACACTGAAGAAATGACACTTTGCTACAATGTAAAGTAGTGAGTGTACAGCTTATATAACAGTGTAAATTTGCTGTCCCCTCAAAATAACTCAATACACATACATTAATGTCTAAACCGCTGGCAACAAAAGTGAGTACACCCCTAAGTGAAAATGTCCAAATTGGACTCAAAGTATCAGTATTATGTGTGGTCACCATTATTTTCCAGCACTGCCTTAACCCTCTTGGGTATGAAGTTTACAGAGCTTCACAGGTTGCCACTGGAGTCTTCTTCCACTCCTCCATGACAATATCACAGGGCTGGTGGATGTTAGAGACCTTGCACTCCTCTACCTTCCATTTAAGGATGCTCAATAGGGTTTAGGTCCGGAGAAATGCTTTTATATATACATATATATATATATATATATATATATATATATATATATATATATATATATATATATATATATATGTGAAACGATAACCCCAACCCACACTGTACTTGTGGTCTTCCGTCAGTATACGGCTTCCTCCAGTCTGGAACATAGCTAGAGATTCCAGCCGCCCTACATACAAAAAACTAGCCTGAACTTAGCTTGTATGTCTCTGAAAGCAACTAACTCTTTTTTGAAACACAGGCACAAACAGATATACACTGTGGGACAACCCTCCTCCCCCCTTAGCAGCCAATCCACATACACATATACATCCCATAATAAGTTTATCTTAAGGCAGACAGAACAACAATAGAAGAACAATGGGATGCAGGTACTTAACAATAACAAACCCCACCCCACTAGCAAGGGTCTCCTGCAATATTCTAGCAAACTGAAAAGTCAAACTGTTCATCTTCATATATTTTCTGATGGACACTGTTCAGAAATATTATTGTTCCAAGTGAAAGAGCCCCTCACTCTTTCAACACAAACCACACATATAGAACCCAGGATAACCGGGGTAACACAACATGCTGAGTGTAGTGTGGTTGTACAGCCAGTCTGATTAGTGCAGACCTGACTGGGGTTCTTGGTCACCCTGTACCCCTAATAGACACAGGATGACTTACACATAGGAGGGACTGGGGGAGCTGGACAAGGAGTTCCCCAACCTCTCTAAAGTAATCTGGGTTCCACAAGCCCCCCAACCAAAGTGACCTCCAACACAATATGTATTTAAATGTATGCTCAATATTTTTTTTAGATTGTTTTTTGAGTGCGGCTCCTCTAATACTATTGTTTTATAACATATTCATATAAGGTTATTCCCTGGCGCAGAGTTTTTTTCTAAAATTAAATAAATATATATATGTCGTATGCAGTGTGAATTTTGGCATCAAATTTTGCTTAAGTTTTAGTTATAGTCTTTTGATTAAAATGCCATTTTAGTTTTAGTCCCATTTTAGTCATCTGCAATTGTTTTTAGTTTTAATCGTATTCAGCTGACTAAAATCTGCAGTACATTTTAGTCTAATAAAATCATTTTAGTCAACTAAAATCGAATGGGTTTAGTTATTATTTAAGCATTTCTCTAGAAGTTCCAAACTCATTATATACTCCTGGAGAAAAAAAATCTAATATCATGGTAATAGTATTATTCATGGTATTAAAGTTTGAACAAACTCACAGATACAGATTTAGTCGCTCTGGACTGTCTGAGGAGGCCTGTAATGCTGTACAGTGCCCCGAATGGTCTGAGGAGGCCTGTAATACACACAGTGCTCTGGATGGTGGTCTGAGGAGCCCTGTAATGCACTCAGTGCTCTGGATGGTGGTCTGAGGAGCCCTGTAATGCACTCAGTGCTCTGGATGGTGGTCTGAGGAGCCCTGTAATGCACTCAGTGCTCTGGATGGTGGTCTGAGGAGCCCTGTAATGCACTCAGTGCTCTGGGCGGTGGTCTGAGGAGCCCTGTAATGCACTCAGTGATCTGGATGGTGGTCTGAGGAGCCCTGTAATGCACTCAGTGATCTGGATGGTGGTCTGAGGAGGCCTGTAATGCACTCAGTGCTCTGGGCGGTGGTCTGAGGAGCCCTGTAATGCACTCAGTGCTCTGGAACGGTGGTCTGAGGAGCCCTGTAATGCACTCAGTGCTCTGGATGGTGGTCTGAGGAGGCCTGTAATGCACTCAGTGCTCTGGGCGGTGGTCTGAGGAGCCCTGTAATGCACTCAGTGCTCTGGAACGGTGGTCTGAAGGACCTGTAATGCTGCACAGTGCTCTGGATGGTGGTCTGAGGGGGAGGCCTGTCAAGCACAGTGCTCTGGGATAGTGATCTGAGTGGCCTGTATTGCTGCACAGTTGTCTGTATGGTGTCTGGGGGGGAAGGCCTGTAATGCACAGTGCTCTGGGACAGTGGTCTGAGTGGCCTGTATTGCTGCACAGTTGTCTGGATGGTGGTCTGGGGGGAGGCCTGTAATGCACACTGCTCTGAATGCCAGTGGTCAGGGGAGGCCTGTAATGCACACAGTGCTCTGGACAGTGGTCAGAGGGGAGGCCTGTAATGTACAGTCAGGACTCTCGTCGAGAGGCCTAAACAGTGCTGCTCTGGACAGTCGTCTGAAGAGGCCTGTAAAGCTGCACAGTGCTAACTGCTAAGTTATGGAATCGCTTGTTTGCTGGGAGTGGAGGGACTCATAGGCTCTACACAGGAGAAGCTCCATGGAAACCGGAAGTTCACAAGGGCAAAAGTCCCTTCCCTCACATTTTCGTTTCGTTTTCATTCGTTAACGAAAACTGAATTGATTCTCGTTATAGTTTTCGTCAGTGGATGAAAATGTGGCGTACTTCTCATTTGGTTTTCGTTACTGTAAATAGGCCGCTGACGAAAATTTTGCCGAAAATGTTTTCGTCAATGAAATTAACATTAAGATTAATAAAGCATTGTGTTCACTTTTGACTGAAATGTTACGTGTTGGAATCTCCATAGGAAAAATGTTGTTTTATTATTAAAATATTTCTGCAATGGAGAAACTTCTCTCTTTAATTTATAAGTCCAGCTTGTGATTGGGCAGGGGTAAAGGCAGGCTGGTGAATTCACCTCTCTGCTATTTCCTCCTGTCAGTGTGGTCCTTGTTGGTATATCTGGATGCAGCACACCTGATTGGTTCCTGGTGATGCTCCTTAATTTTTTTCTGCTCTACAGAGGATCACAAAAGGCTGATTCCAAGCCAAATGTATATGTTTATACAAGTTGTGTTTATGAATACACACCTGCAGATATATATCTGTCCGGAGTTCAGTTCTAAAGCAGCATGCTGTTTGTCTACATGAGGTGGCAGAATATCCACCACAGCAAATTGCTAATGGTCATTAGAGACTTTCTCCATAGTCCTTACCATAATAATAATGCCACTAGTGACTTTCTCACTTTCTCCATGATCCTGGGTATTATAATATAGCCATTGAAGACTTTCTCCATGGTCCTTTACAGTATGACGCAGCCACTAAAATCTTTCTTCATGGTTCGATACAGCATGATACAGCCAGTAGAAACTTTCTCCATGGTCTTGAACAGCATGATACAACCATTAGAATTTCTCAATGGTCCTGGACAGCATGATACAGCCACTAAAAACTTTCTCCATTGTCCTGGACAGCATAATACAGGTACTAGAACTTTCCTCTATGGTCCAGGACAGCAGGATATGGCGACTATAGACTTTCTTCAAGGCCCTGGACAGTATGATACCACAGATTTCCTCCATGGTCCTGGACTGCATGGACTGACCTTGTCTGGAGTACTGAGTTGTTAGTAGGGTACCGCAGACATGTTGGGGACTACGTTTGTGCTTGCATCAGTTACAAATAACAGCTGCCGAAATTGCCAGCTATGAAACTTTACTGCTGCTTGTCCTAGCGGGTCCTGTGGTGCTGCCCACCATCTCCCTGAAAGGGGGTGCCTGTTCTTTTATACAAGAAGCCATTCTGCTATGCAATAAGCAATCTATTTGATCCTCCCTTGGCTATATACATTTTAGCTCATTTACTATTTTCTGCAAATAATCCCCAATAATTCCTTCAGAGGCTCTCATTTTCCATATCCATAAAGGTATAACCTTACAAAACGTCAGTACCATCTGGCCATCTAATACTTGCAATTTAAACACTTGATGAATTCAAAAATGAGCAGAAGGCGTTTCTGATAGAGACACACTCAATAATTGGATGTGGAAGCATGTTACATAAAGTGCACAGTGGGAAATGTTATTGCAAACCCAATGAAATCCTCCACAGACATGCAGTACGTCCTCAGGAATTCATTACACATTGGCTCATGCAGCTGGAAGCAAATTGAAAACCAGACACAATGATGGCGTGCTGAATAGAGAGAAATCTGAATACTAAACTGCATTATGAAAAACAGTACATTCTATTATTTCAATCCCGATGGCTCATCCATCATCCTGTGCAGGGCTTTCAATCTTAAGTAGACATCAGTCAAGACCGCTTCTTAATTAAAATCTCTGCAAGATTATTATAGATTCACTATTTAGGTTAAGAAACGAGTATATGAATGTTCTGCATTAAAATCAGCCGGTCTTTGTTTGGCTGAATGCATTTAGAGCTACTTCATACATTTCCAGCAAGTATAGCATTGATATACACAAGAAACACACTTTTTAATAGATTTACAATGTAAAATTCTTAAGTTATTTGGGTAGATGAAATAGTAACACAACCCTGGAAGAGGGGGTTTGCACATCCGAATATGAAAGGCGCACCCTGAAATCAACAGAGTCAATTGGTTATCATTGAGACAGAGGGACACACTATAATTATTTTGTTATAGAGCCTTTTGATAGGCTAAAGTCCCTGGACTGTAGGATGTTGAGAATTTACCATAAGCACAGACATGCGTTTTGGATATGTGACAAGGGTCATCTTCATAGATAATGCAGCTCTTTATAAACGTAGAGTTTATTGCTACACGTCTTTTATTCTCTCTTTGTTCAGTAATTATGATGTTATTCATATGCAATCTATATAGTGGAAAATTCGCAATGTTGGAATTTCTTTATCCTTTGTGAAAAAAGTCAATAAAATGAATAGTGTCACAAGTACAAGTGAGCGCAGGCATAACTTTTTTGGCTAAGGCGGGAATATAACATTTCTGTTTTATGTCTGTCTTTGATCTGGGGAGATTTTCTCTTGATCCCCGAACCTGTAAAAATAAGGTTCAATGGGCATTATTGGGAACGGAATAGAGGATAGTACCATGAACACTGTCGGAGCTGTGCGGAAAGGACATAGTCAGGCTCGCTTAATGATGGGGGTGGGGGAGGATTTATACTAACAGCAGAGGAATCAAAACAAGGGTCATACCTTCTGTAAGTTATGTCTCTTGTGCTGATTTTTTTCTGTTTTTGATTTTAGCTGCACTTAGGCTTTAACTGAGTCCCCATTAAAGCGTCGGTAATAGTTCACCTACCATCCAGCTGTATTGCTCAGATTTAAATAAATACATTACATATTGTAAATCGCAATTGTGTAAAACACAATTTAACCTTATTTTGGCACTTTTACAGAAGTAAAGTGACCACTATACAGGTCCTCTATTTTGCACTGCAGCACATTGTATGTATTTGAGACTTTGCTGTCATTCCACATTACCCAAGCACAGTGTGCTGCTACAGAATGACAAGGATCCCTGGAGTAGCCACTATCAATGACGCTGCTGCAGAAGCCCTGCGTGCCATTCTGTTTTTTTTTTTTTTAAATCTTCTCTTAAAGCAGTATTAAACCCAGCTTTGGAGATCTGCCCTATATTAAAGTTTGAAAAAAAAATGTATGAAATTGTCACAATTTGGAAGATTTCCATGTTGGCATCACTTGTACATGAACATTTTACTATGCATTCAGGGCACACTGCCTGTGCCCCAATTGCTGATGACTACAATGTGCACCCATTCAAGCTGCCAAAGAGCACCAACCTGGAAGTAAGACCAGGCAAAGATGGAAGCACCATCAGGAGCAGTGACAGCTCAGTGTTGGAGGGTTGCGTTTGACGAGTTTGTCATACTGTGCCAATACGCAGTGCATACTAGCACATTATGGCATCAACCCCCCGATGTCCATTTTTTTTAAAAATAGGGTTAAATATCACTTTAAGGGGCTTGGCAACCAATATGAGTATATCTGATATGCTTTTGGAAGGTGGATATTCTCTTTTTTATATATATATTTCATAATTCAGGTGCATTCATGTTTCTAATCAAGAAGTGGAGCTGTGCTAGCTGGGGAGAAAAGAGGAATAGAAGGTACAGGCTCCCTTTGCACTGCAAGACTGGTTCCTGCAGCCTCTTCTCCCCAATGCTCCAGCAGTTGCAATACAGAACCCATAACCTTGCAATGGATGCAAGGAAGACGAGGTAAGTCCAACACTGGAGCATAGGAGAGCGCCAGCTGCTGCAGGAGACTGGGTAAGTAAAATGGCTTTACCCCTCTGTCAGACCCTAGCGAGCACTAAACCATTGCAGTACAGCGGCAGCCTCTCTGCAGGGGAGTATTTTTACTTTCCCAGGAGTTGGGCGAGTCCTACAATGACGGGTAAGTTTTGGACAACACTGACAGGTCTATCACATAGTGATAACAGATACCTTGTGTCTGTCACTCACAGCAACCAATCAGCTTCCTGTTGTTACTTTTATCTGCCGGCAGCAATCATTTTCTATGACCCAACCAAATGTGTCCATATCTTTTTCCAGGATTAGAAGATATAAGGAAGACTCTGATTTCTAGGAAGAAAACAGACAGTTCTGCACCCAGACACATGGGGGAAGATTTACTAAAACCGGTGCACTCAGAAACTGGTGGAGCTGTGCATGGTCGCCAATCAGCTTCTAACTCTAGCTTGCTCAGTTAAGCTCTGGCAAAACAACCTGAAAGCTGATTGGTTTCGATGCAGGGGTGCACCAGAATTTGCAATTTCCAATTTTAGTAAATAAACTCTATGGGGAGAGATTTACTAAAACTGGAGCACTCAAAATCTGGTGCAGCCTTGCATGGTAGCCAATCAGCTTCTAACTAGCTTGTTCAATTAAGCTTTGACAATAAAACCTGGAAGCTAATTTGGTTTCTATGCAGACCTGCACCAGATTTTGCACGCTCCAGTTTTTGTAAATCTTCCCCTTTGTGTATGGCACTGAGCATACTTTTTCTATTTGCGTATGTTATTCTCGCATATATTGCGTACATTATGCTCGCATTCTATAAATCCATAACAGACTGCAATAAATAAAATATTTGCTTTCTATCAGTCAGAGTATGGCTCTTTTATCACTGCTTTTTGCTCTTCTAGTCATAAAAAAACACTAAATTCATTTTCCCCACGGCTCCAAATCCCTAGCAACAGGAGCCAAAGAAGGCCACCCATAGCAACTGTCAGGCAGAGGTCTAAAATTCTAGGAGATTCCAAGATCTAATCACTTGTACCAGTGACATCTGGTGCTCTAGTTTACAGAAAACAAAAACACAAACAACGCATATGCTTTGCTTGGTAACAGCGCAAAGTACAGTCACCCTAGCAGCCAATCACACACAAGCTCAACAATTTAGTTGCTATGCATGACAACCATGAGTGCTCACTGTACTAGAAAAAAAAGCCTGAAACAGTACAGCAGAGAATAAACAACTCGAAGCAAAAATATGATCAACTAATGAACTGCAATTCTATCCGAAGCACAGCAACTGTGCTAAAGTCGGAACCCGGATAGCAAGGATAACTTGCCATATATTTGTGGCAGTGTTGAATTGTAAGTCCGTTAACTATCATCACTGGCAGGTTGTACCCTTGCAGAGCACTTGAAGCACAAGATCTAGTTGACAGTCTTCCAATTTGTAGCAGATTTACTTGCTGTAATTGTGTAACAAACATGTGAAGCATGGCAAGTCATTTTCAAACTTGCAGCACAATTGCTTGCTATCTGGGAAGCAATACTCAGTATACAAGAATGTGTTTTATATCTTTTTCTAGCCTAATGGACTTATAGTTGGAACTGCAGCCTCTTATTACAAGATTCTTTGCTCTGCAACCTTCCCCTCAAGCTCCACTGTTTGCAAGAGAGGTAGCAGTAGGTACACTGAGAGGACAGTAGTCATAGCACAGACCATACTGGTATGCAAATAATAATATTATAATAAGCAAATTCAATTAAAGAATGACATGTCTAGCTTGCATGACTTTCCCTACTCTTTTAGCTGCAAGCATCCTCCATCTGCATAGTCCAAAACCTTCCCCTCCTGAGATCATGGTAATAGTACTCACCTTCCAGATGAGTGACTACAGAAAAGCATGGATAATGAAATTCTGCTTCCGCAGACACCCCTCCTGCCCGAACCTGCTGACTAGAAAGTGTAGGAGTAGTATTCTGCCCTCTGGTCTCCTCCCGATCGTCTCCGTGCCCCGGCTTCCGTCTCCTGCAACGTGACGTTCGCAGGGGGGTGGAACCGGCGGCAAATTCAAATGTAAAAACACACCAAACACACTGATACCATTCAAAATAAAATAAAATCACATTAGTTTGCCCCCCCCCCCCCCAGTGCCCTTTCCTGCAGTTTTACTGTACTTTTTATGTAAATATATATATATATATATATATATATATATATTCTTGTGAATGAGCAGCCCAAACCAACTGTATACATTATATATATATATATATATATATATATATATATATATATAATATATGTATACATGATATATGTATACATACATATATATATATATATATATAATATATATAATAAATGTATACAGTTGGTTTGGGCTGCTCATTCACAAGAATTACATGCAAAATAATGGTACAGCTTTCAGCACCTAAAATCCAAAAGAATCATACCGCCAGGGAGGTTAATGTTAAAACCTCCAATTTAAAAGAAAAAAATAAATCTGATTACAGAAGGAATACAACTTTGGAATAAGCTGTGCTTTTCCTGATGGCATAAAGATATTCAGAAGTGATTCACACCCATAACCCATCATTTGGTTCCAATACCCTTAAGGGCTATGGATAAACCTGGTTAAGAACCCATCTTTTAAATGATGAAGAAGAAAAAATAAATCTTATTGCAGAAGGAATAAAACTGTGGTGTATGATGTATTTTCCTAAAGTCTTCTTTGCTGCTTTTCATGATGACATAACGATACCCCAAAGTAAGTGGCAAAGCGGAGTTCCAGCCTTTTAAAAAAAAAAAAAAAACTCTTCCAAGGGGTCACATCTTGCACAGTACATTCTGGCATACGAAGTAAATGAACACTTTTTTGTTAGCTAGTTGTTTAAACTACTCACTGTCGCCTCCTAAATAAGCAAGCTCTCATCTTTAGTGGGGGCATCTGAAGCCCACTTGTAGCTCCCTCCGGAATACCTCATCTTGCGCATGTGCATTGCGTACACAGCGTGGCGGACTTGTATTGAAGGCTGCCCATTGACTCCTGGGATTGATGACAAATATATCCCAGGAGCCAACGGGCAGCCAGATATGACGTAAGAGGAAGTCCACCAGTGTTATGGCCAAAACAGGTAATAACGGCTAAAAAAAAAAAAAAAAACACTCTAATGATACATGGTACTGCGAACAGCAACACGGTGGGGAGGAGATGCAAACTTCAAAAGTCAGGTGGAACTCTGCTTTAAAGACAGTAATTCAGTGTTGGGCAAATTTGGCCCATAAATACATTCTACACAAATGGGTGCAGCACAAAGATCTGCCAATTGGAGGTTCTGGTCCTCCATTTGTACTGCCATTACTAACCCGGGAAAGGGGTCATCCTTACATCATTCCACTTGATCAACAAAATAATGGAATTCAAAGGACGTGACTATGAAATAGGACAGAAAACATATTACCACTGATTAAAATGCTGTGTGTTAGGATACCTGCATACATTTAATTCTGGGAATGTGTTGGACAAGAATAGGAAAGGAAAAATGGAGTGGATGCCCAGTGAAGTTAATTAGCCATTAGCCTATTTTCTCTAAGGGCATGTGTACACGCCACTTAGAGAGTGCTTAGGTTTAGCAGGCTTTAAGCTATGTTTAACACAGCTGGAACATAGCTCCTATTATTCTAGCTTTCTTTGAAACCTACATACAGACTTGGGCCTGTCAATCAGCACTGCGTTTGGCTTAACACCAATGCACATTCCAAGTGCCCTTCTCTTAGGGTTCAATGCAT
Source organism: Pelophylax lessonae (assembly GCF_965119305.1). NCBI lineage: Eukaryota > Metazoa > Chordata > Amphibia > Anura > Ranidae > Pelophylax > Pelophylax lessonae. The sequence goes on from NC_138776.1 coordinate 107,934,940, forward strand.
CATACAGGCAGAGGACTAAGAGGTCTCTTACAGCGCACTGTACACAATAGTTAAGGTCACCATCAAGGTACACTCCTTCATGTGCCCAAACCTGTAAATGTAACCCAGCTTGCTGCTGTGATTAACTCCTACACTGATGGTCTTAAAAAGGCCATAAAGATCTCAGCTTTGTACACTCCCTTCAACAAGGAAACACACCTTTTTTAAACTGGGTTAACTGCCTTACAGAAATATAAACGTGAAAATACATGTGATTTTTTTTTTTTTCTCTTGAAACTGTTCCTTTTTTTTATGTGCCACTTTAAAAATGATCAATTATTTCAAGGCTAGGCGGTAACATTAGCGGGGAAAAAGATGCTTTTCACCCTACCATCAAGCTTCATTTACACTAGTTTCCATGGCAACCCAGCAACCGATGCATCAGCCTTGCTTCCATATCCTAGCAAAATGTAATTTTATCATTGAAGAAAGGAAAGGAAAAAAAATATCCAGTCTCCATGGAGAGATGTTCCAACAGGGTTCTCATTCGTCCATTTCTTTCGAGTCTAAAAAATCAATTTACAGTAAGCAGACAATAGCATCTCCTCAATGGGCCACACGCGTCTGCCTACCTTAAATACATACTGAGAGCGAGAAATATCAACCGTGGAGGAGACAAAGCACGGCATGCTATGGCAAGGCAGCATTTACTGAGAGTTTTCATTCATCAGATGAGCTGCCACGCTAAGTCAGGTACTGCCACTCTCATAAAATTAAATTCATTTCTCTATACTCCAGCACAGCACAGTACACATAATACAAAACCACACTGTTTTTGTAACCAAAGGGAGACAATAGTTTCTTGTATTTATCCCCAAAAATCATCCAACCTTCATTGGAAAGCCAAAGCTTACCATTCTCACACCTGGAACATGTTTCCTGTTTTTTATTTTCTCAAATAATATATTTAATTATTTATTCTTCCCCTTCTAGGCATCTTTAGCAAAGGAAAACATCGATCCCCAATTGGGGTTTATTACAGCATGCACACAATGAAAAAAAAGGTTTTAGAGTAAAAATTCAAAAAGTTTATTTCATATCATACACAATAATTGAAAATCACATGAAAAGGACTGGGTACATGAAATACTCCAGGTCCTATAAAAACATACATACAAACTAGTACATCAGACTGATTTGGTAACTGTATCATGGAACAGTTATTTGTACTAATCTACCTGATGTACTAGTTTGTATTTATTTTTTGTAATTATTGTGTATGATATGAAATAAACTTTTTATTAATACATTTTATTAATAAACTAAATTAATAAATTAATTAATTAATTTTTATTAATAAACATACAAATTATATGTCACCCTACACACACTTCTCTCCTGTACTTCTAGGCATCTTTACCTTTCTGTGTTCTCTAGGGCAGCCAACTTCTGTTCATGGATGATGAACATCAAAGAGTGTACAGGGCAAAGTGACCATTCAAATCTCCTCTGACTACATGCACCAGTCAAGAACGGTGCAACTCAGAGCACCATCAGGAAAAGAGCTGTGTGTTTTTCTTAGGCGTGTGCAAGAAGGGTGTGTCGGGTGTGCCTGTGCACACTGTATAACCCCCTGAAGTGCAGGTTCCCACTGCTACCTGGGCCCTGTCCCACAGTGCTGCCGATTTCCCTCCTCTCCCACTGGCTGCTGCTGTGGGCACACACGTGGATGTTTTAGAATGGACAGCGGGGAAGGGGCCAGTGTCAATTACCAGACCCTTCCTTTTCAATAGCAATCAATACCAATCATTTACCGTGTTCATTCATAGCTGAAGCATAGTAAACTGTGTTTACTAAGTTTGTAAATGAACAGAACCTGCTCAGCACAGAGCACTTCCAATTCATTCACTACCCAGTGCAGCTGAGGCTGCAGAGAAAGGGGCTGGGGAATCTCTGTCCTTGGTCCCTTTCTCTGTCTCAAAAGTGAGACATCGAGGGTCTGCTTAAACTCCTGAAATTTCACCAAAGCCCCCTAATGAGTCTCCTAAAAAAATTGTAAAAAAATGATTGTAAATAAAAAAATAATAAAAATAAAAAAAGCTACTGACACCATCCACTGCTCTACTGACATTGTGCACTGCTCTACTGAAGAAGCCCACTGCCCTACTAATATCATCCACTGCTCAACTGACTGACACTATACGCTGTCTTACTGACACCAAACTTTGCCCTAGTGACATGTCCACTGCTCTGTTGACTGACACCATCCACTGTCCAACTGATACCGCCCACTACCCTACTGATATCGTCCATGTTTTAATACATTTATTTATAAGGGTGTGTGTGCCTGTGTATGTATGTGTGTATATATATATATATATATATATATACATACAGTATCTCACAAAAGTGAGTACAGCCCTCACATTTTTGTAAATACTTTATTATATCTTTTCATGTGACAACACTGAAGAAACGACACTTTGCTACAATGTAAAGTAGTGAGTGTACAGCTTGTATAACAGTGTAAATTTTCTGTCCCCTCAAAATAACTCAAGATACAGCTATTAATATCTAAACCGCTGGCAACAAAAGTGAGTACACCCCTAAGTTAAAATGTCAGAATTGGGCCCCATTAGCCATTTTTCCTCCCCGGTGTCATTTGACTCATTAGTGTTACAAGGTCTCAGGTGTGAATAGGGAGCAGGTGGGTTAAATTTGGTGTTATCCCTTTCACTCTCCCACACTGGTCACTGGAAGTTCAACATGGCACCTCATGGCAAAGAACTCTCTGAGGATCTGAAAAAAAGAATTGTTGCTCTACATAAAGATGGCCTAGGCTATAAGAAGATTGCCAAGACCCTGAAACTGAGCTGCAGCACGGTGGCCTAGACCATACAGCGGTTTAACAGGACAGGTTCCACTCAGAACAGGCTTTGCCATGGTCAACCAAAGAAGCTAAATGCACATGCTCAGTGTCATGTCCAGAGGTTGTCTTTGGGAAATAGATGCATGAGTGCTGCCAGAATTGCTGCAGAGGTCAATGCTCAAACCATACGCAGCAAATTGGTCAGCATGGCTGTCATCCCAGAAGGAAGCCTCTTCTAAAGATGATGCACAAGAAAGCACGCAAACAGTTTGCTGAAGACAAGCAGACAAAGGACATGGATTACTGGAACCATGTCTTGTGGTCTGATGAGACCAAGAAAAACGTATTTGGTTCAGATGGTGTCAAACATGTATGGCGGCAACCATGTGGGGAGCACAAAGACAAGTGTGTCTTGCCTACAGTCAAGCATGGCTGGTGGGATTGTCATGGTCTGGGGCTGCATGAGTGCTCCCGGCACTGGGAAGCTACAGTTCATTGAGGGAACCATGAATGCCATCATGTACTGTGACATACTGAAGCAGACTGGGCTGCAGAGCAGTATTCCAACATGATAACGACCCCAAACACACCTCCAAGATGACCACTGCCTTGCTAAAGAAGCTGAGGGTAAAGATGATGGACTGGTTCCAGACCTAAACCCTATTGAGCATCTGTGGGGCATCCTCAAACAGAAGGTGGAGGAGTGCAAGGTCTCTAACATCCACCAGCTCCGTGATGTCATCATGAAGGAGTGGAAGAGGACTCCAGTGGCAACCTGTGAAGCTCTGGTGAACTTTATGCCCAAGAGGGTTAAGGCAGTGCTGGAAAATAATGGTGGCCACACAAAATATTGACACTTTTGGTCCAATTTGGACATTTCCACTTAGGGGTGTACTAACTTTTGCTGCCAGTGGTTTAGACATTAATGGCTGTGTGTTGAGTTATTTTGAGGGGACAGCAAATTTACACTGTTAGAGCCCATTCACACTAGCGCGACTTGTGAGGCGACTTGTGTTGCCCCAGGTAGCTTGACATAACAAAAGGAATGTTAATCAATCAGTGCCGTCTTAATTGGCACTACTGAAGTTGCTCCGACTTCAGAAAAGGGTCCTGTACTACTTTGAGGCGACCTGTGATCCGACTGTCCCATATACTTCAATGGGAGTCGCCTCCTTATCTTAATTGACACGACTTGTTATCAGACTTTCCAGGAAGAAGAAAGAGATAAGCCAGGCATTCCCCACAGACAAAGTCGCCTGTCTCTTCAAAGTAGTGCACAAGTCTCTTCCAAGTCTCTTCCAAGTCTCTAAACAAGTCTCTTCAAGTCACGGGGCGACTTTCTGGTAGTGGTAGTGTGAACCAGCACTTATACAAGCTGTACACTCACTACTTTACATTGTAGCAAAGTGTAATTTCTTCGGTGTTGTCACATGAAAAGATATAATAAAATATTTACAAAAATGTGAGGGGTGTACTCACTTCTGTGAGATACTGTATATACACATACACACAGATGCATGTGTGTGAGCTTTGGGGTGAACAACCTAGTGTCATGAAAAACATGGAGTCTAAAATTACTTGGGTCTTGTGCTTAAAATTCTATTTCTTTTGGCTGTAATGCTGATCCTTTGGCTTCTAACGTTCCTTTGACCTTCCTTATCCCCATATTTCTTCTGGGTCCTTAGTTCAGAAAGTATTAGCTAGTGGGTTAGTCCAACAGACAGTCAATAGCATTTCCAGAAATAAATCAGCAATGGTAGACTATATTTCTCTCATGAGACAACAACAACTTCCCTTTCACTGGCACGGTTGTATGACATGTGTCGGCAGCAGCAGGAGGTTTAACACACTCTCTTGTAAATCTGACAAGTTTCCACACACCCCAGTTACATTTTAAACAAAGAGATTTCAGGTCCCCTTGATAAAATGTTTTAGTGCAAAAAGCTGTGTGCTCTATAGGTCTATATTGTGGTGGTGTGGGCTTTTACAAGTTAAAACAGGTAGTGAGGAGGTGGCATATCGCCTCCTCCCTGCCTGAGAAACACCTTCTGAAAAGCAATTCACTGCAGATTGCTATTCAGAGGGCAATTATCCCTAACTCCATTAGATTATCCCTAACTCCATTAGCAGTTTATTTGCAGAAGCAGCAGACTCATCAGCAGTGAGATCTTCTAATATAGTTGATTTTAAAGCTCAAATCAGAAAAAAATGAGCCATAAGAATGGCAATCACTGCTGTGCTGTCTTCTTTGTTTGCCCATAATGCTTTGTGAATTCTTTGGCATGTATTAAATTATCATTTTTGTATAGCAAAAATTATATATATATATATATATATATATATATACATATATATATATATATATATATATCCCATGCTAGTCTCCAGAACTTCTCCAGAGCCTCTCCCATCCTCTAGAACTCACTACCCCAATATTTCAAGGTATCTCCAACTCTGTCCACTTTTAGGCTTGGTTCACACTAGTGCGAATTGGATGTGGAATTCCCCACATTCAATTCGCATGACAGGAGAGTGTGCCCGACTCTCAATGGAGCCGGTTCACACATCTCTGTGGCAGCTGTGGAGCGGGATTAATGTGCACAGGATTAATGTGCATCTTTGGCTCCATTTCGGATTCGATTTGAGGCAAAAATTTGAGCCTGATTCGTCCCTGAAATGGAGAACAGGGAAACACTGGACCCCTGCTGTGAGCCACGTCCGTATTAACAGAGATGTAAGGGATTCCATTTTTTTCCAATTATACTTACTTAGGTGGATGCAGCTTAGGCGCCTCTGCACAGAGACCTGAGTGATCGAACACCGCCGTCAGTTGCCCCATTCTTGCTCATTGGAGTGCTGGGCTGTGGAAAGGCAGGGAGCGGCCAGCTCAAGCTCTCAGCGGCTTGCTGGCGGATCCTTGTGGAGAGGCAGGGAGCGGCCGGCTCCGGCTCTCGGCGGCTTGCTGGCGGATCCTTGTGGAGAGGCAGGGAGCGGCCGATTCAGGCTCTCGGCGGCTTGCTGGCGGATCCTTGTGGAGAGGCAGGGAGCGGACGGCTCAGGCTCTCAGCGGCTTGCTGGCGGATCCTTGTGGAGAGGCAGGGAGTGGCCGATTCAGGCTCTCGGCGGCTTGCTGGCGGATCCTTGTGGAGAGGCAGGGAGCGGATGGCTCAGGCTCTCAGCGGCTTGCTGGCGGATCCTTGTGGAGGGCAGGGAGTGGCTGGCTCAGGCCCTCCGCGACTTGCTGGCGGATCCTTGTGGAGAGGCAGGGAGCGGCCGGCTCAGGCTCTCGGTGGCTTGCTGGCGGATCCTGACTTTGTGGTCGTGATGACGTGGTGCCTGGACCGACATCAGTGACGTCAGCAGCGAGCGGACTTCAGCGCGCTCTCTGCTAAAATTGGGTCACAGGAGTGCAGAACGAACTGCGCTCCTGTGATCCATAGGAGATGTACAGCCCAAGGAGCTTTGGCTGTACATCTCCTTTAGGCCTCATGCACACAGGGCATTTGAAAAAATTGATCTGCAAAGCCAGTTCTGACGACGGGAAAAAGCAGCTGTAAAAACATGCTTTTAGAAGCGTTTGGTATTGGCGTTAATGCCTGTTTAGCCACGTTTAGCAGCGTTAGTGTTTAGCAGCTTTCTTTGCCCTCTTCTATTTTCAAAATTCAACTACCGTATTTTCCGGCGTATAAGACGACTGGGCGTATAAGACGACCCCCCTAATTTTCATCTACCGGTAATACTTATACTTGGGTTACCTTGGAGATATTATACTCGGCGTATAAGACGACCCCCCATTTTTGGGGGATTTTTTTGAGGTTCAAAAGTAGTCTTATACGCCAGAAAATACAGTACTACAGCTTAAAAACGTCTGCAGCGGCCTAACTCTGTATGCAGCCTTTAGCAGCGTCAGGCGTTTTTACAGCCTAACGCTGCTGCTCCAGAAGGCACTGGCCCTGGGTTTTTTAACAGCTTGAAACTTGCATCTCCTAAAAGCCTATGTGTGCATGAGGCCATAGAATAACATGGAGGGGCGTTTTTAAGCTGCAAAAAAATAAAAAAACTGTCTGACGCTCCTAAAAGCAGCTGTAAAAATGCCTTGTGTGCATGAGGCCTTAAGTGTAAACCCGGCCTTAGGCGATCTCTGAAAACTCATCTCTTCAGGGATGCCTACCCTGCCTTCAACTAAAAAGTGAACCTTCTACTTCCCTCATCAGTTCATTCCTCACAGTTACTACCTTTTGTTACACCAGCCCCTCCCAATTAGATTGTATGCTCGCAGGAGCAGGGCCCTCCTAACCTTCTTGTATTGAATTGTATTGTGGCTGTATTGTCTCCTTTTATATTGTAAAGCACTGCGCAAACTGTTGGCACTATATAAATAATATAATATTATATATGCAGAAGCTTAAAAAGCTTTGAGAAAACAAACTCAAACTTGACCTGAAAGCGTTATTTTGTCCCTTTACAGACCATTTGGATAAACAAACCAACGTATTTTCACTTTTTACACATCAACCTGGAGAGAGCAAGCATACCCCATAAAGTATTTAGCAAGGCACTCACATTACAGAGATTAGTGCTGTGATTGCATTGTAGTAATCGAGTCTCAGCTGCACATATAAACTTATCATATGGACAGCTGGAGACCTCATCAATCAGAACAGCCACCACACACTCCTGACCTGGATTCTGAAACTATTTATATGTAAATGAAGTCTCTTTCCTTCTCAGCTTTCTGTGCGGACGTGAAATTTCCCCGTTGTGTACTCTCATGCTATTTGTCTCCAGGAATGTGAGCCCTGGTGGCTTCCTATGTCCTCTGGATTATTTCCAAGACGCAAGTTCTATGAATTATTTACTGGAAACATCTATAGTGCTGCTGAGCTACAATTCTTCATCTTCCACCAAGGATCAAACTGAATCCCTGAGAGGGAGCAAGTCAGGGCACAGAGAAAGGCTTGTTTATAGATATCCTGAAAAAAAGAAGAGTTGCTTTTATTGAGAAAAACTATGTTCATCTAACTTGACGAGAGAGGAAATTTTGTCTGCAAGGGCTCTGCATCATCCTCATTTTTTATACATGGATAATGCACAGGAAACATACTACTATATTCGAATGAGTCATGCTTTAATATTTTTTTTAGTTTCCCACAGCCATCATATGTTTGCTGTATAATTATTCCAGAAGGACTGCGTGGGAGCAGGAGGAGCAACCTCTACTGTGTCAACCAGACTGGACTGGATATATATAGGCATATCTCCTATATATTAATCTCCAATGTTCCCTTGTTCTGTACAGGCTTTCTTTTCATCTATATTCTTTATTAAAATGATTGTGCCATGCATTACTGCCTTTAAAGTCTAATATACACAAAACTTAAAAAAACTGAATTTTTGTAAAATCTTACCTGTAAAATTCCTTTCTCTGAGTCCTCCGACAGTCGCCGCCTCTTCATATTCGTCACATATGGGGTATTAGACTTTGCTCCGAAGGAGTAGCTAGGCAACAGAATATGTTAACATTAAAGCTTTTAACATATCCCACCCTCAAGGGGTGGTCCCCTCAGTCAATACCCTCCTACTTCCTGCAACCATATCTCAGTTTTAGTGGAATAGCAGTAGAGTATACAACCAAACCCCAAAAGAGGGGAGGGGCGGCGACTGTCGGAGGACTCAGAGAAAGGAATTTTACAGGTAAGATTTTACAAAAATTCCGTTTTCTCTTACGTCCTCCGACAGTCGCCGCCTCTTCATATTCGTCACATATGGGGACGTCCCAAAGCAGTGCAAACATGAGGGGTGGGAAACGCATCCGCGCCGAAAAGGCAACGCAGTCTCCGCATCAAAGAAAGGAACCTTACCAAAGGAAGGAAACCAGCTGGGCAACAGCAAAAAACAAGTGCTCAACAGGAGCAACAACCCAGGAAAAGACAAAAAAACCAGGGGATACAAAACTTATCCCAACAGCCAGGAGTCCCCAACAAGGGACCCTAGGGAACAGCCGCACTAAGAACCTTGCGGCCAAAGGAAGCATCCGCCGATGCCTGAACATCTACTTTGTAGAATCTTGTGAAAGTGTGCACGGTCGACCAAGTCGCCGCCTTACACACCTGGGCTACAGAAGCCCCATGACGACAGGCCCAAGACATACTCAAAGATCTAGTAGAGTGCGCCTTCACAGGTACAGGAGGAACCTTCCCCTGCAAAGCATAGGCCTGTTCAATGGTCTGCCTGATCCATTTGGCGATGGTAGAGGCCGAAGCCGCCATGCCCTTCCGAGGACCCTCTGGAAGAACAAACAAGGAGTCCGTCTTTCGAAAAGACTCAGTCGATTTAAGGTAAACCCTTATCGCCCGAACAACATCCAGAGAATGCAATCTCACCTCCTTTGGATGTTTAGGCTTCGCGCACAGCGAAGGCAAGACAATATCCTCATTAAGATGGAATTCCGAAACTCGTTTCGGAAGAAAAGAAGGATTAGGTCGCAAGACCACCTTATCCAAATGAATAACCAGGTACGGAGACTTGCAGGACAAAGCCGCCAGCTCCGACACTCTGCGAGCCGAAGTGATCGCCATCAAAAAGGCGACCTTTTTGGACAACATAGACAACGAGATCTCCCTGATCTGTTCAAAAGGAGCACGTTGCAACACAGACAGAACGAGATTCAAGTCCCAAGGGGGCAGAGGATCCCTCCTAGGAGGAACCAGATGCCGCACACCCTGAACAAAAGTGCCAACTAAGGAGTTGGAAGCCACGGGACGTTGAAACAGAACGGCCAGCGCAGACACCTGACCCTTTATCGTAGCCAGCGCCAAACGCTGATCAACACCCGTTTGAAGGAAAGACAGCACACGGGAAACCGAGTACGTGCGGGGTGAAAACCCCCTGGACTCACACCAGGCAAAATAGGCCTTCCAAGTACGGTAATAAACCTTCCCCGAGGAAGACTTCCTCGCGTTGATCAAAGTATGAACGACCTCTGGAGAGAGACCCTTCTCCTTCAGGACCTCGGTCTCAACAGCCAGGCCGTCAAAGCCAGCGACTGTAAAGCAGGATGGTAAATCGGTCCTTGAGACAGTAGATCGTCTCGAAGAGGCAGACGCCACGGGGCGTCGACCGCCAGATTCACGAGGTCTGCGTACCAGGACCGGCGAGGCCCGTCCGGTGCCACAAGAATCACCGTGCTGCGTTCCGAGTGTAACCTGCGAAGGAACCTGGACAGCAACTGAATCGGTGGGAACGCGTACATCAGCCTGTACTGATGCCACGGGGCCACTAACGCGTCCGACGCGTCTGCCCGAGGGTCGCGCGTCCTTGCCACGAACCTTCTCACCTTGTTGTTGAGACGAGACGCGAACAGGTCCACATCTGGAAGACCCCACTTCGCGCACAACATCTGGAAGACAGCCGGGTGGAGAGACCATTCCCCCTGATCCAGGGTCTGGCGACTCAGATAGTCCGCCTGCCAGTTCTCCACCCCCAGAATGTGAACCGCCGTTATCGCCGGGACATTCTTGGCCCAGGACAGAATGTCGGCCACTTCTCGAGCCGCTCGGGCACTCCTGGTGCCCCCTTGGTGGTTGATGTAGGCCACCGCCGTGGCATTGTCCGTCTGCACCCGAACCGGGCAGCCCTGCAGCCGGTCCGTCCAGCGATGAAGACAGAGACTTATCGCACGCAATTCCAGAATGTTGATCGGAAGGGAAGACTCCCCCACCGACCAAGTCCCCTGGGCGGACAGAACGCCCAGAACTCCACCCCAGCCCGACAGGCTGGCATCCGTGGTGATCACCGTCCACGAGACAGGACGAAACGACTTGCCCCCGGACACCAACGGGGACTGGAGCCACCACAGAAGGTTTCTTCTGGTGCGATGACTCAACGAGATTTGAAGATCCAGAGATTGAGGTCGCCCGTCCCACCTGGACAGGATCTCCGCCTGGAGACCCCGCGTGTGAAACTGGGCGAAGGGAATCGCCTCGAAGGCCGAGACCATCAATCCCAGACATCTCATGCACGTCCGCAGAGACGAGTGCGGAACGTCCCTGAGGGACCTGACTTCCTCCTGGAGAGTCCTGAGTTTGTCTTCTGGCAGGAAGACCTTCGCCTGCACCGAGTCCAGAATCATTCCCAGGTAGGGAAGACGAACCGACGGACTCAGTGTCGATTTTGGAAAATTTATCGTCCAACCAAACTCCTGCAGAGTTTGCATCGTGACAGACAGGTCCTTCTCCAGACCCTGGCTGGTCGCAGACCGAACCAGAATGTCGTCCAGATACCCCAGGACAGAAATGCCCTGGGCCCTCAATAATGCCAGAACCGGTGCAAGCACCTTGGTGAAGACCCGCGGAGCCGAGGCGAGACCAAAAGGCAACGCCACGAACTGGTAATGATCCTCCGCAATGGCAAATCGAAGGTACCTCTGGTGACCCTCGAAAATGGGGATGTGAAGATACGCATCCTTCAAATCGATGGAGGCCATGAATTCCCCCGGAACCAGGGCAGCCACCACCGACCGCAGGGATTCCATGCGGAACTTGCGAACCCGCACAGAGCGGTTTAGAGCCTTCAAGTCCAGAATTGGACGAACCTTGCCCTCCTTCCTGGGCACGGTGAACAGATTGGAATAAAACCCCCGAAATCTGTCCCGATGAGGCACCGGAACCACCACTCCCTGAGCCCTCAGGTCCCGCACCGCCAGGTGCAGGTCCCGCAAACGCTCTGGAGACAGTTGAAGATTTGAGGGAAAAAATCTGCTCTCCGGCCGAGAGAGAAACTCGATCTTGTAACCAGATCGAACGATTTCCTGAACCCATCTGTCCCGAACACTGGCCAACCAGGGCTCAAGAAAACCGAGCAAGCGTCCCCCCACCCCAAAACTGGGCGAGGGCGCCCCTTTAGGCCGAACTGTTATGGGCTGCAGATCCGGATTGGCCGGATTTCTGTTTACCAGACCAGGGCTTCTTCTGAGAGCCTTGACCTTTGAACGGCTTGCCCTTGTAGTGCGGCCGAAAGGCACGAAAGGACCCCTGAGGGGGCCGAAAATTAGCATGCTTCTTCCCAGAAGCTCCCTTAGCCTTGGGGAAATGGGGCAAAAGAGTGCTCTTACCCCCGGTGATCCCCTTAATCAACACATCCAGGGACTCCCCAAAAAGGCGAGACCCATCATAAGGTAGATTGGCCAAGGTCTTACGTGAAGACTGGTCCACCGACCAACATTTTAACCAAACCAGGCGGCGAGACAACACCGCCACGCTGTGCACACGTGCAGCCAACGGAACCAGGTCCAGGTCCGCATCACACAGATACATGACACCCTGGTGGATTTGATCCACCATATCCAGGGTCGCCGGCGAGGCCGAGTCGGCCACTAAGACGCGCCTAAGCATCTGCGTCCAACTTGCGATCGCCTGGGCCGCCATGAGAGAAGCAAACAGAGCCTTAAGCATAGAACCCGTAACAGAATAAGTATGACGGGCAAGAGACTCCAGTCTCCTATCCGTGGCATCACGGAACACAGGGGAATCCTCTGCAGGAATCGCAGTGGCTTTGTTCAAAACCGCAATTGCGTGATCCACTGGGGGAGGCACACACCACCTTTCATCAGTGGAAGGCGAAAAAGGATAACGCAGCTTGAATCTACTTGGTACCGCAAAAGGTTTGCGCAGATTGCGCCATTGTTCCTTAACAGCGCGCTGAAAATCATCATTGCAGGGAAAAACCTGCGGCGTCCTGCGTTTTCTCTGCGTCCCATAAGCCGCCAAGGCGGCGGGGGGACACACTTCGTCCTGCAAACGCAGCGTTTGCTTTATGGAAGCAATCAACTCATCCATGATTGCAAGCTCTTCAGGCGAGCCAGGGGGAGAATTATCAACCCCTTCAACTTCAGCCTCCACCTCGGACCCCACAAGATCCAGGGAGGAGCGGGACCCCGATAAGGAGGCCCCCGCCATAACAGCCCCATCACCTTCACCCTCAGAATCAGAGGAAAGAGCAACTCTGGGCCTTTTAGTAGATTGAGCAGCCACCAGCATCTGCACCTGAGCAGCAAGGCCAGCCACAATAGTGGCTAAATCCCCCCCTGGGGGGGAAACAGCGGTCCCCTGGCTTTCCACCAAGGCTGTAGGAAATTTGCCCTCCTGAGAATCCATTGCCCCTGTAATGCCAGACAACAAAGGGTTAACTGCCCCTTTTAAGCAAGCGCGGCAAGCGCAGCCCACCGCACCACACTCAAGCACAATGAGACCCCCACAGGGAATATGCAAACTGAACACAGGCAATGGATAGCAAGAACAGAAGGATAAAACCTGAGGAGACCCTCGCCGCTGCTGCTGCCTCGATCGGTGTTCCTGGAAAGAGGAAGTGATGCTGCCAGGGCGCTCTATGTAAGCCTATGGAGGCTACAAGAAAATGCCCGCCATGCATGTAAAACATGCGGCCGGAGCGAGTGTAGGCAAAATGGCGCCGTTTGGCGCCGAAACCGCCGCTCCACAGTGCATTAAAACACACATTACATTCCAGTATCAGAATACATGTCAGATCGCCGCAGCGATCGCTGTGTATGCCCAAACATGCCAAAAAAACATGCCCCACAGCACACAGCTTCACACACTGACCAGGCTGACACACACAGTGTCACACAGCTCCCCCCCCCCCCCCCTTGCAGCCCACAGCATGCAGCCGAGAGATAGGGAGACAAGCAGTGTGAATAGAGGCAGGTTACACAGTCCCAGACTGACACCCCCCCAGACAGACAGGTCCCCACATAAATACACTTACCTCACATGGCGTGGGGGACCCGCACAGGCGAACAAGCCGCTGCACATGAGGCAGGGAGAGTCGCATTCAAGACGCACAAAATGGGGGTTAAGAAACCGCACAGCGTCCAGTGAGGTAGCCACCTCACCAAGCATCCCTGCACCGAACAGGGATGGGTCGTTCACTGTGCCAGGAGCGTTACCTGGCTGAACGCTCGATGGCAGACTGGGAAGCCACTGACCCACGACCTGCGACCAGGGGGATCAGCCCGAGACCCAGTCTGCATGATCCTCTTCATCAGAAGAACTAACTAACGCTGACAAAAATAACAGCTAAGTAAAGGTAGAGAGAAAAACTCAAACAAAATCTTAAAAAGAAGAAAGAGTCTGGGGCAGAAAGCCCCAGCACAGAGAGAGCCAGCCACTCCTGACAAGCTAGACATTAAAACTGAGATATGGTTGCAGGAAGTAGGAGGGTATTGACTGAGGGGACCACCCCTTGAGGGTGGGATATGTTAAAAGCTTTAATGTTAACATATTCTGTTGCCTAGCTACTCCTTCGGAGCAAAGTCTAATACCCCATATGTGACGAATATGAAGAGGCGGCGACTGTCGGAGGACGTAAGAGAAATGCTGATTTTACAAACGTTAACTGTTTTTTTTTTTCAGCCTATACAAGCATATCTATGAAACCCCTTTGTATCCATGCACACATATAGGCGCACAAGAAGAGCAACGTTTACAGGCTGAAAAAAAAAACAAAAGACGCGTTCAGAAGAGAAGCTGGAGAGCAGATAAAACACGTAACGCGTCTAAATGCGCCTAAACGCGCATAAATACTGGATGCATCTAGCGTTTGAGCGTTAATGCATTCTAATGGCCAGAGTAAATTAATATTCTGACCAATAGAATGAATGCATTAGCACTCAAACACTAGACAAAAGTAAATGCATGTGCAATATGGGGCTTTTAGCTAATTTTTTTAGGAGGCATTTTCCTGCAAGCAGTTCTGGTGTTCAGAGACTCTTAAACAGACGCCAAGTGTGCAGGATGCCTAAAGGTGGCTACTAGAGATGGGCTCTGGCATGTTCGGGATCCTAGTCCAAACCCACCTGCCCAATCCCACCAGGAAATCAACACTGGACACCGCTAATCACAGGCATTGAGACATTTCCCAGTCCACAGCTGCACAGACCATCTCAATGCCTGTGATTAGCGGTGTACAGAGTTGGCTTCCTGGGTAGGTGGATTGGGACTAGGATCCTGAACATGCCTGAGCTAGGGTTGCCAGGCCATCCCTTTAAACCAGGACACACATTATTTACACAGGTTCTTTCACAGATTAATGTGGTAATTTAACTCACTTAGGCCCCTTTCACACCTGTCCGTTCCATTTTCTGCTCAGCGGGGGATCAATCCGCCGATCCCCGCTGAGCAGGCGGACGACAGCTCCGTCTCCGCTCTGTGTGTGGAGACAGAGGTGTCAGATCCAGGGGTCGGCAAGGTGTCCGCACACGGACACTGGTGTCCGTGAGCAGTCCTTGCCGGGTCCGCCACTGACTTTTTCACTGGAGTCTCGCTGCAGGCTCTGCAACTCCCTGAAATGTCAGTTACCGACATTCTTTTAGTGAAAAAAAAACAGTCTATAGCTGCTCCGCCTCTCCACTGCCTCCTCAGCCAATGGGAACACAGTGTACACGCCCCCTTCCCCAGCGCGCCTTGTTTAACATCAGAGGAGGAGAGGAGAGGAGTACACAGCCTGCAGCCTCATAAAAGAAGGTGAGCTGGGGCAGATAAACGATATGTATTCCTGCTGAGGAGGGGGAAGGGGAGAGGCTGTGTTTTCTAGCAGGACTCTTCCTGTCTCTGAGGCTGTTAGATGCATTTCCTGTCTGTGTGAGGAGCAGTGCAATGCTTCTAGATGGAAGATATACTCTAAACTTCTCCCCCAATCTCTGCTACATCTCCCTATTCATTACCTGCCCACCTCCTCCCCTCCTGTATTACCACATCCAATGTCTGTGAGCTGCTGGAGCACCACAAGTACCAGCATGCCAGGAAATTGGGGCAGCAGCAGTCTGTTCAATCAGGCTGATATTTAGATGGAAAGTGCTGGTGTGTATGTGTATATACTGTGTGTATGTGTATATACTGTGTGTATGTGTATATACTGTGTGTATGTGTATATACTGTGTGTGTATGTGTATATACTGTGTGTGTATGTGTATATACTGTGTGTGTATGTGTATATACTGTGTGTATGTGTATATACTGTGTGTATGTGTATATACTGTGTGTGTGTATGTGTATATACTGTGTGTGTGTATGTGTATATACTGTGTGTGTATG